>NC_133622.1:112227352-113427352 GCF_048593235.1 Sminthopsis crassicaudata
AAAGATAAATAGCAAATTGTATTTATTAGCCTAATAAAAGTCAATGGAGTGGTTTGAATATGGGATTAACATGTTCATATATGTTTATGGTTATACCTGATGCTTAAAGATTATCAATGAAAATTGATGAAGGATTTTCTGGAGTGGGAAGAGACTTGTCACAAGCAGACCAATCAGAACACTATTGCAGTAGTGAGATGATGAGAGTCTGCACCACGGTGGAGACAATTTCAATAGAGAGAAAGAGGCTAAACAAGAAATTTTCTGAAGATAGAAATGACAGAACTTAGAAATATATTCAATATGTGAGAGTGAGTAATTGGATGTAATGACTAGATTATGAGCCTTGATAACTGGGGGGTTAGTATTGCCCTTGGCAGTATTAGGGAAGTTAGGAAGAAGGGAAGATTTGGGGAGGGGGGGAATAAATTCAGTTTTAGACATTAGTTTGAAATGTCTCTGGGACACCAAGTTTAAGATGTCCCAATTGATGCTGCAAGACTTGAAGTTTAAAAAAAAGTCTAGTTCTGAATAAGAAAATTTGAAAATCATCAGCATAGACATGATTATTGAATCCATGGCTGTCTAATGATAATTATATAAAATTATATAGAAGGAGAAAAAAGACCTTTGATTGAAATCACTTTGGAGGAAGTGGTTCCATTGAATAAATTTAGAATCTGGGCTGCAAATTGTTAAGAGGGGAGTGAGAGGAAAGGAAACAGAGAATTTATCCACAATATTGAGCAAAGATATGGGAGAATACCTAGTATTTTTGAGGCATGTTTGTAGGCAAAATAGGGAAGCAGCCAGCAGTCAAGAAGAGATTGAAGATTGATTGAGAGAGACAGAGAGGGAGGGAGGGAGAGAGGGAAGAAAAGAGGGAGAAGGAAGGACGGAAGAAAAGGAAAGAAAGGGAGTGGAGAGGGACAGAGGGAGGAAGAGAAACAAAGAGAAATTTACTGAAGAAAATGCAATTTGATGGAATCACTTTTTCCGAGAGATGAGGTTGTCTTGGCAAAGAGAAGATTTTTCATGTGAAATTGAAATAAAGGAGATGGAGGAAGTGATATGAGTGATATGAGATGAAGTGATGGGAAAAAAAGGAAGTTTTCAGAGAATGGTCTAAGTTTTTTTCAGTGAAATAATTGGGCAATATTCTCAGCTAAGAGAGAGCTAAAAAGACTTAAGGAGTAATGAAAAGATTTGGAAAAGCTATTGTGACTAGTGAGAGAGTAAATGAATTGGAGAAAGTAACATAATTACCCTGATGCATGGAGGACACATAAACTTATAGTGGACCCAGTCAATTGAGTTTCATGATTCTGAGTTTCATGATTTTCTCCAACTGTTCATCAACAAATGAACAAAAACAAAATACAGTATATAGTTGAATTGGTTTGTCATGAGATCAAAACGAGAATGAGAAAAAATAGAAAAAAAAATGTCTATTTCTTAGTACTGTATTTGGCACACAGAATGAACTTAAAGAATAGTTTTCTCTTTATTCCTTCTTTAAAAATTCACTCTTTAATTCTATTATAATTCTATGAATTACACCTCTGTTTTTTGCTACCTGAGTGACTTATTATTTTCTCTGAGCAAAATTTACTGTTCAGCAAAATAAGGATGAATTAAATGATGTTTGAAATCCCTTCTTAGACCTAGTATAGTCTACTGTTCAAGATTCCATGGCTATGATCTGACCAATATTGTTACTTTCTACAGTGAAGATAATCAACAGACCTCAAACTCACATGAGAGTTAGGGGGATGTCTACCCCAAGCATGTGAAGACTTTCCCTCAGCAAAATGGGCAGATGAGAACAATTTCTTCTAACAGCCATGAAGGAGGCTGAAGCAGGCATGTAAAGCACTTAGATGTTTGAAAGACAAAGATGACAAGATCATACACAGCATCCAAGGTCATTGCTAGTCATCCTGACTTTTGTCTTGCCACTGGACTTTGTTGACTTTGGAATACAGGTGGGATTAACAACTTTGTTCAAAAAATGTATTATATCAGGGAGAAATCAGATAGTAAGTTTAAAGAAAGTCCTCTGTGAGATGGTGGAGATGAATTTTAGATAAAATGATGTCTTGTTGAGATGCTGTTTCTAGGTTTAACTGTTTACCCCACAGTTAATACATATCTGGTTGGATTCATCTAGATCTTAACAATAAATCTACTTGAAGCTTAGCCTCATCATTTGCTATTTTCACTTCTGCCTATTTTCATATTTTAAAATTATATATAAAACAATTTAATCAAAATCTTTCCAGGTTGGTTGGCTGGTTGTTTTTCCAGAAACCATCCTACTCATCATTTTGATAACACAATAGATTATATCATAATCATATTGCACAACTAGTTCAATCAGATTTTAACTCTTAGCCACCACAAAAGAGTTGCTAGTAATATTCTTGTATATGTAGGTATTTTAAGTGTTTTCCTGAACTACAGACCCAATAGCGGTATTACTGAGTCAAAGAGCATTCACAATTTAATAGTTCTTTGGGCATAGTTCCAAATTGCTCTCCAAAAATGATTGAATCAGTCTGCAACTATAAAAGGAATGTATTAATGTATGTTTCTCTAATCAATAGTAATTTAAAGCATTTTATGAGTATAGATAGTTTTGATTTCTTCATCTGAAAACTGCCTGTTCATATCCTTTGACCATTTATCAAATGGAAAATGACTTGCTTGAATACTTGACTTTATTTTTTATATGTTTAAGAAATAAGGTCTTTATTAGAAAAACTTTATGTAAAACTTTAAATTTTTATAGTGTTCTTCTCTTCTAATATTGGATGCATTGGTTTTATTTGTTCAAAACCTTTTTTAATTTCACATAAATCTATTTTATGTCTCATAAAACACTTATTTCTCATCTGGTAATAATATATTCTTTTGTTCATGGACTTGACAGGAAAAGTATTCTAGGCTCCCCTAATTTGCTTATGATATTCACTTTTATATCCAATTCATGTACCCATATTGACCTTATCTTGGTATACAGTGTAAATATTGGTGCCAAACTACTTTCTAGTTTTACAGCAATTTTGTCAAATAGTGAATCTTTATCTCCAAATTTGGTATTTTTGCATTTATCAAGCATTAAATTATTATGGTTATTTACTACTTTGTAAATCTACTGATCTACAACTATTTTTCAGTGAGAACCAGATCATTTTAATGTACTGTTTAATATATAATACAGTTTGAGATTCTGTTGCTACTAGACCACATTCCTTCACATTTTTATTGATTTTTTTTATATTCTTGAACTTTTGTTCTTCCAAATGGATTGTAGTATTATTTTTTTTTCTTGCTTTATAAATATTTTTGGCAATTTGATTGGTATGGCACTGAACAAGTAAATTAATTTAGATATAATTGTCTTTTTTACTGTATTAATTCAACCTATCCATGAGCAATTAATATTCTCCATTTGTTTACATCTGACTTTATATGTGTAAAAAGTGTTCTCTAATTATATTCATAGCTCTTGGGTTTAACTTGATGGGTAGACTCATAAATATTTTAATATAATCTATAATTAATTCTTTTTCTTTCTCTTCCTGATGGACAGTATAGGTTTAGGACATTTTATCTTTTTTTTACAAGACCTTCCTCACTGAGAACAAAAATTAATTCCTATTTTATGTATCTGGGCCATAAATTTCCTTGATATCTGAATTGATTTTGTTGTCATAGTGTCTTAATGTTGTGTGTAATTAAAAATCTTATCCTCTCTATTTTTTTGTTGAAACTAAAACATGGGAGTTTGTTGAAACTAAAACATGGACAAGCTTATGATATCCAAAATCACTGAGCAATTTCCCAGTCAAAGATTATTATCTTTCTGCTGTTTAACTATGCATGCAGTTTATTATCTGTACTTATTATGTAATCAAGATATATGTCTGAGGAGGACTCTGGGAAGATTGGCAAAGTAGTTAATTAAATTTTATGCTCTCCAAATTTCCCCCACAAATAAAACAAATTTGAGCCTTGGGGTGAATGTTGACTGGTGAAAAATCAAGAGGACTTGGGGCAGATCAGGGGTCCTCTTGGTACAACACAAGAAGATCCATAGAAAGACCAGAGACCATGGATTAACCAAAGTGAAGTGCAAACCCCTCCAGGCCAGCTCCACAGAAACAACAGGTAGGGTGCCCTGGGGATAGATTGTTAGGTTCTTACTAAGTACTAATGAGATAATGAGATATTGGGTTTTTACTAAGTGCTAAGTCGGTACTTAACAATTTTCTAGTTCTGGCCTTTCCTGGTAGTTTGACTTGTGAATTTCTGGGGAAGAGCTTGCATGCTTGGGAGGAGCAAGCTCATAGGTTGAAGTGGTTCTTCCCAGAAGCATTTGCATTATCCCATGCCCATTTTCTAGGAGGATAAAGAGGGCAGCACTCCAGAGATAGAGAGTCTCTGCTTTAGACTAGGCTTGATGCGGCTCTCTGCAGGAAGGGAAGTCACTTCTCTGGAGGAGAATTAACGGCAACTGTCTGGAGACAACGGTTCTCTACAGGAAGAAGAATCTGTCAGAGAGATTTGAGTTGACACAGCAGATCTCCTCCCAGAGAGCGATCGGCAGCCTCTGGAGATGATAGCATGTTACAATAGATGATTTTGAATAAAGCCTCAGAAGGAACCACAAAAACTTTCACATCTTGGACAAATGAGGAGTCGGGAATTTGATTCTGGGAAGACTGAGGGACCTTTGAGGGACCTTAACTACTTAGGAATGCCAGGGCCAGCTCAAAGCCCTGGACAAAAAGGAGCTAGGAAATCTGAAAGAAGTGCAGAAACAGAGGGCTTGACACTTGTAGGGAGGTGAAGCTTTTGGTTTGGGATTCCAGGACAAAGATTCCAGGAGAGGTGAAGTGAAGCCAGAGACACCATCTCTCCCACCCCACAATTAGAGCTGCTTACATTAATACTTTTAATTAAAAAAAAAAAAATGAACCAGCAAAGAAGAAAGAATCCAACTATGGATACCTACTATGGAAAAAGGGAAGACTGGTGTTCATCTTCAGGGGACAATGAAATAAAAAAATAAGCTTCTTTTACCCCAAAGATAATGTTAAATAACTCCCTACCGAGAGAAATTTCTAAAACTCAAGAAAGAATTTAAAAATCAACTGAGAGACATTGAGGAAAAACTAAAAAAATAAAACTTTTCTTAAAATCCAAGAAAAACAAGATTTTGAAAAAAAAAAAAAAAAAAGCTAACCAACTAGAAAAGGAGATTCAGAGTCTTAAAGATAAAAATAACTCCTTGAGAATTAGAATCAGGAGGCCAGGGGAAGCCTGTGAAGCTACAAGAGACCAAAAAATCACAAAACAAAATATAAAGGATAAAAAAAAAAATAGAACAGAATGTGAAATATCTTATAAGAAAAAAAAAAAACAGATCTAGAGAACAGATCAAGAAGAGAAAATGTAAGAATAATTGGACTACCTGAAAGCTATGACCAAAAGAAAGAGCCTTGACACCATAATACAAGAAATAATCCAAGAAAATTGTTCTGAAGGGATAGACATGTGGGGAAAGTAGAAACAGAAAAAATATATACCAATTACCATCTCAAAGAAATCCTTTGTAAAAAACATAAGGGAATATTTGCCAAATTTCAAAGCCCCCAGGTAAAAGAAGAAAATTCTGCAAGAAACAACCAAACCAAACCAAACAAAACAAAACAAAATTTCAAATCACTGGAGCTACAATTAGAATTTTACAGGATTATCAGCATTCACAATAAAACTCCAGGTCCTGAAATCATATTTACTAGTAATCAAAGTAATTAGAATTGAGGTTTAAAATATCATATCCGGCAAAATCATCCATAATATTGAATGAAAAAAAATGGACATTCAACAAACTTGCAGATGTTCAAGACTTTCGTTCAACTACACCCAAACTCAATAGAAAATTTAACAAGTAATAACAAAGATCAGTTTCAAGGAACTCAATATGGAAAAAATTGTTTATGTTTTTATGAAGTTTTTTAACATGGAAATGCATACTACATGTTTAAGATTAACATCAACAAGTGAGTAGCTCAAAAGGAAAATTAGAGCAAAATTTAATAGACTAAAAAACAAAACCATCTAGAAAATGCTAAAAATGGTAATTATGTTATATGAATGAGGTGCAGAGGAAGGATAGACACAGAGGCATTAGAGAAGGGATGAAGACGTGTATTTCCAAAGACCTACTTACATTGAGAATGTGTTAAATAATCAATACATATATACCATAAAAGATAAAGCAAAATCTATAAAGAAATAAGGAAGGAGAAAAAGATAAAAGAAATTGATTTTTTGAAATTTGAAATTTGAATCCAATTTTTCTACAATTATATATTCTTTCTAGAACTGTTAATTTGTTATTATGTATTTTGATTCCTCTCTAATGTTTGTCTAGCCACCTGACAATGTGCTATTTTGCTCTGTTTTCCTTTTCTGTTTTTCTTTTTTTTTTTTCTGTTCTGTTATTTAATTAACAAAAAGAAAGAAAAGCTATATGTCCAATGGGTAACAACTTCATGATCCATGTCTAGATCATAAATATTCTTCAGTGATTTGGAAGTGATTATAAATCTCATTTAAAAGATCCACTGAACTTAATACAATTACCCCAATGTTGTCTGTAAATACTAACATCTAAAGTACTTCATCATCTATAGAGAATACCTCCTCAATTTGAATTCCACTTTATTATCCTCCATAATTGTCATAAGCACTTTTGGTGATCATGCAGCTTCTTATTTCATGTTCTGTATTATATTAATAGCCAAAATCATCAAAATGTTATTTGCATTTTTTCACATACATTGAAATCTTGTATTCTTTATATTTTTCATTCAATTGAATGTAATGATTTGATCTTCTATAGACTACTATCTATGGAATTTCAAGCATTTTATTTTCATAATTCATTAGGGATGCTCTCAAGGAATGATCTCCATGATGAATTTATTTTTATAAATATTATGAACTCAAGTTTATGGGCTGATATTTATGTCACTTTTTTGGTAATAGTAATAGTTATTTTTCCCAATTATTTACTCCATCCTCCTCCCTTTAAAATATTTTGAGAACTAAATTGTTCAGTGCCTCAAAACAATGCTGATTTCAACATAGAATTTCTTCACATACATTTGGTCTAATCCAAATGCTCATACCATAATTGTTTTCTTTAGAACTTTCTGACTTCTTCAAAATATAGGAAAACTGATAATCAAGTCCAAATGTCATGGATTATTTTTCTTAAAGGAAAAAATTAACATGAAATTCTTGCCAAATTCTAATTTGGTAGTAACTCTGTTATTTCTACTAAGGCCATTGTCCAACTGTTCAAAGATGGTTGATTTAGAAATTACTCATATCAATAAGCATCCATTTTCTGTCTGCTAAGATGTAATGAGTTTGTTTTTATCAGGTTATTTGGTAATTGCCATGTCTAGCACCTATTGAATATGTTTCTGTAGAGGATATTAAGATTCTTCCAGTCTCTCAGCTGTGTCCATGACCTTTTGTATTCTGTCACTCCACTTGATAATCAAGTGCAAAGATTGCAATTTTTACCTCTTCATCATTCTCATTATAGGATTCATCATTATAGGATCATAAATTTAATCTACAAGGGATGTTAGAGGTTATAGATTCCAATTCCCTCATTTAATGTTCAGCAGAAACTGAGATACAGAGAGGTTAAGTAACTTGCTCAAAGTCACACAAATGATAAGTATATGAGGCAATCCATGAATTCAGGGTTTCATGATTTTATGTCTATCATGACACTTATTACTCTTTCCACTAATCACACAACCATAATCTTAAAAAAGGCTATTATATCAATAAAATCTCTCTCTGTCTCTCTGTCCCTCTGTGTGTGTGTCTCTCTTTCCCCCTTGTTTTTCTCTGTCTCTATCTCCCTTAGTTTGTCTCTATCTCTGTGTGTCTCTTCCTCTTTTGTCCCTCTGTCTCTGTTTCTCTCAGTTTTTCTCTCTCCATGGCTCTCTCTGTGTCTCATATTTTATATGTTTTACCTCTTTCACTTCTTGCTTTTTTCTCACAATATTGTTCTTAATTTTTCACAATCCTCTTCTATAAAATAGTTCCAGTTGGCTGTCAAATTTATTTGTTTGTTAAATAGATTATGTATTCACTGATGTAGTTTTTAGTTTAGGGTTTTTTTTTTCAATTTTCCTGTTGTATTCATTGATGAACATCAGCTAAGGTCTTTTAAGAAATGAGGATAAACTGTATTAATGTTTGTTCTTTTATCCATTTCCCATTTTCTTCATTAATCAATTTTTAAATTAATTTTAAATTTCAGCTTAGACCTTTTTTATTTTCTAATATTTATTATTTCTTCTAACTTGGTATTGGTTTTGATCTTTTTTTCAAACAAATAAATTTTCTTATTTCACAAAGACACTGAGCTGAAAATGACTAGGTGACACAGTGGATAGAGCACCAGACCTGAAGTCAGGAGGATCTGAATTCAAATCTGGTCTCAGAAACTTAACACTTCCTAGCTGTGTAACCCTGGACAAGTCACTTAACACTAATTGCCTCAGCAAAAACAAACAAACAAAAAAAAAAAAAAAACTATGATTTAAGTGATTGATCATTTGTTGACCAATGAGATATGTTTCAGTTTTTTGTAAATTTTTCATGTTTTCTTTGTCTACTAACTCTCAATTGTTCATGAAAAAATGTTTTTGAATATATGGGATATATTTCTCACCTTCACCCTCACTTTTTATACCCATTTGTGCGTTTAATTTGCCAAATATTAAAGCATATGTTGATTTATTAGAGAGGAGAAGTTATGGTCTTCATCATGGAATTCCACTGCAGTTTTACCCTTTATAACACATGTTGGCTCATTAGTCACAATTATTTTCATGGGTTTTTTTTTTTCTTTTAATTGATGCTCATTATGAGTATGGTAAAATGAGATAGCATAATCTCATATGAATCGATATTTTTGTTGCTTTTGATTAAAAAACAAACAAATCCATCAACCATTTCATTTGCTTCTCTACAATTCATCAACCATTTCATTTGCTTTTCTACTGAGACTATTTGAGGCATATTTCCATGGATTGTAAATTTCTTGTCTTCTTATTTCATAGATAATGAAAATTTTATTGCTAGCATCATTTAGTGTGTCTAGTAGCATGTCTATATGTTGGTAATCAGATAAAGACCTTACATTTGACACACTTTTGTTTTTAATAAACAGTCTAAAAATATGTAATTCTTAGCAGAATTTGGGGTTTTTTTTCTGTCATTCAACCAAAGTCATGTAGAAATTAAAGAGGATTAGACTAGATTTTGTACATTCTCTTTTTTTTAACAAATAACCAAGTACTAACCAGAAATCTTTGAAGTACTGAAAAAAAATTAGCTATTATATTTGAATGTAATAGGGGGAAAAAACCTATAGCAGCAGCAATGATAATGATAATGATGGTGGTGGTGGAGGTGATGGTAATGGTAGATGATTCTATTGAAAATTATTACCAAAACTAAGAATCATGGGATTTAAAATTGAGAAAGAACCTCAAAGTTTCTTTAGATTTCTTCTCCTTAATCATGAAACTTGACTTCAACATCACTGTCAAGTGTTCATATAACATCTGCTTAAAGACCTCTAATGACAGAGAGGTCACTAACAACTGAGGCAACCTATTCTATGGATAATAAAATGAAGCATTATATTTTCCTGATGATTTCACAATACATTTTATATTTAATAAGGCAATGATTAAAATATTTATATTCATATATATGTAGTTTCTCAAGTTACAAGAGATAAATCATGTAGTTAAGAATAAGGTGAATCTGATGGATAGGCCAGTGTTACATAAGAGTCCACAAGGCAGAAAAGAAAGGAAAAAAAGCCTAGAGAAAAACCTCTGGCAGATCAGGGTATCTTATCAATCATTTGTAGAAAAATATTGACAAGGATCAGAATGATTATAATGGTTTAAACAGGTTAAAATATGAACCATCCTGCCTTGTTCTTGCCATCCACTCATGCTGCTACAACTCTTGAACTTTCAGAGTATGGTGTGTCAGAACCCATACCTAGAGTTACCTAATTCACTTAGTTTGGGGTCCATAATCCTGGGGCTAAATGATCTTGATTAATGAGTCAGTGAATACATATTTACATGACAGTGTCTACACAGTCCCAGACTTCAGACCATATTTGACCAACCATCCACCCTAATCATGGTCATCTGCCCTGCTAAAATATATATTCCACATCCACTCAACCCTTTTCCAAACCCTTTACCCAGGGAAACCAATTTAATCAACATAATCATGATTATAAAAAAAAAGTAATTGTCTTCCCTGTTGCTGATTTAACATATTTGTGTCCTAAGCCTTGGCCATTACTTTATGTGCTTTCTCCTCCTTGAAGATATATTCTCCCTTAAGGCTGAGACTGCATCTCTTTTGTGTTTATATCCCCATAATCTTGGTATATTATATATCTCTTGTGTCTGGACTAACTCTCTGGAGGACTTTGGTACCAAGTCCTTGGTCTTAGAAGAGGAGTGAAGAGACAGTCATTTGGATGGTCAAATATGGAATCCATTTATTCCAAATTCTCGAAGCTTTATATACCCTTATCTAACCATAGCACATTGTGCGTATGTGCTAACTATATACTGCCCATGCGGGACCGTAAACAACTTGCTATTGTATGAAGTTGTCTCTGCCACTTGGTATCATTCTGCTTCAACTACAACACAGGTTGTCATTTCCCCCTGACTTTTCAGGAAAACCAAGAGCCCTTAGGGGAGATGGGGAGTCAAACCAGACATTATTAGCAGGTTCCCTCTAGGCTGAAGGATCTTATACCTCATCCAGAGTTCCTCCACTGTCTATGACCCTCTCCATCTCTCTCTTTCTTTGTTTTAATTAAAGCAGGTATACATCAGTGGTTAAATTCTTTAGCATAGGTGGAATCACATAATCAAGTAATAATATTACAATAGCAAACAATATGAATAAAAAAGATACTATAAGAGAATTTCATAAGTCCCAGAAGGAAGGTATAGAAAGTAACTCTCAATTCATGAGCACATATACAACTCAGTCAAGAGGTAGTCCAAAGCCAATCTATTCTCTATCACTTCCCATGTGAGGGAATCCAATGATTGTCAAAGATTTTGAATTCCTGCATCAGGTTCATTATGTCTCAGGAAATCCAATGATTCCTGCAGGTCTTGAAGTATTGCATCATTCTCATTAACAATTATTTTGATGTTCATGAGTCAATTGCCATACACTAGGGTTAAGGGTCATACTCTTTCAGTGGTGGATGTAGTCAGAGATGGAACCACCCAATGTTTCTTTGGTCTTCTCCTTTGTTTATAGGGTCTTCTCTTTGTTCATCACTCTCCAAAGGACAAGGTGGATGCAGCTTGTTGATACTCATCAGGTTCTTTCTCCATCTGTAGAGACACAAACAAAACCTCTGCCTCAAGAAGTTAACCTATTTGATTTCTTTCATTAACTGCTCTCTGGATTTCTCCAGAGCACCTGGCAATTATCTAAATCTCACTGGACCCTGCCCTTCCAGTGGGTTATGAAATCTGTCTGCCAGAGCCTGTGCATTTTCATCAAAAATCAAAAAATTAATAGTATAAAGAGTTAAGTTTAGAAGTTCTCTAGGGTTATCTGTGGCTCCTCCTTTCTTTTGTATTTGGAGGAGCATCTTGATGTCTCTCTTCCTCCTCTCTACAATTGTCTGTCCTTGAGGACTGAAGGGTATGCCAGTGGTGTGTGAAATCTGATATGGTGCACAAAAGTGTGCAAAATGTTTAGAAGTATATGAAGATCCATTATCTGTCTTTATTGCTTGTGGCATGCTCATAACTGCAAAGGCTTGTGCAAGGAATTCAGTGACCACCTGGGTTATCTCTTTTGCTACTGATACTGCAAAAGTAAATCCTGAAAAGGTGTCCATAACAATATGGATAAAAGACAGGTGACCAAAAGATTTATAATCGGTCACATCCATTTGTCAAATATTATTGGGTCTCGAACTACAAGGGTCTTCCTTGGATAGAGCATAGGAATGTGGAAAGGAAGGCAAACTGTACATGCTTTTACAGGCTTTTACTATGCTCCTAGTTTCCCTTTTTGTTATCCCAAACTGAAGACGTAAAGCAGGGGTTCTTAAACTATTGCCCACTGGCCATATGTGACCCACTGAGGATATTTATTTGGCCCACCGGGTTATTATGGCAAATGGGCTGAGGGGTGGAAACAGAGTGTGAGTTTTTGTTTTTATTATAGTCCAGTCCTCCAACAGTCTGAGGAACAGTGAACTGGCCCCCTATTTAAAAAATGTTTGAGGACCACTGACATAAAGTTTGTGCAGCCTGATGATATTTAGAATGAGATTCTTGGGCCGCTGGAAATAAAGGAGTATTGGCTAACATGGTGAGAAGGCAATCTGCCTTTGAGTTTCCATAAAAAAACAAGACCCGGAAGTCCCATATGAGAGTAGACATGCAAGAGGTAATATTAACCTGGGCATTTTCTCACTTGCTCCTGAAGTTCCTTAGAAGGCTGATATATGTTAGGAACTACAAATTTTATTTGGGCTGTGGCAATTCTTTGTACCACACCCATCTGAATTAGACATTATATTTACATCTTCTGGATAATAAGAGCTAGTATAATTGCATATAACTCATTGTTCTGAGAGAATTGAAAAGAAGTTTTGACTGCTCCTTTTAAAGCTAAATCAGGAGAATATATAGCACAAATGTTATGTATGAATGCATCTGTAAAGATGGTTGGTCCTTTAAGAGGAACCTTAGAAACTTTTTCTCCAAAATCCATGGCCAATTATGTAATAGCCAGGTTATCTTTAAAGGGGACCCTGTGTAAAATTTGGAACTGTGCTAATAAATTTTGCCACTCTGGAATGGTTGCATAACATACATTAATTTAGTATAAATTTAGTATAAAAGGTGTATATCTTGTCATATCTTATCCCAGATAATTGTACTGCTTGCTTAATGGCATTTAATAAAATTCTAGCCACAAGCACTGAGTAAGGAATAAAACTTTAATCTGATTATGCTTGGAAGGTCACCCACTCGATTATACTGTCTCCTTAATGAAGAACTGATGTAGGTGCCTCTTTTGTAGGAAAAACTTATATTTCCAAAGGTTTTTGAGTGACACTTTAAACCATATTGGATGACACCAGTTAAATCTCTCTCAGAGTCTCTTGGGCTTCTTGTGTAACTTGGTGGGATGAGTCTAAAATGTCTCCCCTTAAAATGTCATACAATTATTGTAATTGACAAGTAGTTAAGCCTAACCATTGAATATCTCCTATCAATTTCTGAAAGTCATTTAAGGTGTTCAACATTTCTTAAAGAAAGTTTTTAAATTGTAAGTACCTTGGGATATACTTCATATCCTAATATTGAAAAGGAATGTGCCTTTGAATTTTTCTGGGGCTATATACATTTGGTAGTTTCTTAGAGTTTCTATGGTCTTCTGTAGACATGCTCCTAGCATTTGCTCCTCAGATACACATCCCAAGATATCATCCAGATGATATAATAAAATAACTTTTGAAAATACTTTTCTTATTGGAGTAAGAGCAGCAGGCACACACTGTTTACACATGGTAGGGCTATTTTTCATTACCTCTGGCAAAATTGTTCATTCAAAATTTTTATAAGGTTCAACTAAATTAATTCTGAACACAGAAAAGAAATATCTTTTCATATCCTCCTTATCCAGAGGGATAGAATAGTAACAATCCTTAATTTCTATAACCCAAAGAGGCCATTCCCTAGGCAATTGAGTAGGAGATGGAAGCCAAGGCTGAAGAGTTCCCATAGTTCCCATCTGTCATTCACTTTTCTCAAATCAGTCAACATCTTCAATTTTCCAGATTTCTTTTTTTACAGTAAACATAGGGGAGTCCCTAGAACTTAGATAAGGTTATAAGTATCCTTGGTCAAGTTGCTCCTATATTATTTTTAATAAGACCTGAATTTGTTCACTGGGTAAGGGCCACTCTTCCACCTGCACCAGGGTATTACTTTTCCATTGGCCCTCTACAAATACCTATTTTTGTTCCTTTGTTTCCTTCCTTCCTCACTTTCTTCCCTCCTTCCCTTCCTTTTCTTCTTTCTTCCAACCTTTTCCTTTTCTTTTCTTCCTTTTTTATTTCCATAATGTTGGAAGAAGCCACATCGTTTAATTTTTAGATTTATCTAAGATTAAACATGAGGAAAAGTTGGATAATTGAGTCATAGTGTTAAAATGAAAAGTTAAAATGTCATTGAAAATGTTTTCTGTATTTTTATAACAGGATAAATTTTGTTTTAATGTTTTTAAAAATAGTTTAAAGGATTGTTTTTGAGCTTTTAGTTGGCACATACACATGCACACACACACACACACACACACACACACACACACACACACACACGTGCTCATGGAAATTTACAAAGTAGAAGAGAAATTCCGAGAAAGAGATATACTTGACAATAACAAAAAGTACTAGGTCATCTTAAGACTTGATGAAGGTGAAATAAAGCTTGCTAATACTTGGTAGTGTTTCATATAATGTTCTAGGGTCATTGGGCTAGTTCTCCAGATTTTTTATATGAAAGATGCAACCTCTCTGTGGTTGAATTAGAACTTTTTTTTTTCCTAAACTGACATATGTCAAGGAACAGTGAATTGCATCTCTAACATAGCTGCACCTATAAAATGTATTTGTGCTTTTTCCACGTATGTGCTATCTTTAGAAGCATTAAAGGCAGGCCATTTTTATCCTATCCCTAAGAGTATAGTGATAAAAACAAAAACATGCACAGCCAAATTCCCAAAGAAAGTAAAGAGACACAACTGTGTGAGAAAGATATGGTTCATGGCAGGTTTGTGAAAAACAGTGAAAATTAACTGTCTCGTATTTCATATTTATAGCATCACTTTTCTTGAACCTAAGCATGTTCATTCACAATGTCTTATTCTTCCCATGTTGTCTACATTAGTTTTTAAAAAATGAATCCATTTGTCTAGCAGACAAACTAAAATGCTCTGTCTGCAAATTAGATGCTTTGAGCAAACCATGTATGCAAAGTTAAGCTGTATTTGCAGATTTTTTTTCTTAAAGTGTCATTAATTTACCAGTGCGCTTGCATTAATTTTTCCTGACAGTCATAGACACATGCCACCCCACTATACTAATATATGACAGTAATTGCAATTATATGACCATAGTATTTTTTTTCTTCCCATTTTTATTAAAGGGAAATTCTAATGTATAAGTATGTTTTTTTTCTTAGAGACACGTAGTTTCAATATTCTGTTCCTCTTTTATATACTAATCTTCAACTCCAGCTATATAATATCCCCTATCTTCTTCAAATACATCTAATCAAATTTCTCTAAGGAAATTCTTATGTTAAAAAATTTACTCAGATTTAGAAAGCCTGCACCATACTATTTTAAAAGTCCTAATGCCATTCTTATGCATAACAACCTTTAGTCTAGAGTATAAAAATAACTTCCAATATTAATGAAGCATTAATAGCTTAGCCTTTAGTACTCCATATGTATCACTAAAAATTCATAAAGTCATAACACATCATAAAAGGAATAGATTTCTAGGACGTTATTACCTTTCCCTAGGTTTTCAATCATTCAGCATCTAACCTGGTATCTTATAATGTTTCCATTCCCAAAGTATTATAATTACCCCCAAATCCACTGCTTAGATTGCTTATTTCTCAATTTCAGTAGTCATATGAGTTAAATAAATATTTGCTGAGACCAGCTGCTTATTATTTTGAAGTAACTACATAAGAGTTCTCATGACAACATTGACAGTAGCAACTATTGCTACCATATTATATTCTAGAAACTACGAACCAGCCCAAGTCTTGGTCTTAGTAAAGAAGTGATGAGGCAAGACTCATGTTGATAGTCAAAACATGGAGTTTGTTTATTCCAAATTTTCTCAGCCTTATATATAACCAAAGCAACACTGCACATCTACTAACTATATATTGTGCATGTGGGACCACATAAACAACTTGCTATTGTATGTAGATGTCTCTACCACTTGGTATCAATCTGTTTCAACTACAACAAAGGTTGTTACTGCCCCCTGACTTCTCAGGAAGTCAGGGAGCCCTTAGAGGAGATGGGGAGCCAAATCAGACATTGTTAGGACATTCCTTCTGGCTTGAATGGTCTTATACCTCACTCAGAGTTCCCAACTTGTTGTCTCTTTTAAATATATAATAAAGTTATCATGTAAATTTCTTTTTCTCCTTTTTTCTTTCTTCCCCCAGCTCTATACACAATATACAAATGTGTACATATGTATTATCATTTTATATGCACTTCTATTTACCATTTCTTCCTCTGCGTGCAGATTGTTCTCCCTTAATTACTTTCAGTGATTCTCTTCTCAATAAAGCTGCCTAAGTTGTTCAGTATAAAACATAAAAAGAATAACCTTTCCACAAAGTTCCTGGCACATAATAGGCACTTAATAAATGCTTCTTGATTTAACTTGTTGAATTTTCCTGTATGAATAAGCCAAAATAAATAAAAATTTTGCATAATTATCTTGGTATAACTAGCTCAGCTTTAGTATATTTCTTATTTTTGAATTTTGGCATTAACAAAGTAGGCAGGACTATGTTATGTCTCTTTTGCAATCCAGTAAAAGTGAATCTATATCATATGAAATATATTCATGACCGTAGATCTTATTGCAACTTTAGTAATTAAAGCTTCATGGCAAAATCACATGACAAATACTTAAAATTACATTAATATAGTCATATGATTGGCAAACTTTTAAAAAAAATGTAAAATCCTTGTAAAGTCACTAACTTTCTATACATACAATATTTCCTTCTTTATGAATTTAATCAAAGCAATATATTTTTTCTATAACCTCTAGATATTTTTCTCATATCAACCTTTTCCCTGTTAATAGACCAAAAACCCTTTACTAAAACCAACATTTAGGATGCTATAAATTCTTAGATGCCTTACTGGTTAGAGCACCAGGCCTAGAGTCAGGAAGATTTCTCTTGAGTTCAAATCTGATCTCAAACACTTACTAACTCTGTGACTTTGGGCAAGTCCCTTTCCTATTTGCCTCAGTTTCCTGATCTGCAAAATGAGCTAGATAAGGAAATGGTAAACCACTCCAGTATCTTTGCAGAGAAAACCCTAAATGGGTTATGAAAAGTCAGACATAACTGAAATGCTACAAATAAATAAAACATATGTATATATAATATATAGAGAATATGCACAGATATATATCATTTATGGATATATATACATATATAAAATCACATCTCTGTGTGCGTGTATCTATCTCAGAGTTGAGTGAAATAACCAGGGTTTATATATAATAATGACTTAAGCTTAAGGACCACACATGGAAAATAATTGAAAAGTTGGCCATGTGTCAAATCAATATCTTTGATAAATACACCTTTATTTATAATATTTGATCATTATAATTTAGATCATATTTTTATTTCACCTTTATTCTCTATAAATTTCTGATTTAAAAGGTAAAGATTTTATTTTTTTTACATAAATATCTTGGCAATTAAAATGTATTATTGCACTTCCATGCTTGTTTACAAATTTAAACAACCCCCTGATTTAATGAGATAATCATGCTGCAACATGAAATTATAGGAGGTTTGTTTTGTTTTTTTGTTTTTTTGGCGGGGGATGGGTGGGTAATGGCACAAGATGAGTATATAGTGAGAAGCTTCCATTGAATGAATTTTGTCTTTAATTTCTGTTCAAGAAAGCTTGAGTAAAGAGAACAATGCCTAGAATGAGGCTCTGAATTAAGTATTGAGATGTGAATGAGAGAAAAATGAGACTAGGTATATCAAAGATTCTATTATTATATTTGCTGAAATGTAACCAGTTTGAAGCAAAACACTAAATTTATGAAGATTGGAAGGTGAAAAATATTTATTTTTCTTCAGGAAAAATGAGATTATGTAGCAAATACAAAAGATACCTTTCAGAAGCAAATTATACAGGAGGCTCTATTTTATTCTCCCCAAAGACTAGTCCAGTTTAAACCTGTATTCTGCATACACTACCTGTTTTTTTTTTCTTTTATAGATAAGGAAACTAAGGCCAAGGGAGTTTAAAACATTTGTCCAAGTTCACCTATTCAATAAAGTATCAGCGCAACCATGTTCTCTAGTTCTAGAGCCAATGATTTTTTCCATTGTGCCCTGATGGAGGGGGAAAAAACTAAATTAGTTGTTCCAGGCTAAAGAACAAGTAAAACTGGAACTTGCCTGATTTTGAAGATTCTTTATTGGTTGAACCACTTTCAGAACTAACCAAATTAAAGTGAAGGGTATCACAAGACCCTTGAACAAATAGGAAAACTATACAAATTTATAATATATTTGCTGTCATAAATAATAAATTAAGATGGTAATATATTCCAGACTTTTTTGATTCCTAGTCCTACCACTAGAATATCTGCCTACTTCCCAAGGAACCCCAATATATAATCTTTCAAGAGAATTCCTGCTACCTCTGGGGATTTTAACATCTAATATTTTCTGATTCTTTATATTTTCTTACAGATCAGCATCTTCATGACCCATTTGTCCAATTATGGGAATGACCGCTTGGGGCTATATACCTTTGTGAACTTGGCCAACTTTATTCAAAACTGGACTAACTTGAGACTGCAGACTCTGCCTCCAGTGCAACTGGCTCATAAGTACTTTGAGCTTTTTCCAGAGCAGAAAGACCCTCTCTGGCAGGTAACAACAATTGTACCAGTGTGGAAAGGGAAACACAGATTTGTAAAAAACACAGACAATACCAAATTCTCCTTTTAGTTAAGTTCCATCTTCTTTCCTAACAAAATCAGTTTGGCTTTCATCTGTTATAACTAAAATACATCTGAAAGAGTTTAGAACCCCAGTGGACATACAGTGTTCTGGGACACTGTTAAGAAAGAGCTATTATATTCTAAAAACCTCATAATTGGTCTTTAAACTAAAGAGAACTGAAGGTGCCTTCCAAAAAAAATAACCAAATGTAACTCCAACCTGTAGCACTTTACATTGTGTCTTTATTATATGTTTAGTTTTCTTCAAATATAAACAAATGAATTAGGAATAAATAGAGCCATTTAAAAAGGAGACATTTGTCAGCTGAAATATTGTCCAAAAAGGATGAGAGACTTTGTGAATAATAGTCATCCTTATGTAAATTGCTTTAAAAGTCTATATCTGTTGTCAACTTTATTATTTACCTGTGAGAAAATCTTACTTCCTTTGATGTTCATTGTTCTTGATTCATTGGATCATTATTTGCTAATGCAATCAATAAACTGCTAGCAAAGAGTAGATTGTGGGATTTCCCCACTAAGTAGTGTCCTCATTAGTGTGCAACACTATAACCTTATCATTTTAGAGTTTCTCCTCCTCATATGGTCAGTCATTCAGTCAGTCAATAAGCATTCAATAAAGATCTACTACAAGTCAAGCATTATGGCAACACTGAGAACACAAAGATAGGTAACAAGAGCTTACTTTCAAGTCCATAATCTAATGAAGGAAACAATAATATACAAAATAGCAAAATACAGATATGCAAACGTCCACATGTACATGTGTGTGATAAATTGGAGAAAATAAATAGAAGGAAGGAACTAGCATTAAGGGAAATCAAGAAAACCTTCTCTTAGATGAAGTTTTAGGGAGGAGTTAAAGGAAATCACGAGGAAGAATGAGAAGGGACGGGTTTCCAGATGTGAAGAACAGTCAGTGAAAACGTCCACAGTCTGGAGGTGGAGTATTTCTTGGGAATATCCAAACATACATTAAGGCCAAGATCAAATATAAGTGTGTTCATGGAATTAGTTTATAAATTGTAAAATGTTACATAAAGTAAAGTGTCATCATTACCATTATCATTATTCATAGGAATATGACTTACAGCTTAAAGAGACCTTAGAAGTTATGTAGCCCATACTCCACAGTGTACACATGAGGAAATTTAGTTGCAGAGAGCTTAACTAATAAATCAGCCAAAATTTATTAAATATTTACTATGAGTTAGATATTAAACCGAACACCTTGAATCTTCCCTCTTCCTTAGTCCCCTCCAAAAAAAAGTCACTGCCTTCAAGGAGCTTATATTGTAAAGGCTGAGACAGTACATAATAAATAAATACAGAGTAGATGTAAGATAATTCTTTAGAAAAATAATATTATTATCTGGGGGAATGAAAAAAGCCTTTTGCAAGAGATATCCTCACAACTAAATCTTAAAGGTAGTAAGAGATTTTCTAAGGCTGAGGTTATAAGGGAAAGCATTCTAGGTATGAAACATTGTAGTTAGTTCAGTGAGGAGAGTAAAGTGTAAAAAAAAAAAGTTAGGAAGCGCCAAAGTTATGAAGTGTTTTAAATGCCCAACAACTGGATCCAGAAGATCAAAAAGAACCACTGCAATTTATTGAGTAGTTGGGTGACAACAGCATAAAGAATATAGAGGGAAAAGATTCCCATTTTGTAGATGAGAAAACTGAGGCAAGCAGCAATTAAGTGACTTCCCCAGGATCACAAAATTACTAAGCTTTTAAGGTCAGATTTTAACTTAGGTCTTCCTGACTCCAGGCTGGATGCTCTATTCACCTTGCCACCTATCTGCCCACCTTAAACATTATACATACATATATACAAATACATGTATTGTATATTGTATTGCATATACACAAATAAATAATACAAGTAAATAATGTATATATTTATATAATCACTTATAATGGCTACATATATTTGTTAACATATTATCATTGGTTTTTCAGAACTTGGATTCCTTTTTGCAAATATCAAAAAGTGATTGGCCAATCTTGATTACAAATTTTTTTTATCATCAATATTGCTATTTCACCAGAAAAGCAGGCAAAAGTGTCCTTCAATTTAGTGCCTCAGAAAATTAAACATAGTTTCCCTCAAAATCTAAACATTAAGGAAATTTCTCTATGATAAATGCTTTGGAAAAAAGAGTGAATCAACTGTTATTTTTCTTTAGGTTTTCAATTCACACTTTTGCTTTTTTACATTACCACAAATAGAAAGAAAATGTGCCCAAGGGCACCCTTTACTTTTTTTGCTTTCATTTCTCTTGGTGACTTATGTAAATTTTAATTAGCACCAACTACCATATATTTGAAGATGATTTGTCACTTAATTTAAAAGTGTAATATGAATATCTGGCTTAACACTAACTTTGGGTAAGTATAACAATAATCAAGTTTTTACAAAGAAGTCTCCTAAGATAACAAATATTAATTATGCATACAAAACCATTACTCTGATAATTGGACATCATAATTCACTCTTATATTGGTGAGTCACTTATAGTGATTTTATTAGGTCCTCCTAATCCATTGATAGCTTTCTGTAGATCTTCCAAATTATTCTAATAGAAGATTCATTTCAATACAAATCTTGCAAAAGGAATGGATTTTCCAAAGTCTGTTCTTTTGTTTCATCCACCAATTGCAAAAGCTTTTGGAAAGTCAAACTTATTCTGCATTGACTTAATCAGTATTCTTAAATTCTTTAGCTATCAACAATAATAATTTTTAGCATAGGATACTTTAAGGATAGCAAAGTGGCTTTGCATATACTATCTCATTAATAATAATTATTATTATTATTCAATTAAACACAAAGTAGGTGCTTTTATTACTTTCATTTTACAGATGAGAAAACCATAACTGTTTGAGCCTGGATCTGAATTCTGATATTTCTAAATCTAAATTTTTCACTGCACTGCAGCACTAGCTACCTCATACTGGTTCACTCTCAAATTTCATTTATACATAAGAGAGAGTTTAAAAAAAAAAGAATGTTAAAATTTACATTTAATTGAAAAAAAGATTTAAAATGTGAATGGGAAATATTTAATGAAATAAAAATAGAATACAACATACAATATGCTTAAGATCACATAGTATAAGGTAGGACTGGATCTAGATTATCAGTCTTCTAAATTTAAACCATTTATAGTCATAGGAAAAATGCTCTAAATCATAATTTATCAAAGAAATGAAAATTAAGACAACTCTGAGATACCACTACACTGTATCTTTTCCTGTCATTTTAGCCAATATGAGATAATGATGATTATTAGAGGAGATGTGGGCAAACTGGGACACTAATACTTCGTTGGTGCAGTTGTAAACTGATCCAACCATTCTAGAGAGCAATCTGGAATTATGCCCAAAGGGCTATAAAACTGTGCATATCATTTGATCTAGCAGTGTCTCTACTGGGTCTGTATCCCAAAAAGATCATAAAAAAGGGGAAAGGATTTGCATGTGCAAAAATATTTCCAGCAGCCCTTTTTATAGTGTCAAGGAATTGGAAACTGAGTGGATGCCATGAGTTGGTGAATGGCTGAATAAGTTATGGTATATGAGTTATGGAATATAATTGTTCTATAAGAAATGATCAGTAGGATGATTTCAGAGAGGTCTGGAGAGAATTACATGAACTGATGCTAAGAGAAATGAGTAGAACCAGAGAACATTGTACACAACAACAGCAATATTATATACAATGATCAATTCTGATAGATCTTGCTCTTTTCAACAGTGAGGTGATTTGGGCCAGTTCCACTTCATCCATTGATGAAGAGAGTCATGTGAATCTAAAGAGGACTGTTGGGATTGAGTGTGTCTCTTTCTGTCTTTGTCCATCTCTGTGACAATCTCTTTCTGTCTCTCTCATTTCGAATACCCTATTAAGTAACAATTGTGATAATGGCCATCCTTATTTCACTCCTGATCTTATTGGGAATGCATTATCCCCATTACATATGATGTTTGCTGATGGTTTTGGATAGATGTTGCTTCTCATTTTAAGGAAAACTCCATTAATTCCTATGCTTTCTAATGTTTTTAATAGGAATTGGTACTGTATTTTGTCAAAAGCTTTTTTTACATCTATTAAGATATTAATATGGTCAAATATATTGATAGTTTTTATGACATTGAACCAGTCCTGCATTCCTGTCATCAATCCCACTTGGTGATGATGCATTATCCTGATGACAATCTGTAATATCTTTCCTAATTTTATATTTCAAAATTACACATTAATATTCATTAAGAAAATTGGTCTATACTTTCCCTGTTTTTGTCCTTCCTGATTTAAGTATCAGCATTATATTTGTGTCATAAGAGGAATTTGACAGAACTCCTTTTTCATGTATTTTCCCAAATAGTTGATATAGTATTGGAATTAATTGTTCTTTAAATGTTTGATAAAATTCACTTGAAAATCCATCTACCTCTGGAAATTTTTTCTTAGGGAGTTCATTGATGGCTTGTTCAGCTGTTTGTTTTATTGGGTTTTTTGTTTTGTTTTGTTTTTGATAAGGGGATTTTTGAAATATTTTATTTCATCTCCTGTTAATCTGGGCAATATATAGTTTTACTATGTTGTCTCATTATTGTCATTCTACTGGATGAAATTATTGATTGCTTCTATACTTTGTTATTTGACAACTCATTCTTTAGGATTAGATTATTTACTTTCCCATAAATTTTGGTCTATTTTTCCATGACCCTTTATTGCACATAATTTTTATTGCATCATAATCTGAAAAGAATACATAAATATACTATCTTTCTGTATTTGACAGTAAAATTTTTATGCTCTAATACATGGTGATTTTTTTGTGTAGGGGCCATGTAGAGCTGAAAAAAAGAAACATTTGTTTCTATATTTATTCAATGTTCTCCAGAGGTCTGTCAAATGTAATTTTTCTAACTTTTTTTCTCATTTATATTGTGTTTAGATTTATCTAGTTTTAAGAGAGGGAGATTGATTATTTTGCTGTATGTTTCTTCCTGTAATTTATATAATTTCCCCTCTAGGAATTTGGATGCTATATCATTTGGTGCATATATGTTTAGAATAGGTATTACTTCATTATCTATGATACCCTATAGCAGAATGTGGTTTCCTTCTTTATCTCTTTTAATTATATCTACTTTTACTATTGCTTTATCTGAGATGAGGCTTGCTAAGCCTGCTTTAAAAAAATTACTTTAGCTAAAGCCTTTTATTTTTATTGTATGCATATCTCTCCATTTCAAATATGTTTCTTGTAAACAATATATTGTAGGATTCTGATTTTTAATCTACTCACTATACACTTCCATTTTATGAAAAAGTACACCCAATTCACTTTCATAGTTATGATTACTAATTATGCTTCCCTCCATCATCCTGTTTTTCCTCATTTGTACTTTTCTCTCTCCTTTTGCCCTATTCTTCTCACCAATGTTTTGTTTCTTACCCCACCTGCCCTCCCCTCTATCAGTCCTGCCTCCTTTTTATCTACTTTTCCTTCAGTCTGTCCTCTTCCTTTTTCTTTCCCTTTTATACTCCAACTTCTCTATAGAGTAAGATAAATTTCTGCAGTCAACTAATTCCATCTGAGCTAAATCCAATGAGATTAAGTTTCAAACAGTACTATTCCATCTCCCTTTTTCCCCTCTACTGTAATAGGTGCCTCTTCATGTGATGTAGTTTGCCCCATTTTACCTCCCTTTTGCTCTTCTCCCCATACAATCCTTTTTTTCCATTGCTTAACTTCTTTTTTATATCACCACATCAAAGTCAACCTATGCCTCTATCTATGTATACTCCTTTAACTGTCCTAAAAAGATACAGTTCTCAAGAGTTATAACTATCCTTTTCCTGTGTAGTGATGAAAACAATTTAACTTTTAAATAAAATATATTTTCTTTCCTGTTTACCTTTTTCTTTATTTTCTTGAATCTTGTATTTGTAGACCAAATTTTCTGATTACCTCTATTCATTTTATTAGAAATGATTGAAAATTCCCCTTTTCATTGAATTCCCATCCCTCCCCCTGAAGAATTATGATCAGTTTTGCTAGGTAGTTTATTTTTGGTTGTTGTCCAAGCTGCTTTGCCTTCTAGAATATCTTATTCTGGGACCTCCAATCTTTTAATGTAGTCCTCAGTGATTTTAACTGTGGCTCCTTGGTATTTGAATTGTTTCTTTCTGGCTGCTTGCAGTATTTTCTTCATGGCCTGAAATTTCTGTAATTTGGCTACACTATTCATTGGAGTTTTCATTTTAGGATTTTTTAGGAGGTGATTGGTAGATTCCTTCAATGACTATTTTATCCTCTGGTTCTAAGATATCAGGAACACTTTTTTCTTGATGATTTCTTAAAAGATGCTCTCCAGACTCATTGTTTGATCCTGGCTTTCATTAATACAGTAATTCTTAGATTCTCTCTCCTTGGTCCATTTTCCAGGTCAGTTGTTTTTTCCAGTGAGGTATCTCACAGTTTAGATTTTTTTTTAAATTTTCTTTGACAGATTCTTGATGTCCCACAGAGTCAGTGAGTTCTACTTGCCTAATTCTAATTTTAATGAATTCTTTTCTTCAGTTAGCATTTAAAAGAGTTGTTTTCTTCAGTGTATCATGTAAAGGGCAAGAAGTATGATTGGAGAAGTATACTTGAAACAAGGATACTTAGAACAAGGTGTTAACTCAGTGGAATTGATGAGATGATGGTTCTCTAGTATACATATATACTTAATACTTAGCATGTAATGTTTCTCTAGTTCACACATAATCAGTAAGCTATAATGATGTAATTGTAATAGAGTATTTAAGAGCTGAGAAGGACTGGAAATGAGACATTCTACCTTTGACCATCCTCCTGGCGGCTCTCCTGCCTCCTGCACTTCTCCACTAAGATCAAGAGTAAGCCAATCAGAGTCAGACTATGGAGGAGAGACTGAGTGAAGGAGAGTGTGAGAGTGAGTGTGCTCTAGCTCAATCTCAGACTAAGGACCTCCAAGAAAGCCTAGCCCAGACATTGCAGTATCACTCCCCCCTTTTGTCAAGTTCTATTTTTAAGGAGTTTTGTTCATGTTTTGTACTTTCTTTTCCAATTTGTTGACTTTTTTCATAATTCTCTTGCATAATTCTCATTTCTTCTCCCACTTTTTCTTCTACCTCTTTTACTTGATTTTTAAGCTTTTTCAAGAGAATTTTTTGAGCATTAAACCAATTCATATTCCCCTTTGAGGTTTTACATGTATGCATTTTGCCATTGCCATTCCATTCTGAATTTGAATTTGATCTTCCCTGTTAGTATAGTAGATTTCTATGATTAGGATTCTTTTTGGATTTTTGTTGATTTTTTAAAATTGATCTCCTCCTAAGGCACAGAGGATACTGTTCCAAGAGAGAGAGGAGCCTCATCATTGGCTTTCCTTCCTGGGGCCAGAAGTGCTGAACCTTTGCTCACTGTGCTGGGTACACCTAGCCCAGTTATGTCAGTAGTATTGGGGAATTCCAGAGCTCATAATTTGCCCTCTTTGCTGAGGCTGGAGGCCTCACAGGCAGGCTGCTGAGACAGGAATAAAGGGCTTCAGCTGCTGATCTGTGCTATGGCTAAGAGTCTCTCATTAGATTGCCCACACCAGGCCTGTGCTACACTGCACTCCCCTTTGATCCAAGTGAGACAAACCTTTTCCGAAGTCTTAAGTTATCTTAAGCTGGAAATTTTCCTCTAAGAATCTGGATACTATAGTACTTGATGCATTGTTTTGTATTCATAGTGCTTTTTGGTCTATGACATCTTGTAATATTGAAGTTGTTTGTTTATGATACCTTTTAGCAATATGTTTTTCTTCCTTATGCCTTTTACTTAGATCCATTTTTGCTTTTACTTTGTTTGAGGCTGTGATTGCTACCCCCACTTTTTTTTTGTTTGTTTTTTTGTTTTGCTTTTTAAATTCAATTGAAGCATAATAGATTCTGCTCCAGTCTTTAACCTTTACTCTTTGGGTATCTTTCTGCTTCTTATGTGTTTCTGTAAATAATATATTGTAGGATTCTGGTTTTTAATCCATTCTGCTATCCACTTCCATTTTATGAAAAAGTTCATCTTAGGAAACCATGAGATTTTGGATGTTCACCAGTTTGAATGTTCTAAATCTGGGATCTGTGAACTTTATTTATTTTTTGATCTTTATTTATTTTTTAACATTTAACTACAGTATCCCAAAGTAATTGATTTCCTTTGTAATCCTATTATTTTATTTTATGTATTCAAAAACATGATTCTGAGAGAAGGTCCATAGACTTTATCAGTTTGACAAAAATGAGGCTTCCAAACTCTGAAAAAATATGGCAAACCAGAATGTCTATTTATTCATTAGTAATAACAATAACATACTCAACATGAACATTATTGCAACTAAGTTTCTAAACAAAATCT
The DNA here is from genome assembly GCF_048593235.1 of Sminthopsis crassicaudata. Lineage (NCBI taxonomy): Eukaryota > Metazoa > Chordata > Mammalia > Dasyuromorphia > Dasyuridae > Sminthopsis > Sminthopsis crassicaudata. Next base: position 112,254,764 of record NC_133622.1, read on the forward strand.
CTTATATAGGCAGGCCCAATATGGAAGATGGTTTAGAGATCAAAAGACTTTTATTTATTTATTTATGTATTGCAGAACTGCAATTCTTTCATTGTTATAGAACTTTTACCAAGAAGTAAAATGACTTCCTTAGGGTCACACAGTTCGTATATGATAGAGAAGGGACTTGAACTAACATCTTTTAAACTCCAAAGACAATGTGCCACCTTGCTTCTGAAAAAGGAATGGGAATTTAAATTAAGGAAAATTTAATCCAGACCAAGAAAGAATTTACCTTCTTCACTCAGGGGACTATGTGTACTTCAAGAATCAGGACTAGTTCCCTGGGAATGGGACACTCCTTAGGCCAACAATGGTCAATTTTCTGGGTCAGATTTTTATTTGTCCATGTTTCTTAAATATCTACCATCCTTTCTATTTGTATAATTCTATTTCTCATTGCCATGGGTTTTTTTCTTTTTTTATGTTTCCCTATTGCTTTGTCCTTCAGCTATCTATCACCTGTATTGTCCTCCTGATTTATTTTCATTTCTAATACTATTACATTGTGTACCAACTTTTTATAGTAATTATTTCTCATATACTCCCCATGATACTAAGTACAGAGGTAGTCAGTGGACATATAAAAATTACTTTCTTCCTAACCTTTACTTGCTACACTTTCCCTATTACGTCCCTAGATAATAATAACAAAAGTTTAAGAATCAGTACACTTGAATTTTCTAATTGATTAGAATAGGAAGGCAAGAAAAGATACATTCCTCTGCTTTTATAACAATTATCTTTTTTTCTTTCCTCTCTCTTCTTTTTTCTCCCTCTCTTTCAAAACATACACACACATTCCTTCTTCTTCTTCTTCTTCTTCTTCTTCTTCTTCTTCTTCTTCTTCTTCTTCTTCTTCTTCTTCTTCTTCTTCTTCTTCTTCTTCTTCTTCTTCTTCTTCTTCTTTTCATCTACCTATTTTTCCTTATGTAAAAATGTAAGCTCCTTGAAGGCATAGAATGTTTTCATTTTATTCCTGTATTTCTGTGATTGCTGAACCTCCTGTACCTGGTTCATTATAGTCACTTAATAAATGATTATTCAATTGTTTGCTTAATGATTAAATTGCAGATGATATAAATAAAGGTATATATTTAGGAAAGGAAAGATGAATTTGTGAAATGGTGAGTAATTCAGTATGATTCCAATGTATAATTGGTGAAGAGGGTATAATTTGAGAAAAGTCTGATTAACTAGGTTGGAGTTAGATTGGAGATGTCTAAGAGTTGACAAAGGACTGTGAACATCAAGAAGAGGAATTTTGATTTAAATACACCAGGAAAGAAGAAGCCATTTTGATCTTTTGAGAAGAATGTGCTTAAATATGACATTTGAAGATTGTTATTCTAATCCTTTATAGACTAAAATGAGGAAGGAAAAGTTCTAAATCAGAAAGGAGAATTCTGAAAGATTTAACAATAATTTAGATGTGATGGGGCAAAGCCTCATGCATTGGGTTTTATGGCTATGAAAATGGTCCCAAGATCCATTGTCAAAAGGAATAAGAAAAACTTTGGCTTCATTTTCAGCACTAACAGATCAACATTCTAATCTGAGACCATGGCTTACTAATTATATGAGGATGAAATACAAACATAGAAGTATAAGTAGAGAAACAGGATTTACAACCCCCAGATATATGGGGTCATTTAACCTCTCTAGGTCTCAATTCCTTATCTCTAAAACAAGGGACTTGGACTGAATGGCTACTAAGATTTCTTCTAGCTCTGGCTCTAATACCCTATGATTCTAATTGTGCAGAAAATTCAAGTAAATCAAACTCTAACCTCCCATCTTTTTAATAATGGATACTTAAGCTACAAACAATATCTTCTGTTTCTCGAGCCTGGATCACGATGGTTTCTATTGTTTAATACTTAGAATTTAATCTCTATATAAATTTTTTCTCTTTCTAACAAATTGAAACTTGAAGTTTTAAATTATCTTCATTATTATTAATCAGATGGACCTTCTTTTATATCTTTTGGATAAAATACTTTTTTAAGTGCTCTTAAGGATACTTTTCTAGCATGTAGATAGTTTTTGATGATTATTTATTCCTTGCTTCACACTGAATTACTTTGCTGGCCTGATTGTTCAAGCCTGTCAGATGTCCTGCTGTTTAAAAATGTTGACTTAAGTTGTAGATTTCTTTTTTCTGCCAATCAATTGTAAATGTGCTCTGCTTGTCTAATGTCACCTCTTTCTTCACCCTGCTATCATGAATACAATCTAATTATCACTGAACTGCAGCCCTAAAGATTCTACTCCCACCTACTTTTCAATTCCCTAGAAAAATTTAGATGTGAGAGAATAATTATTTAATCTTTTAATATATCATCAGGAAACTCTAGGAAACTATTATAGATGAGGTGTTCTTTATAGGTATGGTATCCAGGACATGTGATCAACAAGATGTAGGCCTAGACATTTTCTGTGATTGCTGAACCTCTTAAATCTTTACAAACAGAAATTATGTGCCAAAAAATAAAGCAACTTCTGCTGTCTTCATGGTCTAGGACATGGTCTAAGAGACCAAAAGAAAGTTTTATTTTAAAAAAACTTTAAATAAAATAAACTTACCCTGTACTCAATCAGATGCCATTTCCTTCTACACTTCACATTGTCAGTAGCAATACTGCATGCATTAGTTGCCCCACAGCTCTTCACACCTCAGTCCCCCTCCCTCATTCCCATGTCATAATGATCCTAACTCCATGCTACTCAAGTTTGCTTATGACTGACACCCAGAAGCTAATGATTGCAGCACTCTAGGGTCTTTTTTAGGCCGTACAGCTATCTCTGTGGTAAACAGCATCCTGTGATGCAAGAGAGCTGAAAAACAGAGGGAAAAGGGTAGCATACATGTCTAAACTTGAAATGAAGCTCAACTCCTACTCCTGCTTCTTCCCAAAGTTTTGGAAACCAACACTAAGGAAATCAAACTCAAAGCATCAACATGACAGTTTTTTGAACAGACCAAATAATTGAGGAAGATAGGAAATGGACACAATGCCATACCTTCACATTATAATGCAGAGCTTCTGAACCCATTTTAACTATATAGTTTTTAACTATATAGGCCATAATTCTAAGCTCATACCTTTCATTACTCTGTGTTCTTTAATTCAATGAGTGATATGCAAGGCTCATAGAAGACACTGATTTACAAAGATAACACCAAAAAGTTAAAAAAAAAAAAAAAGTCAAAAAATAAATCCTGGCTTGTTAGGAGTTTCTACTCTAGTGGGAGAATACATTGCAGACATATAATTAAATACAAATTTCATAGAAACCCATGGGAATACAAATGGGGCTATAGAATTATGCCTTTAAACTTAATAACTCTGGCTTTCACTGAGTGCCCAATAATAGACCTCAGCCCAGATTTCACTTGCTCATTGTTTGGGTTTTTTAAATGTTTCAGAATGAGTATAAATAGTAATTGTTTCTGTTAAGATTCATTTTTTTTTGCTGAAGGCAAATTAGGCCAACTTTTGCCTAAATTATTAATTAGCTTTCATTACCAAATTATCATTGCCTTAAATAGATCTGGGAAGAAAATTAGCTTAAAAAGGCTAAGGTTTCCCACTGCATCCAGGGCCATCACCAGTTATCTTTACCTATGCCATGTCACTGGACTCTGATGACTCTGGAGGAAAGAGTGGAGCTGATGACTTTGCATTGTTCAGCCTCTCTGAAATCCAATTCACCTGAATGTCAAGACATCACCATCCTGATGTCATTAGTCCTCTTGAAAAACTAAGGACAAAAAACAAATACAAGTTACAGATGGTACAGATGAAGTCATTTTTTTTTTGTTTTATTTTGTTTTTTTCAAAGAGAGCATAGTGTTAGATGCCAGGACTACAAAGAAAGGAAAGATATAGTTCCTAGCCTCAATGAGCATATGATCTGTTTAGGGAAACAAAATATCTACATAAAAGAATATCCTTTTGCTACATTTGCTAATTGGTAATTGAATGTTTCGAATCTGGTAAAGAGTTATTTTTAAGAGAATAAGGAATTTTTATACAAATTCATAAACAATATATCTTCACTAAACTGAATGAGCTGGAAATGATCTCAGAGGTATTCTACTTCAACCACTTCATTAAGGAAGAAATGAGAACAAAAATGTTAAGGGACTTACCCAAAGTTATCCAGGTAATTATGCATATGTCTATAAATATTACTATGTTGACAGTTATGTTGATGCTATTGTAATAAAATACATACTATTTAAAAACATTCCACAGTAGCTTTTAGTCCTTATGTACAACATATACCTGACCAACGAATGCTAATAAAGTAACTAATATAAATGTTATTGGAAAGTTCTAGGAAACTGTTCCTGCCCTTAAGTACTAATATAGTCATAGAATATCACATGGAGCTGGAGGATCTCAGGCAGTGCATAATCTTTAGTGGAAAGGGGAGGTAGAAATGTGTTACTAAGGTTCCTTAGGGATTAACTACAAGAAATTGACCTTTTTTTGGGGAAAGAAGATGGTTCAAAATAATACCATGACTGATTACAGTTTTCATATACTTTATTCATTATCTCCTTTAATCTTAAATTATAGTAGAATAAAAATTTTTGATTATATAAATATTAACTAAATTCAATTCAAATAATTAGCATTGAAACACTAAAAATGAAGCCACTAAATTTTCTTAAGTTTTGGAATGATATCCATACTTTTAAAATATCAATTTGGTATCAGAATGGAGAATGATTTGGAAAGAGGAATGACAGTAGACCAGGAAATCAATCAATAGGGTATTGCATTAGGTGGTGGTGAGCCTAGTGACTGTGTAGGTGACAAGTAGAGGATGGAGGAGAGAAAAGTCCTGTAGGAAAAGTAGAACTAAGGGTTGAAAACTTATTGGATTTGGGAGTTGAGGGAATGAAAGAGTTAAAGAAGAATTCAAGCTATGGATCTTGGGGGACAAAAATATGAGTTCTATATCTGATGTGTTGGATTAACTTTCCTATGAAACAGAAATGCTTTAAATGAAAAAAGAAATTCTGTGTTTACTATTGAGAAAGAAATTAAATTGGAGTTCTCAGGACAAGGTGACAACTTGCTACTATTCTTTCCTAAAGTACCATTGCTGGGTAAATTAAAGCAGGGCAGTTTGAGTTAATCAAGGATCAGGATTATTAAACAAGGTACATCAGAATGACATGGGGGAAATTATCAGGGGTAGTATAATCTCCAAGTGCTACCAACAACTCAGAAACAACCCAAATTTGTTTTATTCTTTCTAATGAAACTTTCATGTTTGTTAATTGTCATTAGAAATAACAGAGGATTTTTCTACAAGGATTCTCTTAGTGCTTTATTTAAATTAAGGTTCTGCCACTAAGGAAAAGTTTGAGAACTTTGAAAATTTGAGATCTAAGATATTTCTGAGAGCACTGAAATGGCTGACCAAAAGGCCAGAAAAGAAATAAATTGAATGAGTAGAATGGAAAGTAGGAGGAGGGATCAATAAATTGATACTGGAATAAAGTGATTGGGTAAAGATGCAACTATACTTATGATTATTAGTACTGAAGTAGAATCAAAAAAGTTAAATATTTAAGAATTTGTGATGTTTAAATAGTTACCAAAGATGATTGCAAGGAATAAATTTGAATAGAAAGACTGGAACCAGGTGTTGAAGTCATAGAGAGTATTCCAGATATTTTCTTACCAATGACAACAGATTATATAGACTTCATTTTTTTTTTCTGAGAGAAGGTGGGAGGAACAAAGGTATAGAAAGAGAGATGCATGGCGTAATAAGAACTAGACATATACTCATCTAATCTCTTCTCACCCACCATAAATTGGAAGGAGTAGAAGAAGAAACTTCAATGGAAAAGAGAAAAAATAAATTTATTGCCTTTTGGGTATAGTTCCAAATTACTCTGCAGAATGGTTGGATCATTTTACAACTCTACCAACAACCAACTTAGTGTCCCAGTTTTCCCACATTCCTTCCAACATTTTTTCCTGTCATTTTAGCCAGTCTGAGAGGTGTGAGGTCGTGTATTTCAAAGTTGTTTTAATTTGCGTTTCTTGAATCAATAATGATTTACAGCATCTTGTCAATGACTATAGATGACTTTATTGACCATATATCAATTTGGAAATAACTTGTATTCTTCTAAATTTGACAGTTCTTTATAATTTTTAAAATGAGAGCTTTATCAGAAACACTGGCTGTAAAAAAAAAAAAATCTCTCCCCCCAGCTTTCTGCTTCCCTTTTAATCATTGTTGCGTTGGTTTTTGTTTGGAAAGTCTTTAACTTGATGTAATCAGAATTGTCCATCTTTGCACTTCAAAATATTCTTCAAAGATCTGATAGGTAAACTATCCCTTGCTCTCCTAATTTTCTTAGAGTATAACCCTTTATGTCTAAATCATGTACCCATTTTGACTTTATATTGGTATGGATTAGGTGTTGGTGAATGCTGTGTTTCTGATATATTATTTTCCAGCAATTTTTGTGCAATTCTGAATTTCTTTTCGCAGAACCTGCAATTTTGGAGTTTATCAAAAACTAGATTACTATAGTAATTGATTATTGTGTCATGTGCATCTAACCTATTCCACTGATCCATCACTATATTTCTTAGCTAGTGCCATATGGTTTTAATGTCTGGTGCATTTATAATTTAAGTTTAGGTCTGGTACAGCTAAGCCACTGTCCTTTGTATTTTTAATTAATTCCCTTAATATTCTTGACCTTTTGATCTTCAAGATGAATTGTTATTATTTTTTAAAATTCTGCAAAAAAAATGTTTGGCAGTTTGGTATGACACTGAACAAGGAGACAAATTTAGGTAGAATTTTTATTATATTAGTTCAGCCTACCTATTAGCAATTAATATTTTTCCAATTGTTTAGATCCAAATTTGTTGGTGTAAAAAGTGTTTATTATTATTATTTTATTATTATAACTTTTTATTGACATTACATATTCATGGGTAATTTTTTTACATTATCCCTTGCATTCACTTCTGTTCCGATTTTTCCTTTCCCTCCCTCCACCCCCTCTCCTAGATGGCAAGCATTCTTAAACATGTTAAATATGTTGTAGTATATCCTAGATACAATATATGTATGCAGAACCAAACAGTTCTCTTGTTGCACAGAAAGAATTGGATTCAGAAGGTTAAAATAACCTGAGAAGAAAAACAAAAAATGTAAACTATTCACACTCATTTCCCAGTGTTCCTTCTCTGGCTGTAGCTGACTCTGTCCATCATTAATCAATTGGAACTGAATTAATTTTTCTCTTTGTTGAAGATATCCATTTCCCTCAGAATACATCTTCATAGAGTATTAATGTTGAAGTGCATAATGATCTCCTGGTTCTGCTCATTTCATTCAACATCAGTTCATGTAAGTCTCTCCAGGCCTTTCTGTATTCATTCTGCTGATCATTTCTTACAGAACAATAAAATTCCATAATATTCATATACCACAATTTACCCAACCATTCTCCAATTGATGGGCATCCATTCATTTTCCAGTTTCTAGCCACCACAAAAAGGGCTACCACAAACATTTTGACACATACAGGTCCCTTTTCCTTCGATAGTATTTCTTTGGGATATGAGCCCAGTAGAAACACTGCTGGATCAAAGGGTATGCACATTTTGATAACTTTTTGGGCATAATTCCAGATTGCTCTCCAGAATGTTTGGATTCTTTCACAACTCCACCAACAATGCATCAGTGTCCCAGTTTTCCCATAACCTCTCCAACATTCATCATTATTTGTTCCTGTCATCTTAGCCAATCTGACAGGTGTGTAGTGGTATCTCAGAGTTGTCTTAAATTGCATTTCTCTGATCAATAGTGATTTGGAATACTTGCATATGAGTGGAAATAGTTTCAATTTCATCATCTGAAAATTGTCTGTTCATATCCTTTGACCATTTATCAATTGGATAATGGCTTGATTTCTTACAAATTAGAGTCAATTCTCTTTATATTTTGGAAATGAGGCCTTTATCAGAACATTTAACAGTAAAAATGTTTTCCCGGTTTTGTTACTTCCCTTTTAATCTTGTTTGCATTAGTTTTGTTTGTACAAAAGCCTTTTAATTTGATGTAATCAAAATTTTCTATTTTGTGAGCAATAATGATCTCTAGTTCTTCTTTGGTCATAAATTCCTTTCTCCTCCACAAGTCTGAGAGGTAAATTATCCTATATTCCTATCATTTATTTATAATCTCATTCTTTGTGCCTAAATCATGGATCCATTTCGATCTTATCTTGGTATTAAGTGTGGGTCCATGCCTAATTTCTGCCATACTAATTTCCAGTTTTCCCAGCAGTTTTTGTCAAATAATGAATTCTTATCCCAAAAGTTGGGATCTTTGGGTTTGTCAAACACTAGATTGCTATAGATATTGATTATTTTGTCCTGTGAACCTAACCTATTCCACTGATCAACTAATCTATTTCTTAGTACCAAATGGTTTCAGTGACTGCTGCTTTATAATATAGTTTTAGATCAGGTACAGCTAGGCCACTTTCATTTGATTTTTTTTTTCATTAATTCCCTTGAAATTCTCAACCTTTTGTTTTTCCATATGAATTTTGTTGTTATTTTTTCAATGTCATTAAAATAGTTTCTTGGGAGTCTGATTGGTATAGCACTAAATAAATAGATTAGTTTAGGGAGTATTGTCATCTTTATTATATTCGCTCAGCCTATCTGAGCATTTAATATTTTTCCAATTATTTAAATCTGACTTTATTTGTGTGGAAAGTGTTTTGTAGTTTTGCTCATATAATTCCTGACTTTCCTTTGATAGATAGATTCCCAAATATTTTATGCTATTGACAGGTATTTTGAATGGAATTTTCTCTTTATATCTCTTACTGTTGGATAAAAAGTGTTTTGTAATTGTGTTCATATAATTCCTGGATTTGTCTCAGCCGGTAGACATTCAAATATCTTATTTTTGTCTGTAGTTATTTTAAATGGAATTTCTCTTTCTATCTCTTGGTGCTGAGCTTTGTTAGTAACATAAAGAAATTGTAATGTTCGGGCTAGTTTTCTGGAGAAGTGATGAAGGCAGGAGGAGGCTGTTCAAAGATAGAATGTCTCTCTTCCAGTTCTTGTTATGGTACATCATTTACAGCATACTGATTATGTGTGAACTTAGAGAACCATTATATCACTATGTTAAGTATTAAGTATATATGTGAACTAGAGGAAAATCATCTCATCAATTCCACTGAGTTAAAACTTTGTTTCAAGTATACTTCTCCAAAGTTACAGCTCTCTTCATCTCCCACTTTCTTTTGTTTTAGAATGCAGGTCATCATGCCCTCCCTGACTTCTCAGGGAGGTGAGAACACCAGCAAAAAAACCTGTTGCAGGTTTCCTCTGGACTGAAGCATCTTACTTGAAACAGATATACAAAAATCCATCATCATGGGAGAAATTACACAAGTACATAGTAATATAACATAGGGTAAACAAAAAACATGAATCCACATGAATCAATCATACATGTCCATATGTCCTAGAAATAGTCCAAAACCAGTCTATTGTCAATTACATTGATTTTGGCAAATTTTGAAGTCATGCAACAGTTTCATCAACAATTTTTGATATTTAATGAGTCAATTGCCATCTGATGTTTATTGGGTCTTCTCCTTTTCTTCAAGCGTTTTCCCTTTTTCTGTCTCTCTCCAATGGACAAGGTGAATACAGCTCATTGGCATCCATCTGATTCCTTCTCCATCTGTAAAGATATAAGCAGTTACAACCCTCTCCCCCAAGCAGTTAATCTATATGGTCCCTTCCATTTACCACTTTCTGGATCTCTCCACATCACTTGGTGATAGTCTAAAGATAATGGAGCTATTCACCTGGACACTGCCTTTCCAGTTGGTTATAAAACCCGTCTGCTGGAGTTAGTGAATTTTATCAAAAATCAAAAAAAAAATATGATAGTGTAAAGAGCTAAATTTAAAAGTTTTCTAGGGTTACCTGTGGCTCTGCCCATCTTTTGTTTTTGGAGGAGTCTCTGTTTCTCCTTTCTACTATTGCCTGTTCTTGAGGATTAAAAGATATGCCAGTGGCGTGTAAAATCTGATACTGTGCACAAAAGTATGCAAAATGTTTAGAAGTATATGGAGGTCCATTATCTGTTTTTATTGCTTGTGGCACATCCATAATTATAAAAGCTTGTACTTGTAGTGACCAATCAAGCTGTCTCTTTTGCTGCTGGTATTGCAAAAGTGAATCCTGAAAAAGTGTCTACCACAATATGGATAAAAGACAGACAACCAAAAGATTTATAATGAGTCACATCCATTTGCCAAATTTCATTGGGTCTCAAACCACAAGGGTTATTCCATGGAGGGAGCATAGGAGCTGGAAAGGAAGGCAAGCTGTACAGGCTTTTATTATGCTCCTAGCTTCCTCTTTTGTTATCCCAAATTGCAAATTTAAAGCTTGAGCAGTCTGATGAAATTTAGAATGAGATTTTTGAGCTGCTTGAAATAAAGGAGTATTGGCTAACATGGTTAGAAGGTGATATGCCTTTGAATTTCCATTAAAAAAATAGGACCTGGAAGTCCACTATGAAAGTGGACATGCAAGATATAAATCTCACCTGGACACTTTCTCACTTGCTCTTGAAGTTCCTTAAAGAGCTCATATATAATAGAAGCTGCATATTTTATTTGGGCTGTGGCAATTCTTTGTACCACATCTACTGAATAGGCTGAATCAGATATTACATTTACATCTCCTGTATAATAAGTAAGCACTAGCATTATTGCATATAATTCATTCTGCTGAGTGGACTGAAAAGAAGTTCTAACTATTCTCTTTTTAGTTAAATCATGAGAGTATACAGCACAAATGTTATGTTTGGATGCATCTGTAAAGATAGTTTGTCCTTTAAGAGGAACCTTAGAAACTTTTTCTTCAAAAATCCTTTACCAATTATGTAATAGCCAGGTTATCTTTAATGGAAACCCATGTGTAAAATTTGGAGCAGTGGCCAATAAAATTTGCTACTCTGGGATGGTTTCACAGCATTCATTAATTTGTGCATTGGTTTAAAAGGTTTATGTTTTGTCAGGCCTTATCCCAGATAATTGTACTACTCCCTTAATGAGCTTTAATAAAATTCTAGTCACATGCACTAGGTAAGAAGTAGGGCTTTACTCTGGTTGTGCTGGAAGGTTCACCCACTCTAATGCACTGTGTCCTTGATGAAGAATTGTTGTAGGTGCCAAAACTGAGATTTCCAAGGATTTCTGAGTTGCTCTTTCAACCATATTGGAAAAAACTAGTTCAATAGTTCTCAAAGCTTCTTGAGCTTCTTTTGTAAATTGACGTGGTGAGTTTAAAGCAGTATCTCCCCTTAAAATGTCATATCATGGTATAATTGATAGGTAATTAAGCCTAACATTGGATGTATCCATTGGATATCTCCTATCAATTTCTGAAAGCCATTTAATGTGTTCAACTTCTCTGTTCTTAAAGAAAGTTTTTACACTGTAAGCACCTTAAGATGTACTTCATATCCTAATTATTGAAAAGGAGCATGTCTTTGATTTTTTTCTGGAGTTATATGCAATTTGTAGTTCCTTAGTGTTTCTATAGTATTTTGTAAACATGCTTCTAACATTTGCTCTTCCAGCATCCATGTAGTGTAATAACATAACTTTTCAAAATGCTTTTCTTACTGGAGTAAGAGCAGAAATAACATACATTTGATACATAGTAGGACTATTTACCATCCTGTGCCACAATCCCTGTGGCAAAACTGTCCATTCATATCTTTTATAAGGTTCATCTAAATTAATACTGGGCATTGAAAAAGCAAATTTTTTCATATCCTCCTTATCCAGATGGATAGAATAGAAACAATCCTTAATATCTATAAATCAAAGAAGCCATTCTCTAGGCAATTGAATAGGAAATGGAAGTCTAGGCTGAAGAGTTTCCATAGTTTCATCTGTTCATTTACTTTTCCTAAATCAGTCAACATCCTCCATTTTCCAGATTTCTTTTTTACAACAAATACAAGGAAATTCCAAGGACTTAGAAAAGATTGTAAGTGTCTTTGGTCCAAGTTGCTCTTGTACTATATCTAATATGGCCTGCATTTTATTACTTGCTAAGGGCCACTATTCTACCCACACTGGTCTATCAGTTTTCTATTGAATGGGAACATCTGAGAGTGCAGGCAGGCCTTCAACAGCAGCCCTGCCTAAAAAGCCAAAGTACTCAATTGTAATCCTAACCGTTGTAAAATGTCTCTTCCTTATAGATTGATGGGAATTTTTTCTATTACAAAATGAGTAACAACTCCTGTTTCACCTTCAAATATCCATCTCAAAGGGATAGCACTAATTTCAGCTGCTACTGATGATTGTACGAACTGCCATCTGTGTCTACCAACCCTTCCAGTGGCACATCATTTACATAGATCCCGGATTCTTTTGCTGGGAGTCAAAATCTGGGCAAATATCAACAAATTGCCTATTAGGAGTCTGTATCAGCAAACGTGATGCTATTAATTCTCACTGTTGATGTTACACATTTTCTACCTGCATTAGTGACTGGGATATTAGCTACACATTCCCCAGTATCCCACATCACTGTATGGAAGAACACTGTTTTGTAAGCACTCTCAGGAGGTAAAATGGTTATGCCTACTGTGCCTGGAAGCAAAGGATCCATAGAACAGAAAGGGATAGATTTCACCTCTCCAGGGAATATTTCAGTAGGCCCAGCTGCATACAACTCTGTTCTCCCCAATTGTAAGCCCTTTCTCCCATCAGGTTGTTTCCCCGCTGATTAATCATGTTGGAGTACTGTACTCTCTGGGAGTAACATTGATTCTCATCATGCACCAAGTGTTTTTTGTCTGGGGCCCTGGAGCTGGGCCCCACTTTCTGTATCCCTAAGTCATTCTACATTCTGATGCCCAATGGAAGTCTTTGTTGCATTTTGGACATAGGGTTTTGGGTCTTGTTCTCCCACCCTGTTTTGTCACTCTATCTTTATGCCCACATTGAGCTTTCAGATATCCCGCATGACCACATTAAAAGCATTGACAAATCTCTCTGGAAGTCCCTTGCCAAAAGGGACCATGTCTTCCCATATTCAGATCTTGAGAAGTCTGTATCATATCCTGGATATAAAAGGTATTTGTGCACACTGTGGCACAGTATCGTATGATCTCATCTAAAGGAGCATGTTTGTGTAGTACTAGTATAATTCTTTTACAAACCTCATTAGCATGTTCTTTAGCTAGTTGTTTTATCATAATTTCTGTTGCTACATTTTCACAAATAGTTCATATGACAGTTTTCTGCAGATGTCCCAAGAAATCAACAAAGGGTTCATTTGGACTTTGCACTATTTTCGTGAAGGCTTCCCTTCTATCTTGTTTTCCTGGGAGGGTGCTCCATACTTTGATAACAACCAAAGTGATTTGTTCATATGCTATCAAAGGGTAATTAATCTGCACTAAAGTGTTTGCATACTGACCTACACTTGTCACTTGGTCAGAGGTGACTAGTATATTAACTCCAGGTTTCCTATTTCATTGGAATTGTATTCTACAATGTTTATTATACTCATAAAGCCACAACAAGTTTTGTCCAAGTTCTAAACATGTCCTTGCTATAGGTTTCCAATAATTAGGGATTAAAACTTCAAAAACCAAATTCTGTAATAACATCTTAACATAAGATGATGTAGACTCATAAAAAGTGCAAACCTTTTTTCAGATCTTTGATAATTTCTAGATTAAATGGAGTGTATTTTATTTTTTGTTGATCTTAAGAGTTAAATTCTTCAAAGAGAAGAGATCTTAAGAATTAAATTCTGCTTGTATTTTTAAATCAGATATATCTTGTCCTTCATTTTTAGCTATAATTAGTGACCTTTGTAATCATGTCATAGGGGGTAGACAAAGCTCCTGCACGAGTGGTGCTGATGGTGTTGCTGCCCTTCCCCCTCATCTTCCTCCCTCCAACCACAAGGGAGGAATTGAGGGAGGATAGGCAAGAGATGGGGAATGCCCTAATTGTGCCTGCTTGGGTGTAACTGAGCTGTGAAAGTGAAAAGCACCACAGCCCTTAAATTCATCAATGCTGTTCTTATCTAATTTTCCATGCCTTTAAGCTGCTTTGTCAGTATCATCGCCCTCCTGCTCTTTCTCCTCTTTCTTAATTTTAAAACTTGTGGGATTCCTTAAAGCCAATTGTATCATGTTGTATATATATAATGTTTCCTTAGGAATTGAATCAAGACCATTATTATTGTAATATTCAATTAGTTGCTCTCCCACTAGTTTCCACTTCTCTGGCTCTAATTTTTCTTCCTTAGAGAACCAAGGAGACATGTATTCTAATGTATCTAAGAGTGCAATGATCTGCTTCCAAGTTATAATCAAACCTTGCCATTTTATTAACCTAACTATGCACTTCCCTTGGGGTGAGGAAGGCTTTTTCATAGTATTTGCCCCATTTTACCTGAAAAAAGAAAGTAACTACTTTAGCCCTTACCAAAGTTTCCTGCTTGTCTATTTTTGTACTCACTCTATCTCCGGGTCACAGGGACTTCTCTACTGAGCTTTCGATTGAGTCTGTTGAACTGCTTTAAATCCTGCTTTGCAAGGCCTTGCATTTCTAGGGCGCCATGTTTGGCCACCAAAATGTAATGTTCAGGGTAGCTTTCTGGAGAAGTGATGAAGGCAGGAAAGCCACCATCAGGCTGTTCAAAGATGGAATGTCTCTCTTCCAGTCCTTGTTAGCCCTTATATACCTAATTGTAATTACATCATTACAGCATACTGATTATGTGTGAACTTAGAAAACCATTATATCACCATGCTAAGTACTAAGTATATATATATATATATATATATATATATATATATATATATATATATAAAAACTAGAAAATACTCATCTCATCAATTCCACTGAGTTAACGCCTTGTTTCAAATATACTTGTTTCAAGTATATGTCTCCAAAGTTCCAGCTCCCTATAAGAAATGTTGATGAGTTGTGTGGCTTTATTTATATCCTGAAACTTTGCCAAAGTGGTTAATTATTTGAAGTAGATATTTGGATGATTCTCTAAGATTTCTTAAGTATATCATCATATCATCTGCAAATAATAATATTTTTATCTCCTTATTGTCGACTCTAATTCCTTTATTTCCTTTTTTTTTCTTATTGCTAGACTCAACATTTTTAATACAGTATTGAATAATAGTGGTGACAATGAGCATCCTTGTTTCATCTCTGATTATACTGGGAATGCATCCAGCTCATCCCCATTACATATAATGCTTGCTGGTGGTTTTAGATAGATTCTGCTTTACATTTTAAGGAAAACTCCATTTATTCCTAAGCTCTTTAGTGTTTTTAATAGGAAGGGGCTGTATATTGTCAAAAGCTTTTTCTGAATCTTTTGACACTATCAAATGAGTTCTGTTACTTTTATTATTGATATCTTTGATTATACCAATAGTTTTCCATACATTGAATCCACTCTGCATTCCTAGTATAAATTCCACTTGGTCATAGTATATTATCTTGCTGATAAGTTGTTTTAATATATTTGCAAATATTTTATTTAAAAATTTTATATCAATATTAATTAAAAAGATTGGTCTGTAATTTCCTTTCTTTGTTTTGGTTGGATTAGATATCAATACCATATTTGTGTCAAGGAAGGAATTTAGCAGTACTCCTTGTTTGTCTATTTTCCAAATAGTTTACATAATATTGGAATTAATTGTTTTTTTAAGTGTTTGGTAGGATTCATTTGTAAATCCATCTGGCCCTGGAGATTTTTTCTTAGGGAGTTCATTGATGGCTTGTTCAATTTCCTTTTTAAAAATAAGATTATTTTAAATAATTTATTTCTTCTCTTAATCTGGACAATCTATATTTTTGTAAGCATTCATACATTTCATTTAGATTGTCAGATTTGTTAGCATATAATTGGGCAAATAATTCCTAATTATTGCTTTAATTTCTTCTTCATTGGTGGTAAATTCATCTTTTTCATTTTTGATGCTGGTAATTTTGTTTTCCTTTCCTTAATCAAATTAACTAAGATTTTTTTTGTTGGATTTTTTTCATAAAACCAACTTTTAGTTTTATTAATTAGCTCAATAGTTTTCTTACTTTCAATTTTATCAATTTCTTCTTTGATTTTCAAAATTTCTAATTCAATTAGAAATTTTTAATTTGTTCTTTATCTACTTTTTTTTAGTTGCATCCCAATTCATTGATCTCTTTCTCTATTTTATTCATGTAACTATTTAGAAATATAAAATTTCCCCTAAGAACTGCTTTAGCTACAGCCCATAAGTTTTCCTATATTGTCTCATTATCACTTTCTTGGATGAAATTATTGATTGTATCTATGATTTCTTGTTTGACCCATTCATTATTTAGCACTGGATCATTAATTTCTAATTGGTTTTTAGTCTATCCTTCCTTGGCCCTTTATTGTGTGTAATTTTATTGCATCATTATCTGAAAAGGAAGCATTTTCATTTATGCCTTTCTGCATAAGATTGTGAGGTTTTATGCCCTAATAGTCATTTTTTGTGTAGGTGTAATGTACTGCTAAGGAAAAATATATTTCTTTTTATTCCTACTCAACTTTCTCCAGAGGCAGAGGTCTATCATATCTATGTTTTCTTAAATCCTATTAACCTTCCTATTTTCTTTCTTCTTTATTTGTGGTTAGATTTGTCTAATTCTGAAAGGAAGAGGTTGAGGTTCTCTACTATAGTTTCGCTGTCTATTTTTTACTCTAAATGGCATAACTTTAAGAATTTGGATGCCGTGCCATTGGTGCATATACATTCACTATGAATACCACTTCATTGTCTATGATTCTCTTTAGCAAGATATAGTTTCCATCCTTATCTCTTTTTATTAGATTTATTTTTGTTTTCACTTTATCTGAGATTAGAATTGCTGTCTCTGTTTTTTTTTTTTTTATTTGGTTGAAGCATAATAAATTCTGCTCCACACTTTTACCCTTACTCTGTATGTATCTCTCTGTTTCAAATGCGTTTCTTGTAAACAATATATTGTAGGATTCCATCTTTTAATCTCCTCAGCTATTTGCTTCCATTTTATAGTACAGTTCATTACATTCACATTCATAGTTAAGATTATCAACTGTGTATTTCCCTTAATCCTATTTTCTCCCCATATGTATTTTTGTTCTCTCCTTTCAGTCTTTCTCCTTGGTACTGTTTTGTTTCTAACCTACCTTGCTTTCAACCTTCCCTTTTTTCTATTTCCCCTCTTTTCTACTATTGCCCCATTCTCTTAGTGTTTCTGCCATCCCTTTCATCCAGCTTTTTCCTTTCCTTTCTGCTTTTCTCCTACTTCCTTATAGGGAAAGACAAATCTCTACATCCAACTGAGAAAATGTTAATTTTCTGTTTGAGCCAAATCTGATGAGATCAAGCTTCACAGTTAATACTCATCTCTCCCCTTTCTTTCCCTCTATTGTAGTAGATCTTTTGTGCCTTTTCATTTCATCTAATTAATCCAATTTTATTTCCCCTTTCCTCTTCCTCCAGTACAATTCTTTTTCCACTGTTTAATGTCTTTTTCTTTGATTTATCACAACAGAGTCAGTTTATATCCACATTGTCTATAACCCTAACAAAAAATACAGTTCTAAAGACTTACAAGAATCATTTTCTCATCTGGGAATGTAAACAGTTTAATCTTTAAATATTTTTTTTCTTCTTCCCCATTTACCTTCCTATGCTTGTCTTGAGTCCTGTTTTTGAAGGTCATTTTTTTTTAAGTTCTAATCTTTTCAATAGAAATGATTGAAAATTCCTTTACTTCACTGAAGATCCATTTCCTCTCCTGAAGAATGGTGTTTAGCCTCTTTTGATTCTTTTTTAATATTATTATAGTTTTTATTTACAAGATATATGCATAGGTAATTTTTCAGCATTGACAATTGCAAACCCTTTTGTTACAATTTTTCCTTTCCTTTCCCCTACCCCTTCCCCCAAATGGCAGGTTGATCAATAGATGTTAAATATGTTAAAGTATAAGTTAAATACAATGTATGTATGCATTCCAAACAGTTATTTTACTGTACAAAAAGAATCAGATTTTGAAATAATGTACAATTAATCTGTGGAGGAAATCAAAAAGGAAGGTGGACAAAAATAGAGGAATTGGGAATTCTATGTAGTGGTTCATAGTCATCTCCCAGAGTTCTTTCACTGGGTGTAGCTGGTTCAATTCATTACTGCTCTATTGGATCTGATTTGGTTCATCTCATTGTTGAAGAGGGCCACATCCATCAAAATTGATCATCATTTATTATTATTGTTGAAGTATAAAACATTCTCTTGGTCCTGCTCACTTCTCTCAGCATCAGTTCATATAAATCTCTCCAGGACTTTCTGAAATCATCCTCCTGGTCATTTCTTACAGAACAATAATATTCTATAATATTCATATACCACAATTTATTCAGCCATTATCCAATTGATGGACATGCACTCAGTTTCCAGTTTCTGGCCACTACAAAGAGGGCTGCCACAAACATTCTTGAACATACAGGTCCCTTTCCCTTCTTTAAGATCTCTTTGGGGCATAAACCCAGTAATAACACTGCTGGATCAAAGGGTATACACAGTTTGATAACTTGTTGAGCATAGTTCCAAATCACTCTCCAGAATGGTTGGATGCATTCACAATTCCACCAACAATTTATTAGTGTCCCAGTTTTCCCAAATCCCCTCCAGCATTCCGCATTATCTTTCCCTGTCACTCTAACCAATCTCACAGGTGTGTAGTGGAATCTCAGAGCTATCTTAATTTACGTTTTTCTGATTAATAATGACTTGGAGCATCTTTTTATATGGCTAAAAATAGTTTCAATTCCTTCATCTGAGAATTGTCTGTTCATATCCTTTGATCATTTACCAATTAGAGAATGGCTTGATTTCTTATGCATTAGAATCAATTCTCTATATATTTTGGAAATAAGGCCTTTATTAGAAACTTTGACTGTAAAAATATTTTCCCAGTTTATTGCTTTCCTTCTAATCTTGTCTACATTAGTTTTGTTTGTACAAAACATTTTCAACTTGATATAATCAAAGTTTTCTACTTTGTGACCAATAATGATCTCTAGTTCTTCTTTGGTCATAAATTCCTTCTTTTTCCACAGGTCTGAGAGGTAAACTATTCTATGTTCTTCTAATTTATTTATAATCTCATTCTTTATGCCTACGTCATGAACCCATTTTGACTTTATCTTGGTGTACTGCGTTAAGTGTGGGTCAATGCCTAATTTCTGACATACTAATTTCCAATTTTCCCAGAAGTTTTGTTCAAACAGTGAGTTCTTATCCCAAAAGCTGGGGTCTTTCGTTTTGTCAAACACTAGATTATTAAAGTTATTGATTATTTTGTCCTTTGAACCTAATTCCAGTGATCAACTAGTCTATTTCTTAGCCAATACCAAATAGTTTTGGTAATTGTTGCTTTATAATATAATTTTAGATCTGGTACAGCTGGGCCACCTTCATTTGTTTTTGGTTTTGGGTTTTTTCATTAGTTCCCTTGAAATAATTGACCTTTTGTTTTTCCATATGAACTTTGTTTTTTTGTTTTTTTCTAGGTCATTAAAATCGTTTTTTGGCAGTCTGATTGGCATAGTGCTAAATAAATAGATTAGTTTACTAGTATTGTCATCTTTATTATATTTGCTTGCCAGATCCAAGAGCATTTAATATTTTCCAATTGGTTAGATCAGACTTTATTGATGTGGAAAGTGTTTTGTAGTTTTGCTCATATAGTTCTTGATTTTCCCTTGGGAGATAGATTCCCAAATATTTTATAATATCGGTAGTTATTTTAAATGAAATTTCTCTTTGTAATTCTAACTGTTGGATTTTGTTAGTAATATATAAGAATATATGTGTGTATATATATATATATATATATACACACATAAAAATATACGTGATATATAAGATATATAAGAATGCTGAAGACTTGTATGTATCCTGCAATTTTACTAAAGGTGTAGATTATTTCTAGTAGCTTTTTAGTAGAATCTCTGGGGTTCTCTAAGTATACCATCATATCATCAGCAAAGAGTGATGATTCGGTTTCCTCATTACCTACTCTAATTCCTTTAATCTATTTATCAACTCTTACTGCCAAACTAGCATTTCTAATATAATATTAAATAGTAATGGTGATAGTGGGAAACCTTGTTTTACTCCTGATCTTATTGGGAATGGTTCCAGTTTATCCCCATTACATATGATGCTTACTGATGGTATTAAATACATGCTACTGATTATTTTAAGGAAAAGTCCATTTATTGCTATACTCTCAAGTGTTTTTAATAGGAATGGATGTGAGATTTTATCAAATGTTTTTTCTGCATCTATTGAGATGATCATATGGTTTTTGTTAATTTGGTAATTAATATGGCCAATTATACTAATAGTTTTCCTAATATTGAACCAGCCCTACATTCCTGGTATAAATCCTATTTGATCATTGTGTATTATCCTGGGAATGTTTTTCTGTAATTTTTTTGCTAATATTTTATTTAAGATTTTTGCATCTGTATTAAGAAAAGTTATATGTTCGGATTCACTCCTATAAATAATGCTCTCAGACTCAATTGAAAATGAAAGTAAGGTTTTAATCAAAT
This sequence comes from Sminthopsis crassicaudata, assembly GCF_048593235.1. Classification (NCBI taxonomy): domain Eukaryota; kingdom Metazoa; phylum Chordata; class Mammalia; order Dasyuromorphia; family Dasyuridae; genus Sminthopsis; species Sminthopsis crassicaudata. The sequence continues at coordinate 112,275,547 of NC_133622.1, forward strand.
AGGACAAGGTATAGATAGTTTAGATTTGCATTAAAAAAATAGAAATAAGAACAATTAACAATATAACAATTATAGCAGATAGAGGAAGAGAATACATCACCAATTCAAGGGAACCTCAAAAAATTCAAATGGCTGGGAGCCCTGTTTCAGCCTCAATCAGCTTGAATTATGTAAAGATTTTCCCAGGCGAAGCATCCTTCCTGTGGTTAAAGCTCAACTATAATTTACAGCGCGGGCTTTTTATATGTTTTCAAACAAATAAGGCTCCCAGCCAAAACTAACTATATAAGGTTTTTTGACAAGGACTTGCAACATGTGCTGTTTGTGTGACAAAGCTCAATATATTTTTGGGGACATATTCATGTTGACTCATCCCAGACCTCTGAAGCTTGACATATGTCCTTATTAATTGCATATGATCAGGGAGGAAGCCACCCAGCCCTAAGCATTAGCATTTTCCAAGAATGGCTAGTTCCTGGTATCTATTGTCAAGAACATGCAGGAGTTCATGGAAAGGTCAAGTTCCTATAATTTAGAAGTCAGGCCTGTTAGATTTGAGTGAGCTTCTAATTCTAATATGAAATCTTAATTTCTTATTCAGCATCCATATTCATTAGGGAGATTTGCCTATAACTTTCCTTCTCTGTTTTCATCCTGCCTGGTTTAGGTATCAGTACCATGTCTGTGTCATAAAAGAAATTTGGTAGGACTGCTTCATTCCTTATTTTTCAAAGAACTTATATAGTATTGCAGTTAATTGTTCCTTAAATGTTTGGTAAAATTCACGTGTAAATCCATCTGGTCCTGGGAACTTTTTTCTTAGGGAGTTGATTAATAGGTGGTTCTAGTTCTTTTTCTAAAAAGGGAATATTTAAGCAATTTTCTTCTTCCTTTATTAATCTGGGCAAGTTACATTTTTGTAAGTATTCATCCATTTCACTTAGGTTATCACATTTATTGACATAGATTTGGGCACAGTAACTCCTAATTATTGCTCTAATTTCCTGTTCATTAGTGGAAAGTTCTCCCTTTTCATTTTGAAGACTAACAATTTGATTTTCCCGTTCCACTTTTAAAATCAAATTTACCAAAGGTTCTATTTTGCTGTTTTTTTCATAAAAACAACTCTTAGTTTTATTTATTAATTCAATAGTGGGTTTTTTTGCTTTCATTTTTATTAATCTCCCCTTTTATTTTTAGAATTTCAAGTTTAGTATTTGATTGGGGGTTTCTAATTTGCTCTTTTTCTAGGTTTGTGCAAGCACAATTTATTGATTTTTTCTTTCTTTATTTTATGCAAGTAAGCCTCTAGAGATATAAAATTTCCCTTTATTAATACTTTGGCTGCATCCCACAAATTTTGGTATGTTGTCTCATTCTTGTCATTCTTTTAGATGAAATTATTAATTGTGGTCCAGCCAGGATGGTGGAGAGGACACACACACCTATTTAATCTCTGTCTTTGATTTCAGAATTTATTTCATGACAAGCATCATAATTAGTGCTTGATTAGAAAAAAATACACAAATAAATAGCAACAGAAGAAAGACATCCTTAAAATCCACAAGAAAAGGTCTGTTTTTGCTTAGGGGCAGGGATGGCCATATTGGGCACAGGCTGAGGGCAGGCAGTGAGAGATTGGCAGGCAGCTCACACTGCTCAGACCAGAGGAGTGAGGGGTGCAATCTCTGTCGTTTTGGTGGAAAGACTTTTACCACAGTGAGTATATTCTGTCTTGGCAGCAACCCAGGATCAACAGAGAAGCTGTAAACACAGGAGGTAAAGACTATAACCCAGAAAATTTAGGATCTCTTGGGACCTGGCCACACCCACTCCAAGTGAATTAGCATAATCTCAGAGTGCAGACATAGCACAGCCATTGCTGTCCTGATAGTGCCTCGTTGCTGTCCCCTACAGTCTGTAGAGGAAGCCCAGTAACACCATCCAGTTCCCCCCCCAAAAAAAAAAACCAGACTACATTTATTTTTCTTGTTAGTTTGTATTCTTTGATTCTTCTTTGACAAAATTAGCAAAAAAAATTGAAAGGACTCTAACCATTGATAGCTTCCATATGGATAGAGAGCAGACTTTAAACCCTGAGGAGATTAAAAACAGACTATCTTGAGATGAATCCCCAAAGGGATATATGATCTGCTATTCAATACACAAAACTCTCATAGAAGAAATCAAAAAAGCTCTCACAAGAGAGCTAGAAGCAAAATGGGAAAAGTAAGGGGAAGCTTGGCAAGAGAGTCTGGATAAGTCATCCCACTCATTTAAAGATAGTGGATAAAGAAATCAAATACTTGAAAAGCAGAATTAGTGAGTTGGAAGAAGAAAATGAAGAAAATAGCTCTCTAAAAAATGAAACTGACGAAATGGGGGGAAAAAATTCCATAGAACAAAACAACTCACTTAAAAACTCAATTGGACAATTGGAAAAAAAAATTTAAAAAGTGAGTGAAGAAAATCCTTCATTGAAAATCAGAATCGAACAAATAGAATTGAATGATTCCAGGAGACACCAAGAATCAGTCAAGCAAAAAAAAAAAAAAAAAAAGAAAAAAAAAAAAAAAAGAAAAAGAAAAAAAAAATGAAACAATGGAAAAAAATTTCAAATACTTCTTGGGAAAACAACAGACCCGGAAAATAGATCAAGGAGGGACAATTTGAGAAGTATTGGACTCCCTGAAAAATATGATGAAAAAAGAGCCTGGATGCTATTTTCCAGGAAATTATCAAAGAGAACTGCCCAGATGTTTTAGAAACAGAGGGTAAAATATACATTGAAAGAATTCATCGATCACCTACTGAAAGGGTCCCTAAAATCAAAACTTCAAAAAATATAGTGGTCAAATTCCAGAATTGTCAGACCAAAGAAAAAATATTACAAGATCCTAGAAAAAATCAATTCAAATATGGAGGAGCCACAATAAGGATTACCCAGGATCTAGCAGGGTACACATTAAAGGATCAAAGGGCCTGGAATAGGATATTCCAAAAGACTAAGGACCTTGGTATGCAACTAAAAATAACTTACCCAGCAAAAATGAGCATCTTTTTCCAGGGAAGAAAATAGACATTCAATGAAATAATTGAATTTCATCTATTCTTGATGATAAAAACCGGATCTAAACAAAAACTTTGATCTCCAAATATAGAACTCAAAAGATTCCTAAAAAGGTAAAAAGAAATCTTGAGAACTATATTTATACCAAAAAGATATGTAAATAACACATGTATAATTTGTTCTAGAAACTAGAGATGGAAAGGAAATTGTACCAGAAAAAGGGTAAAGTAGTGATACTACATTTCACGAAAAGGCAAAGGTAACCTATTATATCTGAGAGAAAGAATAGAGGGGGATGAACATAGTGTGTGTCATATTCTCATTAGAATTGGCTTAAAGAGAAAAATATAGACATATTTGATTTATGGTGAAACTCCTTCCACTTCATTGAAAAGTGGGAGGGGGAAAGTGAAAAGAGAAGGAGTAAGCTAAGCAGAAGGGAATAGAGAAATTGTGAGGAAAAAAGTAAAATAGGAGGAAGTGCTCTAAGATGGGGGAGGGATAATAAAAACGGAGGGCTGTGAGAAGCAAGTGGTGCTCACAAGTTTAATATTGTGGAAGGGGGTAGGGAGGAAGGAAAAGAGAAAAGCATAAGCAGGGGTTAACAAGATGGCAATACAGAATTAATCATTTTAACCATAAATGTGAATGGGTAAACTCCCCCTAAAGAGGAAGCTATTAGCAGACTGGATTAAAAGCCAGAATCCTACAATGTGTTGTTTACAGGAAACACACCTGAAGCAGGGTGATACATATAGAATAAAGGTAAAAGGTTGGAGCTTCAGGTGAAGCCAAAAAAACAGGGATAGCCATCCTCATTTGAGATCAAGCAAAAGCAAAAATTGATCTAATTAAAAGAGATAAGTAAGAGCACTATACCTTGCTAAAGGGTAGCATGGATAATGAAGCAATATTAGTATTAAACTTATATGCACCAAGTGGTGTAGCATCTAAATTCTTAAAAGACAAATTAAGAGAGCTGCAAGAAGAAATAAACAGCAAAACTATAATAGTGGGAGATCTCAACCTTGAACCCTCATAATTAGATAAATCAAACTACAAAATAAGTAAGAAAGAAGTCAAAGAGGCAAATACAATACTAGAAAAGTTAGATATGATAGATCTTTTGAGAAAACTAAATGGAGACAGAAAGGAATACACTTTCTTCTCAGCAGTTCATGGAACCTATACAAAAATTGACCATATATTAGGACATAAAAACCTCAAACTCAAATGCAGTAAGACAGAAATAGTAAATGCATCCTTTTCAGACCACAATGCAATGAAAATTACATTAAATAAATAGCCAGGGGAAAATAGACCAAAAAATAATTGGAAACCAAATAATCTCATACTAAAACCTGATTGGGTGAAACAGCAAATCATAGACATAATTAATAACTTCACTCAAGAAAATGACAATAATACAAAAATGTATGGGATGCAGCCAAAGCAGTAATGAGGGGAAATTTTATATCTCTGGAGGCCTACTTGCATAAAATAGAGAAAGAGAAGGTCAGTGAATTGGGCTTGCAACTAAAAATGCTCAGAAAAATACTAAACTTGAAATTCTAAAAACAAAAAGAGACATTAATAAAATTGAAAGTAAAAAAAACTATTGAATTAATAAAACTAAGAGTTGTTTCTATGGAAAAAAACAACATAGATAAACCCTTAATAAATCTGATTTTAAAAAAGGAATGAGGAAAATCAAATTCTTAGTCTTAAAAAAGAAAAGGAAGAACTTGCCACTAATGAAGAGGAAATTAGAGCAATAATTAGGAGTTACTTAGCCCAACTTTGTGCCAATAAATTCAATACCTTAAATGAAATGTAAGAATGCCTTCAAAAATATAGCTTGCCCAGATTAACAGAGGAAGAAGTAAATTGGTTAAACAGTCCCATCTTAGAAAAAGAAATAGAACAAGCTATTAACCAACTCCCTAAGAAAAAAATCCCCAGGACCAGATAGATTTACATGTGAATTCTAGCAAACATTTAAAGAACAATTAACTCCGATGTTATATAAACTATTTGAAAAAATAGGGATTGAAGGAGTCCTACCAAATTCCTTTTATGACACAGACACAGTACTGACACCAAAATCAGGTAGATTGAAAAGCGAGAAAGAAAATTATAGACCTATCTCCCTAATGAATATTGATGCTAAAAATCTTAAATATTAGCAAAAAGACTACAGAAAATCACCCCCAGTATAGTACACTATAAACAAGCAGGATTTCTACCAGGAATGTAAGGCTAGTTCAATATTGGAAAAACTATTAGAATAATCGACTATATCAATAAACAAATTAACAAAAAACATGGTCATCTCAATACATGCAGAAAAAGCATTTGAGAAAATCCAACATCCATTCCTAATAAAAACTCTTGAAAGTATAGTGAGTATTCCTTAAAATAATCTATAGCATATATTTAAAACCATCAGTAAGCATCATATGTAATGGGATAAACTGGAACCTTTCCCAGTAAGATCAGGAGTGAAACAAGGTCACCATTACTATTAAATATTGTATTAGAAACACTAGCCTTGGCAATAAGAGCCAAGAAAGAGATTAAAGCAATTACAGTAGTGGCTAGAAACTGGAAAATGAATGGATGCCCATCAATTGAAGAATGGTTGGGTAAATTATGGTATATGAATGTTATAGAATATTATTGTTCTGTAAGAAATGACCAATAGGATAAATAAATACAGAAAGGCCTGGAGAGACTTACATCAACTGATACTGAGTGAAATGAGCAGAACCAGGAGATCATTTTACACTTTAACAACAATACCGTATGAGAATGTATTTTGATGGAAGTGGATATTTTCAACAAAGAGAAGATCTAATTCAGTTCCAATTGATTAATGATGGATAGAATCAGATACACCAAGAGAAAGAACACTGGGAAATGAGTGTAAACTGTTTTTATTTTTGTTTTTCTTCCCAGGTTATTTTTACCTTCTGAATCCAATTCTTCCTGTGCAACAGGAAATTCTGTTCTACACACATATATTGTATCTAGGATATATTATAACATATCTAATATGTATAAAACTGCCTGCCATCTAGGGGAAGAGGGAAGGAAGGGAAAAATCGGAACAGAAATAAGTGCAAGGGATAATGTTGTAAAAAAATCACCAATGCATATGTACTGTCAAAAAGTTATAATTATAAAATTTAAAAAAATATTTAAATTTAAAAAAAAGAAATTATTAATTTTGTGTATGATTTGTTGTTTCACCCATTCATTCTTTAGGATGAGATTATTTCATTTCCAATTACTTTTTGATCTATTTCCCCTGGTTTTTTATTGAATGTATTTTTATTGCATTGTGATCTGAAATGAATGCCTTTACTATTTCTGTCTTTCTACAATTGATTTTGAGATCCTTATGTCCTAATATATGGTCAATTTTTGTACAGGTTCCATGAACTACCAAGAAGAGAGTGTACTCCTTTCTGTTTCCATTCAATTTTCTACAAAGATCTATCATATCTAGTTTTTTTCTAGTATTCGTTTTACCTCTTTAACTTCTTTCTTATTTATTTTGTGGTTTGATTTGTCTAGTTCTGAAATAGCAAGGTTGAGATCTCCCACTATTATAGTTTTTTTCTGTCTATTCTTGCAGCTCTCTTAACTTCTCCTTTAAGAATGTATATGCTACACCACTTGGTGCATATATGTTTAATATTAATATTGCTTCATTATCTCTGCTACTCTTTAGCAAGATATAGTGCCCTTCCTTATCTCTTTTAATTAGATCAATTTTTACTTTTGCTTGATCTGAGATCAGGATGGATTCCTCTGCTTTTTTTTTTTTTTACTTCATCTGAAGCATAATAGATTCTGCTCCAGCCTTTTATCTTTACTCTGTATGTATCACTCTGCTTTAAATGTGGCTTTTGTAAACAACATATTGTAGGATTCTGGCTATTCATCAAGTCTGCTATCTGCCTCCACTTTATGGGAAATTTCACCCCATTCACAATTATGGTTAAAACTACTAATTCTGTATTTCCTGCCATCTTATTATACCCAGATTATACTTTTTTCTCTTTTGTTTCCCCCTTACCTCTCTGCCTAGCATTTAACTTATGGGCACCACTTGCCTCAAGCATCTCTACCCCTTTAGAATCCTTCCCTCTTAGAGTCACTCCTATACCTTTTCCCTACTATTTCTGTATTCTCTTCTATGTGGCCTACTTTCCCTTTTTACTTTTCTCCTCCCACTTTTCAATGAGGTAAGAGAAATTTCTATGTAAACCAAATATGTCTAATATTTTTTTTCTTTGAGCCAAATTTGATAAGAGTAATTTTCACACAATGTTCATCCCCATCCTTTCTTTCGCAAATATTTCTTTTCTCTTCAGGTTTCTTTTGCCTCTTTGTGAGACGTAATTTTCCTCTTTTTAACCTCCATTTTACCTTTATTCTGGTACAATCCCCTTTCCACCTCTAGTTCCTTTTTTATATTATAATAGTAAAATCAAATTATACATGCACTCTCTGTGTATGCCCATAACAGAAATATATTTCTCAAGAGTTCTTTTTATCTTTTTATGCTTCTCTTGAGTTCTATATTTGAAGGTCAATTTTTTTTTTGTTTATCTCTTTTTTTAATGAGAAATAAATAGAATTCACCTGTTTCATGGAATAACCATCTTCTTCCCTGGAAAAAAATACTCACTTTAGCTGGGTAGTTTATTCGTAGCTTCATTTCAAGTTCCTTTGCCTTTCGGAATATTAGATTCCAGGCCCTTCAATCCTTTAATGTTAAAGCTGCTGGATCCTGAGTGATCCTTATTGTGGGTCGTTGGTATTTGAATTGTTTTATTCTGGTTGCTGGTAATATATTTTTCCTTGGTTTAATAGTTCTTAAATTTAGCCCCAATATTCCTTGGAGTTTTAATTTTGGGGTATCTTTCAGTAGATGTTTGATGAATTCTTTCAATGGCTATTTTTCCTTCTGATTCTATGAGATCTTGGCAGTGCTCTTTGATAATTTCCTGAAATATAGTGTCTAGGCTCTTTTTTTCATCATAATTTTCAAAGGGTCCAATAATCCTTAGATTATCTCTCCTACATCTATTTTCCAAGTCTGTTGTTTACCCAAGCAGGTATTTAATATTTTTTTCTATTTTCATTTATTTGGTTTTGCTTGACTGATTCTTGATGTTTCATCAAGTCATTAATTTCCATTTGTTCAGTTCTGATTATTAATGAATTATTTTCTTCATTTACTTTTTTTTTGCTTCTTTTTGTAATTGTCCAACTGAGTTTTTAAATGAGTTGTTTTGGTCTATGGAATTTTTTTCCCATTCACAATTTTTTAAGGAGTTATTTTCTTTTTTCACTTCACAAATTCTCTTTTCCTAGAAGTTCTTTATCTTTTCTATTTCATATTCCAAGGACTTGCTTTCTTTTTCTACTTTATCAAATCTTTCTTTTAATAAGTTTAATGTGGCCTTTTCCAGACCCTCTTGCAGAGGGTCCTTTCCTTAACCCATTTTTCTTCTAGCTCTCTTTTAAGATCCTTTTTAATTTTTTCTAGGAGAGCCTTGTGTGGTGGGGGTCAGGTTATATCACCCTTTGGGGCTTCATCTGGAGACAATCTGCTTTTAGTCTCCTCAGGATTTGAAATCTGTTCTCTTTCACTAAAGAAGTTGTCTATAGTTAGAGCTTGCTTTGCCTTTTTACTCAATTAAAAAAAAATGGGAGATCCTTTTAGGGCAAGGAAGTTCCAAGCTTCCTCTATAGACCAGATAGCAGCTGTGCTGGGATCAGTGGCTGTGTTGGGATCATTTTGAGTCACTCTCAGTGCTGGGTGGGCATGGCCAACTCTTGTGAGATTCTAGAACTTTGGGGTACACTCTATTCTCTGTATTTGTGTTAGATGTTTTATAATTTCTCTGTTGATCTACTGGCTTGCAAACAGGGAAGAGTAGCCAACACTGTGGTAGAGTCCTCCCTGTAGATTCTCCATCCTGTGAAGACCACTCTCCGCCCAAGTCTGCTCAGTGTATGCTGACCTCTGTGTCTGAGCGTGGCCTCCTCTTGTGCCCGTGCACAATCAAAACAGACCTTTTCTGGGGATCTTTGAAATTATCTTCTGCTGATAATTTGCTGCACTCCCAATATTTGAATTCTGTCAGTCTAGCACTATTTCAGAGGCTGAATTTTATAATTAATGTGAGGGTAGTAGGGGAGCTCATAAAGAAGCCTGTGTCTTTTCTGCCATCTTGACTCTGCCCAGCTTCTAATTTTTCTATTCATAACCTCTTTAACCCAAGAAATTTTTACATGACCCAAAGTATATAGGTATATGAAATAGGTGTACAGATCAAACATTTGCTGATAATAATTCATAATTTCATTACCTATACATTCAGTTATAAGACCCCATATTGAGTCACAAGCCACAATTTAAAGGGCTGGAGTATAGACAATAAATATTATAGATGTTCAGAGGAGCAGATTTGTGTAAATCAAAGATCAACATTTCTATAATTAGTTATATATCACATCTTGATTAAAGAAAAAAATCTGATGCTAATATTATTTTAAATGATTTTTTTTGCTCAGAGTAGCATCTAGAATCATAATGATGAAATGATCCGTGTTTGAGCTCATATAATTACTCATGAATTCTGGGTTTTATATTTGTCGATGATTACTAATTAATAAAAACCATCTTTTGTCTTGTTTGATTTTGACCAATGGAATTCAGAATGACTGTGAAGACTAAATCTTAAGGAGAAATTATTAATAATTTTAAATGCATATCTCAAAACAGATCCAAAATCATTATAGCTATTTGTTATTATTTATTTAGATCTCTTCCAGGCATAAAGCAGTTATTTCAAGATGCTCACATCCTATGTTTCCTGTATCTGATTTGTACATAGTTATTTGCATGATGTCTTTCCTTTTAGATTGTGCACTTTTTGAAAGCAGGTACTGTTTTTGCTTTTCTTTATATCCCTAACATTTAGCATGGTATTTGGCGCATAATAGCTAATATGCATGCTACATAATAGAACAGTGTTTAATGCTTATGCATGTAAATTAATTAATTATTTATTACAATTATGGAATTTATAAATTATAAATAAATGCATAAGTGCTTTCCAATTATTATCTTATTTGATCCTCAAAACAATTCTGGGATGTTGGTACTATTATTATCTCCATTTTTACAGATGGAAAACTGAGGCAGAAAATAAATGATTTATCCAGAGTCACATAACCAGCAAATGTCTGAAGCTGCATTTGAATTCAGTTCTTCTTAAACAATATATGTTTGTTTATTGAATGATACAAAAAAATCCAGTTAGGTAACTATTATTCATCAAGGGCCTGTGGGCTTTAATATTTATTTTAAACAATAAAGGGAAATAACTTTTGGGACTTCCATCCTTATCTGTTTATATTTCAGCACCTCCCATCATCTTTTCTGAGATTTTCCACTTCTGTTGACACTAGCATGCAGAGGACCTTAGAATCATAGATGTACTCAGAAGAACCTCAGAAACCCTCCAGATTAATCCCTCTCTTTTTTACATTTAAAAAAATTGAGAGCTAGGAAAGTAAATGAGTTCTCTTAATGTCATGAAAGTAATCAATAAGCATGAAAGGACACTGAACTCTTTAACAAATTCCCTCTCTTCCATCCCTGATGTTGACATTAAGAAAACAATAATTTTGCATTAGTTAACAAGAAACTGGGGATATTTGTTTAAAACAACTAGGAAATGAAACACACACAGAGAAAGAGACAAATAGGTTCATTTATTATACATTTTTGGTTCTAACTTTCAACATCCATCTAATAATTAGCAAAAATTATGGAGTTATTCCTTCCTTCTCCTCATTTTTAGCTGTCTTTTTGAGTTTCATCCACAGAGACTAAAACTCCTAGCCTAAAGCAAATTTGAGTTGGCTTTTTCACCTTTTGTTCTATGATACCATCAACTGAATTTTATTTTTCCTTTTCCAATAATCATAGGATTTCAGCAATAGGTGCCATCTTTTCTGAAGAGACTACTTTCATTATATTTGCTATTTGATTCCAGGAAGATTTCTATTTCTTTCTGTTTCAAAACCCATCTTCCTTTTAAGAGTGTTTCGTTATGTCCCTATTTTTTATCTAAAAGAGCCTCTTGCTCAAAGATGTCAAGAATGGAGGTACTTAAAACCTGGTACTTAATAGTGAATAAGAAAATCTTTCTTACTTAAAATTATTAGTTCTTCCTATGTCCTCAAATTTTGTTTGATGACTTATCTTTCAATGTCCTTCAAAGAATGGTTTTCTAGAACTTAATCTATAATCCAGTTGATCAAAGAAACTTTCTATCACAACAGGACCCAGCTTTGGGCTCTGGATGACTGTGTTAAATTCTAGGGAAGCCTAGCTCCAAAGAAGGGGAAGCAAAACTCTTCTTACATCATTACTTTATCCCACTTCAAGATAACAGGAGAAATCTCTTAAATTTTAGGCTTGGTTTATGTTAAGGATCCCCCAGGAAGGTATTTTTAAAGCCCTTTAAAGAAGAGACTAAGTATATAAGCATATCAAATACACAGCTATTTATTTCTTCTGTCATGAAAGTAATGTTCAAATCACAAAAGTCTTGTCAAAAAAACTCATTGATAATTGTTGAAAACAGGATACAGTAATCATAACTCTTATATTCTTTTATAAATCTGATGTTCAAAATAACAAATATATGAAACACTTTGTGGTCTTGTCAAACAGGAATTTTATCTTTACTTCTAGTCTTCATTGTCCAAACAAATACTAAAAAACATCTGCTAAAATATGGTTTGTTCTAATCTTTTCCTGGTGGTTTCAGAGATCACTTCCTACTTGGCAACAAGCTCTGGGTCTCTTGAACTCATGAGATTACTACCAAGGCTAGGAAGAAATTTTTTTAAATATATTCACACACACACATATCTCAGGATCACAATTTGCTCTGGAAAGAAGGCACAAAGCAGAAAAGTAAATCAAATAATTGAAGCCTATTCTTACTTAACTAGACAATCACAGACAGGAACAGCTGGAATAGCGAAGGGTGGGAATGGAATGAGGGAGGAATCTTTTATTCTCTACCATAGGAAATCCAAAGAAGAGTCCTGAGCCACATATTCTGGGAAAGAGTAGTTATTTCTCCCTTTAAAGTTCATTAGATAAAAGGCTCTTCTTGTTCATTGGCAGATCATTGATAAAGACCTTCCTCTAACGCTGATGGGACAAGATCATTGAGAAACCAACTAGATGTCTCTGACATGGGATATTCTTTATCAAAGAGCTCAACAACAAGAAGCCAGGGTCCAAATTCATGCTATTCATAAATGAAATGGTCACTCTTATATGCTCATAGCTTTATATTATCAAAAGTACTTTAATTTACAAGATATGGCAGTTATATTTCTTAAGAAAATATTAATCACCTCAATATCAAATGACTTAAAATGCAGCCCATATGTCCATAATGATCCTAAAATATAATTAGATTTTATATACATATATATATATATGCAGTGTGTACACATATAACTAAACACACACACATATATGCACAAACTGATTCAGGGATATTAACATGCAAGATATCAATAAAGATGACTGTTGTTTCTCCCTGCAGAATCCATGTGATGATAAACGACACAGGGACATCTGGTCCAGAGACAAAACTTGTGATCATTTACCAAAATTCCTTGTGATAGGACCTCAGAAAACAGGTGAGAAAAGTGGTGCATTTTTCATACATCTGTGCCAAATTCCATGCATGTATTTTGATAATTTGTGGGATCTTTAGGAAACATTTATATTCCTCTTCAAGTTCTTGGTGGGGAAGTATTTTTTCTTTATTCCCACCTTATTTTTATAATACTAACATACATAGAATCATAAGTAATGCCTAGTTATGTTTTTGTTGAATGAATCAATAACTGAACAAGTGAATGAGAGAATGAGAGTTTCCTTTGCTTATGATATGGTTTCAAATGTTAATTATTTTAGCTACTAGAAAGATAAAGGTTTTCATCAATTTCCATTTTATTTACACTTGAACTTAAATGGGTTCATCATTGATTGGCAGAATAGTATTTATACATCAAAAGGCTCTCCCTGTGAATTTTTTTTATCATTTGTTAAACCTATTTATATTTGTTTCATAGCACTCAGTAGTAACTTTCTTTTGGGGTGGATCAGCTAGAAAGTTGGTAATCTATTTTTTTTCTTTGAAAGTCCTTTGTTTAAAGATTTCTATTTCAAATTTGTGTCTTTATAGGAAAATGAATGATCTTGGTGTTCTTTGTTGTTTATTGTTGCTGTTACTGTAACCAAAATATAAAATATCCATTTCTAGCAGCCATCACACTGCTTGAAGAAATCTTTCAGCTCTCTTCAGAAGTCATCATGATTCTGAGAGTATTTTTATTTTGTTTATTTCTGAAGTCTAATTCCTCAAGCAATGTAGGAATGGTACATGAAGTATGAATGTGAACCCAAATTAATTAAATTTGTCACTCCCAGTTTTTTTCAAGGAACTCTTATTGATACTTTATAGTACCGTGCAGTTCTAAGGAACATTTTGAAAACAGTATTCTTTGAAAAATTGCTAATATTGGACTTGCTGATCCTTTATTATTTTCCCAAAATTCAGATCTTTTTTTCTAGAAATGAATGAAGTGTTCCCTGAAATACAGAAAATCACATATGAATTTTGAAAAACCTAGACAGAATAATAAATATTTTTAAAAACCTTGAAAAAAAGGATGATAATTCAATTGAGACATGTCACTATAAGGTTCAAAAACTGCTTTAAAGAAACAGTCATTCCTTTAAAAACTTTTAGACCACATAGTACTATCATTAAAAATTGAAGAGTGTCTACAAAGACTATAAAGCACTTAGAAATTAATTCCTTTATACCTTTTCATCTAACTAAACTAGACTTACTCACTTACTAGACTGACTAAGACTTACCATTCAGAATGTCCCCATGATGCATGACAAAATGATTCATGCTTTTATTTTAGGAAAGAAACTAAAACTTAACTGAAAACAGTAATGAAATGAGAATTTAAATAGATATTAGTGATAATGAAGGGTGAACTTAAGCATATCATTTACCTTCTTTGGCTCCAATTTTCCTCTGCTGTTAAAATGAGAGAATGGTAGACTTCTCAAAATTAAGAAGAATGAAGGAATAGGAAAAAACCATTAGCAGGGAATCAAGAACCAAGATAAGGAAAGAAATAAATGCAAACTGAGATGCTCAGTGATCATCTTGCTTACAGATCCAAATGAACTGTCCCCCAGGGCAAGATTATTGAGCTGTATCAAGTGATCTGTGAAAAAAAATCAAGGTTACTAGAAAAACAAAGAAAATACCAAAGATGGAAAAATTTTGCCTCACTTAAAAAAAAAAAAAAAAAGAAGTGGGTCTTTAAATGAATGAATTCAACTCCTATACAGATAGATTATAAATTCTGTGAAGATAGAGACTGTTTGAGTTTTGTCTTTGTGACCATGATACATGATTCATAGTATACTCTTGATAAATTTTTCTTGATTGAGTCCTGGCAACATAATAGAATATATTGTAAAAGTGATATTTTTTGAGTATTTAGAAAAGAATGATTACTAAAGACAGCATAGCTTCATAAAATACAGTTCATGTCAAATTACCTTTAATTTTCTTTTCTTTTGAGGGAGATATAAATACTAAAGTAGTAGTGTTGTAGACATTTACTAAAAACTCAGCAAAGTATTTGACAAAATCTTTCCTGTAATCATTTTGAATAAGATGAAGTAATGTCATGCAGATGATAGGGCAATTTTATTCATTCAAAACTAGCTGAATAGTTCGACCCAATTAGTTAATTTGACTCTAAAGTGAACAGGAACATCTTCAGATTCATATTGAGCCAGGACTGAACCAGCAGAGATCCATGGCCATAAGACATGGAACACTGTATGCATCACTTCTCCTTCTTGTCATATGGAAAAAAATTATTGTCAAAATGACCTCAGTAGAGATCCTAAATCAGAAAGGAAGGCACAAAAATGGAGTCAAGGTGGTATAATAAAGGCAGAAACTAGCCCAACCTCTCTCCCAAACTGCTCTAAATTCTTTTAAATAGTGACTCTAAACAAATTTTAGAGCATCAGAACACACAAAAAGACAGAGTAGAACATTTTCCAGCAGAAGACAACTTAGATACTTAGAAGCTCTACGGAAAAGGTCTGTGACATCAGAGTGTACTGTCCTAGTGCAGGCCACACCAATTCAGCCATGAACCCAGACCCAGACCCCTGATCCAGTCCCAGACAGATCTCTGCATCAGTGGCAATACTAGTGGTTTCCAGTCAAGTTCAAAGACATCAAAGTGGACTTGGAATATCAACAGAAAAGGTTGCAGAACCAGGTTGGGAGCCGTAGCACATATTCTCAATCTGTACCAGAGTAGCCCTAGCTCTGGCCCAAACCCCAGTATCAGCGAGGTGGGATCTCTGAATCAGCAGCAGTGCTAGAGGTTTCTGGATCTCTTAGCCTGGGAACATCATGGAGGATTCAGAAGATCAATGGAGAGAGTCTGTGGCAATGGGGCAAAACATATTCATCAGACCCAGCCCCTGGTCAGCATACTAGATCTTACAGCTTCAGTAGGGTAGGAACACTCCTGGGCAGAAAAGAGTCTTGTGATCAGATTCCTAGAAGCCTCTCTGAAAACAGCTGTACAAAACCCCTGAATCTTGAGACAGTGCACCCGTCACCATGGAAACAGAAACTGACTTTCACAAAAAGTTAAAAGTTGAGTAATAAGCTAGGAAAATCAGCAGAAAACTGAAAAAGTTTCTGATCATTTAAAGTTATTATGATGACAAGGAAGATAAAAACACACATTCAGAAGATGATAACAAAGTCAAAGCTCCTACATCCAAAGAATCTAAGAAATGTAAAAATTGGTCTCAGGCCATGGAAGAGTTCAAAGGGGATATTAATAATTAAGTAAAAGAGATAGAGGAAAAATTAAGGAAAGAATTGAGACTTGTGTCAAAGAAAATGTAAAAAACTAATGAGGAATGCCTTAAAAATAAAAATTGGCCAACTGGGAAAGGAGGTGCAAAAGCTCACTGATGAAAATAATTCCTTAAAAAATAGAATTGAGCAAATGAAAGGTAATGATTTTATGAAAAATCAAGATACAATTAAACAAAACTGAAAAAATAGAAAAATATAGCATATTTCATTGGAAAAAACAACTGACCTGGAAAATAGATCCAGGAGAGATAATTTTAAAATTATTGATCCATCAGAAAAAGAGCCTGGATATCATCTTTCAAAAATATTCTAATATTCTAGATATCAGATATCTGTTTTGATATTCTAGAACCTGAGAGTTAAATAGAACTTGAAAGAATCCACCAATCAGCTCTTGAAAGAGATTTCAAAAATGAAAACTCCTAGAAATATTATAGCCAAATTATAGAACTCCAAGGTAAAGGAGAAAATATTACAAATAGCTAAAAAAGAAAATTCAAGTATAGTGGAGCCACAGTCAGTATAACACAAGATTTAGCAGCTTCTAAATTAAAGAACTGGAAAGAATGAAACTCTCTTCTCAGGGCAAAAAAAAAATGGAAATTGAGGGGATGCCCAATAATTGAGGAAGGGCTCAGTAAACTATAGTGTGTGTCTGTGATGGAATATTATTGTTCTATGGGAAATTATTAGCAAAATGTTCTCAGAAATAAAAATCTGTTAAGTACTTCATGAACTCAAGCAAGTTAATGTTCTGTACAGAAAGTAATAACAATGTTTTGTGATGACCAGCTGTGAATGACTCTGCTTTTCTCAGTTGTCCAATTATCCATGACTACTCTGAAGGACTTATGATGAAAAATCCTAACTAAACCCAGAGAAGGAACTGATTGTGTCTGAATACAGACTGAAGCATTTTCTCTCTCTCTCTCTCTCTCTCTCTCTCTCTCTCTCTCTCTCTCTCTCTCTCTCTCTCTCTCTCTCTCTCTCCATCTATTTATCTATTTATCTCTTCTCTCTCTTTCTCTTTTTCTAACTTAATTTTTGAAGGTTTTTATTTTCATAAGCATACAAGTTCCATAGCTTTTTTTCATAACTTTACAAGTGTTTTTTAATTGTAGATGAGGATAAAGGAGTGAACCTAGAACTCAAAATATTAAAAACAAACGTTAAAAATTGTTTTGAATGTAACGGGGGAAAAAAAAAAGAAAGACACATAAAAGAAACATGTAGAATATGAAGCAGCTATTGTGGAGATAGGACAGAAAGGAAATCAGTATTTATTAAGCAACTATGTGCCAGGTACTGTTTAAAGCATGTTACAATATCAATTATTTAATCCTACCAACAATCCTGGGGTATAGATGCTATTATTATATCCATTTTACAATTGAGGAAACTAAGGCAGATTGCAGTTGCCTGGGATTACTAATTACTGCTAATACATGTCTGGAGCTAAATTTGAACTCAGATCTTTCTGACTCTAGACCCATAGCTCTATCTGCTATGCCACTAATCTGGGGGTAACTTATGACTGATTTTATGTGTACACAAATATAATGTACAAGAAGCAAGGTAGAGAGACATAACATACAGAGGAATATAGTCAAACTGAAAAGTGTCATGGATAGGGAGTAAAGCCACAAGGTTAACATATTCAAGATATTGATGGGATTACTGACCTCATGGTAAGAGGTGGAAAAAAAGAAGGGGAGAAGAGAGTGGGGGAAGAAGACATATGCAGTGTCAAGGCAGTTGGCAGAATGATCCAGGTGAACAGCTAGATGTAAAGCAGGGGCTAGATTAGAGCAACCAGATATAGTATACCACAAAAGTTCCTAGATGGCTCAGTAGATAAAGCACCAAGTCTGAATTAGGAAGGCCTGAGTTCAAATCTACCCTTAGATTACTCTAACTTGTTATGTGACTGTTTGTTTCAGTTTCTTCATCTATAAAATGAGCTGGAAAAAGAAAAATTAAAAGTATCTTTGCCAAGAAAATCCCAAATAGGATAACAAAGAACAGCAACAGCAATAACAAATGTAGAATAGATGTAATGACAGAGAAGTTGTTGATCTGCATTATTAAAAGCAATTGAAGTAAATTTCTATATTGGAAGTTTTCCACAATCATGAAGTCCCAAGTTAAGATTTGTAAAAAGGCCAATTAAAAAATATAGAACTTCTAGCTCATCAGGGTATTGAGATATAAGAATACATTGCTGAATGAGATAATAAACTCCATCACCAGAGATTTGGAGCAGAGCAAATAATTTGTTATTTACAAATGCCTAAAGATAACCCCAAACGAGTCATGAAAAATTGGAACAACCAAAACAATTGAATAACAACAATAAAGATCTCCCTTTGTCCTGCCTCCCTCATTCCACCCCCCACTCACTTCTGTCTAAATTTTAAGAATTAATTTATTATTTTTGTTGTTCTTTAATTATAAATTTGTCATAATCACATTAAATCAGTAACAAAATCTCATCAACATTGTTTGAGATCAACAAGTTATAATAGAGGATATTATTAGCTTGAAAAAGCTGAATATTATCAGGAAATTCTTTAAACATTGGAAAGAATTGTTTTGATTAATGGTTATTTCTTCTACCTTTTCTTCTGATAAATACTCCATGAAGTAAAGGTTAAGACATATTTTTTTTCAGTATTTATGTTCTATAATCCTTTATCCTCTTCTTTGCTGTAGGGACAACTGCACTTTATTTATTTCTACTTATGCATCCTTCTATCATCAGCAATCTCCCCAGTCCAAAAACATTTGAAGAAGTTCAGTTCTTTAATGGAAACAACTATCAGAAGGGAATTGACTGGTAAGAAGAATAAGAAAAAAAGAAAGTATATTATTAACACACATGAAATCACAATGGAGTAATTATAGATATATGCAGAACATCTGCATGCTTACTAGATAATTTATTATGCTCAATGCTATCACAATGAATTAGAAATTGATTCATAATGATGAGAAATTTAATCAGTGTTGTCCATAATTTTGTCTGAAGAGTACAATAATGATAATAGTTTTCTAATAAAATAGTATGATTGAATAAAGAACATAGTGAAGTTCTGCATCAGAATATTTAATAAGGTTATTTCATTATATTATTTGGTTATGTTTGATTATGTCTAGAAAAACAAGTTTGTTAAAGATATAGTCAGTTCTCTCATTTATATTACTGTTGATGCTTGAAGAAACTCAAATAAAATAATTTGTAATATATGTATATATATGTGTGTGTGTATGTATACTCATTAGCTATGTACATGTTATACTGCAATACAGTGGTATTCAACATTCAAATTATAATAAAACATTGATAAAATTACATCATCACTAGTTGCATACATATTTTAAGACAATGCAGTCCTCAGGTACTGCATCTCATAAATTGTACAAATCAGTATCATCAAAAGTGCTTTGACATGCATATTTTCTTTAGGAGTATAATGAAATCTGCCTGATGCTATAATTGATCTTCTGAAGTCTCTTCTATTACTTTGATTACAAACATTCAAAGTATATATTAACATGATTCTCCCAATCCTTCAGAAATAAAGGAACACTATAAGGAAAATTTCCTTTAATACATATACTTATATGCCAAGTGAATTAACATCATACATAAGCCTAACCCCCTAATTAAATGCCCACTGTCAGGCACTGGATTAGATACATGAATATCAGGGAACAAAGGTGGTCATTTTTACATGTGTATAATGCCCTTAACATTTACCACGAAAATGTGATTAATTCTTTCTGTCTCTTAAAAACACTGGAGCCAAATGACCTAGAGATTAGAAAAGACTGGTTTTATCCTATGACTGAGCCCAATTTGTGTACCACTTTTGAGTCAGAGAAGAAGGAAAGGCTCCTCTCCTCTTGGCATTTGTAAAACACAATTGTCAGTATCCAAGGAAGAAATGAGACTTAGATGGATTTAGATGTGAGAATCAGTTGGGAAGCTTTCAAATGTAATGCATAACCTCAGAACATACTAATTCCATAATCTAAACAAAGAACATTTATATGGCAAATGGAAGAGTGAACCTACAAAGGTTCCATGGGATCAAACCAGTAGGAAATATTTCCTTAATTATTTTAGACAGACAGTAGTATGTCCACATTGCTTTATATAGTACAAATTATTCAGAAGTTTAAAAAATAGAAAAGAACAACTATAATCTCTTCAGTATATTATTGTTATTTGGAGTTCCACATCTTTCTTATAAGAACATTTAATCTTAATTTAAGAAATCTGATATTCAAGTTTACAAACATAATTTTGTGGTTTAAAAATGCCTTCTGAGGAAAATTGATTTTTTAAAATTATGACTCATGGCCCAACAGTTTTTCCCCCAATGAAATGAGTCACTAGAAGAGTGTGAACATTTTTCTTTTACTTAAAAGGAACACCTGCTGGCTTGAGCATTAGCCTCAAATGATTAAAATTTGTATGTATATAAATTTGAACTTGAAAATCAAAGGCCTTAGAATTTTTACAGAGAAAATGTAAAAAAAGAGTTCATATTCTGACTCCAGCTCTTTGTTTCATTCCCTCTAGGTATATGGATTTTTTCCCCATCCCTTCCAATATTACCAATGATTTTCTATTTGAGAAGAGTGCCAACTATTTCCACTCGGAAGAAGCTCCCAGGAGAGCAGCATCTCTGGTTCCCAAGGCCAAGATCATTACCATTCTTATTGATCCCTCAGACCGAGCATATTCCTGGTACCAGGTATTTAAATTTTATAAGATTGTAAATATAAAATGCTTCTGTTTAAGATTCACTGAGTGTTATGTAAAATAAAAGCAAATAAAAACAATAACAATCAATCGATAACAAATAAATATATTGAACAAGTGTGTCAGGCACTGGAGTAAGTGTTAGAGATAGAAAAACAAAAGACAGTTGAACTTAAAATCTAATGAAAGAGACAATATACAAATAAATATATACAAAACAAGTTCTATACATGATAAATAAGAAATAATGGAAAAGGGGGAGTGGAATTAAAAGAGATCTCTCTTTATGAGAGATGTTGCAGAGGTGAAAACAACAGGTCTTGACAACCAATGAGATATAACAGGAAGGTTAAGAGATAATGAGGAGTCAAGGATGACTTCTAAATTGTGAGTTTAGGGATTGGGAGGATAGTGTTGTACTTTATAGTAATAGGAAAGATCGAAGTGAGGGGGAAAGTGTAGATGAAAGTTCTAAATTTGGGGGGCAGCTAGGTGGCACAGTGGATAGAGCACCAGCCCTGAATTCAGGAGGACCCGAATTCAAATCTGGTCTCAGACACTTAACACTTCCTAGCTGTATGACCCTGAGCAAGTCACTTAACCCCAGCCTCAGGAGAAAAATAAATAAATTAATTAAAAAGAAACAAAGAAAGAAAATTCTAAATTTGGCTTTGGACATCTTAAGTTTGAGATGTCTCTGGATATTCAGTATAAAATGTATGAAAGCAAGTTGGAGATATGAGATTAGAGGGCATCTGAGAGTTTGGGGGAAGATAGATTGATTTGAGAATCATTGGCATAAAGATGGAAATTACAGCCATGGAAGCTTATGAAATTACCAAGTAAAATAATGTAGAGAGAGAAGAGGACAGCTAGGTGACTCAGTGGATAGAGCACCAGTCCTGAAGTCAGGAGGCCCTGAGTTCAAATCTGGTCTCAGATTCCTTGCTGTATGAGGCTGGGCAAGTCACTTAACCCCAATTGCCTCAGGAAAAATAAGAGTGTATAGAGCTAAAACTCAGAATCAGACAAGAAAGCACTTAAGGCTACCTATTTGATATGAGATAATAGCTTTATTAGCATATATTTAGATGATGTTTCTCCTCACTATTGGTACTTGCTGAATGTTTGTTACTGAGATAATTATAGGCAAGGATTAGAGGGCTGAGGGAGAGAAGTCAAAGGCACTTGGCAGCAGGACTAGGAAGAGAGAAACTGGAGACTCCGGAATCCAGAATCCAGGATACATCTTTGGCAAGCCATGTGGTAACTTGCCTGCCTCCTTCACTTCTCCCCCTAAAGACAAAGGACTTTGATTTATCCTGCCTTTGGCCTATCTTGAGGCCCACCAGGAGCTAGTCTGAACATTATATTTCACCCTCTTTCTTTTGTTTTAGAACACAGGTGCTCACGCCCTCCCTGACTTCTCAGGGAGGTAAGAAACCCAAAAAGGAGGTGATCACGGCCATCCTGACTTTTCAGGAAAGGAGGTGAAAACACCAAAAAGGAGGTGATCACACCCCCCCCTGATTTCTCAGGAAGGGAGGTGAAAGCATTAAAAAGGAGATGATCACGCCCTCCCTAACTTCTCAGGAAGAGAGATGAAAAACACCAAAAGGAAGTGGGGAGTCAAGCCAGATATTGTTACCGAGTTTCTGGTCTTAAGGGTCTTACTAGAAACAAGTATACACAAATCCATCAGCATGGGAGGTATTACACAAACACATAGCAATATTGCACAGGCTAGTAGTGATGACTCTCCCCACAGACAGCACAGGCTCGATGTGGTATAACAAACATGAATTGGACATGCAAATAGTGCTATAACAAATCATATGAATCAACATGGTATTATAAAAGATTTTCAGAAGTTCTAGGAGAGCATGTAAATAACAATTCAACATATGCTTCCTTCAGCAACTAAGAGATAGTTCAAATGTATTGTCCATTATTTTATGTGTCAGGGAACCCAATGATCCTGCAAATTTTTGAAGTCCTGCAACAGTCTTTTTATGTGTTAAGGAATCCAATGATTCCTGCAGATTTTGAAGTCCTGCAACAGTCTCATCATGTGCCAGGGAATCCAATGATTCTGAGGGCTTTCAAGTCCTACAACAATCTTATCTTCTCTCAGGGATTCCAATGGTTCCTGAGAGTTTTGAAGTCCTGCATCAGTCTCATTAACAATTTTTAATGTCTATGAGTCAATTGCCATAACTGCCATGCTTTTTCAGCGGTGGGCACAATCAGCAATGGAACCACCCGATGTTTCTTGGGTCTTCTTCGTTTCAAGGGTCTGCTCTAACTCTTTCTGATAGACAAGGCAAATATGGCTTGCTGGCACCCATCTGATTCCTTCTGTAGAGATACAAGCAAACCCTCTCCCCCAAGCTGTTAACCTATCTGGTCACTTCCATTCACCACTTTCTGGATCTCTCCACATCACCTGGCAATTATCTAAAGATAGTGGAGCTGCTTGCTTGGACACTGCACTTCTAGTGGGTTATAAAAACCTGTCTGCCAGAGCCAATGCATCTTTATCAAAAATCAAGAAGGTAATTGTATAAAGAGCTAAATTTAAAGTTCTCTAGGGTTACCTGTGGCTCCCCATTTCTTTTGTTTTTGGAGGAGAGTCTTGATGTCTCTGTTTCTCCTCTATACTATTGCCTGCCCCTGAGGACAGTAATGTGCACAGTGATACTGTGCACAAAAGGGTGCAAAATGTTTAGAAGTATATGCAGGTCCATTATCTGTTTTTATTGCTTGTGGTACACACATAACTAAAATGCTTTTATAAGGAATTCAGTGACCACTCGGGCTGTCTCTTTTGCTGCTGGTATTGCAAAAGTAAATCCTGAAAAGATGTCTACTACAACATGGAAAAAAGACAGATGACCAAAAGATTTATAATTTGCCAAATTTCACTGAGTCCCAAACAATGAAGGTTCTTCCCTGGAAGAAGTGTAGGAGCATGGAAAGGAAGGCAAGCTGTACAGGCTTTTACTATACTCCTAGCTTCTTTTGTTATCCCAAATTGCAAATGTAAAGCTCGAGCAGCCTGATGATATTTAGAATGAGATTCTTGGGCTGACTAAAATAAAGGACTATTGGCCAACATAGTTAGAAGATGATCTGCCTTTAAATTGCCATCAAAAATAGGACCTGGAAGTCCACTATGTGAGTGGACATGCAAGATATAAGATGCTTTATCACTTGCTCTTGAAGTTCTTTAAAAAGCTGATATATATTAGAAGCTACAAATTTTATTTGGGCTGTGGCAATTATTTGTACCATACCTACTGAACAGGCCAAATCAGATATTATATTTATATCTCCTGGATAATAAGTAAGAGCTAGAATGACGCATAAAATTCATTCTGCTGAGTGGACTGAAAAGGAGTTCTGACTACTCTCTTTATAGGTAAGTCATAAGAGCAGAGCACAAATATTATGTTTGGATGCATTTGTAAATAAAATTGGTCCTTTAAGAGGAACTTTAGAAACCTTTTCTTCAAGAATCCATTGACAGAGGTTATCTTTAATGGAGACTTGTGTGTAAAATTTGGAGCCGTAGTTAATAAAATTTGCCACTCTGGGATAATTTCACAGCATTCATTAATTTTTGCATTGGTATAAAAGGTGTACATATTGTCAGATTTTATCCCAGATAATTGTACTGCTTGTGTAATGGCCTTTAATAAAATTCTAGCTGCAAGCACTGGGTAAGGAGTAAGGCTTTGTTCTGATTGTTCTGGGAAGTTCACCTATTCGATCACACTGTCTCCTTGATGAAGGCCTGCTGTGGGTGCCTTTTTTGTAGCAAAAACTGATATTTCCAAGGGTTTTTGAGTGACTTTTTCAATCCCATTGAAAATATACTGTAAGTACCTTAGGGTATATTTCATATCCTATATATTGAAAAGTAGCATGTCTTTGATTTTTTTTTTTTTTTTTGGAGCTATATGCAATTGGTAGTTCCTTAGTATTTCTATGGTTTTTTTGTAGGCATGCTTGTAACATTTGCTCTTCAGGTGCACATCATAATATATCATCCATGTAATGTAATAACATTACTTTTGGAAAGGCCTTTCTTACTGGTGTAAGAGCAGCAGCAATATACATTTGACATATAGTAGGGGTATTTTTTATCCCCTGTGGCAAAACTGTCCATTCATACCTTTTATAAGGCTCAGCTAAGTTAATGCTGGACACAGAAAAGGCAAATTTTTTTCATATCCTGCTTATCTAGAGGGATAGAATAGAAACAATCCTTAATGTCTATAACCCCAAGCGGCCATTCTCTAGGCAATTGAGTAGGAGATGGAAGTCTAGGCTGAAGAGTTCCCATAGTTTCCATCTGTTCACTTACATTTCTTAAATCAATCAACATCCTCCATTTTCCAGATTTCTTTCTTACAACAAATACAGGGGAATTCCAAGGACTGAGAGAAGGTTGTAAGTGTCCTTGATAAAGTTGCTCCTGTATTGTATCTAATAAGGCTTGAATTTGTTCACTAGCTAAGGGCTACTGTTCTATCCACACTGATGTATCAGTTTTCCATTGAATAGGAACAGATGAGAGTGTTGGCAGGCCTTCAACAGCAGCCCTGCCTAAAAAACCAAAGTACTCATTTGTAATCATAACTGTTGTAAAATGTCTCTTCCCCACAGATTGATGGGGATTTTTTTCAACTATAAAAGGAGTAAAAACTCCTGTTTTGCCTTTAAATGTCCGTCTCAAAGGGGTATCACTAACTTCAGCTGCTATTGATCCTCCTACACCATACATATAGGTATCTACCTTAATCTTTGGCCAGCGATGGGGCCAGTTGGCACCTCTACTGACTGTATGATCTGCACCCGTGTGTACAAATCCTTCTAATGATATGCCATTTATAGATAGTGAGCATAGGATGGTTAGTTGTCACAGCTGCTGTGAAGAACATTCCTGGATTCTGTTGCTTGATGTCAGAATCTGAGCAACTATCACCAGATTGCCTATTAGGAGTCTATATCAGTAAACCTGATGCTACTACTTCTCGTGTTTGATAAGTCACACATTGTCTACCTGTATTAGTGACTGGGATATTATCTACACATTTCCCAGTTTCCCACTTCAATATATTTATGAACACTCTTTTGTAAGTACTCTCAGGAGTTGAAAAGGTCAAGCCTACTGTGCCTGGAGGCAAGGGATCCATAGGCTGGAGAGGAATAGATTTCACCTCTCCAGGGGATATCTCAGTAGTCCTAGCTGCATATAATGCTATTGTCCCCCAATTGTAATCCCTTTCTCCCATAAGGTTGCTTCCTAGCAGATTGGTTATATAATCCCTTTCTCCCATTAGATTGCTTCTTTGCTGATTGGTCATGTCTGAATAATGAATTGCTAAAGACTCTCTGGATGTAGCATTGGCTGCCATCATGCCCAAACTATTTTTTTGCTTTGGCCCTGGGGCTGGTCCCCCATCCCATTTCCCTGAATTAGTCTACATTCTGATGCCCATTGGAAGCCTCTATTGAATTTTGGACATTGGGTTTTGGGTCTTGTTTTCTCACTCTGTCTTTATGCCAAAATTGAGTTTTCAAATGTCCTACTTTACCACATTGAAAGCATTGATGAATCTCTCTGGAAAGTCCTTGCCAAAAGGGACTCTGTCTTCCCATGTTCTGATTTTGGGACATCTGCATCATAGCCTGGATAAAAGGTATTTGTGCCCACTGTGGCACAGAATCTTATGATCTCCTCTGAAGGAGCATCCTTGTGTAGTTCTAGTATAATTATTTTACCCACCTCATTAGCATTTTTTTTAGCAAATTGACCCATAATAATTTCTGTTGCTGTATTTTTACCAATAGCTCATATGACAGCTGTCTGCAGATGTCCCACAAAATCAGTAAAGAGTTCATTTGGACCTTGTGCTATTTTCATGAAAGCTTCTCCTCTGCCTTGTTTACCTGGGATAAAGCCCCATGCTTTGATAGTAGCAGAAGCAATTTGCTCATTTGCTGTTATGGGGTAATTAATCTGTGCTGAAATGTCAGCATAAGAACCTAGTTAGTTGGTCACAGATGATTGGAGTATTAACTCCAGTTTGCCTATTTCGTTGGGCTTGTATACTACCAAATTCACTATATTCAGAAATCCACGAGTTTTGTCCAGGTTCTAAGCATGTCCTTGCTATAGATTTCCAGTCACTATGGGTTAAAATTTCATAAGCCAAATTCTGTCATAACATCTTAACATAAGATGATGTAGCCCCATAAGCAGTGCAAGCCTTTTTCCAGATCTTTGATAATTTCCCAGATTAAAAGGAGTGTATCATCTCCTTTCTTGACCTGAAAAGTTAAGCTGTTCAATCCCAGGATAAATTTCTATTTTCAAATTAGCTGTTTTCTGTCCATCCTCTTTGGCTTTAAGTATTGCCCTTTTACAATCTAGTCTTGGGAGGGGTTAGTTGCTTGGAGGTGGGAGGAAGGTGCTAGTGATATCACTGCCCTTCCCCACACCTTCTTCTCCCTCCCATCTAGGAAGGTGAAGTTGATAGGGGAGGGTCAAGAGCCTGCTCTGGTATAGCTAAAGCTGGACTGTGAGAGTGAGAATCACTACACTCTTTAAGTTTCCCCCATGCCTTTCTTCTATTTTATCAGTATCCTCCCCTTTCTCTTATTCTTTCTCCACAGGCTTCCTTGCTTGACTGTTTCCCTTAGAATTCTTCTTTTTCTAGAACTTGCAGGATTCTTTAAGGCCAATTATTTTATGTTGTATATATAAAATGTTTCCTTAGAAATTTAATCAGGACCATTATCATTATAATATTCACATAGTTGATCTTCTATTACTTTCCAGTTATCTGCCTCTATTTCTTTTGCCTTGAAGAACTAAGGGGATTTGCATCCTAATGTTTCCAAGAGTCCACTAATCTGCTTCCAAGTTACAAGCAAACCTTGCTTCTTTAGTAATCTAAGTATGCTTTCTATAGAGCTCCCTCGAAGTGGGAGTGGGGATGGGGTGAATCTTTTCCTAATATCTGCCCCATTTCAGCTAGAAAACAAAAATTACTAGTTTAGCCCTTAACAAAGTGAGATAATAGAGTTATCATCTCACATCGAATAGGTAGCCTTAAGTGCTCTGTTGGCTGATTCAGAGTTTCAGCCCTCTACAAAAGAGAGGGGGGGAGGGAGGGACAAGGAGAGGGAAAGGGAGAGGGAGAGGGAGAGGGAAAGGGAGAGGGAGAGGGAAAGGGAGAGGGAGAGGGAGAGGGAGAGGGAGAGGGAGAGGGAGAGGGAGAGGGAGAGGGAGAGGGAGAGGGAGAAGGAGAGGAAGAGTGAGAGGGAAAGGGAAAGGGAGAGGGAGAGGGAAAGGGAGAGGGAGAGAGTGATAAGAAAACCTATTACAAAACCTTGAGGGACATCTATGTTTAAATACTGTGATTTAGATGCAGAACCAGCAAGGATAGTAACGAGTGGCCTTGGAGGTAAAAGAATAGTGTCCCATAAACCTAGACAGAAGAGAATAGCAAGAAAAATAAGTGATCAGTACCATCAAAGGCTGAAGAGAGAAGGAAAATTGAGAAAAAAAGTCCTTGGATTTGGAAAGTAGGAAGTCACTGGAGAGAGCAATTTCAGTGAAATTAGATGGTAAGAATTGTATTGTATGTCTGGAATTATGCCCAAAAAGTTATCAAACTGTGCATACCCTTTGACCCAGCAGCGCTACTACTGGGATTATATCCCAAAGAAATACTAAAGAGTGGAAAGAGACATATATGTGCCAAAATGTTTGTGGCAGCTCTTTTTGTTGTAGCTAGAAACTGGAAGATGAATGGATGTCCATCAGTTGGAGAATGGTTGGGTAAATTGTGGTATATGAAGGTTATGGAATATTATTGCTCGGTAAGAAATGACCAGCAGGAGGAATATAGAGAGGCCTGGAGAGACTTAAATCAACTGATGCTGAGTGAAATGAGCAGAACCAGAAGATCACTGTACACTTCAACAACAATACTGTATGGGGATGTATTCTGATGGAAGTGGAAATCTTCAACATAAAGAAGATCCAACTCACTTCCAGTTGATCAATGATGGACAGGGGTAGCTGCACCCAGAGAAGAAACACTGGGAGGGGAATGAAAATTGTTAGCACTAATATCTGTCTGCCCAGGTTGCATGTACCTTCGGATTCTAATGTTTATTGTGCAACAAGAAAATGATATTCACACACATGTATTGTACCTAGACTATATTGTAACACATGTAAAATGTATGGTATTGCCTGTCATCGGGGGGAGGGAATAGAGGGAGGGGGGGTAATTTGGAAAAATGAATACAAGGGATAATATTATAAAATATATATATATATATATAAAAAAAAAAAAAAAAAGAATTGTATTGTATGGAGAGTTAGATGGCACAGTGCATTAAAGTCAGGGCCCTGGAGTCAAGAGGAACTGAGTTCAAATTTGGCCTCAGACACTTAACACGTCCTAATGGTGTGACCCCAATAGCCTTTCAAAAAAAGAAAGAAAGAAAGAAAGAAACTGTATTGTAAGGGGTTAAGGAGGGAGTACAAGGTGAGAACAATGGAAATACCTTTTTGAAACATGACTTTTTCAAGGTGTTTAAGTACAAAAAGAAGAGATATAGGATAACACTGGAGATAGAAGGATCAAGTGTCTTTTCAGAATATAAGAAACATGAACATATTTGTAGGCAGTAGGAAATGAGTCAATAGCCAGGGAAAGACTGAAATTAAGTAAAATAATTGGAAAGGCAAAGTAGATAATCTCTTGGAAAAGATGGGATGTAATGGAATCACTTGAACGAGTCGGTAACATTACTTGTGTTAAGATAGTCAAGAGATCATGGAAGAAGGTATCTAAGTGATAGGAAATAAGGAAATGTCCTCAATTTTCCCTTAAATACAGTATATACATTCTACATGTTAAACAATTCAAACACTCACTCTGCTTTTTTTTAGGATCAATGTTATGAAACTAACTTATCTAAGCCTCAGAATGTTAGGATTCTTATTAGGTGCTAAGTCACTGGAATGAATAGAGATAATAATTATCTATTTTAGCCTGGTTCAGTATAACTGATCTGATCCTACAAGATGTTATGGGCCAGAACTTGAAACAAGGTACTGAGTGGAATTGAGGAGACGATGGGGTTAAATCTAATTTTGCATTGATTTAATCCTACAACAAATAATGGTTTTCTAGTGATATAATGATTGGTGTGCTCTCAGTGTGCAGCATACAAGCAAGAAGCTCTCAGGGCCAAAGGGGACTTTGGGAGATTCAGAGTCAGGATTCAGTCAAGGAGATTCACAAGTCAGGCAGAATAAAGGAAGACAGATAAGTTGTGATAGGCTGTCCTGTGGAGAACACTGAAACCAAGATCCGGAAGGCCTCCAGAAAACTAGCTGAGCCCCAAGTGAAGGAGATAAGATTTGGAATGAGACAATAAAAGATTTGTTCTCCTGACTGCATTTGGGATGATTGAACTGAACTGAAAATGCCTCCAGAAAATGCTCCCCAAGAAACCTGCTCCCAGAGAACAATTACAATTTAAAGAAGAGAACATTACATTTTGGTGCCCGAACGTGCAACAGACAGGATCCTGATTTCAGTGGAAAAGCCTCTGATCCTGGATCCAGTGGAAAAATCTCTCTAACCCAGAAATTAGGGTGAGTACAACAAGGAGATTTTGTTAAAGAGCTAAAGTAATACTTCAGCTGAAATGGGACAGATGTTTAGAAAACAGCCTTCTGTTTCTCTTTAAGGAAAATGTGTAGAGCACATTGTCAGGGTTATGAAAAGCCAAGGTTTGATTATAATTTTGAAGCAGATCACTGAACTTTTAGAAACTTTGAAGTATATATTTCTTTGGTTCTCTATGGAAAAAGAATTGGATCTACAGGAATAGAAATTAGTAGGAGAGCAACTTTGTCAATACAAAAATGGACTTGACTCAATTTCCAAACACAAATTTAATACATACAATTCAATACAACTGGCTTTAGGAAATTATATAAGTTATAGAATAAGGAAAAAGAAGAAAGAACAGGAGGGGGAGGTGCCAACTAAATGAAAAGACAAAGAATCATATAAGAATTCATAGTAGGAGAAATTAGATCATTTCCAATCCCCTGACTTACCTCTCTCTGTAAGAATGCGGTTCCCTCAAAACAAGAGAAGGGAATTGTAAGGGCCCTTTAAATGGGCGGGCACAGTGCAACAGGAGATTTGAGTGGCCCAGAAGTAATCTCTGTGGATATAGGACTGCCCTGTGGGTGGGATCTTGGCCATATTGAGATAGCTTTGTAATGGGTGACAGCTCTCTCGCTGGTTGGCTGTGTGTGTGACCTCACAGGCCCTTTATAAGCCCACTACAGACAGCAGTCACTCTCTTTAACCTGGATCCCTAACCTGGGATGGTCTAGCTAAGCCAAGTGGATAGATAGCCGAGAGGTAAGGAGATTGGTAGAGAGCATGTGGGTCTTCAGACTAGGTGTTCACTAGCGAGCTGACAAGTCAGGGCATTATGTGAGTAGGTATAATAAAGACTTTTAAGATTACATGTGGCTGTTCTTGAGCGTGCTACTGGTTATTAAACTATAGATTCAAGAGATCATGGCCAGAGACCTTTGAAGGCCTTAGAGGAGGCGAGCAGGGTAGAGTTGACACTGCAAAGGTCAGTAGTCAAAGGTACTCTGTTGGGCCTAGGGCAGACTAGTAATTGTAACTGCCAGGAGGACATGTCACATCCCTCAATTAATCCTTCATGAGTAGAGGGAGAAGGAGGAGGGGGAGAGGCAGTAACGTAATCAGAACCACCTATTAAGCAGTCTATGACAAGATTAGAAAAAGCATTGGTTAAGGCAAAAAATGAAGGAGAGGATATATCTGATTTTTTAGATGTGATTGAAGAGCTTGGCTCTTCCGGTCAAAAAAGGAGAAGATATACTCCTTTTGATTTGGATAAAATTAAGGATTTGAAAAAAGGTTGCACTCTTTATGGGGCTACATCATCTTATGTTAAGATGTTACTAGATAGTTTAGCTTATGAAATCCTAACCCCTAATGACTGGAAATCCATAGCAAGGACATGTTTAGAACCCGGACAAAATTTGTTGTGGCTTTCAGAGTATCATGAATTATGTAGGATTCAAGCCAGACACAATAGGCAAACAGGAGTTAAAGTCATTTTTGACCAACTAAGTGGTGAAGGTCAGCATAGAGAGAATTCAGAACAGATTAATTACCGCACAACAGCTTACGAGCAAATAGCAACTGCTTCAATAAAAGCTTGGGGTTCCCTCCCCAGACAGAAGCATGGAGGTGAAGCTTTCACAAAAATAGAGCAAGGTCCCAGTGAACCGTTTGCAGATTTTGTGGGACATTTGCAGACAGCTGTCACAAGAACCATTGGAGAAAATGCAGCTACAGAAGTAATGACTAGACATCTGGCTAAGGAAAATGCCAATGAGGTTTACAGAAGAATTATATGGGGACTACACAAAGATGCTCCTGTAGAGGAGATTATAAGAGGTTGTGCCCCAGTGAGCACAAATGCTTATTATACCCAGACCATGCTGAACACGGAAAGACAGGATCCCTCTTGGCAAGGGACTTCTAGAGAAAATTATCAATGTTTTCAATATAGAAAAGTTGGACATCTAAGAATCCAATGTAGATAGGGAGATGGAGTGAAAGGACAGGGTGAGAGAAGACCTAAAATCCTATGTCCAAAATGCCACAAGGGCTTCCACTGGGACTCAGAATGTAGATTGACCCAGGGAAATGAGAGGTGGACCCCAGCTCCAAGATATCAATCAAAAGATAGGTGGGGCATGATGGCAGCTGAGTTTATACCCAGAGAATCTTTAGAAGGTCAGGACTCAGAAGAAAAGCAATCACATGGCAGAAACCTGATCAGTCAGCCAAAAAACAATCAGATAGCAGAAATGGATTGCAATTGGGGAGAATACAGGCTTTTTAAACCAACAGGGCAGTGTCCGGTGCAAACAACTCCAATGTAATTGCCAGGTAATGAGAAGAGATTTAGAAAGTGATAAATAGAGGGGAATTAGATAGGTTAACTGTCTGGGAGAGAGAGTTTGTTTGTATTTTTACAGACAGAGAATGAAACAGATGGAGAAGGAAATAGATGGGTGACAATGAGTACCTGGAGAGAGACAGAAAAGGAGAAAAACCTCAAAACAAAAAGATCTAAGAAACATCTAACATTGAAAGAGCATGGCTGATGATAAAGACTGTTGCAGGACTTGAAAACCAGAAAGAATCATCAGATTCCCTAACACAAGAAGAGACTGTTGAAGGACTTGAAAACCAGCAGGGATCATTGGATTCCTTGAGATTAAAATTGTTGATGAGACTATTGCAGGACTTCAAAACTTGCAGGAATTATTGGATTACTGGCACATGAACTAATGGACAATGGATTCCTTTTGGACTATTTATAGGACTTATGGATATGTATAATTAGTCATGTGTTATGTTACTATGTGCTTATGTAATTTATGTAATTATGTGTAATACCTCCCATACTGATGGATTTATGTATACCTGTTTCAAGTGAGCCCCTTCAGAAACCCACTAATCTGGTTTGATTTTCCATTTCCTTTGATGTTTTCATCTCCCTGAGAAGTCAGGGAAGGTATGATCACCTCTTTTTTATGATGTTTTCACTTCTTTTTTGAGCAGTCAGGGAAAGCGTGATCACCTTCTTTTTTGGAGTTCTCACCTCCTTGAGAAGTCAGGGAGGTCATGACCACCCTATATTTTAAATCAAAAGAAAGAGGGAGATGTTAGGATTCCTTCAAGGTGCTAAGTCACTGGGATGAAGAGAAACAATAATTATCTAATTTAGCATGGTTCAGTATAATTGATCTGATCCTACAAGGAGATGTTATGGGCCAGAATTTGAAACAAGATACTGAGTGGAATTGAGGAGATAATGGTTAAATCTAATTTAGCATTGATTTAATTTTACAACAAATAATGGTTTCCTAGTGATGTAATGATTGGTGTGTACTCAATGTGTAGCATATAAGCAAGAAGTTCTCAGGGCCAAAGGGTATTTCGGGAGATTCAGAGTCAGGATTCAGTCAAGGAGATTCACGAGTCAGGAAGAACAAAGGAAGACAGAGAAGTGGTGGCAGGCTGTCCTGTGGAGAACATTGAAACCAAGATCCTGAAGGCCTCCAGAAAACTAGCTGAGCCCCAAGTGAAGGAGATAAGATTTGGAAAGAGACAGTAAAGGATTTGTTCTCCTGGCTGCATTTGGGATTATTGAACTGAGCTGAAACTAAGGCTGCCTCCAGAAGCTTCCCAAGAAACCTGCTCCCAGAGAATGATTATATTTTAGAGAAGAGAACATTATATCAGATATCTGAAGGACTTTCTGATATAAGGAATAAATTAAAACTGTCCAGTTTTCTTTTATCTGTAAACACATTAGATGATTTTGTGAAAATGTATGAAAGTCTGTAAGAAAGGATGAGTATTGCAAGTATCTGTTAGTTTTAAGAAAGCATCAAAATAAGTGTTGTGGGAGAGGTTGAAGATTACTGAAGTTACTTTTGCTGAGCAATTGTATGGCCAATGTTATAATGGAACAATCATTAGAAATCAGGGGATCTAGATACAAGTTTTCGCTCCATTACTAATCTTGGAAACTTGAACAAGTCATTTTACTTTCCCTATTAAATGTTAATAATCAGCCAAGAAAAATTTAGTAAGTGCTTAGTACATGTAAGCCACTGTGCTAAATGGTGTGGATACCAACACAAAAATAAGCAGTTCCCTTCTGAAATGTATATTCTATTGGGAGAGACAACATGGATCCAAACTTGTAGATATAATACATAAGTAAATTCAAGGTAATTTTAGAAAGAAATTCAATCATATGAATGGAACAGGAAATGCCCCATGTGCAATGTGCCATTGGAACTGAACTTTGAAAGAAATTAGCAAATCTAAAAGTAATGATAACAGATATTTTTGTTGCCTTTCATGACAATTTTAAAGTACAATTGTATAGATCAAATATGTGGAAAT
The DNA here is from genome assembly GCF_048593235.1 of Sminthopsis crassicaudata. Classification (NCBI taxonomy): domain Eukaryota; kingdom Metazoa; phylum Chordata; class Mammalia; order Dasyuromorphia; family Dasyuridae; genus Sminthopsis; species Sminthopsis crassicaudata. The sequence goes on from NC_133622.1 coordinate 112,310,542, forward strand.
ACTTTGAAAAAATAAATCATAGAAATCCAATATATTATTTTTAATTCAATTGCACTACTCATGGAAATTTCATGGTAAAATACAACTTTTCATTTTTAATTGTCATTATATTTGTTTCTTTAAGATGTCTTATTCAGCCATATTGTTAGTTCTCATTTGGTCTTGTTGCTAGAGACACAGAATAACTTGAATATTTTCTGATGTAATTGTTCTATGCAATTGTTCTTTATACTCTGTGTGTGGTCTATCAAGGAATGGGTTGCTTATGCTGGGTCAGAACTTTCAGGGGTCTCTATAAAATTAACCAGCATGGGCATAGTAGTTTACTTCATCCTTTCTTCTGCTATGCCCACTGGACCCATAGAGTTCTGGAAGAGAAAGTGAGGCTGGTGACTTTGTACATCCCTACCTCACTTAAATCCAATTCACTTGCATGTCATGGCATCATCTTCCTGATGTCATGGTCCTCTTCAAGAAGGAAAGACAAACAACAACAGTAACAACCCCTTTAATGAAGTTAGCCTCTTCCAACTGCTCCCACCAGACAGATTCAGCTATCTTTATAGAAGCTCCCTACTTTATCAATATTGTCTGTGAAGTAAATGACTATAATTATCATTCCAATTTTTATTGGTAAAGAAACTGAGGCCAAGGAAAATAGAGCAATGTGTCCTTGGAATCACACATTAATTAAATAGTTAACATCCAATTCAAACCAAAGTCTTCTGTTTGTAGGGCAAATGACTTTCTACATCTTAATGAATCTTATTTATACTTATGTTAGTCACTGATAAAACTCAAAATGTCACCACTTTGGGGTCAATTTGAATTTTAACAGAAGATAACAGATCAAACCAAATAAATTATTCTAATAGAATTTCACATATCAATAAGACAACTGGGAGGTATTCTGGATCTGTGGAATCTTCTCAACATTTCTGTTATACCATAGAGGGAACTAAATAATGATAATAAAAATAATTAATCAGAATAATAATAATGCAATAATCTACATGATTATGTAAGAATGAAATTTTGAAAATTTGACATTCCTCAATTGTTAACAATAACAAGGCTGACCTAGAAGCCATAAAGCATAGGATTGGCATATGAAAAAGATCCAAGTTTAGCATCTGACACATTTAGTAATATGACCCAGGACAAGAATTTGACTTTCCAAGGTTTTAAGCAACTCTTTTGTAAGACTGGTTATTGCAGAAAACATGCCAAATTACATTGGTAAAGTGAATTTTCCCCCTGGAGCATCTCCTATACCAATGACATCATAGTCCCTATTCCTCTGCTTCAGCAGCATTAAGATATATTACAACTAGCAGAACTAGCATTAGAACCAGGAAGAATTGGATTCAGTTCCTTCCTCTAAACTGGCTATGTGATCCTAGATAAATCACTTAACTTCTCAATGTCCTCAGGCATCTCTCTCTAACACTATATATGGAAGCACACATACTGGTATGCTTGATAGGAGAAGCTTCCTCATCAAAAACAACAAAGTTAGAATGTCACTGCCAAATTTGTAAATGCATACAAATTGCTTCATTATATTTTTTAAAGATTTTTACATTATCCATACAAAAAAAGGAAGATCACCTCTCAATTATCTCTTCTCACAAAAATAATATTAGTCCATCATTAACAAATAATTTAGAAACCCCTTTTCAATCAATTGTTTAAATCTCTTTTCCTTTCCTCCTGGGATCATCTAACCCATAAAAAAGATTACTAGTTACTAGTTCCTATTTCTCAGTCTCCAGGTTTTTGGTGGAAGTGTTTCACCGTGTGTTTCTCAGAATCTACACAGCAGCCCATAGGAAAAGAGTAAAGGAAGGTGGATAATCCCCAACTTGATAAATAGCTCTCATAAATTGAGGTGGCCACATGAGTCTTTTTCTTACTTAGCATCTTTGGCAGGCATCTGCAGGGTCCTCAATGAATCACCACAATGAAAGTTCTTTAAAGAGCATGGAGGACATTGCACTATGCCTTTCAAACCATATGAGTTCTCATATTGCAAAACACGATAAGTATAGTAATCCTTGAGCTTCTGAACTTCCAAAGCCTAAGAAAACCAATTTAAAGTCAAACCTAGAGGAACGAATTCTGGATGCTTTCTTTAAAAAGGCACACTCTTTTCGTAGAAAACTCTTTCTTACAGCAAGGTAACATTCTCTTTTTCCTGAAGAGCACTTTGAGTGAAGCAAATTAATGTATTTAAGATGTTTCTTAATAACCTGAATGAGAATGCTTTGAAGGAGATATTTTAAACTGATAATAGTCTTCAGTGTCAAAATATGTCAGTAGCTCCATATTTTAAAATTAATTTAAAATTAATTCTTAATTCTGTTTTCTGTGCATCTTCTATGATGAGCCCTCTATTAGTATTTGTACCTTCGTCAATTTTCAAAATTTTTAAATTACTTTCTTTTTATCATTCCAGGATGTAGAAAGTTAAGAATTTTTAAATTAACATATAGCTATATATTTATTGATATTTGTTTGTACTATCTGAATCATTTGTCACTTCCACCATTAGGATCACTGTATATGTTATGTGAAGAGGTGATATGATATAATGGGATAGAAAGCTGACTTCTGAGTCAGAAAAACCAGGGTTAAATATTATCTTTGACATGTGACAAATCCTAGGTACTAGAAAGTTCTTTCATGAATAAAATCGTAGATCCAAATCATACATGTGTTTATGTACGTATATGATATACATAAACACACATAAAAATATATATACACACTAATATATATATGTGTGTGTGTGTGTGTGTGTGTGTGTGTGTGTGTGTGTGTGTGTGTATGCTACCAAAAGTACACAGTGTAGTGCATTTCTTTACAAGATGCTCGGTAAATACTGCACTAATGGAGAGAAACTGTGATACAGAAAACCCAAATCTGTCAAGTCAATATCTTTTCTATTACCTGACCCACCATAATCAATGCTACTACTACGTGGTATCCATCTATCCTTTTTCATTCACCTCTTTCTGTATCTACTTTATGCCTAACCACTCTATTATCAATTTTCACATCTAAATAAAATATCTTTCATGCCTGGGCTGATTGACAGTTTGAGGTAAGGAGCTCAAAGTCACACTAATAGCATATGTTGGAACTATAGAATTTCAAAATTAGAAGACACCTCAGAAGTAAGATTAGAGCTTTATTGATGAAAATGACTTTAGATATCAGCTAGTTCAATCTCCTCATTTTAAAGATGAGGAAACTGAGGTTCAGAGAAATAAAGTAATATTCCCAAGTCACTCAAGTGACAAGGGAAAATAATTAGCACTTAAAGCTAGGTTATTCAACTCCAAAACTAGTCATTCTTCTATACCATTTTACCTTAGAAGGAGAAAGAATCACTGAATAGAGCTTAAAACACTTAGAATTAGTGACTTCTTTTATTGTTGTTATTATTGAGTCATTTCAGTCATGTCCAACTTTCTGTGATCCATTTGGGGTTTTCTAGTTAAAGATACTGGAGTGGTTTACCATGTTCTTCTTCCAGTTCATTTTAAAAAATGAGAAATCTGATGCTAACAGGATGAAATGACTTGCCCAGGTTTAGATCTCAACTCAAATTCTCCTGGCTCCAGAAGTAACAATGAGTCATCTAACTGTCCAGGAATCAGGAGGACCTAGATTTTAATTCCTATTCACATATTTAAAATCTGTGATACTGAAAAAAAATTTTTTTCTGTCAATTTTGTTTTATGTAAAATGAGGGGTTGAACTCAATAATCTACTTAATAGTCTACTTAAATGTATAGTAAAATTGCATTTATGAATAAAAATCCCTTTCACAACATCTTTAAAATGTAATCATGAGGGGACAGAGCTAAGATGGTGGAAAGTTGACATGCCTTTATCTGAACTCCTAGTGTCTCTCAGATCAATACCAGATCGAGCCTCTGAACTGGTTTTGGAGTGATAGAACCCACAAATATTTGGAGCATAACAGATTTCCAGCAGAAGACACTTTGGAAAAACTTCATAAAAGATCTGTTTCAATTGGATACAGAGGGAAGTGGCCAAGTGTAAACTCAATGCAGAAAGCCAGGGTGTTGTACCAGGGAATCTAATAGGAGGCTGCATTGGCTACTCTGCATGAGCCAATGGATCAGCAAGTTAGCTGTTAGACATCCAATGCAAATACTAAAGGTAAATAGTGAGTCTTTGAACACCCGAAAAACTTGGGACTTGGCCATGCCTACCCAGCACCAGAAATCAGTCAGCAGCACTAGCTCCAAGGCAACCTAAAGCAACTGTCACCAGCACAGAAAGCTTCAGGCAATCTCCTCTTTGCCCCAAGAGAAGAAAAAAATGAGCGAAAAAGCAAAAAGAACTTTGAACATAGATAGCTTTTATGAAGAAAGAGAAGAACAGACCTCAGATTCTTAGCATCCTAACGACAAATCATCTCCAGATGAAGCCCCAGAGGGTGATATGAGTTCATCCCCATCTCACAAGACTCTCTTGGAAGAATTCGAAAAAGATCTTAAAAGAGAATTAGAAGAAAAATGGAGAAAGAAAATGAGAACTTTGCAAGAGAGTTTAGAAAAGGAAAAACAAATTATCTGAAGAAAACTCCTTAAAAATAGATTTAATGAAATGGAAAAAGCATACAACTCCTTGTAAAACAGATATAAAAAGAAAGAATTTGTCAAAAACCAGAATTTGTGAAATGGGGAAAAAAATCTAATAAACAAAATACCTCATTTAAAAGTTCAATTGGTCAAATGCAAAAGGAAGTAAAAATGCTAACTAAAGGAGAAAATAATTCACTGAAAATTGGAATTGAACAAATGGAAATGAATGACTAAATGAGATTTCAAGAATTAGTCAAACAAAACAAAACAAAACAAAAAAAAAAAAAAAAGAAAAGAAAAAGAAAAAAAATACAAGAAAATGTAAAATACCCCATTAGAAAAACAAATGACCTGGAAAATAAATCTAAGAATTATTGTACTTCCTGAAAACCTAGACATCCTCTTTCAGGAAATCATCAAGGAAAACTACCTTGGTGTCCTAGAATCAAAGGGTAAAATAGCAATTGAAAGAAATCATCAATCACTTCCTGAAAGAGACCCCAAAATGTAAATTCCAAGAAAAATCATAGCTAAATTTCAGAATTATTAGATCAAGAAGAAAATAGTACAAGCAGCTAGAAGGAAACAATTCAAATATCAAGGAGCCACAATCAGGACTACCCAGAACTTAATAGCTTCTACCTAAAATATCAAAGGGAATAGAATCTATATTCAAAAAACAAAGGAACTTCTATTGTGCCAAGAATCAACTCCAGCAAAATTGAGCATTATCGCAATTTTTTAGGGAAAAAAAAATGGATATTCAATGATACAGGTGAATTTCATCTATTTCTGATGAAAAGAGCAGAGCTGAACAGAAAATTTGATCTTCAAATACAAACCTCAGGAGAAGCATAAAAAGGAAAAAGGAAAGAAAAAATAACTTTCTTTTTTAAAGATTAAAAGGTTTATATGGCACTATATAGGAAGATGATATTTTAACTCAAGATGATATGTTAATCTCAAGATCTGTATCTCTGTTATGGGTATCCTTAGAGGGTGCAGGTATAAATTGATTTTATTGTGATGATATAAAAAATAAATTAGAGGTAAAAAGATGATTCTACTGAAAGAAAAGGAAAATGGAGTCCAAATGGAGTAAATTACATCTCATGAAAAGGCAAAAAAAAAAAAAAAAAAAAAGATCTATTAAAATTGAAGGAAAGAAGGGAGGGGAATTGTGTGAATTTTATTCTCATAAGATTTGGCTCAAAAAGAGAATATCAGGCACATTTAGTTTCACAGAGAAGCTTGTCTTAACCTATAGGGAAGTAGGAGGGAGAAGGGGAAAGTAAAAGGGGATAATAATAGAAGGGAGAACAGAAGTAGAAATGGAAAGATGTAAGAAAGAAGGAGGAGCTATTAAAGGGGAGGGCTAATTGAAGGAGGAGGTAGTTAGAAGCAAAATACTGGGGAGCAGGGAAAGGGGAAAAAGAAAGATAAAAGTATAATTGAGGGAAAACAAGATGGCATCCACAGGCCCTTGGACTCAGACTCACTTTATCTAACACCACCGTGGTGACCTGTCCTTCTACATTTTCTCCACGAAAACCAAGTCCCCTCTGAAGACCCATCAGAAAACTAGTCTAGTTCCAAGTGAAGGAGATAGGACTTTGAAGGAGACAATAAAGAATTTGGACTTTAACACCTGGCTATTCTTGTGGTTATTACTCTAATTGAAATGAAAGCTCCCAAGCTCCCAAGACCTCCAGAAAACCGAACTAAGAACATTACAAAAAAATGACAATGTATTAGGGCATAAAGACCTTAAAATCAAATGTTAAAAAGCAAAAATAGTAAATGCATAATTTTCAATAAAAGGCTAGGGGAACATGGACCAAAAATTAATTAGAAACTAAATAATCTAACTAAACAATGAGTGGGTGAAACAACAAATCATAGACAAAATTAATAATTAAATACAAAATATGAAATTCTAAAAATAAAAGGGGTGATTAATAAAACTGAAAGTAAGAAAATTACTGAATTTATAAATAAGGCTAAGAGTTGGTTTTGGGAAAGAACCAACAAAGTAAGTAGATCTTTAGTTAATTTGATTAGAAAAAGAAAAGAAGAAAATCAAATTGTTAGTATCAAAAATGAAAAGGGAGAACTTTCTACCAATGAAGGGGAAATTAGAGCAATAATTAGAAATTGTTTTGGTCAATTATATGTCAATAAATCTGATGATCTAGGTGAAATGCAAGAATACTTACCAAAAATATATAGATTGCCCAGATTAACAGAAGAGGAAATAAATAGTCCCGTTTTAGAAAAAATTGAACAACCTATTAATCAATTTTCTCTTTTTAAAATTATAACTTTTTATTGATAGAACATATATGCATGAGTAATTTTTACAACATCATCCCTTGCACTTACTTCTATTCCAACTATTCCCTTCCCCACCTCCATCCCCTCCCCTAGATGGCAGGCAATCTTATACATGCTAAACATGTTTAAGTATATCGTAGATACAGTATATGTGTGCAGATCCATACAATTCTCTTTTTTGCACAAGAAAAATTGGGTTCTGAAGGTAAAAATAATCTGGGAAGAAAAACAGAAATTTAAGTAGGCCACATTCATTTCTCAGTTTTCCTTCTCTGGGTGGCTAATTCTGTCCATCACTGATCAATTGGAACTAAATTACCAGCAGGATGAATACAGAGAGGTTTGGAGAGACTGACAGGAACTGATGCTGAGTGAAATGAGCAGAAACAGAAGATCATTATACACTTCACAACAATACTATATGAGAATGTATTCTGATGGAAGTGGCTATCTTCGAGAAAGAGATGATCCAATTTAGTTCCAATTGATCAGTGATCAACCTGCTGTAAAATTAAATAGTTTTTATTTACCAGATATATGCATGGGAAATTTTACAGCATTGACAATTGCCAAACCTTTTGTTCTAATTTTTCCCCTCCTCCCCCCTCCCAGATAGCAGGTTGACCAATACACGTTAAATATGTTAAAGTATAAATTAAATACAATATATGTACACATACAGGTCCCTTTCCCTTCTTTAAGATCTCTTTGGGATATAAGCCCAGTAGTAACACTACTGGCTCAAAGGTATGCACAGTTTGATAACTTTTTGAGCATAGTTCCAAATTGCTCTCCAGAATGGTTGGATGTATTCAAAATTTCACCAACAATGTATCAGTGTCCCTGTTTTCCCACATGCCCTCCAACATGGTGCATTATCTTTCCCTGTCATTATAGCCAATCTGACAGATGTGTAGTGATATCTAAGTGTTGTCTTAATTTGCATTTCTCTGATTAATAATGACTTGTTCCTGACTATTTTAAGGAAAAGTCCATTTATTCTTATACTCTCAAGTGTTTTTAATAGGAGTGGGTGTTGGATTTTACCACATGCTTTTTCTGTATCTATTGAGATGATCATATGGTTTTTGTTAATTTAGTTATTGATATAGTCAATTATGCTAATGGTTTTCCTAATACTGAACCAGCCCTGCATTATTGGTATAAATCCTATTTTGTTCTACTGTATTATCCTGGGGATGATTTTCTATAATCTTTTTACTAATATTTTATTTAAGATCTTTGCATCAACATTCATTAGAGAGATTAGTCTATAATTTTCTTTCTGTTTTCAACCTACCTGGTTTAGGTATCAGTACCATGTCTGTGTGATAAAAGGAAGTGGAGAGGACTCCTTCAATCCCTATTTTTTTCAAAGAGTTTGCTAGAATTCACATGTAAATCCATCTGATCCTAGGGATTTGTTCTTAGGGAGGTGATTAATAGTTTATTCTATTTCTTTTTCTAAAATGGGACTGTTTAACCAATTTACTTCTTCCTCTGTTAATCTGGGCAAGCTACATTTTTGAAGGTATTCTTCCATTTTACTTAAGTTATTGAATTTATTGGCATAAAGTTAGGCAAAGTAATTCCTAATTATTGCTCTAATTTACTCTTCATTAGTGTTGAGTTCTCCCTTCTCATTTTTGAGACTAACAATTTGATTTTCCTATTTCCCTTTTTTAATCAGATTTACTAAGGGTTTATCCATTTTGTTGTTTTTTTCATAGCACCAACTCTTAGTTTTATTTATTAAGTCAATAGTTTTTTTTTTTTCAATTTTATTAATCCCTCCTTTTATTTTAGGCCTATTGCACAAAATAGAGAAAAAGGTCAATGAATTGGGCTTGCAATTAAAAAAGCTAGAAAAGGAACAAATTTAAAAACCCCAGTCAAATATTAATCTTGAAATTTTAAAAATAAAAGTATTCTGAAGGTAAGAAAGAGCTTAGATAGAGCATGTGTCCTCTCTGCCATCTTGGTCAGAAGTCCTATTAATCAGTTTTCTGAGAAAAAATCCCCAGGGTCAGATAGATTTACATGTGAATTCTGCCAAAATGATTCATTCCAATACTATGCAAAGCATTTGAAAGAATAGGGAAAGAAGGAGTCCTAAAAAATTCCTTTTTTGACATAGATATGGTACTGATTCCTAAACCAGGTTGGATCAAAATGGAAAAAGAAAATTATAGACCAATCTCCCTAGTGAACATTGATGCAAAAATCTTAAATAAAATATTAGCAAAAACATTACAGAAAATCATCCCCAGGAAAATACCCCATGACCAAGAAGGATTTATGCTAGGAATGCAGGGTTGGTTCAATATTAGGAAAATTATTAGCATAATTGACTATATCAATAACCAAAATAACAAAACTATATATTATCTCAATAGATGCAGAAAAAGCATGTGGTAAAATCCAACACCCATTCCTATTAAAAACACTAGAGAGTACAGAAATAGACTTTTCCTTAAAATAATCAGTAGCATCTATTTAAAACCATCAGTAAGTATCATATGTAATGGGGATAAACTAGAATCAGTCCCAATAAAATCAAGGGTAAAATAAGGTTGCCCACTATCACCATTTTATTCAATATTGTATTGGAAGTGTTAGCTTTGTCAATAAGAGAAGAAAAATAGATTAAAGGAATTAGCATAGGTAATAAGGAAACCAAATTGTCATTCTTTGCAGATGATACAATGGTCTACATACATGTAGATTCCTAGAGAATCAACTAAAAACTACAAAAAACAATACACAACTTTAGCAAAATTGCGGGATACAAAATAAATCCACATAAATCATCAGCATTTTTACATATTACCAACAAAGTCCAGCAGCAAGAGATATAAAGAAAAATTACATTTAAAATAACTGTAAATAATATAAAATATTTGGGAGACTATCTGCTAAGGCAACATCAGGAATTATGAACACAATTACAAAACACTTTCCACACAAATAAAGTCAGATCTAGTTGATTGGAAAAATATTAAATGCTCATGATTAGACTGAGTCAATATAATAAAAATAACAATACTATCTAAATTAATCTACTTATTCAATAATGCTATACAAATCAAGTATGGAAGAACAAAAAGTCAAGAATTTCAAGGAAATTAATGGAAAAAATACAAATGAAGGTGGCCTAACTGTACTAGATCTAAAACTATATTATAAAGCTACAGTCTTCAAAACTATTTGGTACTGGCTGAAAAATATATTTGATCAGTGGAATAGGTTAGATCCACAGGACAAACTATTCAATAACTATAGTAATCTAGTATTTGAAACACAGAGACCTCAGCTTTTGAAATAAGAACTCACTAACTGATAACAACTGCTGGGCCTATATCCTAGAGAGATCTTAGAGGAGGAAAAGGGAACCACATATGCAAAAAAATGTTTGTGGCAGTCTTTTTTGTAGTGGCAAGAAACTGGAAAGTAAGTGTATGCCCATCAGTTGGAGAATGGATAAATAAGTTATGGTATATGAATGTTATGATATATTATTGTTTTATAAGAAACAATCAGCAAGATGATTTCAGAGAGTCCTGGAGAGACTTAAATGAACTGATGACAAGTGAAATGAATAGAACTAAGAGATCATTGTACATGGCAACAAGAAGATTATAGGAAGATCAATTCTGATGGACATAACTATTTTCAACAATGAGATGATTCAGGATAGTTCCCAAGATCTTGTAATGAAGAGAGCCATCTTCACCCTGAGAAAGGACTGTGGGAACTGGGTGTGGATCACAACATAGCATTTCCACTCTTTTTGTAACAACAAAAGTGTTTGCTTGCATTTAGTTTTCTTTCTCATTTTTTTTCCTTTTTGATCTGATTTTTCTTGTGCAACACAATAATTGTAGAAATATGCATAGAAGAATTGCACATATTTAAATTGGATTACTTGCCATCTAGGGGAAGGGATTGGGGGAACAAGGAAGAATATTGGAACACAGAGTTTTGCAAGGGTCAATGTCGAAAAATTATCTATGTATATGTTTTGAAAATAAAAAAAAAACTTTAATAAAATAAAAAAGTAATCATGAAGCCAATATTGACTATTTTCAGTGATGAAATATCCCTTAAGTCAACCCTTTCAACTTATGACCAACTCTGATTGTTAAGAAATTTTTTTCTTATATCAACTCAAAATCTACCTATTTGAAAGTTCCATCTATTACTCATAATTTTGACCCCTGACTAATAAGAAAAGTCTTAAGTTTCTACCTGACAACCCTACAAAAAATTTTAAGACGTGTCCTACATATGCAGGACAAATCAAAATCTTCTCCCCTTCCTTTCTTCTTCTTTCTAAGTCTTCTCTTTCTAAGATTCATTGGCAAAAGGGAGAACAAAATGTGTTTTCAACTAAGGTCTAGAATCTATTTCCTAATGTTTAAAATTTCTTAGGCTACTCACCAAAAGTTGCATTTGTTGCCACTACCCAGATTTCTCTCCTAGCTATCCTCAGTTCATTTAACTAATATTTATATGACAGTTTTTAGACTAACAATTTTGGTCACCTTACCTCTACATCCCTCTAGAGAAAAGCTTCTTAAACTGTGAGCTGTGACTACATAGGGGGGTCACGAATGTGGAGGCCAAGAAATGATGATTTATTATCAGGAAATGTTGATTTGAACTGTTTTATCTCTAAGGTAGTGTAAAATTTTCTCAGGAGAAAAAGGGTGGTAAAAGTAGAAAAAAAAATTAAGAAGCTGTCATCTACAATATATCAGTATACTACCTAAAACCTTTTTCTTCTTGCTTTTTGGGATGACTGGAATATAGTCCCTGACAAAATTATATTTCTGTTGGTCTTCCCCTAGATTATCTCCATAATGCTTCCTGCTTCTCATTTATGGATTTTTTTCATGTGACTTTATCTAATCCATCCTTTTTTAAAATATATCCTCCTATACCATCTGTTTCAATTATATTCCAGTCACTTCACACCTCAATGATACTTTGGAAATCAAATTTACCTCTATGAATCTCCAATCCAACTCTTGTATTAGTCATACTACTATATTACAACAGATATATGAGACCACGAGTTTCATTATTGTTTTAATATTTTCTTCTTGAAAATTACTGGATCTTTCTATTTATATTCCTCTTCTTTTGTCATGCCTGGTACTTTCTCTTGCTTTTGACTTGTCGATTAAATACCAGTAGTTTCCCCTTTGCTTCTTCATCTTCAGGATTAGTTTTATCTTGATCAGATTTTCAAGTTTCCAAGTAAATTACACACTTGCATACACACAGAAATGTATCTGTGTACACATAGATATAAATCTCCAAAAAACTTATCTAGTCAAATAATGTATGGATTGTAGATTAAGAATTCCAAGTGTATAATAAATTTATCCCTCCTTGGATTTTTCCTAATTTTTATTAGATAAGGGACTTGACTTTCTCTGGTGTAATTGATTTGCAATTAGCAAATTATTGCCAATACTCAATTATAAACTAACTTTAGATAAAAGTATGATTTCTAACTCTTTAATAGCTTGAAGTTCACTCTCCTCTATTGATCATATTGCATTTGTTTATCTATCCAGATCAATTTTACCTTTTTTTTAGGTAACTAGAATTGGGCCTAAATGCTATAAAAAACGAGAGAAGTGAAATCTAATACCTTCATGAATTCTGAAATATATGACAGCTAGTTACTAGCAACTTTGTTATTCTGCACTCTTGTCTCTCGTGTTCCTTGCCCACTTGGTTTACAAGTGGTTCTTGCAGTAGAACCAGTAGGAGAGATATACCCTCCCAATAGAAATTGTAGCTATATTTGAGGCCCTACACAAGCAGCCAGTCAATAAGTATTTAAAGAAGACATTGTTATAAATTATAGGAAATATGGGAAAGAAAAGAAAAGAAATAACCCTTGCTGTTCTACATTCCCAAGTAGTTTGTATTCTGTTGGGAGATGCAAAAAAATATAGACAGGGTAGATGAAAAGTAATTTCAGGGGAAAGAAGGCCAATAAAAACTTATTGATTAAGGCAGAATTTTAGCTATTTGAAGAAAACCATGAAAGCTGTGCTAATACGCATTATCATATTCATTGGGTATGAATCATTGTCAGCTTGCCTGATATCATTCAAATGATATCTCTGCTTTATATTAAAATATCATTTAAAGAGGAAAACAATCTGAACTTATCTAACTTGTTTGAACTAATGTTGCTTAGTATATATTGTAAAAAATATATATATATTTTAAAATAAATAAATAAATCTTGTTCTAAATTTCTAGTCAGAACCTGTGTTTAATGCCATATTTATTGTTAGTCTGAAAACAATTTATGACTCTTCTAGTGACCATGGGAAGTTTTGGACTCCTGTTATAGATGACAATTTTTTCTGCTACAGAAACTCAATTTGTGGTTAACTTTTTTCTTTAAGCACCAGCGATCTCATGAGGATCCAGCTGCACTGAGATTTAATTTCTATGAAGTTGTAACAACAGGACATTGGGCCCCCTCTGAATTAAAAACACTACAGAAGAGATGCCTGACCCCTGGATGGTATGCAGTCCACATAGAGAGATGGCTAACTTATTTCTCTACTTCTCAGGTAATATTGAATTTTTTCAAACCATTTCCTACTAAGGTTGTTCTCAAAGTGTGATTCAGAGATCCTTAAGCATTCCAGATACCTCATTCAGAGGGTCTAGGATGCCAAAATTATTTTATAATAATGTAAAGATTTTTTCAAAATTTCTAATACAGTAAAATATTAAAAGATATAATCAACATAAATAAAAGCTTTTAGGGTTAGTTGAGTCCTTAATGATTTTAAGAGTGTAAAGCATTCTTGAGAGCAAAATATTTCAACCTAGATAAAAATTATGTCTCTTTGACCACCAGGGAATTTAAATTAATATGATAACTAGTATGAATTTTAAAATCCCAAGTTAAGAGTTAGGAAGGAAAGAAGGAAGGAAAGTAGAGAAAGAGAGAGAGAGAGAGAGAGAGAGAGAGAGAGAGAGAGAGAGAGAGAGAGAGAGAGAGAAAGAGAGAAAGAAAGAAAGAAGGAAAGAAGGAAGGAAGGAAGGAAGGAAAGAAAGAAAGAAAGAAAGAAAGAAAGAAAGAAAGAAAGAAAGAAAGAAAGAAAGAAAGAAAGAAAGAAAGAAAGAAAGAAAGAAAGAAAGAAAGAAAGAAAGAAAGAAAGAAAGAAAGAAAGAAAGAAAGAAAGGAAGGAAGGAAGGAAGGAAGGAAGGAAGGAAGGAAGGAAGGAAGGAAGGAAGGAAGGAAGGAAAGAAAGAAGGAAGGAAGAAAGGAAGGAAGGAAAGAAAGAAAGAAAGAAAGAAAGAAAGAAAGAAAGAAAGAAAGAAAGAAAGAAAGAAGAAAGAAAGAAAGAAAGAAAGAAAGAAAGAAAGAAAGAAAGAAAGAAAGAAAGAAAGAAAGAAAGAAAGAAAGAAAGAAAGAAAGAAAGAAAAAGAAAGAAAGAAAGAAAGAAAGAAAGAAAGAAAGAAAGAAAGAAAAGAAAGAAAGAAAGAAAAAAGAAGGAAAGAAAGAAAGAAAGAAAGAAAGAAGGAAAGAAAGAAAGAAAGAAAGAAAAAGAAAGAAAGAAAAAGAAAGAAAGAGAAAGAAAGAAAGAAAGAAAGAAAGAAAGAAAGAAAGAAAGAAAGAAAGAAAGAAAGAAAGAAAGAAAGGAGGGAGGGAAGAAGGAAAGGAGGGAGGGAAGAAGGAAAGGAGGGAGAGAAGCAAGGAAAAAGGAAGGGAGGAAGGGGAAGGAAGGAGTATAAAAGAGAGGAAAGGAGGAAGGAATGAAGGAAGATAAGAAGGAAAAAAGGAAGGAAGGAGATTGCTAGTCATGCACAGAGTATGAATGTTAAAGTATGAATTGATTGTGAGAGAAATGAGAAGATAAAGTACTATATTCTCCAAACCCTTGCTCAGGACATAACCCCTGAACAAGAGTAGAGTCAGCATGGTACTGTGGGAAATCACACAGGTTGAGAATCTGAGGACCTAGCTTCAATTCCTGTATAATTTTGGAAAAGTCACTTAACCTCTTTTATCCTGCATTTCTCCAACTGCAAAATGAAGGATTGGGACCAGATAGACTCGTAAGGATTATTTCAGCATTATATTTACATTCCTACATAATTATGGGATTGTAAGAATGGAAGAAGAGAAGTATTATTCTTTGTTTAATACTTTCATCTGCCTCTAATTCAGCTTCAACATGAGGTCTGGAAATTCTGCAATAAGATCAAAGTAGAAATACTAACCTTAGCAATTTAAAAAGCTGGCTTTCTAGATGGTGTACATCCCCTTTCTTTTTATCCCTCAATGACTTATTTTTGTCTCATGGCATTGCAAAAGAGTGGCTAAGATTTTATTGTCCTTAAAATTATTATTTTGGGTTTTCTAGTTGCTGATTATTGATGGACAACAATTGAGATCTGACCCAGCTGCTGTGATGGATGAAGTGCAGAAGTTTCTGGGAGTTACTCCTCATTACAATTACTCAGAAGCTCTAACGTAAGTCTATTCCTGTGAACATTTATTATTTGAGAACATAAATGATGATTAGTAGATATGGACATAATATCATTAATAATGGTCAGAAATTCATAGATGCTCAAAAATATCGATTTCCACTGTTGTTTTAGCATCTCCCCTTGGAATAAAAAATGGTTTCCAATGGGGTACTATTCATTTCCTTGGAATAATAACAATAGCAATAATAATAATTTTCTTTGCAAATCATTTTAAGCTTTGTACACAGTAATGTATTTTATCCTGAGAGCAGCCAAATGACTTATATTGTATATATTTTGTTATCTTCATTTTACAGATGATGAAACTCAGAGTGAAAGTGGTTAAGTGTCTTTCCTAGGGTGTTACAACTAAAAGTTTTATTAAATAGGGCTTTTTGTTCAAGTCTTCCCAACTCCAAATTCACCACTTTAACTATCCCACCACAAATATAACTATGTAACAGGAATATCTTCCCTAAGTCCTTTTCTGATGTCTCATTATGGTATAAAAATACCTTTGAATTCTAGGGTATACCAATGGAGTACAAACTTTTGCAGGTTTTAACAATATGAAAAAGCTTTGAATAAGAAACCAGAAAGGGGCCTTAAAAGAAAAATCAGACATTTTAGATTCTTGATCCTGGAGTTTGGGGAACCATAGGAGTTTATTGTAAAGAGATTGATCTTGGAACTAATAGGGGGCTATAATAATTTATGAATACAATCTACCAAATCTGCATGAATGGTGAAAAAACTCCTTTGATAAAAATATGGATTAATTCCAATCTAACCAAGTATTTATTAAGCATTTATTTTTTGCAAAGCACTAGTATTGTATAATATAAAAAATTACCTCTGTTCTCAAGAAGCATGCATTTTATTCACGGGATAGACATATGAAAAATAATCAGTAGTGATATAGGAGAGAAACAGGTCAAGAAAATCACAAAAGAAAAAAAGTTTCCTAAAGAGGAGATCCACTCTTGGTTTAGAGAGATCAAGAAAGATGGCGACTATAAAAGACATCAGATTTAAAAATTATGGGTTCACTGAAAATCTTCATAGAAGCAATATCAATTGAGTGGCGAGGTCAGATGGCAGATGATGAAACTGAAAAATTAATGACAGAGAAGAAATAGAGGAAAGAAAGTAGTTTAAAGGGAAAATATATAGGACTTTGCTTGAATGGATAGAAGGATCAAATGAAATTTGTTGTTGTTTCACTTGTTTTGTTTTAAGTTTAGGGAATTCTATTATTGTTGATTTTTTATATTTGACTCTTCATGACCCCATTTGATTGTTTCTTGACAAAGATCCTGGAGTGATTTGCACTTTCCTTCTCCAGTTCATTTTACAGATGAAGAAATTAAGACACACACAGGATTAAGAGACCTGTCCAAGGTCACACAGACAATTTATGTCTGAGACAGATTTGGACTTGGGAAGATGAATATTCCTGACTTTAGGCCCAGCACTCTATTCACTACACCAGATAGCTGGCCTCAAAATAGGGAGATTTTTTAGGTGTAATTTTTAGCAAAAAGGAAAATAGATGGTAGACTGAATACTTAAAAATCCGTCCTCTATACTTGGAACAATCTCTCTCATCTATGTTCCAACTACTGGTCTCCTGGTTTTCTTTAGGTCCTAACTAAAATTTCACCTTTTACAGGAAACCTTTCACCAACCCCTCTTAATTTCAACAATTTTCCTCTTGGTAAAGGTGTTAATGATTTCTTGTTTGTCCTATTTATATTTCAAATAGATTTTAAAAGATTTATCCTCTTTATATTTCTTGCTTTATATATATATATATATATTTGCTTGCATGTTGTCTCCCATAATAGATTGTGCTTTTTTAGAACAAGAATTTGAATTTTGCCTCTTTTTGTATCATTAGTCTTACCACAGTGTCTGGCTTATACTAAGTTCTTAATTAATCTTATATACATACATGTGTAAATATCATGTATATAAAATGTATAAGTATATATAAGCTTCTGCTAGAAGAGAAAGAAGGAAAGTTTTTGTTTTGTTTGGTTTGGTTTTTTTGGGCCATTTCATTCTTTTTTTTTTTTTTTTAAAGAAAAAAAGGATTTTCGGGTTCTTCACATAGCTAGCATTTCCTTCATGAATAATTTCCCTACATGAATATGATTAGAATACATGCCACAATCTGGCAGGTCCTTAAGCAAAACAATTTCAGTAATTTTTTTCAAAAAACGTCTAAGTTATTAATTTATGCCTGGACACCTGCCTTTCCTCATTTGCAGTACTTTGGGTACTTTGTGGGTTTTTTTTAATATACCCATCATATTTACTATAAATAATGATTTGATGTTCAATAAATGTGTACAATCAAAATAATTTAGTGGAAAAAAAACCCTTGTTTTCAAATGTCTCTCCTTTGCAAAAATTAATCAATAATGATATAAAAAATGATCCAGATAAACTTCCCTCCACCATTATATTTTTATTCTTGTCAAAAATATGTACTTTGTAAAGATTCTAGTCCTTGACTCACTTAACATCTTATTTAAATCATAATTATGAAACAATGAATTAACAAATATTTCTCAATTTCCCATTCCCTGAAAGAATGTAAGCTTCTTGGGGGTAGAAACTTTTATTTTTTTCTTTGTATGTGCATTGACTACCATTATAGCAAATGGCACTGAGTAAGTAATTACTAAATGCATGTTGATTGACTAATTTTTCCTCTAGTATTTTGAGGGAAATAAAGGCAGTAACACAATGGGAAATTTAGTTCATGACAATCTAATCCTCCAAAAAGACTTCTGCCAGTTAGGTTAACCCTCCATCTGTAGGTATTTTTGCTATTTTAAACTCTGTCTCAGAGCAGCTGTTACAAAGAGCAGTTAATGATCACATTCTTTCCTGAGATCTCCAAAATACTTAATTGCAAGGGACACATTTTCCATCTATGTGTCATTTTCCTTGCTTTGTTTCCAGTGTCATATTTTTACCTTAATTCACTTAAATATACTCATCCTGAGGCAGAAAAATGCTGTTTAAGGGCATCGTTCTGCAATGCTTTGCTTCTTATGCACACTGAGTTGTTTCTCCTCTTGGGAAATTAATGAAAGGGAAAGCAATGCATAAGGCAAGGAACAGATTGAAAGTCCAGGTTGGAAATGACTCCACTATGAATTTATCCATTTAATCAGTGATTTATTTAATTTTAATTGATAACAAATTCTAGGACAACCTATATTGCAAAGATAAGGTCTCTGATAGTAGACTGAATAAGAAACTATGAAGAAAATTTCTCTCTTCTGCTAAATGAGTTCACATATGGGCTGTAACAAATCGCAGGTGCACTCATATTATAGAAATGGGCCCAAGGCAATAAAATATTCTGCAACTAATTAACTTTACATCCCAGGCAATTATACTTCATCCTTCTAAAACATCTGCTGAGCACCAAAAACTCAAACCCTTTCGATGTTTTATGCATGGAGCAAGTCCCATAAGCAATAAATTCAAAATTTACCTTCTCATTTGGGTTCTGCTTTTTCTTTTTGCTTTACCTTTGTTTTTTGTCTTAATATTTCCGGGATTTAGATGAGATAATCAGGCCACATAAGTAAGAAAGTAAGATTCCTTCCTTTTGTTATTGAGTATATAGTTTTAAACAAAATGAACATTGGACACATCTGCATAGAACAGAGTAAAGTAAAATTTTGAAATCTAAATTATGAAGTTCTTTCTGTTAAACAAACCAAATGTCAAACTTTATTTTTTGTTTGGTAAAAAGATTGCTAAGTATGGAAAGAGGAGGATCACTGTCAGAAATCATGGAATATGTGGGAGAAAGAGTGAGCATTGTGCAGATTCCAACTTGTCTACATATTATCCTATTAAATTATTGTCCATATTCTCTAATAAATTCTTTGCAAGCAATGAATACTCTTATTGTCAAGAGAAAGCCCATTTTCCTAGTCACACAAGGGCACAGAGTCACACTCTATTCCTGAGTGACCACATATCCAATCTGTTGCCAAGGTCTTTCATTCTGACTTTACAATATTTCTCACATGTTTCTTTCTCTCCATACACACAGCAGAATGACTAAATTATTTTGGTTGGTCTTTGCCACAATTCTCTCCCTTTATTCCAGTCAATTTTCCATTCAAAGTTATCTTCCTTAAGTACAGTTCTGACCACATCATGTTATTGTCGAAACACTTCAGTTATTGTTGACTCTTCTTGATCCTATTTGAAATTTTCTTGGCAGAGACTGGAGTAGAATTGCTATTTTTCTTCTCCAGTTCATTTTACAAAGAAGGAAATCAAGGCAAACAGAATTAAGTGACTTTACCAAAATCTCACAAGTAGTAAGTGTCTGAAGCAGAATTTGAACTTAGGAAAATGAATCTTTCTGATTTCAAGTCCAGTGTTTTATCCATTGCATCCATTATCCCTCTACTCAGTAAGCTCTTTATTACCTCCAGGATCACACAAGCATAAAATTCTCCATTTATGGCTTTAAAAGCCCATATCATAGACCCTTCTTACCTTTTCAATCTTATACTTTAATCCTTTTCACACACAATCCATGACAGTGACCTTCTTTGTTATTCTGCCATAATACTCTCTATCTCCATTCTGTGTCTTTGATCCTCTCCATCTTCTTTTCCACTTTCTGGCTTTCTTCATGACAATGCTAATCTTCCTGGTCTCCCCTCTAGCTTTCCCTGTGAGATTATCCTCTACTTATATATAATTTATATGCACATAACTGTTTGCTTATTGTCTCCCTCACTGGCCTGTGAATTTTTTGAGAATAGAGACTTTTTTTCTTTTTGTCTTTATTTTCCAGTGTATCACAAAATGCTTGGAACATAATAAGTAATAAATAAATCCTTATTTACTGACTGGTGATGACATTTTGGCCATGATAACTCATGAAACAAAAAAAATGCAACACAGACTTTTGCAACAACTGACTGGGATGGCAAAAAAGTGGGGAAAGAATACTAAACATCACAATTGATCAGATTACCTACTCTTAGCCAGTAACCAACAAATGAAAATATTAGTAGAAGAATTAATTGTATCAATCTTAACATTATTACTATAAGTGAAACCAGAAGACAAAAGAAATTGCTGCCATGTGGGAAAAATTGGTTCCCAGTTTCTTCTTGGAGAGGCAAATGAAGGCATGGAAATCTGAACAAAATATTTATGGACATTCACAACAAAGACATCATAATCAAAGTTTAAAAATGGTAAAAGCAATAGTCGGCAAATAATTCTATTTGTGTAGCATCTTTATAGTCCCGCAATTGATATGAAAATAGCAAGTCCAATTTGCTTATTTTTGTTTATTTAAGTAAATTTGACTCAGTAAAGCAAAATATCACCTTAAAGTTTCTCTTCCAAAATTCTCATTTGCGAATTAAAACCATACAAAAGTCCTTGCATGATCTAATAGATATTTTAATTTGACAATGCAGAGTTAATTGATAACAAGTTAGGCATAAAAGAGAGAGATTTCTACTCACTAAAAATATTAGCCTCCATAATAGGAAAAAATCTAGCATGAAAGCCAAATAAAAGACAAATTTCCCATAGATAGCACATATTTGTTTGTAAGAAAAAAGCCCATAATTATTAAAAAGAATAATTTAGTTATATTAAGACATAATGGGACATTACACAGCCTCAGATGAGATCCATGATCACTTAAAAAAATGTCATTGAACCATTAGCTCTCCTGTTGCCTTACTTCCACACCTAGACTTAAGATATTAGGAAGACCTGAGTTTAAATCTAGTCTCAAATATTTACTAGCTATATGATCTTGGGCAAATCACTTAGCTCGATATGACTCCCTCCCACAGTAGTTATGAAGATCAAATGAGATATTTTTTGTAAAATGCTTCAGGACTTTAAAGCACTACATAAGTGTTGTTGTTGTTGTTATCCATGCTTTTTTGATTGGACTTCTAGAAATCATGTTCCTTGTCTCTGGAGAGAATTCAACTTTTGAAATCCTAGCTTGTCTATGAGGTACCTTGACTGGTAAATGAATGGCAAAGTCTCAGATAAGACCATATATTTCCCATATTATTTAGACCATCTTTTAATCAGTCTTTTCCCACTCCCTGCTCTCCCTGCACTTCTTACCTCTTGTTTACTGTCATGGTAATTAAATCAAGAATATATTTCTAGATGGCAGAGAGGACACATGCGTCTATGTAAGCTCTCCTTTACCCTCAAACTATTTTTGTATGAAACTCAGCCTTGGAATAAGTGCTTGATTGTCAAAACTCACAAATACTGGGAGAACAACACATTACCACTGAAGATAATCTCAAAATTCTCCAGAAACAGTCTGTTTTTGCTCAAAGGTAGGACCGCCAAGCCAGGCACAGAATCAGGCAAGTAGACAGCGAGAACATGGTGAGCATGCTGAGCAAACCAGAGTGGGGTGGGGTGTGGTCTTCGCAGGCTAAAAATTTGCTAGTGTCTGCTGCTCTGGCTGCAAACCAGTATGGCTGCTGATCTACTGATCAGCAGAGAAGCATAGACACAGGGGGTAAAGACTATAACCCCAAGACTAGAGTCTTTCTGGATCTGGCTACACCCACTCAGCACCTGGAGGGACTCAGTAAAATCTCAGCATGCAACCACTGATCTCAGCGCAGATGCTGACTACAGCACAGATGCTAATCCTAGCTCAGACTCTGATCTCAGCACAGCCATTGCAGTTCCACTGTTGCTTCACTGTTCCTTTCTGTTGTTTGTTGAGGAAGCTTAGTAACACAATACTGCCCCAAAAGCAGACTGCAGTTTTGTTTTGTTTTGTTTTGTTTGTCAAAATGAGTAAAAGGACAAAGTGGGCTTTTACTATAGATAGCTTCTATATTGAAAGAGAACAGATTTCAAATCGTGAAGGAGACTCAAAGCAGATTGTCTCCAGATGAAGTCCCAAATCAAACACTAAACTTGAAATTCTAAAAATAAAAGGAGAGATTAATAAAATTGAAAGTAAAAAAAAAAAGACTATTGAGTTAATAAATAAAACTAAGAATTAGTTCTATGAAAAAACCAATAAAATAGATAAGCCCTTGGTAAATTTGATTAGAAAAAGGAAAGAGGAAAATCAAATTGTTACTCTTAAAAATGAAAAGGCTTGCCACTAATGAAGAGGAAATTAGAGCAATAATTAGGAGTTAGGAGTTATGACAATAAATTTGATAACTTAAATGAAATGGATGATTATCTTTAAAAAATAGCTTGCCCAGATTAAAAGAGGAAGAAGTAAATTGGTTAAATAGTCCCATTTTAGAAAAAGAAATAGAACAAGCTATTAATCAACCCTCTAAGAAAAAAATCCCCAGGATCAGATGGATTTGCATGTGAATTCTAGCAAACATTTAAAGAACAATTAACTACAATGTTATATAAACTATTTGAAAAAATAAGGAATGAAGGTGTCCTACCAAATTCCTTTTATGACACAGACATGGCACTGATACCTAAACCATGTAGGACAAAAACACAGAAAGAAAATTATAGACCAATCTTCCTAATGAATATTGATGCAAAAATCTTAAGTAAAATATTAGCAAAGAGATTGTTGAAAATCATCCCCAGGATAATACATCATGACCAAGTAGGATTTATACCAAGAAAATAGGGCTGGTTCAATATTAGGAAAAGTATTAGCATAATTGATTATATCAATAATCAAATTAACAAAAACCATATGATCATCTCAATAGATGCAGAAAAAGCATTTTGATAAAATCTAAAACCCATTCCTATTAAAAACATTAGAGAGTAGAAGAATAAATGGTCTTTTCCTTAAAATAATCAATAGCATTTATTTAAAAACATTACTATGCATCATATGCAATGGGGATAAACTGGAACCATTGCCAGTAAGATCAGCAGAAACAAGGTGGCCCACTATCACTATTACTATTCAATATTGTATTAAAAACACTAGCTTTGGCAATAAGAGTTGAGAAAGAGATCAAAGGAATGAGGAAACAAAATTATCACTCTTTACAGATAATATGATGGTATACTTAAAGAATCCCAGAGTAAAATTAAAATCTATTAGAAATAATTCATAACTTTAACAAAGTTGCAGAATACAAAATAAATCCACATAAATCCTCAGCATTTTTATACATCACCAACAAAACCCAACAGCAGGAGATACAAAGCGAAATTCCATTCAAAATAACTGTTAAT
Organism: Sminthopsis crassicaudata; assembly: GCF_048593235.1. Lineage (NCBI taxonomy): Eukaryota > Metazoa > Chordata > Mammalia > Dasyuromorphia > Dasyuridae > Sminthopsis > Sminthopsis crassicaudata. The sequence continues at coordinate 112,334,250 of NC_133622.1, forward strand.
AGTAAAAAATATTTGGGAATGTAACTGCCAAAGGAAAGTCAGGAGCAAAACTGGGGCAGTATGAGCAAAACTACAAAACACTTTCCACACAAATAAAGTGAAATCTAAACAATTGGAAAAATATTAAGTGCTCTTAGATAGGTCAAATGAATATAATAAAGATGACAATACTACCTAAACTAATCTATTTCTTTAGTGTTATAATGATCAGACTCCCAAGAAACTATTTTAATGACCTAGAAAATAATAACAACAATATTCATCTGGAAGAACAAAAGGTCAAGACTTTCAAGGGAACTAATCAAAAAAAAAAAAAAAAATCAAATGAAGGTGGCCTAGCTGTACCCGATCTAAAACTATTTTAAAGCAATGGTCACCAAAACCATTTGGTATTGGCTAAGAAATAGACTAGTTGATCAGTGGAATAGGTTAGGTTCACAGGACAAAATAATCAATAACTATAGCAACCTAGTGTTTGACAAACCCAAAGATCCCAACTTTTGTGATAAGAATTCACTATTTGACAAAAACTGCTGGGAAAACTGGAAATTAATAGGGCAGAAACGAGGCATGGACTCACACTTAATACCATACACCAAGATAAGATCAAAATGGGTTCATGATTTAGGTATAAAGAATGAGATTATAAATAACTTAGAGGAACATAGGATAGTTTACCTCTCAGACTTGTGGAGGAGGAAGGAATTTGTGACTAAAGAAGAGCTGATCACAAAATAGGAAATTTTGATTATATCAAGTTAAAAAAAACTTTTGTACAAATAAAACTAATGCAGACAAGATTATAAGGGAAGTAATAAATTGGGAAAACATTTTTACAGTTAAAGGCCTCATTTCCAAAATATATAGAGAATTGACTTTAATTTATAAGAAATCAAGATGATCTCCAATTGATAAATGGTCAAAGGATATGAACAATTTTCATATGATGAAAGTGAAACTATTTCTACTCATATGAAAGGGTGTTCCAAATCATTACTGATCAGAGAAATTCAAATGAAAATAACTTAGATACCACTACATACCTGCCAGATTGGCTAAGGTGACAAGAAAAGACAATGATGAATGTTGGAGGGGATGAGGGAAAACTGGGACACTGATGCATTGTTGATGGAGTTGTAAATGGATCCAACTATTCTGGAGAGCAATTTGGAACTATGCTCAAAAGGTTGTCAAACTATGCATACCCTTTGATACAGAAGTGTTACACCTGGGCTTATATCCCAAAAAGATATTAAAGAAGGGTAAGGGATTTGTATGTGCCAAAATGTTTGTGTCTAGAAGCTGGAAATTGAATGGATGTTCATCAGTTGGAGAATGTTCTGTAAGAAATGACCAGCAGGATGAATACAGAGACTTACATGAACTGATGCTAAGTGAAATGAGCAGAACTAGGAGATCATTATACACTTCAACAACAATACTATATGAGAATTAATTCTGATGAAAGTGGCTATTTTCATCAATGAGAGGATCCAATTCAGTTCCAATTGATCAGTGATGAATAATCAGCTACACCCACTGGGAAATAAGTGTGGACCACAACATAGCATTTGCAATTTTTCTGTTGTTGTTTGCTTGCATTTTTGTTTTCTTCCCAGGTTATTTTTACCTTTCTAAATGTGATTTTTCTTGTGCAACAAGAGAACTTTATAAATATATACACATATATTGTATTTAACATAAACTTTAACATATGTATGGGACTGCCTGCCATCTAGGGAAGGGGCTGGAGGGAAGGAGGGGAAAAGGTGCAACAGAAATATTTGCAAGGGTCAATGTTGAAAAATTACCCATACATATGTTTTGCCATTAAAAAGCTATAATAATATTTTTTAATTACATTGCTTTTGGAAAGATTGTTTGAATTAAGTGTCTTCTGCCTATCTCATCATTTCTGTTGCTCCCTAGATCAAATCTCTCTTCTTTGTGTGCCACTCGTTTTCTTGCATAGACTTCCTCTAGTAGAATAAATTCCTTGAGATCAATGATTATCTCATTTTTCTGTTTGTATTACATGTACTTTTTTTCCATTCACTCATTCATCTGAAAAACCAAAATTTCTATGGAGAATATATGAACACCGAGCAATTAATCCACATAATATAATAATATTATCTTAGACAGTAACTTACCAATGAAAAAATGAGCCGGGTCCAGAGGTGAAAAGGAAGAGGAGAATGAATATCCCAATTCCTCTTTGAGAATCAAATACTCATCATTCCTAGTTTTAAACTGTATATTCTTTGAAGGAGATACATGTTGTAGATATTAGCAGGCTGCAACAAATGATAAGCAGAATTTACAGGACATCATCAAAATGTATAATATATCATCAAAAAGTTATATGACTGGGGGGGAAAGCTATAAGTGTAATTGATGGACAACTTGTGTACTCCAGTACCAGGAATATGAAAAAATTTATCAGAAGATCCTGATCACGATGGGTTGCCACGATGCAGCAATGTAGAAAATATTCACATCAATGAAATCATAAATCTGTCCAAATAGTTAGGCAATTTAATATTACATGACTTTTTGAAGTATATCAAACATATTAACATGTATAATAGATTTTACAAACCTTAAAATGCTATGGAAATACTAGCATAGTAGAAATATTAACAATTACTATGATAAGGGTAAGAGGCAAGAGACGAGGCCTCTAAACCTTTAACCTGCTTTGTTTTCAAATATATTTTCCAGTATATTGGTTGCTGCCTTCCTCTTTTCCCACCTTGAATTCAACTGCAGCTTTCTTCCATCTTCTGCTTTCAATTATAGCAAGAACATTCTTTAGATGGTGTAAATCTGTTTCAGGGGTTGCCAAATTATATCCTTCAGACCAAATTTGCTCACATTGTTATTCAGCTACAAGCAAAGAGCATTTTTTAACATTTATAAATATTTTTATTGTATTTTAAATTATAAAAGCCATTCTTAACTCTCAGACTGCACAAAAAAAACCATGTGGCCAGCTGGATTTGAGTCTTAGGCAATAGTATGTGGAGTCCTGGTCTATTTGTTCAGACTGGCTATGAACCTCACTTTTAGAGCAGTCATAGTTAATCATTAGAGGCAATTTAAAAACAATGTGATATCTAGCACACATTTTCAGCCATCACTAACAAAAAGAAACTATATAAGACCTAACTATGGCCAAAGAATTAATTGCCTGGTAGGCAACCATTAATGATGATCTTCTAAATGCTGATCCCTAGAAAGTAGACATACCTGTTTACTAGGGCTATGCTTGAAGCCTTTTTCAGTGTGATAAAACTTGCTGGAGCTCATGTTACATTTAAGTGACTTTCAAGTCATCTTTATTTAAAAAGGTAGTATGGCCTAGCAGAAGGAATTCTAGAAAATCTGAGTATAAAATACTTCTTCCAGTTTACTGTCTGGGTGACCTATACCACTTAACCCCTCTTGGTCTCATTTCCTCATCTGTAAAATGAATGGGTTAGACTCTTTCTTGAAGGTCTTTTCTATTTGTGAATCTGTCACCATAATCTACATCAAAATATAACATCAGAAGCACTTGTTGAATATTATGATAACTCATTTTATTATAACTTCATCATAATTATTTAAAATTTCTATAAAAATGTGTAAACTTTAAGAAAAATGACTGTTCTAAAATTAAATTCAACTTAAATATACGTTAAGTACTTGCTATATGAAAAAATTAAACTAGGTGTTTAGCATACAAAGATAGATAAAAATAATAACTATAGAGCATTTACTGTGTTTTAAGTGATTTAAAGTTATCTCATTTAATCCTCATAATGATCCTGGGAGGATGGTACTATTATTATCCCCACTTTACAGATAAGGAAACTGTGATGTGGTAAAACAGATATGATGCAAGCCCTGACAAAAAGAAACACTAAATACCTAAATGACATTATAGCAGAATGTTAAGAACATTCCTACCATAAATTCATTCTTTAATCTCAAAAAGTCAGGGAAAATAATAATTGCATGTATTCTTTATAGAGAGGTAGCATAATCTAATAGATGGATGTCAAACCTTAGAGACAGGAAAACTTCCTAGATTCAAACCACACTTTTAATATATATGAACAAAGGCAATTCATAAAAACTTTAGGTCATTCTGTCAGAGGAAAGCAATTTATAGCAGATGAAAAAACCTGTGTGATTTTGGGTAAGTTACTTGTTTATCCTCTACGTCTCAGTTTCACTTTCCTGACTAACAAATGGGTTATGGATCATAAACTTAGAGCTAGAAAAAAACCTTAGAAATCATATATGCCAAGCCCTTCATTTTACAAATGATCTCAATTGATAGAGACCATTTTCAAACAAATCCCCTGTATTGATTGATATCATAGTTCTGGATTAAATAACAATGACAAAAGATATAGCAAGAGACTTCTGACTATCTAGCCCCATATTAAATATATATATACATATATACTTAATTGAGAGTTACTTTGATATAAAATTAGGATAAAAACCAAAGTATCTTTTATTAGAGTAAACATATTCAAATATACTTAGCTTCCATGGTTCAATATCAGACACCATTTTGTATGTAGTAAGTAAATTAGGTAGATAAGAAAGGTGTTAATGCTTCAATGACCTAAAATATTCTTAGAATCTCACTAATGACAGTCTGCCTAAATTATATAATTTGGAATATTTGCCGGTTTAACCCTTTATAGGTTTGACCCTCAAAAGGGCTTTTGGTGTCAGCTACTAGAAGGAGGAAAAACCAAATGCCTTGGGAAAAGTAAAGGGCGAAAATATCCATCAATGGATCTAGAGGTACTGGTTTGGTTTTGGTTTTGGTTTTGTTTTTCCTCCAGTTTTTGAATTATTTTGTTTTTTTAAAAATCCCCAAGCAAAAGGTGCTACAAAAATATAGTAATTTTCCTGTTACATAATCAATTTTCAATAATTTTCTAGATTTAAAGAATACTTAACAATAACTTTCTAACTTATTATTGAAGTTAATTATGCCACAAATACTGTACACACAAATATGTTCTTTTAAGTTAAATGAAACTCTGACTCTCCAATTGTCTAGGCATTTGCCAAATAGGCTGAATTTAGAATGAAGCATAGAAATAATATTATCAATTCCCTATACTCTTCCTAAAAACTTATTTTTTTCAGAAAACTTTAGAAGTTTTGTCAATTAACTAACATGTTTCAAGTCCTCTGTTGGGTCCTTGTGGATAAAAGAGATATCTAAAATATCTTCTGCCTCTAATCTTTTTGCAATATAATTGAAAAGGCAAATATAATCTACTAGATAAAGATAACAGGCTAGATTTAATAAAACTAAATTGTATGAAACTAGACAAGAAATACAAGAAGAGTATAGAGAAGAATGAGAGCTATAGGTGCCAAAATAGTCAGGAAAGGCTTCAAGGAAGTGGGAGGCTTTGACTGAACCCTGAAGAACCTGAAGTATTCATATAGAATCAGGCATCTTAATCATTTTTATGTCTGCCATTCTAGTAAAGCCTATGGAACTCATCTCAGAATGACAATTTTAAATTTATAAAGTATATAAAACATATACTTTAAACATATAAAACAAAATATATGCTACTTTAAAGCCCAGCTTCTTAAAGTATGGTTCATGATTCCATATGGGATCTTATCACTAAATGCAGGGGTAATGAAATTATGATTTATTTTCAGTATTTGATATGTATGCTATTTATATACTTATATATCTTGGATTATGTAAAAATTTCTTGGGTGAAAAGGAGTTATGAAGTGGAAAAAGTTTAAGAAACTCTACTATAAAGGAAACCAAATATATTGAAATAAAATTATAAATAAATATTAAGCCCAAGTGTAAATAAATATTAAGCCCAAGTCTATGGAATCCCCATTAAGAACCACTGAATTATAGGAAATATTCAAGGTAATTATTTGCCTGCTCAGTTTGATGAATTTGAAATTTTTGAAGACATATTCCCAAAAAAGACATGGATATGCCCATTGGTACCTTATTGAAAGAATTAAAGACCTATGATTCAGTCTCGGGTGTTTGGGCTTTTCTAAAGGTAAATGGTTGGCTTGGTTTGGGGGAGAAATGGATTTCACAGTTTGACTATGACCCCAAGATGAGTTAATTGGCACAGACTCTTGAGAAGATGAATACCTTTGAGAAGAGCCACTCTTTTGTGGCTACTACTAAAGGTAGCCCACAGACCTGCTTAATGCGCCTGCTTTCTTTTTTGCATTTTTTTTAAACTGGAGAACCACTAAGAATAGGGAAAGGGGTCAGAGAAGAGGAATAGGAACCAAAGAAGGAGTATATATATAGGAAGAAGAAAGCCATTAATGGTTGCTTTTGGAACTATTAGACATCTGATATGTTATCATCTAGATGTCTAGACAATAAGAGTACTTCAGGAATTCTTGAGAATTCCCAACATCAGTTTCTCTACCAATTCTTTTCAATGAGACTTATGAAGTGATGTCAGTTCTTTCAATAAAGTGACTGGAGGAAAATCCATACTCTTTTTGGAGACATGTTATCCGAAGTTTAGTGTTATCAACTATTAACCCCCCATTAGACTAAAAATACATCAAAATCATCTAGGAGTATCCTTGACCAATCATTAAGCCATTTAACTCAGGGGAGATTATATTCCTATTTCCATTTCTATAACAACGTATTCCTTTATGGCAAAATGTCAATCACAATAAAAAAGAAAACCAAGAAAGTGATAAACTATCAAATACAAAGACCAAAACATTTGGGCAAAGAATCTGTGTTAATAAAAGCCCATCAATATGACTTTAGTGACATTAATACATGCTATCATTTCATTCTCCAGCTCCCTTATCTAATAGGAGAAGTTAAGCAATTAATCAAGCTGGAATAAGACAAGATTGAACTATTATGAGACAACCTATAGAAATGAGATAAAGCTGTAGATAGAATGAGAAAGAAAATATGATATCACAAAACCAAGCAAGACTGCCCCTACTCCTTTACTGTTTCAAATTGCTTAGGTCACTGGTTGCACTCTTCTTTAATAGATTAAATATAATATTTTCACTCTATGTAGTATCACTGTTAATTCCTATCTCCCAAAGACATGCCAGTTTTCTCCATTCTCATCACTAGTTTCCTTTTTTGTACCTTCAATCAGACTCTTTCCACACTCAATCATAGTCCTGCTCATTTAGATAATATACAAGGCCCATGGAGAAGTTTTTTACTTAGGAGTTGTCTTACTGTCATGGTCCTTGAAAAATTGTTCATGGACTAATTGTGCTGTCAATTGACTCATTAAGGAATCACTGGATACTGTTGACTAATAATACAAAAGTAGACAATTTAGCTTATCGTGGGATGTTAAACACTTATGTTATTGAGGGAATCCTCTTAAAACGCCAAACACGTACATACACACAAAGTGCAGTAAAACAAAGGGAAAATTTGGGCTGAAGTGAGGGGGAGGCATTTGGAATAGGAAAATTAAATAGAGGGAAGGTAGGAATAAAAATAACCACATAGTGATTTGGAGGTTTCTAGAACCTCCTAAAAATATAGACTATTACCTAATTAATAACTTTGTTTTTGTATTACTTTGTATGTTTCTTTATCATTCAGTCTAGAGCATTCCTCTCCAGTTACTACAGAGATCATAACGTGGAACTGTCCAAACTTCTGCACAGACTGGGGCAACCTCTGCCATCGTGGCTGAGACAGGAACTCCAGAAAGTAAGATAGCACTGGAAAAAAGGACCAGCTTTATGTGACAATTACCTTTATAAAAACAAATTTACAGAAGAGGTGTGTATGCACTTGTGATTGTCAGTTGAGGGCTTTGTGAGTAACTTTCTCTCTGTTTCTCAAAAGAACTAAAAGAAGACAAGAAGAAATATGAAGAGAAAAGAAAAAGAAAATTTACTATATATGCACATACTGATTAGCACTGATTAATCTCTGAGTCAATTTTTGAGAAACAATGCAAAATGCATTATTTGATATCCAATATGAGACTCATTATATTCTATTTTCTGTTCAACAGAAAATTTCCAAAGCTGAATGTACAAACAATAACCTTTACCATTTTTATTTGTTTGTTTGATTTTTGTTTTTGCTGAAGCAATTGGGATTAAGTGACTTGCCCAGGGTCACATAGCTAGGAAGTGTTAAGTGTCTGAGGTCAGATTTGAACTCAGGTCCTCCTGACTTCAGGGCTAGTGCACTATCCACTGCACCACCTAGCGCCCTACCTTTACCATTTTTAAAGGTCCAATTGCAATCTGTCAGACTAAGAGCAAGGGCCCAAAATGTCTATCTATATATTTTGAGATTGGGAATAACTCCATGTTTGAATTCAATGACTCACTGTTTTTTCCTTTTATATTATCTATTTAATTTTGATATAATTTATTTAAAAAAATAAAATCTTCTCACACTCCATTTATTTTATTTAAACTTTCATGATTTATGGTCATTAGTCTCCCTAGTACTTTGCATTTCTTCCAGTATTACTTGAGACCCTCAATAAATTCTGATGATTTACTAAAGAATGTGAAGTTAATTTATGTTAATTACACCCAGAACATAAAGACTTTTCTCCTTTTACCTTTGGAGGAAGTAGGCTGATCAAAAACTTTGCTGAAATTCCTGCAATTTTTGCTGTTTATCTTTTGTCTGCTACTCTGGAAAAGGTGTTTCATCATGGTTGTGTAAACCCCCTACCAATGATTGTGCTTTGAGATAGTTTCACGGAATACTTTGTCATAATGTCACTGGTGGGTATGAGACAATCACTAAAAGGGTCCCAAATCCAATCAAGCTATTAATCCGATTATTTACACCATAATCATGGAAAATATGTGAATGAAGTGATAGAAAAGGGCAAGGGAGAGCAGAAGTCAAATCTTGCTTTAAAAAAAAAAAAAACTAAGGATATTTATATCTGTTTATAAAGTATCCTAAGACACATGCATCCTCTATCCTCTCTAAACATTGGATTTTAAAATTTGGAAACCATGAATATTTTTCCTTCCTATGTGTTTTATTTTATTATAGTTGTTATGAACCCATGAACAGTAGTCTTCACCAATCACATCCTTCATTGAAAAAGATCAAGATTATAAAAAGAAAAAAGTATCCTTTTTATTCACTTTGTCCTTCTAAAAATTATTTTCTCACTAAATACCTTGTTTCTTAGTTCAAAAAGTCTTTGTCAATCAAAGGATATATTCCCCTTTCTACTTAGGGTATTTCAGTGTTTTTTGAAAATTCTAGATGGGTGTTTTTCTATCTCCCAAAGATATACTTTTTAATCCCTTTTAGTCAATTGAAGTTTAATGTAGTTTTGACAATTTGTGAAGTGCTACTAGAAATAAAATTACCATAGACCAACAATACAGGGTTACCTTGGTAAAATCAACTATCAACATAGGCTTTATGCAGAAGAGTTTTGCTCTGAGACAAAAACTTTTTTAGACTGGCTGGAACTTGGCTTCATTAATTTGGTAAATAAATAAATTAATTAACTTATAATATTACTCCTTATGTAACTATTGGGAACTTAAAAGGACCAATTTTTAAGAACTCAGCTTTTTTAAAATAAAAAATAAACCAGGCCATTTATTAATAGGAAATAATCAAGTTTAGTTTTTATTTTATTTTTTCTCCTCAAGGTTATGACTTTGACTCCATTTCAATGTGATTGGGGTAAGGAACAGGAAAATGGGGTTTATTTATTCTATGAAAACTAGTGATAGCTATGAGGTTCTGATATTTGGGGGGAAATTCTGATAGTTTTGTTGTGTTTTTTTTTTCAGTTCAGCAAATACACATTGAATACCTTCTCACCATGACTAGGTACTTGCAGAGAACAAAGATGAATAAGGTATGGTCTCTACTTGTCAGGGAGATATAACCAGGAAGGAAGTAGAAGTCATGGAATCAGAAATCCTAGATGTAGAACTGGAAGGGAACTTAGAGGTCAGTAGACTCTAACCTCTTATTTTTTAAAAATAGGCAAACTGAAACCCAGAGAGGCCTTGTAACTTACTCAATGTCACATAGATACAAAGTATCATAGGTGGAATTGAAACCTAGGTCAAATGATTCTGGAACAACTCGTATTATTGTATTGTATTATCCTAAAGGATTTCAACATTCATATTTGCAAAACCTTATAAAACCAAATTTTTCTCCTTTCCTTCCCCCTCCTCTAGACACAAGGAGTATCTAATGTACAATACATTAAATATGTATGATTCTCATATACATATTTCCACAATTATTATGCTGGATAAGAAAAATCAGATCAAAAAGAAAAAAAATGAGAAAGAAGATAAAAAGTAAGCAACAACAAAAAAGTGAAAATACTATATTGTATATTCAATCCCCACAATCTTCTTTGTCAATGCAGATGGCTCTTTTCACAATACCATTGGAACTCACTTGACTCATCTCACTTTTGAAAAGAGTTACCCATCTCCATCAGAGCTGGTCTTTGTATAATCTTACTATTGCTGTGTACAATGATCTCCTAGTTATACTCATTTTACTTAGCATCACTTCATGCAAGTCTCTTCAGGCCTTTCTGAAATCATCCTGCTGATCATTTCTTATGTAACAATAAAATTCCATAGCATTTACATGCCATAACTTGTTCAGCCATTCTCCATATGATGGGTATCCACTCACTTTCCAGTTTCTTGCCACTACAAAAGGGGTTGCTGCAAACATTTTTGCACATGTAGGTCCTTTTCTATTTTTTATTTCTTTGGGATATAGGCCCAGTAGAGACACAGCTGGATCAAGGGATGAGCACAGTTTGATAGCCCTTTGGGCATAATTCCAAATTGCTCTCCAGAATAGTTGGAACAGTTCACAATTCCACCAACAATGTATTAGTGTCCTGGTTTTCACACATTCCCGCCAACATTTATCATTATCCTTTCCTGTCATCTTAGGCAATCTGAGAGGTCTGTAGTGGTACCTCAAAATTGTCTTAACTTGCATTTCTCTCATCAGTAGTAATTTAAAGAATTTTTTTTCATGTGATTAGAAATAGTTTTAATTTCTTCATCTAAAAAGTGTCTGTTCATATCATTTGACCATTTATCAATTGGAGAATGGCTTGTATTCTTATAAATTTGAGTCAATTCTCTATATTTTTAAAATGAAGCCTTTATTAAAACCCTTGGATATAATTTTTCCCGTTTTCTTCTTCCCTTCTGATCTTGTCTGCATTGATTTTATTTGTACAAAAACTTTTTAAACTTAATATCATCAAAATTATCCATTTTGCATTTCATAATGTACTTTAGTTCTTCTTTGGGCATAAATTCCTTCTCTCTGAAGTAGACTATCCTTTGTTCTTCTAATTTGCTAATAATATCACTCTTTATGTCTAAGTTATTAACTCATTTCAACGTTATCTTGATATAGGATGGTGTGTGTTGGTCAATGCCTAGTTTCTGCCATACTAATTTCCACTTTTCCCAGCAATTTTTGTTAAATAGTGAGTTCTTATCCCAGAAGCTGGGGACTTTGAGTTTATCAAATGCTAGATTACTGTAGTCATTGACTACTGGGTCTTGTGAATAACTTATTCCACTGATTAACTACTCTATTTCTTAGTACCAAATGATTTTGATGAGCACTGTTTTATAATATAGTTTTAGGTCTGGTATAGCTAGACCACCTTCACTTGCATTTTTTTCATTAATTTCATTGAAATTCTTGATTTTTTGTTCTTTTTATTATTATTTCTAGCTCTGTAATTTCTTGGAAGTTTGATTGATATGGTACTGAATAAATTTGTCACTTTTATTATGTTAGCCCAAGCTACTCATGACCACTCTATATTCTTCTAATTGTGTAAATCTGATTCTATTTGTGTGGAAAGGTTTTGTAACTGTGTTCATATAGTTCCTGACTTTGTCTTAGCAGGTAGACTCCCAAATATTTTATGGATTATTTTAAATGGATTTTTTTTGTATCTCTTGTTGATAACATAGAGAAAGGTTGATGATTTTTTTGTGGATTTATTTTGTAACTTGCAATTTTGCTAAAGTAGTTAATTGTTTCAATTGATTCTATAAGATTCTGTAAATATACCATCATCTCATCTGCAAAGAGTAATAATTTTGTTTCCTCATTACCTACTTTAATTCCTTTCATTTCTTTTTCTTCTTTTATAGCTAAAGCTAACATTTCCAGTATAATATTGAGTAGTAATAGTAATAGTGGGCAACCTTGTTTTATCTCTGATCTATTTGCATATTTCTTCTTTCACATTTCTAGAATTAAATGAACTAATTTGTCAGTCAACTCTATTTTCAGTCTTGTTATAATTTTTTATTCTTTATTTTTTCCCACATGGGAAAAATATTTATATTATTGTAATAAGGGAGGAGGAGGAAGAAGTCTTTATATATACACAAAAACATGTATATGTATATATACGTACACATATGTAAACATATATATATACATATACATAGTGTACATTTTTCATTTAGCACAATAACTTCAAGTCATCATCAGTTTCAGGATATAAATCACTAATTCTGTGGGATTTTTTATTTTAAAATGATGCATAAGAATAATTCATATATGAAATCTAAAAAAAAATTGCCTCCTCTTATCACTATATTATCTCAGAAAGTTCCTAGATTTAAATATATGTGTAAGTATACATATATAAATATGCACACCTGTGTGTATATACATGTTTCTATATGTGTATGTAAACATATGTGTACATATATGCATCCCATTTGGTAATTAACAAATCAAAACAAATTTTGTTATTATTGTATATAGATTCTGAAAATAACATTTTTCCTTTATATATAACTTAAAAGCCCACACAACTCTGTGAAATAGGCTATATCAATATTATTACACTTCTCTTAAAAAAGCACTTATAGAAGTTATATTGTTCCTAAGATGGCTAATAACCAATATCTGAATTTATCCCAACAGATATTCCCAGCTCTGTCAAATATGCACCATAGCCTTCATCAGATTTGTTACATAATTCAAAGTAATTGTAAGTTAAATTAATCAAATATTTTGAAATTTCAGAATACTATAATTTTGCCCACTGGATATTTCAGGAGTGCAAAGTCAAAGTGAAATTTGACTGATTATTAATATTGTAAATAAGCCTTACTCCATTTCCTTGATTCAATTATAGTTACATTCCAGAGAGAATCAACCAACAATCCCTCATGCAGTCTTGATTACTCTTCTTCATATATCCTATTAATTAAAAAAAAAAACTTGAAAGGGGAAAAACTGTGTTGGAAAATGGAGATAGTATTCTAATCAAATATATAATGGTCTAACTCCAAATTCTTAAAGACACCTCTGAGGCACCACATGATGCTATCATGTAATGACCAAATATTATGGTTAAAAGTGTCCTCTCTTCTATTGTTCAAGTAGCTCCAGGAAAAGACAAAAACAGGGAAAACCAAAAAAAGTTTGAATAGTTCCTTTTTTGCTTTATTTTGATAAAAGTAGATCATTTGCCTACTTGAAAATGACTAATTGATTTTATTTTGTTTTGTTTTTTTTCTTTCAGTCTCCTCTTGTATTTCCAATCCATTATTTCAAAGTGTCCATAAGTATCTAAACCATTTATCATGAGGATTGATTATATGTGTGTGTGTGTACATATATATGTACATCTGTGTAGTTTCCTTATAGAATTTAGTTTCATGTATAGGCATAATATATATGTGAATATAATGTTTATATCATATGTATATAACATATGAAACTGAATTTATAATTTGTTTTCATATGTATATATATGCATATGTACATATACATATAAAACCAAATCTTATAAGGAATAAAATATTATCACAAGTTCATTGTCCCAGAGATTGAACATTTTATGAAATCCAGTCAGCACCATTTGGAAGTTCCTCAAATATAATGCCAAGTAAAGATTCTAGACATGAATTAACAGGTTTCCACAAGATTTTCTATTGACTATGGAAATGCAGTTTACCTCTAAGAATATCTAGGCCTATTCACAGTATGTATATACATATGCAGATATATGGATGTACACATATAAAGTGTCTAATTCAAATCTTAAGTTTTGTTCATTCAAAGTATTTTTCTTGTGGGAAGAAATCTGTATTTAATGAAAATGCCTAAAATAATTTATGTATTCTATAAACTTATTATTGGCGTTCACTTCTTCAGAATAAACACTTCTACTAATATGTCATTTATTGATTTTTCTCTAATAATCTTTCAAGTTCTTGTTACTAGATGAAATTTTATTTGTATACATTCTTATTAACAAGCAGACATTTCTTGAGTTCTAAATACCTGACTTAGAAATTTTTCATACATATTCAATGCAGAATGTCTTTCCTTTGCTGCCTTTTCAGAAATTGTTTCAAAAATCAACTGAACTGATTTGGTATGATGTCACTTTATAGTCACCAAGAATAGCTGTGCACCGAGATTTTATTCTTAGCGCCTTCTTTCTTTCCCCTTTGAGAAAATAGAATGAATTTCACTCAATTATATTTCTTCATTTTTCTTATCGTTCTATCATCATCATCATCATCATCATCATCATCATCATCATCATCATCATCATCATTGCTATGTTCATTGTTAATCAATCGCTTTCTCATCTTTTTCACCTAAAATTACACATTCTCTATTTTCCATGTTCTTCCTCTCCTCTCCCCAGTACCCTGCCCATTTATTTATGTTTTCTCTGTTTTTCTTTATCTCCTCTTTCTGTTTTGCCTTCCTATGAAATTTCTAAGTCCCTAAGCCAGTAAAAGAATAGCATTAATCAACTTTTATTTGAGGGCTGGAGAACAGGTGGATCTATATCTGTTATTTTATTTCTAGAGGGAACTCTTAATTTTAGCAATTATTCTTAGCTTGACTATCTTAGAATTACCTAGGGAAGAAAGATGTAGATAGGGGTCTTTATAGACATTCTTATGATAGGTGAATTCTTCTTTTATGGGATTTCATTACAATAGGGAGAGTATTTGAAAGAGGAGAAGGAAACAGGGGGATAGAGAGGAGTATAAGTTTCAAATCAAGAGTTAGCATAGAGGAAAAGGTGACCTTTGTGATCTCTGAAAAAGAAGAGCCTATAAGGAAGTGGGTGAGGAAGAGAGGGAAATACTTAAGTAGGGAAGAAGAAGAAGGAGGCCTTACTTTAGATATGGAAATGGATTTTACTGACAAATGTTACTATGAATGATAGAAGATAGGATTAAACTGGATGAGGCCTGGAGATTTGGTCCATGAAAAGTCTGCTTGTATTAGGAGGAGAAAAGTGGGAAATTGGAATACCTGGGGACAACTACTACCTTAAATAGTGGAAGAGCATGAACACAAAGAGATTTTTCAGGCAAATGTAGAAAAAAAAGAATAAAGATCAACAAGAAAATATATAGATGGGAGAAAGAGGAGTAAGGATTCAAAAGGAATAGTCTGGGTCAGTGTCTTCTCTGAAAACTGTACTAATCAGTATTATTCGGAGAGCAAAGTAAAGAAAGGAGTAATTCACAGAGTAAGCCCTTTAAGGTAATGCCAAAAGTAGTACCTAAAAGGCAGAGTCTAGAATGAAAACCTTGGAATCTTTGATTATATAAATAATAGAGAGAAAAGGAAAAGACCATATGATTATAAAGGGCATGAATCTGAAAATGAAACTCTATGAATAATGAAAAGAATGAGAAAAATCATTTTTGAAAGGGAAGCAAAGACATGGCAGGGGGGAACAACTAAGGTCTAGCTTGTTGTGCTACTTTCCTTTGATTATTCTACCTCAGTTTTCCTAATTGTTCTAGCTCAATTTCCCTGAATTTTTCTGCCTGGTTGCAACATTGAAATAATCAATTCCCAAATTTCTTAATCATTGTTCTTAAAACTTAGCAGAGCCTTTAAATAAATAAAACAGACAAGTCACAACTCACATAGACATAGACTGCACAGTTAACAATATTAAACAAAACATTTAACGCCTATAGCCAGATAAGACACCCAAAACAGAGGGTATCATCCAGTGTCCTGGAATGATACCATTCTCAGAATTTAATGCCCATGAGGATTTTATTATTCTGAGAATCCAGATGTTAGCACAAACAGACTGAACAGGTAAACAGATCAAATTATATCCTAAAACAAACAGACTTACTCTCCTGTGGCCAAAATGAAGGTATCCACCATCAGGTGTGGCTGTGGCTAAAAACTGCTTTCTTCCCTAGAGATTCTGGAAAAAAACCCAGAGGGGCAGCCTTTCCAGGCCAAGAACCCAGATCCTCAACCACCCCAATGGCCAAGGTCTCCAAGGTGGAGACCTGAAGGTCTCTAATCTCTAACACTGCCCTCATATCTCACTGGAAAGGCTCCAAAATGTAATGCTGAGGCAAGACAGAGATTAGAGAGTTTTAATATTTTATCTGAAAGGGAGAGATTGTGCTGAGAGCATGCTGCCCCCAGGGCTGATAATCTCCAAAGGATCCAGCAGCTAATGTGTGCTTCCCATGAAGCATAAATACACACATGGCTCCAAGCTACCAGGGGATAGATTGAGGCAGAGTCCGAGCACTGAGAACAATCCATTTCTGACAAAGTGGGGAAAGGCACTGGACATTCTAATAAGTTGAGATCAAGAAGAACAATGACAGAAGGGGGGGGCGCAGGACATTCTGATAAGTAGGGAAGAGTTGGGGTCATGATGTCTAAGATAGAAGGTCTTTTCTCCTTATCTGGATCATGATGATTAAGAGGGGAGATGTTGCAACCAGGCAGAACAATTCAGGGAAACTGAGGAAGAACAATTAGGAAAACTGAGGTAGAATAATCAAAGGAAACTGTGGCACAACAGCTAAAGGAAAAAGAGGTAAGAGGGCTATATTTGACTGAGAGGAAAAAAGATGGGTGAGGAATATATAATTAGATAAAAGCAGAAGAGATTTACAAAACTTAAACAGAGGATTAAAAAAAAAGATTAAACAAAACTCTAAAGATAAAAGAGTAGCAAACAATAAGTAGGGATCAGGATGAAGGGAAGAGAGCCAGTAAGACTAAGGCCACCTCAAAAATATTAAAGGAAAATAATTGAAGGAACATAATATTATATTTACACCAAAAGAAGGGAAAATCATAACAACTTTTTTTAAAAAATAGATTTTTAGTAGATGGAGGAAAATTTAAACCTAATACCAATGCAATAGAATGGAAAAGAGCAATAAATTGGATAAGAAACACATTTATAAAACAAAGAGAAACACAAAATAAAACTAAGGGCCTGGAAAGGATTTAACTATGCATAAAATAGATCTAAAAATTATCAAGCTATCAGAGGAAAAACAAACATTCAAAAATAAAAAGGAACATCAAGGAAAGGAACAAAGAAAGAAATAATATTATACTGAAAGAAAGGAGAGACACCAAATGACAGGGACAAATATCAATAATAAACATATTCTTCAAATCAAATTCATAAGGTAAACATTTGAAACTCAAGAAGATGTAGATACTAATTCAATAGAGACAGGAGATTTTAATATTCATCTATCAGTTTTGGAAAAATCTAATAAAAATATAAACAAAAGGAAAATATGAAAATACACAAATTACTAGAAAAACTATAGTTTAAAACTTATGGAATCTTCTAAAGGGGACAGTAAAACACACACATACATAGATATATACATATGTGCCACGTGGAACATTTACAAAACTCAGCCATGAAGTAGGGCATAGGAATAATGCAAAAATTGCAAAAAAAAATTGTAAAAAGACAACAATAGTCAATATAACTTTTACAGATCATAATGCAATAAGAATAGAAAGTGATTCAGGAACATCATACAAAAGACACAAATCCAAATAGAAACTTAACAACAAAATCTTAAATAATAAGTAGGTCAAATGACATCATAAAAATTAATTACTTTGTTTTTATTATTCTTTTTAAAGCTTTTTTATTTTCAAAAACATATGAATAGATACTTTTCAAAAATCACGTTTGCAAAACCTTGTATTCAAATTTTTTTCTCACTCTCTTTCCCTCACCTTCTCCCCAGATGGCAAGTAATTCAATGTATGTTAAACATATGCAATTCTTCTATACATATTTCCATAATTATCATGCTGCACAAGAAAAATCAGATCAAGAAGGGAAAAAAATGAGAAAGACAACAAAATACAAGGAAATGAAAATTCTATGAAATGAAAATACTATGTTGTGATCCACACTCAATCCTCACAATCCTATCAGTGCAGATGGCTCTCTTCATCATAATACCAGTGGAACTAGACTGAATCATCTCTTTGTTGAAAAGGGCTACCTTCATCAGAACTGGTCATTATATACTCTTGCTGTTGCAGTATATAAGGTTCTCCTAGTTCTACTCACTTCACTTAGCATCAATTCATGTTAGTCTCTCCAGGACTTTCTAAAATCAACCTGCAGATCGTTTCTTCTGAATCATCTCTTTGTTGAAAAGGGCTACCTTCATCAGAACTGGTCATTATATACTCTTGCTGTTGCAGTATATAAGGTTCTCCTAGTTCTACTCACTTCACTTAGCATCAATTCATGTTAGTCTCTCCAGGACTTTCTAAAATCAACCTGCAGATCGTTTCTTATATGTTAAGAACCATGACTAAGTGAAATGTAAAATTTGTAAAAGGGCAGGTCAATTCTCCAAGAGCTTCCACAGCTGTGGATCATAACATCTGAAGGAGTTGCAAAGCAGCCTTTACTGGCACAGGTAGTGGACTGGGAATGAAAAAAATTGGAGGCAGAAGGAAGATGAGAAAGGTCAGAGAATGAACAGCAACTGCCTCTCAGTCTCCTTGTGTTATCATCATCATCCTCTCACATAAAGAGATTCATTCTACAAGTCTGAGTTAAACCTCCAGCAGCCACTGACAGGTGGCTCCTGTATCACAATACTTATAAAACAATAACATTCCATAACATTCATATATCATATTCAGCCACTCACCAACTGATGGCATCCACTCAATTTCTAGTTCCTTGCCACTACAAAAAGGGCTGTTGCAAATATTTTTGCACATGTAAATCTTTTTCCTTTTTTTATGATCTCTTTGGGATACAGACCCAGTAGAGTTACTGCTGGACAAATGCTATGCACAAGTTTGATATCCCTTTTGGGCAAGTCCCAAATCTCTCTCTCTAGAACGCTCACAACTTTCCTGGATCTCCTCCCACATTCATCATTATATTCCCCTATCATCTTAGCTAATTTGAGAGTTGTCTTAGTTTGCATTTTTCTGATCAATAGTTGTAACGTGCTCTCCTGGCAGTTACAATTACTAGTCTGTCCTAGACCCACCAGAGTACCTTTGACCACTGTCCTTTGCAGTGTGAACTCTACCCTGCTCGCCTCCTCTGAGGCCTTCTAAGGTCTCTGGCCACAATCTCTTGAATCTATAGCTTAATAACCGGTAGCGCAGTCAAGAACAACCACGTGTAATCTTAAAAGCCTTTATTATACCTACTCACATAATGCCCTAACTGATGCCCTGACTTGTTGGTTCCCGAGTGAACACCTGGTCAGAAGACCCACGTGTTCACTACCAAAATCCTTACCTCTTTTGGCTACCCATCTTGGCTTGGCCACCCAGGCTCGGGAGCCAGGGTGAAGAGCGCGAGGTTAAAGAGGAGCGCCTGCTGCCTGCAGTGGGCTTACATAGGGCCTGTGAGGTCACACACACAGCCAATCAGCGAGAGAGTCACCCATTATGAAGCTATCTCAATATGGCCAGGATCCCGCCCAAGGGCAGTCCTAATATCCACAGAAATTACTTCCGGGCCTCAATCTCCTAATGCACTGTGGCACCCATTTAAAGGGCCCTTACAAATAGTGATTTAGAACATTTTTTCATATGACTAGAAATGGTTTTTAATTAATAACTTTGTAAAATAAAATAATAATGACGAAGCAACACACCAAAATTTCTACGATGCAGTTAAAGTAAAACTTAGCAGGGAATTCAAATACTTATAATCATACATTAACAAAACAGGAAGGAGAAAATCAGTGAATACTGATTGCATTTTAAAAATTAGAAAATCAACAAATGTGAAATAAGCACAAAAGGGCAGACATTAAATATTAATGGAGAAACACATTGGAAATAAAAAACAGAAATGATAACTATAAAAGTTTATTCTTAGAAAAGACTAATGAAACTGATAAATCCTTGGCAATATGTTTAAAAAAGAAGAGAGCAGAAAATCTAGCCAATAGAATAACAAATAGTGAAATCACAGAAAAACAAGAAAGAAAAAAGAATCAGAATAAATTATTCCATTTACATGTTAACAAAACAGAAAACACAAAATGAATAGAGAAATATTTTCAAAAATAAAACACTTACAAACTAACAGATATACAGAGAAAGTCATCAATAAGAAAAAGAAAATGAAGTCCCCATAAGCTCCCAAATATTTATAGCAGCACTTTTTGTGCATTAGCTAAGAACTAGAAACTAAGTAGATGCCTATCAATTCTGCCCCTATATTCCAATTTTCAGTAAAATGTAGGTCTCCTTTTCTGCTTGAATCACTCTTTTTTAAACTTCAAGATTTCACTGGCCAAATCCATGTGTGTATTTGCTCCAGAAGTGTAGATTATAACTCACTCTTGCCTTATCATCCAAATATGATTTTCATCCACAACCTCTTATATATCCTCCAAAATTCTACCCAATGGTCCAGATGCATTGCCCTACGTTCTTTCTGTAGATTCAAGTAAAATGTTCCAAATATTCACCTTCACCTGCACAACATAAGTAATCTTACTTCTTTTCTGAATCATATCTTTGCTAGATAATATTTTTGAGGCCATTCTTGTATAGTATTCATTGTTGGTAATAAATAGGCTGCACTGCAAATTCAGTTCTTTAAAAATAATTTGCTGCTGTATAATACCACTAGAAGAATATTATTGTTTAAAAAGATAGTTTTCACTCAAAAAGGCATTCTGTGATAACATATAATATTAATTATAATATTAAATCATGTTATAATATGTTGTAAGATATAAAATTATATTACATACATGTAATATAATGCTTTTCCCAAAAGAAGAAATATGAGGAGGTCCCTTTTATCATCACTCCTTTTGCCACTCCATTTTTCACCTCCCTTTTGTGTATTATTTTTCTTTCTTAGATTGTAAGTTCCCTGAGGGCAAGTTTTGTCTTTCTCATTGCTTATATTTGTATCTCCAGTACTTGGCATAGTGAATGGACATTGTAAGTTCTTAATAAATTATTGTTTCTTTCCTTCCTTCCTTCCTTCTTTCTTTCTTTTTTAATAATAGCTTTTTATTTTCAAAATACATGCAAGGATAGTTTTCAAGATTCATCTTTGCAAAATCTTGTGTTCCAATTATTTCTCTCTTTTCCTTTTTCCCTCTCCCTTCAAAAAAGTTAAAATGCTAGTTGTGATCCATATTAAGTCCCCATAGTCCTCTTTCTGGTTTCAGATGGTTTTCTCCATAACAAGTCTATTGGAATTGGCCTTAATCACCTCATTGTTGAAAAAAGTCAAGTCCAAGTTGATCATCACATAATCTTGTTGCTGTATATGGTGTTCTCTTGATGCTACTCACTTCACTTAGCATCAATTCATATGTCTCTATTTCCTTTTTTATTTCATTTTCTCCTTCCTTTTTCCTTCATTTTTTCTTTCCTCCTCCCTCCCTCCATCTCTTTCTTCCTTTCTTCTTTCCTTTTTTCTTATTTTTCCTCTTTTCCTTTCCTACAAATTTTTCCTTCCTTCCCTTCTTTCTCTCTCCCTCTTTTTCTTCTTTTCTTTTTTCTTCCCTTGTTCCTTTTTCATTCTTTTGTTCATGTTTCTTTTCTAACTTGTTCCTTCTCTTGTTTCCTTTATTCCTTCCTTTTTTTCTTTTTTTACTTCCTTCTTTTCTTTTTTCCCATTATTTCCCTGTATTTCTCTATAGAAATGGAGATCTTTGGCTACAGTTACATGTAACTTCGGACCTTTTGATTTCTTTTTCTGTTTGGCTGTATATTTTCTTACACTTTGTTATATAGAATAATTTCTATGAGATGAGCAGAGGAATATGTTGAAAAATGTAAATGATGTAAAAGCCTAAGAAAACTATTACAATTTTAACATAGAAATAAATAAACTATGATAGAGACAGAGAAAAAAATGGAATCATTAAAATTGCCACACAACATTCCAAATGCAATCTAACTGATATATTGACCATATATCCTACAATATTGCTTTTCATAAAAAGAAATAATGTAAGCGTAAGCAAAAGCTTCGTGTTCCTTCCTCATAACCTGGAATTCTCCAGAGCCATTCTACTTTCTCATTTGTAGCCTCCCTTAGGACCACTACATTCATTTTTAAGATTTGACCAGATTTGGGAGTATTATTCTCTGTGCTATATAAGAATATGAATGAACTCAGTATATTTTTATATATTCGCAAAGTTTGGCTCCCTAATCACTTTAGCACATACTCTAACACAACTTGAATCATTTTCTTTGGACATCATTGGAATTGAACTTGTCTCTATGATTCCTGCTTCATATACTTTATAAGAATTCTTAATACAAGCAGATTAGATTTTTTTGCCTTTTATAAATAGGACAAACTCAAGAATTGGCTTTCCAAAGGGTTCATGACATAGAGAAGTACATAGTCCTGAATGAGAATAAGCTTGACACTTAGGAAAGGAAAAGAGATTTAATTTGATATTTTACAATGGGTCTTCTTGCATATGGTGTTTTACTTTATCCCTTCTTCTGAGAGAGAATAATTGTAAATGTTTTATGATCTTCTTAAAACATGTATGTTTAGGCATTCCCAAAGGAATAATAATATGGAAATAGTTAAAATTCCAAAGTAGGACTGGCATTTTTACATTCAGGTGAGCTAAAAAATCCTACATTGCATTTGTGTGGAATTGCATTGCTATTTTCATATTATTATCTTAAGTCTGCTTATAATATTTTCAGAAATATCCTTAATGTTATGAAGTTTGATTTCAACCTCACCTTCCTAACCTATTCCATCATGAATATTTGCTGGGAATTAACCAGACCTACTCATACAGAATTCTAAAGGCAGGATTATAAGAAATATTCCATTAGTTTAAGTCATCATAAAGAAGGCAATAGACAGCAAATATGAAGGACTGAGAAGAAGGCAAATGAGACTAGAGAAGCCAAATATCTCTGGCTCTCTTATTTTCTTGATCCTATTACTGACCAATTCCCAGCTCTTGTGGAAAAAAACTAAAATCCTTTTATGGAGAGATTAAGTATCTACACAGATAGTTCAAGAAGCAGACAATCTCCAGCCACCTATGAACTAAGACAAACTAAGGTAGATATATGAGCAAAAGTATGCAGGTAAATGTTTAAAAACAGTTTTATAAGCACATATGTATACATACAAACTGATATGTGTATTGTGTATATATGTGTTTGCATGTACAAATATATATGAAAGCCTATTTTTAAACATTTACATCTCTATCTATACACATAAGTGCAGATACACATAGGCTTATGCACATACCTATATACATATATACACATACTTTATACAATATTTTAAAGTTAGAACTGCATGTTCTCTATTGCTTCCTTAAATCTATTCACTCAATAAAACAATAAATCAAGCCCTGATTTGTAGCATTTAAATGCTCAGTTCTTAATTAGGTATAGATTAGTCTATGCGTTTGACTTTGTGGGGAACAAGCACACTTTCAAATCTGAGATTTCATAAGCAATAATGAAGCATGTATTCTAACAAAATGAACTAACCAAAATTTTCTACCAAGTAACCATTTCACTAAAATTTGTAAAATGTAAGAATCAGTCTAAATGCCATATATTCATTTACTGTATGTAATGTACTAGGATACTTATCTTAAGTTTATACCATTTTCTAAATTAATTTGGCCATAAAATACTTTAGGGTTTAAAATCAATTGATGGAAACTATAAATGCATATCTAGGGAATCTGAAAGGTAAAATGTATCTTTTAGGGACTAAGTAAGGAGGGGGAGAGTTGAAGAAAGTCCAGAAAAATTTGGAGCAATCCCAGAAATATGTGATATTTTTAATTAAATATTTTTAGAGGAGAAAATATCATTTTCTCACACAATTCTTATTCGTTTAAAATTCAAACAACACAGCTTTGGAAATTTTGTTTTAGGGCCAAAGGATTTAAAAGCGAATGAGAAATTCAAAATCATTTTTGTTGTTATTTTGGATTTTATTTGTTTTGTTCTTTTCCTCACGCTTCCATTAAAAGCCTGTTTTGATGCTTCATCTTGGGGAGGAGAGGTGACATATATCTCTTTCTTTTTATGACTATACAACTTAAGATAGTTGTTGCCTCTTCTCCACCTCTCTTCTGAACCCTGGGCAGCCTGGATTCTGATCTCATTATTCAAATGAAACTTCCCTCTTACAAAAGACTTTTTGTCTTTCTGCCCTTTGTCCAGTGAAGGGAAATTTGGAGGCTGGTGCCAACTATATGATCAATTGCTTGAATAGTTCTAACTAATGATAGTCCTTAATGTCTTCTTTTCCCCCCATTATTTCCCCACACTCAAGTTTAAATGCTTTAGGACCAATGCACTTAAATACAACAATGTAAAGAAATTCTTGACATCTTTTTAAACTGTCTTGAAAAATTTTGTAGCCTGGAAACACTTTTTGTAGTCTGGTCTCTTCATGACCTTCTTCACAATATCTCATGCCTGAAACAAATATTCTAAAAATGTGCTGCTTTCTAATACATATTCCTTATTTTATTCAAGTGGGATTGAGGATTAAATATGGGTATGAAATGTTGCATTGTTGCTCAAAGAAATTAATGTAGCAGTTGGTTTGTCTGGACTATTTATGATGTTATTTATTTTTGCTACACTGTGGAGATGGAGTATATATAAAAATAATTATGTAAAAAGGGGGTATCAATAAACTTTTTTATTTTTAAAGAATGTGAAAAAATTATATTCCTCCACAAAATTTCATTCCTCTATTCCTAAAGCATTTTGCCCCATCATCCCTTTGCCCCTATAATTCTCCACTTATATTCTCTCCTCTCTGCCATCCCCAGAATGTAAGTTTCTTAAGTTCCTAAAGCCAGAGACCATATTATTATAAAAAAATAATATTTCTAGTACCAAGACTTATTACAAAGTAAATCCTTAGGAAATATTTGTTTAATTCAATTCAGCAAAAATTCATTAGGCCTCTACAATGAATAAAGAAGACTATTTTGAAAAAAAATTAAAAATAAAATTTTGGTCATAAAATTTAATCACAAAGGTCATGGGAGGCTTAGTTCCATAGAGTGGCAAAGACAACATTCCACACTAGGAAAACTTTAATTCTTAATCAGTTGTTCCTTATAGCAAATTAAATTTACTTCCCTTAAATTTCTACCTATAATTTCTGGCCCTCTGAAACCTAGCAAAACTAGTTTAATCTGTTCCCACAGGGTGGCTCTTTTTTTTTTTTTTTTAAATTCTGAAAAACAGCTAATTGTTATGTTCTTTCTAAAACTCAAGGCTAAATATAACTAGTTCTTTCAACTACTTCTCAGATATCATGATTTCATCATGTTACCTTTCTCTGAATTCATTCTAGCTTTTGCAAGATTACACAATTTTCCTGCCCTCAAGAAGAGTACAATTTGTAGAGGGAGTTGAACTATATGCATAAAAATTATGCATAAAAATATATGACAATGTGTGTAACAGGGTTTATTTTCTGATATAAAAATACAGGAATTTTGCATATTAAAGGAATGACAAGGGGGAAATCTGGTAAATATAAAATTATGAAAAGAATTAGAGTGACACCTCAAATATACAACTATTCCAACTAAAGAACAGAGCAAATCATTTCCAAATTTTGGTTTTTTCTATCTTTTAACAGAAGTTTTTTGTTGCTTCTGTTATTTATATATTAAAGTTTCATCTGTATTCATCTATCTATCTATCTATCTATATATATATATATATATATATATATATATATATATATATATATATATATATATATATATATATATACATATATATATATACATATATATGTGATGTCTATTAAATCCTGAGTGTCCTGATAGTTCTTATTTACAATATTAATTCTTAGAGATACACTATCTGTTATACTTTCCAAATTACTTCAAAGTATCTTTTATATTTACAATAGATACTTCCCGGCTTCAATAGATAATTTAGATTGATTGCTGTCTTCCATTCTCAAGGAGAACTAAAGTGACATCACTATGCTAGAGTCCAGTTAGTATGTCTGACTATGGCTAATCAGACCCAATACAATCTTAGAATGCTCTGCCACTGGTCTAACAGAACTAGTTCCTATGAACATTTAAGGAGACTTCTCTAATTTTGTGTATTTTGCATTTCTTCTGAGCTAATTAAATTCTGCTAGAAGTTACATTTGGGAAATGCTGCTCCTACCAAAGATAACACCTTCTCCGATAAGGGTATACCATACTTGGGCAGTTCTGTGTCAGGGTCTCCCATATCATATAATCAATTTTTATGTTCTTAAGAGAAACCTTGAAAGTGTCTTTGTATCATTTTTTGACAGCCTTGTGAATACTTGCCCTGGTGATTTAGGAAGCTCAGAAAGGATCATTTGATGGGGGTGATGGGGCATGTTAAGAGATTTTGTTTATGTCTTTTGACCACATGCTGGTCTTAAAAGTATATATTGAATACCTGTATTGTTCAATCAGAATACATATTACTGCAGAATAAGACATAATAAAAGAGGTTGTATGGCAAAGTACAAAGAATGCAACATCTGGAGTCAGGAGATCTGGGTTTGAAACAGATTTTTACTATGTATAATTTACATACAATTGGGCAAGTCCCTTATCCTCTCTGGATTTCCCTTTCCTTCTTTTGCATACAAGAGGATTTGACTATATGATTTCTAATTCTGCTCCCAATTTTAGAAATATGATTCTATAATAAAATAATAAGGATTTTAATGTATTGAAGAAGATCTAACCAAACAATCAAATGTATTGGTGCCAATTTTGTACTCTTTAAAGAAAAAATTTCCTAAGTTAAAGCTATGGTGCCAATTTTGTACTCTTTAAAGAAAAAATTTCCTAAATTAAAGCTACCTAGTGGCTTTAGTGAAGCTTTAGTGAGCAAAATGAGGAAAAGAAACATTACTCTTCAAATCTTCCTGTGATTAAAAAAAAAAGAAGTTTTCCGAAATCAGTGAGAAAGTACTTGTATGTTTTCAATAAAGTTTAATTTTTTTTTAAAGTATGGAGAGGCAACATGGTCTTAGGACCAAAAAGACCTGGGTCCAAGTTCTATCTCTGACCCTAGGCAAATCACAGTTTCTCGGTGCCCTATAGTATTTAATTTAATGGTTCTGATTTTTTACTTCAGGTAAGTCATTCTAGGGCATGGGGAGAGGGAGAGATGAAAGGAGTGGCAGAACAAAAGGTTGAGAAGTAGCTTGGAGGGCGGGAAACACATAATATTCCTTTGACATTTTTCTGTAACCTCAAATTCAATTAAAGTACATTAGAGGCTAGATTAGTGTAATATGGACAGTGCTCAACTCTCTTCTGTAAGGATTTTAATGTAGTCAGAAAGTGAAAATAGTTACTAAGATTCTTTAGAAGAACCCCATCATTGTTTCATAGTTTAAAGATCAATCATACTTAAGACTTCAATTATTAAGCTCACAAGATCATAGACTTAGAACAAAAAGAGCTCTCAGAAATAACCCAATATTTTACAGATGAGGAAGCTGATACCCAGAAAAGTTAAATGAATTGTCCAAGGTTACACAGGTGATAAGAATTATTTTGTGATGTTCTGTGTCAAAATCCAGCACTACAACAGAGATAGGATTGGGCCCTATACTTATATCATGCTTATACTTATATCATGCTTTTAAGATTTGCAAAGTGGTTTTTTAAGTATTATTCAATCTTTACTACAACCCTAGGAGATTAGTGCTATTCTTACCCTGTTTTATAGATGACAAAATTGAGGCAGATGGAAGTTAAATGACTTCTTCATGCTCATACAGCTAATAAAAGAAAAGAGGTGGCATTTAAACTCAGGTCTTCCTAACTCCATGTCTGGTGGTCTACCCACAATACCACTTTGCTTTGATGCCTTATGACCTTCTTTGGGATTTCCTTGGTTAAAAAAAAAAATACTGGAGTAATTTGCCATTTCCTTCTCTAGATCACTTTACAGATTAAGAAACTGAGCCAAAAAGTTAAGTAATTTGCCCAGGGTCACATAGTTAGTAAGTGAGTGAGGCCAAATTTTAATTCAGGATGATGATCCTTCTTGACTTCAGGTCTAGCATTCTAATCACTGGGTCACTTATTACCTAGCTATGCATAGCTACACTATAGTACTTCTAATACTTTATACCAATTATATGATCCTGAACAAGTTACTTAACCTCTCTGTGCCTTACCCTACTTCTTCTATAAAAGAATGGTGTTAGATTTAGGGTTTCAACTTTCCAACTCTAAAATCTATAATATTATGTTCTCTATTTCCTCTAACAAAATCAAATAGATGGAAAAAGAGGATGAGGAGATGCTACTCTAATGCTAACAGTCTAAGTTCAGGTTCACTATTGAAAGGAAATGAAGCATCAAATATTTATAAAAGGAGTTGTACTTTCCCCTAACCCAGCAAAATTATGCAAAAAGGATAGAATGGCACTAAACTTCTCAACAAGTGTGCCTCTTTATCTCCATCTGGGAATGTGTTTGGTCAATAGGTCATCAGGGTATAGTTATTCTTATGGTCTTGGGTACTCACTAATTTTAAAAGGCTAGACTCCATGTGTTTGGGAATTTTTCTTTTGTTCCTTTATGATCAGGCAACTTAATAAGGGAGGTTAGGATGTATCAAGACTCAGGGGAATCTTTTTTCTTTTTTTAAGTAAAATCTCCCTGTAGGAAGAAAAGAAGTTACATTTGGGAAATGCTGCTCCTACCAAAGATGAGAATGAAACTTCGGTATAAACAAAAATTAGTTGGTAGCTGAAAAATAGACAAAGTCTCCATTTTCTATGAAATTCATTGTCTAGGGATCTACTAGCTTTGAACTTAAATGAGCAGAATACAATCTTGGGGGCAATCCTACAAGATCTAATTTTCTTTGACTCACATTGTTCCTATTCAGAGATTACTCTGAGATATTTCTACATATGATGTTTAGATTTCTCTGGACATGAATAATACCATCCCCAGTCAGCTCCTATTTAGGGATTCAGCTCCAGACCTGATAAGCTCAAGTTGACTTAAGAAATCCCTGGTCAATCTATTTATGCTTAAAGTGGCTTCCCCAGATAGGTAATTCAAAGGACAGAATGTTGAGTCTATAGTAAGAAAGAACTGAATTCAAATCCAGCTTCAGATACTAGATGTGTAATCCTGGGCAAGACATTTATAACCTTTATCTGTTTTGCTGAATTCATGGGGATGATAACAGCCCCTTCCTATCCGGATGAGATGTAGATAAAAGATATATGTATAAAGTGCTCAGCAGAGTGCCTGGCATATAGCAGATGCTTAATAAATGCTTGTTCTGTTTGTTCCTCTCTTCAGTTTTTCTTCTTTCCTCCCTCTCTCTCTTCCTTTTGTCCTTCCCTACTTTTTTCTTTCTTCCCTTCTTTCTTCTTGTATTTCTCTCCCTCTCTCTCTCTCTCTTTCCTTCTTTACTTGCTTCTCCACATAGCAATAGTGAGTACTTCTACCCACAAAATACTTTTGCACATCTATTCTCTTTTAAGTACAATTAGCCAAAATTCAAGTCCAATGACAAGAGCTCATCAACACAGGGTAGCCAGAAAGCCTTGCTCTTTTGGTAGATATGATGAGAAAGTTTTAAAATAGTTATCTTCGCAAAGCAGTGAATAAATCTTTTTTTTTCTATAACCTAGTTTTTATGAGGCTCCAGTCTGGTTCTACTGAGCCAAGGCTTCCTGAATGACTTGATGCATGAGGTGCTGTGGCATACATATTTCCAGCAGACTTCTAATGAATTAGATATTCATAAGAAATCCAAGGAAATTGGCCAGAGATTTTTCATAGAATTTGAAGGCTGCAGCTAAAAGCCTCACAGATTTACAATATATCCTCTCTCCCCTCCCTTTCTTTCCCATCTCTTATCCCTAAATCTCCAGCAGAGGTTGCAGATTGAATTATGCGGGAACATAGAAGGGGGCCTCTTTTAGAATATGTCTTTCTTTAAAGATAGTTTGAAGCTGTCTCCCTAACCAGATGCTCAGAAAACTGCAATATGCCACAAAGAATAACAAGATTCTTATTGGATTAAAAAAGAACAGTGGGAGAAAATGTGAGCTCAGAAAGGATCATTTGATGGGGGTGATGGGGCATGTTAAGAGATTTTGTTTATGTCTTTTGACCACATGCTGGTCTTAAAAACCCTCGGTATGATTAAACAAGAAAAAAATAGAAGTAAGCAGTTGGGAATAGATCTTCCATGATAATAGTCTGGGGAATCACTAGAAAAGCCAGTTCTAAAACAGGAAAAAAAACCCTAAAATATAGAAGAAAATTATGTAGAGAGTGGAACATTTCTTTCCACTGTGGAGGAACTACAGAGAACTGAAAAGCAAGAGACACAAAATTGTTGTTTTCTTTTACCAACTATTAAAAATTAGACAGTGATTATTTTGTTGTTTGTTATTAGGCAGGATCCAAAAGAGATTTGATTGGTACCACTGAAATTACTCACAGTCACACCAATACTGATAACTGTTTCCAGAAACACTAACTCTGCAAGGACAAGAGCTCTGTCAACATATTTCTCATAATTTGATTTAGATCAAGAAGGGAGACACAAGTGCCCAACTAGTTCAGTTAAACTGTTGGGCAAGTCGAAAATGAACCATTTAAACATATACTACAAAGGAAAAAGAGGAAAAAGTAGGTTTTCAGGACAAACTTCTACATGTTATAATTTATCAAATCATAATTTAGTAACCAATAATGCAGTTCAAATGGGCTTTAAATTTGAGTGAGATGGGTGAAAAATTCAAAGAAAGAATGTTTTAAAATCACTGCTTATTTCTTCTTATTGAATATATTTGAAGCAGTTTCTTAAAAGAAATAGCAAAGTAAACTTCAATTGGATGATTTAAGTAAAGAATTATAATTAAAATACTAGTTGAAGAGCTCTATGATTTTTTAAAGTAATATAAAAACAAGTTGGGAAAATTAGGAAAAAACATTTTAACACATTATATTGTTGGTGATGTTATGATAATTATAACATTAAAAAAATAACACTAGGAGGCAGAACCAAGATGGCAGAGAAGACACACATGTTATTATAAGCTTTCCTTCTACCCTCACTACTAATTACTAAATTCAGCCTCAGAAATAGTACTTGACTGGTGAAATACATGAATATTGGGAATACAACAAATTACCATCTGAAGATAATCTGGAAGATTATCAGAAAAAGTTTGTTCTGATTGGGCAGGATCTGGCCTGTGCAGGCAGAAAGGCAGGACCAGAAGCTAGCACACTGAGCCAAACTAGACATGGATGGTCTCCATAGATGGAAAATTTACAAGGAGGACTCTACCATAGGTTGGCTACTCTGCTTTAGTTGCAAAGAAGTAGATCAGCAGAGAATTTAAAGCCAAAAGTAGAGTGTACTCCAAAAAATGCCAGAATCTAACAGGATCTGGCTATACCCACCCAGTACCGGAAGTGACTCAGCACAAACCACAGTATAGATATGAAGCCCCATTCTATAGCATGGGACTTTTGCCCCAGGCAGTCTCACTTCTGATCACCAGGGGGGGGTTCTGCCCAGGGCAGCCACAAATCTGCACAGCAGGAGGGCTCTGCCCAGGGCAATAGAACTTCCAGAGTGGCTACACTTCCCAGGGCAGAAATACTTCCTGTGTAGGGCTCTTCCCAGGGCATTTCAGCAGCTTGGTGGCTCTTAGCAATCAATTTGCATGACAGGTATTGTCCATATATTTATCCCTATTCTGCAGAGGAAGCTGGTAACCTCCTTGCCCCGAAGGCAGAACCTAAGGATTTTTTTTTTTAATGAGTAAAAGAACCAAACTTACAGTAATCATAGGTAGCTTCTAGACAGAAAGAGAGCAGGTTTTCAACTCCCAGGACACTAATAGCCAACAATCTCCAGACAAAACCCCAAAGGGGGATATAACCTGGTCTGCATCAAACAAGGCTCTCCTAGAAGAAATTATCAAAGATCTCAAATTAGAGCTAGAAGAAAAATGGGGAAAGGAAAGAGAAGCTATGCAAGAAAGTAAATAAAAGGCATATAATTCACTTAAAGAAAAATTTGATAAAGTGGAAAAAGAAAACAACTTCCTGAAATGTGAACTGGAAAAAGTAAAGAACTTCCAGAGAGTGCAGGGAAATAAAATTTGTGAATTAAAAAAAAGATAAAGAACTCCAGAAAAGGAGAATTTATGAACTGAAAAAAAAATAACTAAGTAAAAAAAAAAATAGTTAAATGGAAAAAAAAATTCCATAGAACAAAGCAACTCATTTAAAAACTCAATTGTACATATACAAAAAAAAAGTAAAAAAAAAAAAAAAAAGCTAATGAAGAAAATACCTCATCAAAAATCAAAATGGGACATCAAGAATCAGTCAAGCAAAACCAGAAAAATGAAAAAAATAGGAAAAAAATGTTAAATATCTACTTGGAAAAACAACAGACCTGGAAAACAGATCTAGAAGAAATAATCAGAGGATTATTGGACTTCCTGAAAATTATGATGAAAAAAAGAGTCTAAACACTATTTTACAAAAAATCATCAAAGAGAGTTCTCTTTGCCCAGAGGTAATAGAATCAGAAGGTAAAGAATTCATCAAATACCTTCTTAAAGAGACCCTAAAATAAAAACTCCAAGGAATATTCTGGCTAAATTTCAGAATTATCAGATAAAGGAAAAAATATTACAAGCACCACCAATTTAAATACCAAGGAGTCACAATAAGAATCACTCTAGCTACTTCCATATGAAAGGATCGATGTGTCCAAAAGGCAAAAGAACTTGCAATGCAGCCAAGAAAAAACAACCCAGCTAAGCTGAGCATTTTCTTCCAGGGAAGAAGATGCATATTTAATGAAACAGGTGAATTTCATTTGTTTCTAATGAAAAAAACAGAGCTAAAGAAAAAATTTGACCCCCAATTATAGGACTCAAGAGAAGCAGAAAAAGGTAAAAAGAAATCTTGAGAACTGTATTTCTGTTATGGACATACATAAAAAGTTCATATATATTTAATTTTACTGATATAATATAAAAAGGGAAGTACAAATGGAAAAGAGATAGTATCAGAAAAAAGGGAAAAGAAGAGAGAAAAAGAGGAAAACCACATCACATGAAGAGGCATAGGAAACCTGTCATATCTAAGGAAATTTAGAGAGGGGGAGGAACATTGTGTGAATCTTACTCTCATTAGATTTGGCTCAAAGAGAAAATAATCGACATATTTGGTTTATAGAGAAACTTCTCTTACCTCATTAAAACGTGGGAGAGGAAATGGAAGAAGGAAAAGAGTAATAAGGGAAAGGTATAAGAAAGAGGAAGGGATTCAAAGGAGGTGGGAGGGATTCTAAAGAGGGAGAGCTGTGTGAGGCAAGTGGTGCTCATAATTTTAATGCTGGGGAAGGGGATAAGGTGGGTTAAGAAAAAGAAAAGCATAATCTGGGGATAATAAGATGGCAGGAAATACAGAATTAGTTAAGTTTAACCATAAATGTGAATGGTATGAACTGTTCCATAAAACAGAGGCAGATAGCAGACTGGATCAAAAGCCAGAACCCTACAATATGTTGTTTACAGGAAACACATTTAAAGCAGGGAGATACATACTGGGTAAAGGTAAAAGGCTAGAGCAGAATCTATTATGATTCAGGTGAAGTAAAAAAAAATAAAGCAGGGAAAGCTATCCTTATCTCAGATCAAGAAAAAGCAAAAATTAATCTAATTAAAAGAGATGAGAAGAAACGATATTTTGCTAAAGAGTAGCACAGACAATGAAGCAATATCAATACTAAACATATACACAAAAAATGGTATAGCATCTAACTTCCTAAAGGAGAAGTTAAGAGAGTTGAAAGAAAAAATAGACAGTACAACTATAATATTTCAACCTTACACTCTCAGAATGAGATAAATCAAACCATAAAACAAATAAGAAAGAAATTAAAGAAGTAAATAGAATATTAGAAAAGTTAGGTATGATAGATCTTTGGAGAAAACTGAATGGAGACAGAAAGGAGTATACTTTCTTCTCAGCAGTTCATGAAACCTATACAAAAATTAACCATATGTTAGGACATAAAGACCTCAACATTAAATGCAGAAAGCCAGAAATAACAAATGCATTCTTTTCAGATCATGATGCAATAAAAACTACATTCAACAAAAAGTTAGGGATAAATAGATCAAAAAGTTATTGGAAACTAAATAATCTTATCCTAAAGAATGAATGGGTGAAACAGCAAACTATAGACACAATTAATAATTTCACCCAAGAAAATGACAACAATGAAACAATATACCAAAATTTGTGGGATGCAGTCAAAGTCAAAGGGGAAATTTTATATCTCTAGAGGCTTGTTTGAATCAAATAGAGAAAAAGAAGATCAATGAATTCGGCTTGCAACTTAAAAAGCTAGAAAAGACCAAATTAAAAATACCCAATCAAATACTAAACTTGAAATTCTAAAACCAAAAGGAGAAATTAATAATATTGAAAATAAAAAAGTATTGAATTAATAAAAGTAAGAGTTGATTTTATGAAAAAAACAATAAAATAGATAAACCTTTGGTAAATCTGATTAGAAAAAGGAAAGAGAAAAATCAAATTGTTAGTCTGAAAAATGAAAAGAGAGAACTTTCCACCAATGAAGAGGAAATTAGAGCAATAATTAGGAGTTACTTTGCTCAACTTTATGCCAATAAATTTGATAACCTAAGTGAAATGGATGGCTACCTATATCAGGTTAACAGAGGAAGAAGTAAATTGCTTAAGTAGTCCCATTTTAGAAAAAGAAATAGAACAAGCTATTAATCAACTCCCTAAGAAAAAATTCCCAGGATTTACTCCAATGTTATATAGATTATTTGAAAAAATAGGGAATGAAGGACTCCTATCAAATTCCTTTTATGACATAGACATGATACTGATACCTAAACCAGGTAGGATGAAAATAGAGAAAGAAAATCTCCCTAATGAATATTGATGCTAAAATCTTAAATAAAATATTCACAAAAAGATTACAAAAAACCATCCCCAGGAAAACACACAGTGATCAAGTAGGATTTACACCAGGAATGCAGGGCTGGTTCAATATTAGGAATTAGTATAATTGACCATATTGATTACCAAATTAACAAAAATCATATGATCATCTCAATAGATGCAGAAAAAGCATTTGATAAAATCCAACATCCATTCCTGTTAAAAAGACTTGAGAGTATAGAAATAAATAGACTTTTCCTTAAAATAATCAGTAGCATCTATTTAAAAGCATCAGTAAGTATCATATGTAATGGGGATAAATTGGAACCATTCCCAATAAGATCAAGAGTGAAACAAGGTTTCCCACTATCACCATTATATTCAATATTATATTAGAAATGCTAGCTTTGGCAATAAGCATTGAGAAAGAGATTAAAGGAATTAGAGAAGGTAATGAGGAAACCAAATTATCACTCTTTGCAGATGATATGATGGTATATTTAGAGAACCCCAGAGATTCTAATAAAAAGCTATCAGAAATAATCCACACCTTTAGCAAAGTTGCAGGATGCAAAATAAACTCACGTACATCATCAACATTCTTATATATCACTAACAATATCTAAACAGAGTTACAAAGAGAAATTTCATTTAAAGTAACTACAGATAGTATAAAATATATGGGAATCTATCTGCCAAGAAAAAGTCAGGAACTAAATAAGCAAAACTACAAAACACTTTCCACACAAAGTCAGATCTAAACAATTAGAAAAATATTAAGTGATCTTGGACAGAGTGAACAAATATAATAAAAATGATAATACTACCTAAACTAATCTATTTATTTAGTGTTATACAAATCAGATTCTCAAAAATTATTTTAATGACCTAGGAAAAATAACAACACAATTCATCTGGAAGAACAAAAGGGCAAGACTTTTAAGGGAACTAATGAAAAAAAAAAATCAAATGAAGGTGGTCTAGCTGTACCACATCTAAAACGATATTATAAAGCAGCTGTTACCAAAACCATTTGGTGTTGTCTAAGAAATAGACTAGTTGATCAGTGGAATAGGATAGGTTCAAAAGACAAAATAGTCAATAACTTTAATAATCTAGTGTTTGAGAAACCCAAAAACTCCAGCTTTTGGGATAAGAATTCACTGTTTGACAAAAACTGCAGAGAAAATGGGAAATTAGTATGGCAGAAACTAGGCATTGACCCACAGTTAACACCATACAACAAGTTAAGGTCAAAATAGATTCATAACCTAGGCAAAAAAATTGAGATTATAAATAAATTAGAAGAACATAGGATCATTTTCTTCTCAGACCTGTGGAGGAGGAAGGAATTTGTGATCAAAGAAGAACTAGAGATCATTATTGATCACAAAATAGAAAAATTTTTATTTTATCAAATTGAAAAGCTTTTATACAAAGAAAATTAATGCAGACAAGATTAGAAGGGAAACATTTTTACAGTCAAAGGTTCTGACAAAGGCCTCATTTCCAAAATATATAGAGAATTTTCTCTAACTTATAAGAAATCAAGCCATTCACCAATTGATAAATAGTCCAAGGATATGAACAGACAATTTTCAGATGAAGGAATTGAAACTTTTTCTATTCATATGAAAGGTGTTCTCAATCACTGTTGACCAGAGAAATGCAAATTAAGACAACTCTGAGATACCACCACATAGCTCTCAGATTGGCTAGAATGACAGGAAAAGATAATGATGAATGTTGGAGGGGATATGGAAAAACTGGGACATATACATTGTTGGTAGAATTGTGAATGCATCCAACAATTCTGGATAGCAATTTGGAACTATGCTCAAAAAGTTATCAAACTGTATACCCTTTGATCCAGCAGTGATACTACTGGGCTTATTTCCCAAAGAAATCTTAAAGAAGGAAAAGAGACGTGTTTATGCAAAAATGGTTGTGGTAACCCTCTTTGTAGTGAACTGGAAGCTGAGTGGATGCCCATCAATCAGAGAATAGCTGAATAAATTGTGTTATATGAATGTTATGGAATATTATTGTTCTGTAAGAAATGGCCAACGGAATGATTTTAGCAAGGCCTGGAGAGCCTTATATGAATTGATGCTGAGTGAAAAGAGCAGGACCAGGAGATCATTAAATACTTCAACAACAATACCATATGATGATCAATTATGATGGATGACTCTCTTCAGCAATGAGATGAACTAAATCAGTTACATTTGTTCAATAATGAATAGAACCAGCTACACCCAGCAAAAGAACTCTGGGAAATGAGTGTGAACCACAACATAGCATTTCGAATCCCTATGTTTTTGTCTGCTTGCATTTTTGATTTCCTTAGGTTAATTTTACTTTATTTCAAAGTCTGATTCTTCCTGTGCAACAAAATAACTGCATGGATAGATAGAAAGATAGATAGATAGATAGATAGATAGATAGATAGATAGATAGAGTATTTAACATATACTTTAACATATTTAACATATATTAGTCTGCCTGCCATTGGGGGAAAGGAGGAGGAAGGAGGGGAAAATTTGGAACAAAAGGTTTTGCAATTGTCAATGCTGAAAAATAAATAGACTTTTCCTTAAAATAATCAGTAGCATCTATTTAAAAGCATCAGTAAGTATCATATGTAATGGGGATAAATTGGAACCATTCCCAAAAAGATCAAGAGTGAAACAAGGTTGCTCACTATCACCATTATATTCAATATTATATTAGAAATGCTAGCTTTGGCAATAAGTGTTGAGAAAGAGATTAAAGGAATTAGAGTAGGTAATGGGGAAACCAAATTATCACTCTTTGCAGATGATATGATGGTATATTTAGAGAACCCCAGAGATTCTAATAAAAAGCTATTAGAAATAATCCACACCTTTAGCAAAGTTGCAGGATGCATGTATATATCTTGTAAATAAAAAGCTATAATAAAAAAAACACTATTTGAGCTGAAATATATAACTAGAGATAAAAACTCTATTTCCATTTCAGGAAGATTTCTACTCTTCCTTTTGGATTAACATATCCTAAATATTAAATGGGTTAACACTGTATCAGTCCCAAGCTAAAACTGAGAATGTTAGCAACCATAACCACATAGAAAAGGTAGTTCATTAAATAATGTGATCCTGTGACTCCAACATATGCTAATTTAATGTCCTTCCTAATTTCATTTAACCCATAGCTATTGTAATAATTTTGCTATAGATCTCGGGCTATATTTAATTTGTTTTTGTTTTGTTTTTGTTTTTGTTTTCTTTTATGTATTTATTTCTAATACACATTGCTTTATGAATAATGTTGGGAAAGAAAAAGCAAAACAGAAGGGAAAAAAAAAGTGAACATAGGAAATCTGAACAAGGAAATAAAGTTTGAGGTTAAGATTTCAGAGTGATAGCTATGGGCAAAAGTCATTTACTCTTTATTAAAACTATTCTACTCTTTCCTTGATCTTTCTGCTTGAGAATTGAAAGGGATTTCCTCCCAAGTCATGATGCTTTCTTAATATAACATTTTCCTGCATATAATATTACGCTTTGTGTGAAATGAGAGCACTTTTATCACTTTTATATATCCCTTGAAGGAAAGGGAATGAATTGGAAAATAAATCAAAGATAACTGCAATTTTAAGCCTATATAATCATAAAATGTTAGTGTCATTAACAGAAAGAGAAAAGTTGGGGCAGAAGGAAATTTTGAAGGAGAGATTTAAAAATTGAGTAGTAGGCATTTAATATATGTGGTTCCACTGAGACAAGCAAGTGAACATATGAAGTGGACTAGGGACTATTCAGATGTGACATAGTTTGGAGATGTGACATAGTTTGGACAAAACTAAAAATTTAGTACCAACATACCCAGACTAATATTATAATTTTTTATTATAGCTTTTTATTTACAAGGTATATGCATGGGTAATTTTTCAGCTTTGACAATTGCAAAACTCTTTGTTCCAATTTTTCCCCTCCTTCCCCCAACCCCTCCCCCAGATGGCAGGTTGACCAATACATGTTAAATATGTTAAATACAATATATATATACATGTCCATACAGTTATTTTGCTGTACGTAAAGAATCGGACATTGAAATAGTGTACAATTAACCTGTGAAGAAAATTAAAAATGCAAGTGGACAAAAATAGAGGGTTTGGCAATTCTATGTAGTGGTTCATAACTCATTTCCCAGAGTTCTTTTGCTGGGTGTAGCTGGTTCAATTCATTATTGTGTGTTGGAAATGATTTGATTCATCTCTTTGTTGAAGAGAGCCACATCCATCAGAATTGATCATCATATAGTATTGTTGTTGAAGTATATTATGATCTCCTGGTCCTGCTCATTTCACTCAGTATCAGTTCGTGTAAGTCTCTCCAGGCCTTTCTGAAATCATACTGTTGGCCAGACTAATGTCATTAATATAAAAGAAATATTAAGCAAAACAAAATTTTAGGGCAACAATTATTACCAGAGAGCTAGGAAGAATAATAGAAATATATGCAAGTGAAATATGAGTTTTGCTTTTCCTCTTCTAGTGTCCTCAGTATCTTCATAATGCATGTTATTTGAATAGGTGGGATAGAAGTTGGAAAAGCAAATGATTACTCAAAAAATTTTAATGGAAATGCAGATTGTGGGGGGATGGCAGGGAAAATGAAATAAATTCCAGAACAATCTCTTTTCCACCCCTACTTTCTTTTTTATATCATCACAATAAAGTCAAAGTATACCTACATTATCTAAGTATGCCCCTAATAAAGACATCATTCTTAAGAGTTCAACAAAATTTTAATCTTTAAAAAACATTTTTTCTTCTCTTTTTTATCTTTTTTATGCTTCTATTGAGTTCTGTATTTGAAAGTCAAATTTTCTGTTCAGTTCTAGTGTTTTCCTCAAAAATAAATGAAAATACCCTATTTCATTGAATGTCCATTTTTCCCTGAAAGATAATGCTTAATTTTGATGAGTAGTTGATTCTTAGCTGTGATCCAGGCTCCTTTGCTCTCCAGAA
The DNA here is from genome assembly GCF_048593235.1 of Sminthopsis crassicaudata. Taxonomy (NCBI): domain Eukaryota; kingdom Metazoa; phylum Chordata; class Mammalia; order Dasyuromorphia; family Dasyuridae; genus Sminthopsis; species Sminthopsis crassicaudata. The sequence goes on from NC_133622.1 coordinate 112,374,619, forward strand.
TATCATATTCCAAGCCTTTACATCCTTTAAAGTGGATGTTGCTAGGTCCCTTATAATCCTATTGTGCCTCTTTGATATTTGAATTGTTTCTTTCTGGAAGCTTGCAGTATTTTCTCCTTGATCAGATAATTCTGGAATTTAGCTACAATGTTCCTTGGAGTTTTCATTTTGGTGTATCTTTCAGGAGATGATGGATGGATTCTTTCACTGGCTATTTTACTCTTTGGTTCTGATATTAATGATATCAGGGCAGTTTTCCTTGATAATTTCTTGAAAGCTGTTATCTAGGCTCTTTTTTTCATCGTGGTTTTCAGGTAGTCCAGTAATTCTTAGATTGTCTCCTCTGGAACTATTTTCTAGATTAATTGTTTTTCCAATGAAGTATTTTACATTTTCTTCCATTTTTTTTTCATTTTTTGGTTTTGTTTGATTGATTCTCAATGTTTTACTACATCATTCACTTCTATTTGTTCAATTCTAATTTTTAGTGAATTATTTTCTTTAGTTAGCTTTTTTACCTCCTTTTGCATTTGGCCAAATGAGCTTTTAAATGAATTGTTTTATTCATTAGATTTTTTTCCATTTCACCAATTCTAATTTTTAGGGAGTTGTTCTCTTTTTCCATTTCACCAGTTCTGTTTTACAAGGAATTGCTCCTTTTTTCATTTTATCAAATCTATTTTTTAAGGAGTGGTTTTGTTCAGATAATTTCTGTTTTCTTTTCCAAACTCTTCTGCATAGTTCTCATTTACTTTTTTCCCCATTTTTCTTCTAAATCTCTTTTAAGATCCCTTTTTAATTCATCTAAGAGCCTTTTGAGTTGGAAAGCAACTCACATCACTCTTTGAGGCTTCATCTGGAGGCATTTTGCTTTTAGTGTCCTCAGGCTTTGAAATCTATTCTTCCTTGTCTCCATATTATTTGATGAGAGCTCTTTTTTTTTAAATTTTTGCTCATTTTTAAAGTTTGAGGCCTTGCTCTTAAGGTAAAGGGAAGATTGTCCTAAGCTTCATCTACAGGCAACAGTGGCTTCATACTACTCTGGGGCTAGTTCTGCCAGCTTCCTTCCCAAGCTGGAGGAATCCAACCAAATCTCGCTTGCTTTGCCTGGGTTCAAGAGTTCATTATTTGCCTTCTGTAGTTGTGCTGGAGATCTCACAGGTAATCTGATGATCCACTGGCTTTGGAACTAGAACAAAATAGCCAATGCTTCTGTATTTTGGCTAAGAGCCTTCTAGTAGATTTTCTTGGCACATGGAGGCTTCCCTGCCCTGGACTTCCCTGCACTGTGCCTGCACTGAGTGTCTCCCCTTTCCCCCCCCACCCCGCCCCCTGTCTGATTGAGATAGACCTTTCTTGAAGTTCTTCAAAAATACCATTTGCTAAGAATTTGTTACATTCCAAATATTTGTGGGTTCTGTCACTTCAAAAACCATTCAGAGGCCTGATCTAGTGTTGATTCTGAGGGAAGCCAGAAAGAACTCAAAGGCCCTTCTACTTTCCGCCATCTTGCCTCTGTTCCCAAAAGAAGTTAACATCACAGAAATCTACAATGCATTTGTTTTCCACCTGAATTATCTAACTGTGAGTCCTATACCTAAATGTTTATGTTGAACAAAAGAAACTGAATTTTTTTTTTTCCCATCACAGAGAAATGTTGTAGTTACAATATCTAGTTAGAGGTTGAATCCTTTCATACTATGTTGGTCTGACATAAAAAAAAAAAAAAAAAAAAAAAAACAGAACAGATAAAATTTTATAATCCAATAACTAATTTCCCAATTGCTTAATTCAATGCTAATTCAAACGCATGTATATTCTTTCACCCTCCCTTTTTTTCCTATTCTAATTCACTAAATTTATATTTCTCATACATTAAATGCATTAAAAAGGATTGGCAAAAGAGCAAAGTATAGCCACTCACTGCTAGGGCTAGAAGAGACAGATTGTTTTCTTTGAAGTGTCCCCTTTGCAAAAATAGAGTCAATATCTACTTTATATTGTATTTTCAAAGAGTGGTTAAGACATATTCTTAGTATTGTCACCATTTCTACTCCTTAGATTTCCTTCGGATAGTGCAATTTTCTTTCCTCTGAGTGTCATTGTCACTATATCCTCTTAGACATAGACAATTCTCTGTTAAGAGTGGAGATAGGGAAGAAAGAAGAAAAATTCTATTGAAATTTTGTCAGTGAATTAGGTCCTACCAAAAGGGAAGAATACAAATTCTGAATTTTAAAACATGAAATGGAAAGTGATCATATTTTTGTTTTGAAAGAATCCTTTCTGCAAGTGATCAGAAAAAAAGATGTATCTTTTTCCTACCAATGTGTTGCTATATTAAGTACTGAGTACATGTACTGAACTAGAGAACTATGAAGCACCATGCTAAACTAGATAACCATTGTCTTTATCAATTGCACTGACTTAATACCTTGTAAGAATCCTTATTTCAGAGTTCTGGCCCACAACAGTCATATTTTATACATACATACATACATACATATATATATATATGAATATATACATATACACATATATATGAATATATACATGCACACATATATACATACACACATATATGAATATATACATATATACACATATATATGAATATATACATATACACATATATATGAATATATACATATACATATACACACATATATATGAATATATACATACACACACACATATATATATATGTGTCTAGATAGATAGATAGATAACAACTGAGCATCCTTTCTATCATCAGGAATTCTTGTTACATTTAATTCAACATAGCCGTGTCGTTCAGTAACCATGTGGAGACTTAACTATACTAACCTGATTTCCCTAGCTTTAATCCTTTTAGTTTGCCTTGTACAGCAGTGGCATCACTCCCCAGGAACAGTTCAGACACTGAAAGGATCTGGTTCAACATGGCCCATTTTAGCAAGTAGCTATTCAATGTTATTCCTAGGATTTATAATTTTTTGTCAGCTTCCTTAGCCTGTGGCATCTCTTTCCTTTACCATTTTTAAGCAATAAAATCTATCCAGAGACATATTGTAGATATAGCATTCTTTTTGAGAGAATTTGGGATATAGGACAGACCCCCTGGGACTTGGATGGCAAGATGAACAATACAGAACTTTATTTTTTTCCCAGCACTTTCATATTATTAGAATGAAACTTCACTCTAAATTCTGAAAAGGCAGAGTTTCAGAGGTTAAAAATAATGTCCTACAGACATAAAATTCTCCAGAAATTCAACTTTAATTTTGCTGCCATAATCATCACAAAGGCAGTAACAATAACAGTATTAATTGAGTTCAAGACAAATATTGAAAACTACATGAAGTAACAGGAAGGAATAAGATCATTAAAATAATCAAATATTCTAGCTATCTAGAAACTGTAGCTGAAATAGGGAGAGGAGGAAGGATGAAGGAGGATTTTTTTTCTTTTCAATTTAGCCAAATTTTTTGTTGCTCCAAGTATCAGAAGAATAAAATGTTGAGTGCCCTTGGTTAATACATTACTTTGAAGCAAAAATTCCACACACAAAAAAAATTTGTGAAATGCCTTATTTCATGTTTTCCTTCAGATGACTAAATATGATTTTTCATTGAAGAAATTTTTTTAAATGCCTCACAATTGATTCACTTAGGTAATGGTAAAATGCATTTGGGATTAAATTTGTAATTTGTAATCAGTCTAGGTATTAGAAGAAAAAGTCTGCAATTTTTTCATATTTGGTTGACTTCAGATGCAGTTATGCTCAATGTTGACATTATATTTTAAGACATCTTTGCAGAATCTCAAACATGAGGTACACTATCAAAGGAGCCATAAAAATGTGCTCATATTTACTGAGCACCAGGTGTACACTTTTCAGAACTATATTAAAGATGTTAAAATTGAGGTCTCTGTATGAAGAATGCTAAAGAATGAAATAATTTTATTTCATATGGAAGAACATCCATAAAATGTCAATCCTAATTTAAAGCATTTTGATCACTGTAAATGTAAAAAAAAAATTTCTACAAATTATTAGAGAGAATTAAACCTCAATATCTACTTATTCTGAATAGAGAGCTAATGCTACAAGGTTTTTGTATAGGCCAGATTTCTAAAAATAGTGGGAAAAGGTATGATTCAGAAAAAAATTTTAAATGTCTTTGAAGTTTAATACATTTGAATACTCAAAGGAACCTGTGATCACAGGTTCCCATCTTTGTGTGTGATATTTTGATATAAACCTAAACCTCTACATGTATTTCTGAACAATTCTCATCCATTATCTTTCAGATGGATCCATATAGTGCTCTGGAGGATTTGTTTAATATCTTACACTTATTAATGTTGCATTAAACTTTTCCAGCTATAATACCTTGTATTCATTGTTTGCCTGGCCTATATATTTTTCCAGTAAAATATGTTTTTTCTGATATCTTTTACCTGAGTCATTGTTAATAAACTACAGATTACTTAACAACACTCATTATTCATCTTTCCTTTGCTCTTGGTGTCACAATAAAATTTAGACATTATGGTGCTCTATAGCCATATAGAATCATGGCATATGTGTGTATGCGTATTTCTGCATATAGAATCAGTATATTGTGATATCAAAGATAAGCTTTGGTAGAAGTAGTGAGAATCTAATTATTAATAAAGCACTGTATAATTTCCCAAATGTAATTTTCTACTTAACCCTAGAGTTAATTTGTCAATCTGTAATACCTGCCCCAAGATAGACAGATAGGTAGATAAATAAATAGATAGATGTAAATATATATGAAATATATATATATAATATATATATGTATATATGTATATATATATATATAATGAATGTGTATATACATATTGGACATATTACATATTTATATGTGTATAGATAAATGGTTAGAAAGTTTTATATATAATTATAAACATAGTTGCATAAAACTATTGTATAGTTATACTACATACATACTTTCATATGTGTGTATAAATTTATATGTGCTTGTATGCAGATAAAATAGTTCATAACCTTGGATAGAATGACAGGGCTACAGTGATATAAATATTGAATGTGGGTGAAAGTATGTGTATAGATATATAGATATACTATATATACACAAAAATATATATACAGAAATATAGTGATATTTAAATATAGCATAATTATACTGCACATATATACACACATATATATATATATAAATCTATGAATATATGTATAAAATGGATGGATGGATGATAGATTTGAATAGAGAGACAGAGATAGAGTGATATAGATATATTTGTATGTGTGAATATGAATATAATGTGTGAATATATATATATATATAGGTGGATATACTATATATATATAATTATATATGTGTGTATGTATGTACCGGAATAGGCAAAAGTCCAGGTCTATCTTATCTCTTTTAGTGGGATCCATATGATAGAATATCCTAATGTAGACAATTTTAATTTTTCATCCAATTTGATTTTTCGCTGTGAGTGGTCAGGTTGATTTTTTTTGAATGGTCTTGAATCTCATTGATAAAGTTCTTTATTATGTTGAAGCTTGTTGCAATAAAAATATTGTAATCTGCAAACAAGAACATAGAGCTTTGTCATAATTAAGAAGTGGGATTTACTTCTGTTTGATCTTTGCATAGAATAGTCTGTGTGATTATGAAGGAGGTTAAAAAGGAGAGAACAAGATAGGGAAGGAGAGAGGATGGGAAGAAGAAGAGAAAGGAGAAATAAAGGGGGAAAAAGAAGAGATGAGAAAAGAGAAAGAGAGGTAAAAGAAGAGGAAAAAAGAAAAAAGAGAGAGAGAGAGAAGAGAGAAAGACAAAAACAGGCAAAGATAGAGAACCAGATACAAAGGCAGAGTCAAAAACTCCAGGAACAAGAGGGTACAGTTGAGGTGATGAAGTAGAGGAAGGGAAGAAAGAATTATTAAGTGCAGGAATACATTTATGAGTAATCACATAAAAATAAGTTCGAGGCACACACAAAACAATTTATGAAGAGATTTTTGTTTTGCTTTGCTTTGTTTTGTTACTTGCAGCATAAACACCAAAACATTGAAACAATAGCAAAGGAATTTCAGATATTTTCTAGTCCAATATAAATCTAAATAGGAATTTCCTATACAAAGTCCCTCAATAAATAGTAATCCAATCTTTGATTAAATACTTCTTAATCAAGAAATTATACTACTTCTTAAAGTCTCTCAACAAATGTTCACTTCTAATATCTCTCTAACTCTTAATTTATGATACTTTTAGATAATTCTCATTCTTAGGAAGCTTTTCCTTGCATCATCATGATAATAATAATAATGTTAGAGGACTTTGAAATTTACACAATTCTTTTTATGTTACTTCATTTGATTTATAAAACTATTCTGTGAGATGTTATCAATAAGTATTATCTCCATTTTAAAAATGGAAAAACTGAGGCTCAACAGCTACTGGCATCAGCAACTGGATTCCAACTCTGTTCTCTCCTTATTCAAATTGCAGCCTTCTTTATATTATTTCACTTTCTAGTGGTTCTAAATCAGCCTCTGAGACCAATTAAGTCAAATCCCTCTTCCATATGGCAGACTTCCATATCCTACAAGATAGTTCTTGTTTTTCTCTCCCAATTCCTCTGGTCTACTGTGGACTAAACATTTTCAGTTATTTTACTCAGCCTCTATTACAGAATGGTCTCCAGTACCTTGGCCATCCTGGAGGATTCCTATAGATGGACTCTAGCCTCAAAATTGCCTTCTTAAAATATGACACTACATGCAATATTCCATTTGTAGTCTGACCAGAGCAGAATACAAGACTAACACCAGTTTATTCAGTGTACTATGTGGCTAATTATAATATATGCTGTATTATATAATTTGTAATAATAATGTTATTATCAGCTTTTTGTTGATTGCTGTTTCATACTGTTGACTTGAACTGAGTTTGTAATTCATCAAAACTATCGTTTCTTTTAAAAATTGTTTTACCTAATAATAATGAATGTCTAATATCTTAAGCTTTATAAAACACATATGTTAACTCATTTGGTCTTCACAAAATCCTAGAAATAGGTTCTATTATTATCCCTATTCCACAGTTGAGGCTGATTAAGAATAAGTGACTTCCCGGATCACATTATATGTTTGAGGAAAGAAACTTGGGTCTTCTTGACTCCAGCTCAAACATTTTTTCCTGGTATATTTAACACTCCTGTTCTTAAACCTTCCTTATCCCAACTGGGGTAAGATTGATTATTTAAAGGGCTTTCAGCATCATTTTATGTTATTATCCATTCCTTTGCTGTTTTAAGTCAGTTTAGATTGTAGTCAGATTTTGCCATTAACGCCAAAATTTATTCCTACTGTCAGTATACATTCATATCACAAGTTTCAGCAGCTAAAGTCAATTAAATTAGTAGGCATAAGCAAAGGAAACATAACACATTTTCTCTAATATTGTACCAAGAACTAATACTAGACTTGGGATTCCTCAGTTCTAAACCCAACTCTGCAAAAACTTGTTTTTTTGACCTTGGACAAAATATTTAACTTCTCTAGTGGCTCTTTAAAATGATAGAGTAGAATTAAAGGATTTTAAAGTTCCCTTTGAAGTTATAACATCTTATGATTCTAATTAAAGATGTATTTCTCTTATAAATTAAGATAATACTCTTTTGTTTAAAGTGGGGGGCCCTTAGTTTTATGGTCATCATTGTTTTCTGCTCAGGAAGAGATAATTAGATATATTCTTGAATTTCTAAGTATTTTGTAAATTGGGTAGTATTTGATTTACTTAGCAAGACCTCCCACACATATAGATACATACCTATATTCTAAAAACCAGTGGCATTGGTTTCCTTGCTGTTTCTTGAACAAGACACTCATTCTTCCAAATTCAGGAATTTTGACTCATTGTCCCTCATGACTGGACTCTTCTCTCCTCCATCTCTACCTCTTAATTATCTTCTTCCAAGTCCCGGTTAAAATTCCCCCTTTTAGGGAGAGCATTTTCCAATTCCTAGTAATTTTAGCGCCCTTTCTCTGTTAATTCTTCCTATTTATCCTGTATGTAGCTTTTTGTATGTATTTTTGTTTACATATTGTCTTTCTTATTAAATTGTGAATTCACTGAGGACAGGAACTATCTTTTGCTTTTCTTTGTGTCCCTAACTCTCATCATTATGCCTTGCATATAGTAGTCACTTAATAAATGTTATTCTGACTATTGATGCTTCTGCATTTTACTATTAGAATTAAGGAAGCCATCCTACATGTATGATTTTTTTAAATGAAAAAAAAATGATCAGGCTATATAAGAAAATAAAGGTTTTGCCTTCTTACATAATAATCTTCTTTCCTTCTTTCCTTCCATCTTCCCTTTCCTCCCTTCCTTCTTTTTCTTATTTTTAGATTGAGTGTTTACCTCATACAGGTCAGACATCCAGTGACTGCTCATGGGCCTGATTCTAAAACTGATTAAAATGGAAACTAACCTGTTCCATTTTTCTGACCTGCACTAGTTTCCTTGTCCAAAGTCAGCTCTGACCTGCATTAATTGCCTTGTCCAAAATCATCTTAGTGGTTCTTCACTATAAAGGGATTATCATCAATTTTTTTTTCTGAGCCAATTGGGGTTAAGTGACTTACCTAGGGTCATACAGCCAGGAACTATTAAGTAACTGAGGCCAGATCTTAACTCAGGTCCTCCTGACTTCAGGGCTGTTGCTCTATCCACTACACCAACTAGCTGCCCTAAAAGACTCCTTATTTTAATGACAGACTTATTGTGAACACCTAATTGCTTTTAGCCTCACTGCAACCCTAAACTCCAGAACTCAAGAAATCCATACTTAGTAGGGATTCCAGCTATACCTTGTTAATTATGTCCACTCTTTTCCAAAGCATTCAACACTTGCTAAAACTCCAAAAATCCATCAATATATCTGTGTTTGAGAAGTAACATAGGTAGGCATTGTTATTCAGTTATTTTAATCATGTCTGATTCTTTATCACCCCAATTCAGGTTTTACTAGCAAAGATGCTGGAATAATTTGTCATTTTCCTTTCCAATTCATTTTACAGGTGAGGAAACTGAGGTAAACATGATTAACTTGTCTAGAGTCACACAGCTAGTAAGTGTCTGGAGCCAGATTTGAATTCAGGTATTTCTGACTCCAGGCCTACCACTCTATCTACTGTGTCACCTGTGGCAGAAACAGGCATTAGACTTATTCAGACAGACATGGTAAGATTTCACAGATCTAGAATGACATTCATTCCCTATTTTCATTAACTTTGCCCATTCTTCTCACCAGTAGCTTCTAGAAAATTCTTATTCAAAATATTAAATTGAAAATGGCAGACTAACTTTTCATTCTCTTACAAAATGTGTTGATTAGTTAATTCAGCTTACATGCTAATTGTGTCTTGTTAATGTTGAAAGCATTTTTCTCTGGCCTTTCTGATACAATACACTTTAAAATGTTATGAAAAAAGGGTAAGGCAGAAAAATGAGTCCAGGTACAATTTCTAATGACTAATTCATTGCAAAAAACAATTAGGTATTGTGGGTAATATATTATATGGCTGTAGCTTAGCACATGACCTAGTTTGCAACAAGGCTTCTGGGCTTTGCTTCTCTGCCCTTGTGCTTAAAAGGTATTGCCATGTAGTTTGAGTCACATAGCTATTAACAAGCTCCAGTTACCTGAATTAAAGCAGAGAATGTAAACGCTGTTTTTTCTCATTATTAGCAATGAGAACATAGCATCTTGAGATTTACTAGATGAAGAAAAAATTAAAACTCTCAGGAATTGTGTGTGTGTGTTGGAGATTAGTTTTTCAGTGAAGGCTTTTAAACACATAAAAGCATTAAAAATTCTGTGTGATGACAGCTTGTTCAATTTATTATCAATAAAAGGAAGTTTGTTACCAGTTTATGACAATAAACTGCCTTCCTAAAGCAAAATGAAATAGATGAAGATAATTAACCAACCTCAATCAACTTTGCAAAAACGACTTCTCAGAGGAAAGGCACCTATGAAATTAAAATGCCAGATGTTATATACATTAAAAATAAAAGCATATCAAGCATTCCCTCAAATCTACTTTAAAGTAGTAATTAAAATATTTTCATTCTGTCCGTGCATTTTGGCTTGACAAGAGTTAGAGGTGATTCTTAAAATGTGGTTATTGAAGGTCTCAACTTGAATCTTGTTTTTAATGACCAAATTTATTTTAGCTATCTGTCACTGAATTCAGTTTGCATTTCAAAAGGAGAAAGGAGGGGAAATAAGAGGGAAAGGATAGAGTTTCTTCAAAATTATATTTGGATTGTTGGAACTGGCAAAAAAAAAAGAATAATTAAATATTAATAATAATTGGAACAATTACTCCAAATTATTAATAAGAAAAGAAAAGCCAAACGAAATAAGTCTGAGTTTTTGCCTTATGCCCAGAAAATTGACTAAGATGACCAAAGATTGAAATATTCAAGTTGGAAAGATTGCAGAATGACAAATGAATTAACATCATATATAAATTAATATGATACATATTATTAATTATTAATATGTTGTCTATGGAACTGAGAATTGTACCAATCACTCTGAAAAGCAATGTGTAATTATACTAAAGAATAACTAAGTTGTCCATGTGATATGAACCCAAAGATCCCATTGCTTGGCATAGATTTCCCCCAAAAAATCAAATAATTAAAAATGCAATTATCTATTGATTTATTCTTTGCAGAATATTTTACAATAACAAAGAACTGACAACAAAAGTAGGCATCCAACACTGCAAGGCACTCTTTAAAATTACTTCCATATTTTATTATGTAGGTTCAATGGAAAAAAATAAGAGCTCTGAAGTTAGAGGACTTGGATTCAAATCTGAGCTCTACTATTCACATGACTTTAGGCACATTAACCTCTTCTCTCAACTTTCCCATCTATAAAATGAAAAGTATTTGGTCTAAGGATACTTTTATGTCAAAAAAATTATACTGAGGATTCACCAAACAGCTTTTATTGATGTGGGTCATATCTATCCATATTTATCATGTTAAAAATTAAAGCATTTAGGATTACTATAAAAAGTTTTATGTAATTTTCATAGTTATATAATATTTTGATAGCAATATCAATAGTTTTCAATACTTTTTGACCTAATGGACTCCTTGAAAATGATGTGGGAATCTCCCAACAAAAGTATGCTGGAGCCAGCTCACACCTATTAGAGAAAACTTATTGAATTAGCCCTACAAAACAGAGCTTGATTTATTATTTTCTTGATTGTCTAAACTTAAGAAATACATAGGGGAATTATTCATAATGCAGATTAAACATAAAAGTGTGTCATGTCCCCTTTTTTTCTGAATCATTGCAGAACATTTAGCAGTACCACCTTCTCTCCAGGTCAAGTATGAGAACCACTGAACAAGATGATTATAACTTCTGTGGTCCTCGTATATACTATTTATGTAACAGAAACTTACTTAACATGATTCTAGACATTGAATTAATTGTTTAAATCTTAAATCCATTCTGAGAAACAATAGTTCACAAATGTAAAGAATTTGGAAATATTCTCCCACCATTCTGTGCCTACTAAAGGATCATATCAAAGACTAAAAAGGGTTAATACTTCTAGAGCAAAAGTAGAAAATGAGGCAAACTAAGAAATATGATTGTGTCTTTAAAGTTTCAGATCAAAGATATATTTTTGCTTGTAGGATTCCTTGTGACATTTTGAGAATATGAATTAATTGTTCATGTTTAAAAATTATTTTATCATTTTTGCTTTAACTTTGCTGCTTTTTTTCTCAAAGCATTATGAAAAGGAAAAGAGTCTTAGTGAGTAGAGGGTCACCTATGGAATAAGAAGATTTGAATTCAGGTTCTGTGTGTGGCAATGAGCTCATTATTTAAGCTTTAAATGAACTTAGCAATTTTCTAAGTCTATAAATTCCATATGAATTGCTGACCTGATGAAAATTGATGAAACCAAAGGATTAGGCTAAGTTATATTTAAAAAGGCAATTTGGCATAGTAGGAAAGGTGCTAGGCTTAGAATCAGCAAGACCTACATTTGCATCCCATTTCTGGCACAAATTAGTTGTAAGTCCCTGGAGAAGTCATTTAATTTCTATGAGTCTGCAAAATCTCTTCAGTTTATCTACTAAGAGACAAAGTATGATTTCATAATAACCAAGGGCTAAAAAAATTAGTGGAATACATATTTCATTTCAAAATGGAACCCAATAAGAATCAAAGATTTATCCAACATTAGAATTTGAAAACATCTTGGAAATTATCTATAACAAATTCATCATATTACAGATGAAAGAATGTCCAAGCTACACTAATAATGTTAATAAGTAGCAATTCCAGGATCCAACAAGATCCTTTAATTCTTAAATTGGCAATTATTCTATAGAATAGTATTTGCAGATACATTTTATACCTTCTGTGGCTAAGACAGTTCCATTAAGCAAGAACACCTTTTTGGCAAATGGCCACCTGAAAGGGAGGTACACAGCCCAACTTTCAAGTCCCTCCTCAAGCAAAGCCTCAAAATTCCCAGCAGATCAAATAATAATCAAGAATTCTGAAGAGAAACTATAGTGTCTTCTTCCACCCCAAAACTGTGAAAATGTCAGCAGGACCAATTTTCTTCAGCAAAGCCAGCTTCTGGCACAGTCTGTCAGCTAGATCAGAAATGACCACAAATCTTTGTAGCCTGTAATGTTCTGTGTTTGAGGAAAGCAAGAACAACAGCAAGAAATACTCTAGGGTAGGGATTTTCTTAGCCACCAGCCTGGCTTCAAAGACAAAAATGATGATGGTCATTGTGGTGACACAGTGTTCAAACCAAAATAGTCAGGGTCCTTAGGTTCTGAATTCCCTAACAGACATCAGAAAGGATTGTGAAGATCCCAGAAAGTGGATGTTATAGAAAGAACTTGAGAAACTTGGGGTGAGAGCAAGTATGGCTGACTCTTCCATCCAAAGTACATCAGGGGCAGAGCCTTACCAGGAACTAAATCTGGAGGGATGAGTAAAACAAAGAACACACCATATAGTATCAAAAATTGTTGCCAATATAACTCTATGACAACTGCATTGCTTTTACCCTCTCTTTGTTAAAGGAGAGGGACAGGAAGGATTGGGAAGGATTTGCAATAGTGATAAGAAAGAAAAAGAGAAAGAAAGAAAAAAGGGAACCATTAATATTTTTAAATGCCCAGAAGAGACTAGAAGGAAGTACAGAGAAAGCACATATAAATACAGTTTTAAAAAATAACTTTTAAAATTTATTTTAAACATTTTTAAGCAATTGATATGAAACAGAGATTCCCACTTTCATACTGAATGTTCTTTGTATTCCTATTGTGCATATACAAATGCTTTTTGTGGTACTTAAGTTTAGAATAAAAAAGTTGGAATATCTGAATATTACAGTTTGTAAGGTTGTGAGTTAATAATTATATCATTATCTTAAATTCATTGTGACAGTAAAAGCTCTTTTAAAATAAGATTAGTTGTTGCTTAATTTTAAATTCCCTCTCTGTGCAATTAAAGCAAATAATTCTTTAAAGTTTTTGAGCACAAATTTTGGAAAATTAAAGAAAAAAACTCATTTTTGTGAGATGTTGAATTTAAAAATCCTGGGAATACATGCACATCAAAGGATCAATTAGGTCATGTGTTAACTAAGTTGGTAAACAATCAGTTTAGAATAAATCAGTTAGTCAAGCAGGTGAACCAATTTGTGTTATGAAAAATAGACAAACCCTAAGGAAAGTATGGAAATTTGTCATCAACACCTACTCTGGGAAGAGCTGCCTGCTTTGAACATCTAAGGTCATGAAACTGTTCCACAATTATGTCATAATCCATTGCAGTGATCCTGATATGGTATAGCATCTAGGGAAATATAATGGTAGTTTTGAGGTCTCCTGGCTGTGATGGGACTTTTGTTCTGATACACATACAGCCAACCTAGAAATGCTATTGTTCTGACAATCTGCCTGATTCTGGAAACCACTCCTCAATTTATTGCTGACTGATAATCTTGTCAGAGAGAACCAAATTCTGGAGATGACCACTCCTTCATCCTACCTGTGAGCCACAGAATTAGCACATCAATGTTAGAAAACTGGATAAATGTGTCTCTTTCTTTTGGAAATTCAGCCTGCTTTGTAATAGCATTCATTACAATTAAATAAACTTTTCCTTTGACTTAGATATTGATTCAAGCCTGCAAATTCTTTTAAGACACTTTGCAACACCTGTCTGTGACCCCAAAATTTTGGGATCTCCTTCCCAACCTCAACATTTAGTGGCCTGGTATGGGGAGGGTCTGGCCTCCCCTGGCTTGATTTCTTCTTTGTCAAGGTAAGACTCTCATTTTTTCTCCCACAATCCTATAGCAGGATACCTCAAGCCACTGAGAAAAGGCTTGTCTGGGTCATAATAAGTTATCAAGTTTTCCTTGACTGAGGACACTCAGTCTGGAAAATTCTTGCAATTTTCAGCAAAGTTCCTAGGAAACATTTGCCACCGTTTCACCTTTTCTGGGATGCCAGAGAAGACAGGGACAATAGGAAAGCTTTTGGCAAAATTTTGTGGCTTTTGGCAAACGTGAGATTGTCCTTATTCATTTCATTTTGTCTATGTCTGTGTCTCCTTGCTTCTGTTTCTCTTCTAATTTCTTTTGGAAATTCAGCCTGCTTTGTAATAACATTGCAATTATAAAAAACTTTGCCCCTTGACTTGGATATGGATTCATGCCAGCAAATTCTTTTGAGATACCACACAATACCAGTCTATGACCCTAAACTCTTTCAATGCCTTATTCCAAAAGACTGCAAAATGTAGGGAGACAGGGATGGGGGGAGGGAAGAAGCAGGATTTTATTCAATGTGAGTATGCCGCCAAGGGAAATGACTTAAATCACAAGTGGTTCAGCCCAGCATGTGTAAATACCCTTAATCTCACATTTGGTGTTTTATTATTAATTTTAAAATCAGGTTCTTAAAATCATATCTTATATGGTACCTGAAAAAACCCAGAAAAAATAAACACCTGATTTAAGAATATTGTGATAGATAATGAGATCAGAACTTAAAATGAAGGAATGGAAATAGTTTTTTGATTCTCATTTAAATTTGGTTATACAAGAAGTAGGACAAGGACATAGAAGCCTGTTAGGCCACTAAGATAAGCATAGAAGATAATAAAGGGGAAAAAAAAAAGAAATTGTCCCTCTCCTCAAAGAACTTACATTCTGCAGGCAGGAATAAATACACAACATAGAAAATTTAAGACAAAAAAAATATATATATATACAGCTGATTTCTTCGAAGCCAGGGATAAAGTAGCTCTGATAAAAGATAGAAAATTTTTATGGGGTTGATTGAAAAGGAATTAAACAAGAAAAGGAATAAAACTGCTCCTATAGGGTATTTATACACTATGCCAAATATCACAGAAAGTAGCCAGTGAGGTAGTTACCTAGTATTTCAAAGTATGAGTGTAATAATAATGGCTTCAAATGACTATAGATAAATGCATAAAGTGTGGATAATAAACATAATAAATGATATATCTTAAAGTAACAATGTAAATATTGTAATGTTCTCTGGTTCGGTTTTCTTGGTGTCTCTGGGAACAGCTTTTGTCTCAGTCCAGTAATCACCATGAGTAGGCAGGAGTTAAAGTCCAAATCCTTTATTATCTTTTTCAAAGTCTTATCTCCTTTCCTGGTGCTCTGTTAGCTTTCTTATAGTCCAGATCCTTTATGACCTCCTTCCTGGGCCTAGGCAGCTTTCTGGAGAGCCTTTTAGACTGGCCTTGGTCTCAATTGAGAAATGCAAGAGGAGAGCCTGCCACCAGTGGCTTGACTGAAAATCAAGTGAATGTCTGTCCTTGGTTCCAAGTGCTTGAGCCCCCACCTGTCTTCTCTGACTTCTGAATCTCCCCTAATGAATCCTGGCTGAGGCTCCTAGCTTATATGCTCTACACTGAATATAAACCAATCATTATATCACTAGGAAACCATGATTTATTGTAACATTAAATCAATCATACTGAACCATGATAAACTAGTTAACCATTGTCTCTTCAATTCCACTTAGTACCTTGTAAGCATCCTTGTTTCAAGTTCATTTCTGGCCCATAGCAAAATATGATCTCATATGAGCATGAAAATTGAGTTGGATAGGATGTGACCCATGACTAAAATACCCCAATGGAAAGGTGTTGGGGGTCACGGCCCCAAATACCGAGTGGAACAGGCCTTATGTGATCAGCACTGTCTGTCCATTTGAACAGCAAAGACTGTGAGTAATGAGGGACAAGATCCAAGGTGGTGTAAAACTCTGCTTTATTACAAAGACTACAAGTCCTTTTATCTTCTTAGTGCCTGTTTCTACTTCCTACATTTTATGTAAGCACATTCTAACCTATAGTAGATACATGATTCTCTACAGGAAGCTACATGTAGATATATTGTGTGCATTCCTTTCCTAATAAGGATATTCAAGGTACTCCCCTCCAAGGTCCCACGTGCCTCTCCTGGGAATTGCCACATTGCTTCTTCAGGTAGGACCAATTCCTTCCATCGCCATCTTGTTCACCCTTATAAGGCCACTATCAGATTACCGGAGCTGTGCCCTGTGTGATGTCCAAGGCTGGCGGGATTGGCAAGTCCTCTTACAATTCCCCCGTTTTGTTTTTATATGACAATTCCATTAGCTTGAATTTTTTAACATTCATAGCATACTGGATGGAGATTCATACATATCTAAAAATCATTGGTAATAAACATAGGGTTACTACAACTACTAATATAATTGCTCCTATAGTTATTCCAAGTTGTTTCAAGTGACCCCATGGGTTGCTTGCTGAAAAAATGAGATGATTTTATCTGCAACATCACTAGTTCAAATTCTTTGGTCTTCAGCTTGATCAATACTATCTGCAATTTGAGCCAATCTATTTAACTCATAAGTCACATTTTCCAAACTTAATCCATGTAATTGAGCCCTAATTACTTCCCATTGTATTTAGATTTCATTATAAACTGCATTAGTTAGACAATACTAGTTGTATCTATAATTACAAAGTAACTTTTGCTGTAATTCTAAATATTGTACCTAAAAATTAAACTAAAAATTGAACTGCTTTTTGTAACCTGTGTATAGCTTCATAAAATTCCTCATCAACTTTTATCTATCTCTTAAATCCAGCTGACACATTTCTCATTAAATCCGGTAAGTCCTGGGCTTCTATTGTATGATTTTGAGTATTGGAAATAGATAAAGCCAAAGCTGTGGAGGCTACAATAGCCTCAACCAATAATGTGACACGTGATATACATCTTTTAGTCCTAGCACCTAATTCATACACTTTTTCTTGTAAGGCCTCAAAAATATTGTCACTATGGGTACAGTACCAAGAGTCTGCTTTTACAATAGTAAAAGCGTTAACAGGGACAAGTGACTATATATTTTTCCTTTGAAATTTGGTCCAAGACAAGTTTCTACCTGACACCTAATGCTGGAACTCTGTCTTCCCAGAAATCAGCTGGAGTCAGGATCACTAAACGTCTTTATTCTTGATCTTTTACGGTTAAGGTCAAGGGGTTAGGCCTAGCTACCTCACACACACACACCTTCCTCCCTCAAACACCAGGAGAGCTTCTTCGTCTCACTTCCTCTTCCTCCTCCTCCTCCTCCCACACATGTCACTTCCCCCTCTTTGTCCCACTAATCAAGTCAGCACAGAACAGCTGGGGAGGGTCAACCTTCAAACAAATTAATAGGGAACTGTCCAATTGGCAATTAGTCTCACGTGCTTCATTATCCCAGTGCATTGCTCAGTTAAATTGAAGATTCTTTTTCTATACATAGAAATTCTAGATATGTTGTTTTGGTCTACAAGAAATGCATATCCTTTACCCAGACAAACTCTGGCAGTCAGAGTAACATTGCTTACAACATTATTCCTAGGGTCAATTCTTACTAGTTCTGGAATCCCTTGTACTGTTTCTCTTCCTATAGCAATGACTCCTTTCTCTATACGTTTCATTTCTAGTCCTGAATTATGAATGCATTTCAGTCTTGGATATTCTACTCCTCTGCCTTGTATGTACAAGGTGGTGTTATGATAAGAGACTAAAGACTGGTATAACTGCCCTGCCTTAAGGTGGTCTGTGCACACTGATGTGTGATACACTCCTTGAAAGGCATAAAACTAGGATAATGGTACATTATTGATAGGTCATAGGGCAGAATGCTTTTACAGAATTCGCTATGCCTGTTGCTCAATCAGTTATTGGATTTGTCAAGAGGAATGTCTTAACCTTCTAGTCTCCATGTGTACAAGTGATATTGGCGTGTGCTAATGGACAAAGTACCTGCTATTGCTCTTACAGATGTGTCCCCTAGACACATGACCCCATCCCTTAGTGGAGCGCACCAACCCACCAAGTCTGTATTGATTCCATAGTTATCTTATCCTCTGTCCAAACTCCCCCATTACTTTTTGGATGCATAATGGTAGCCCCTTGGTTAGTCCTGTGAAATTAAATATCTTGTTGAACATCATTGTTTGTGTGTTATCCGAGTTCCATTCAAAATCTCCCTCTTTATGTGTGACAGGTTACTATGCAGAATAAATTCTGGCATAGTTTCTGTCCATGTGAATGCTTTCAGCCAAGGCTGGTGGGGGTGGGATGAAAACCCATCTGTGTGTCTGTTTGACATTTCCAGACATCAAGGTGGGAGCTGTTGCTATTATTATCAGGATGCTCCTGAGTATTCTGATAACAGTCTTCATTCTGTGTGGTGAGAGTTTTTATCAGTTCTGATAGGTGCTTTTTTTTTCACTTCTCCACATGCTGCCTCTTTCCCTGTGACGTCTTTCCCATCCTGCAGCATGCAAATTCTCCTCACTGGAATCCACTTTTCTCCTTCTCCTGTGGAAATACAAATATACTCTTTTCCCCCAGTTATCTCTGTATGTGACCCAAGCCATTGTTTTTCATGATCTCTCCACATGACTCCTTGTAGTGGAACTCTCTTTTCTTTTATCTTTATTTTTCACTTTCAAATTTAGTAATTGATATTTCATGGCTTTTGCATTCAAATTTCAAGTATTATCATATAAATTGCTGTTTATGATTTGTTATGAATGGATCCATGAACTCCCCTTTTTTGTTTTTCAAGGTAGGCCTTGAAAGTTCTCTTATTTCCTTCAACAATGGCCTGCCCTATTGGATTGTGGGGGATCCCCATTATATGTTTAATTTGGTATTCAAAACAGAATTGTTGAAAAGATTTGGAAATAAAGGCAGGACTGTTATCTGTTTTTAATATCTAGGGAATACCATGATTTGCAAAACAACCCATCAAGTGGGTAGTGACATGTTTAATGATTCTCTAGTTGGTACCAAGGCCATTAAAAACCCGGAGAAGGTGTCTACACACAAATGAATATAGTTGTTCTTACCAAATGAATTATAATGAGTAACATCCATTTGCCAAATGTCATTAGAAGCTTCTTCTTTTGGGTAACTGACCATAACTTTCGGTGGTGGTAGAAAAGGGACACAATTTGTGCCTTGTTTTACTATCTGTCTGGCCTGTTCTTTTGAGATTCCACATAACAGGCTCAATGATTTTGCAGAGAGGTGGTATCTGTTATGGGTTTGTGCAGCTAGTGTGTTTTTAATACTTAGAGCTGGTGTGTCTAGTTGATATGTCTGTAATGCCTGGTCTGCTATATTGTTTCCTTCCGCTGTTGGACCAGGAAGGTGAATGTGAGACCTGACATGGCAAATATAAAAACAAAACCATCTTTCCCTGACAGTGCTGTGTGCTTGTTGTAACAATTGTGTTATATTGTCTTGCTTATCTGCAATATATGCTGTCTCTAGTCGAGGGGTGAGAACTGTCTGTAATAAAGTTAGAAGGCTCGTCAATTTCTAAAGCCTTGATAACTGTACACAATTCTATACTATTGGATTGATGTGAAGCGGGTTTGAAATTTGTATAATTGTGACCTGCTGGGAATATACATCGTGGCTCTATTATCTCTTGTGGCATCAGTGACCTGTGACTGACACTTCTACACACTTAGTGGTCCAGATCCAGAGCCATTCAGTCCATTGTCGCTCAAACCTCAAAATATTTCCCTGTTGTAAGTTCAAATTTGCAATAATTTGCCATTCAACTGATGTTTATGCATTTCTGAATTTGATCATAAGTATATGGGAGGTATATGACCTCAGGATCCTGTCCTGTTAATTGAACTGTCCTTTTCCATAATTTTCTTATGGTCATAGATATTAAATTGTGATAACTAGTGCATGACCTATTTTTAATTTTAGTTAGGTGGACCCATTCTAAAATTCCTTTCTCTTGGTGAATAATCCCTGTGGGTAAATTTCTGGTGGTAAGAATTGTTGCTAGAACTGGCTTTCCCTTCACTATCCTAGTAGTAAATTGTCCTACCAGCTCCTTTTCTGTAGTGGAGATGCATTCTATTGCTCCAGGGGTCCACATCCTCCTTGAATTCAATTCACTAGGCCCTTTCAATAAAACATATAGGGGTTGTAATTGATCCCTACTGTATTCCTTATCCATGAATTTTGAAGTTTTGAATTTTTGAAATTCATTTAATGTGTTGATTTTGCTGATATCTATTTTAGGCGATTTCAATTGTATGGTTTTATAAGAAATAATATGGCCTAAATACGGTGTAGGTAATTGTCTTTGTATTTTTTCAGAAGCTATTTTTAAACCGTGGCATTCGAGTTTTTTCTGTACTTCACTTAATATTTGTTCTAGAGTATCTATGTGATCATATGCAGCAAGTATATCATCCATGTAATGGATGATCTGCACTTTGGGGTATCTTTTCCTAATGGGTTTTAATATTTTGTCTACATGCCATTGACAAATGATTGGGCTGTTTTTCATACCCTGTGGCAACACTTCCCATTGATATTTTTTGGTGGGTTCCTGCAGATTAATGCTAGGAACCGAGAATGCAAACCTATGCCTATCCTTTTTATGAAGGAGGATGCTGAAAAATGGTCTTTAATGTCTATCACCCACAAATGGTAATTTTGGGGTATCATGTTTGGAGAAGGTAAGCCTGGTTGTAAAGTTCCCATAGTATGTAGACTAGCATTAACCTTTCTAACTAAGATTTGCCAGCATTCTCCATTTTCTTGATTTCTTTTTTATTACCAAAAACTGGAGAATTCCATGCACTGAATGATTCTTCTATGTGTCCTTGATCAAATTGCTCTTTCACTAAGACTTTTAAAAATTTTTCATTGTTTAGAGTCCACTGGTCCAACCAAATGGGTTCATCTGATCTCCATGTTAATTTTGGTGATGAGATGTCAGCCCATCCAGAGGCCTCCACGTAAAATCTGTGGTTAGCATAAGCCCCATTTGTTGCTAAATATCCCTTCCTCATAAATTTATAGGAAGTCCAAGCACTAAATGAGGCCAAATTGCTCCCCCTTTGCCTTCAAATTCCAACTTTAGGGGGCGCTGTAAGTGCTTGCTGAACTCCATAAATGTTTTTGGATCCCCCTGCTGGCCATTAAGGATCCCAGTCTTTTTCATTAATAGCTGTTGTACCAGTACCTGAATCAACTAGTCCCTCTAACCATCTGTTTTCTATTTGCACTTGTATCATTGGTTTTTCCCTTCTTATAAACTGAGTCCAATATGCCATTTCTCTGGGATTTTCCTGATTTAGGTATAATAGTGCAGCTATTGGTTGTTTCTATCCTATGTTACTCTCCTCATTAGTTGTATAATCATTGGGATTCTAGTAATGAGTTGATGGGGGTGATAAAGATGTGTAATTGGGTTCATTCCTATATATGGATTGTGGGGGGCAGATAAAAATATCCCTATTCTTCCCTCTGGAATTGTGATAGGTTCCAATATTGATACTATAACTGTAGCTAATGGATCAGCGTAATAATATATTGCACATTTCAATAATTGGGTTTGTCATCCACTAGTCTCTGGTAATGCTTTCTCATAGTCCTGGTCTCTACATTGGGATTGTCCTCCCAGTCTCTCTGTGTTAGTTTGAATCTCCCCATTCCTTTGGGCTGGGGCTGGAATGTCACCCGTCATCATGTTTAAATAACCCTCTCTACATTCTACATTCGGAAGCCCAATGACTCATTTTTTTACACTTTGGGCAGGGGGTATGTGGTCTCCCTCCCCCCCCCCCATTCCTGTATCCATTTTCTTCATTCTTTCTAAATTTGCACTCTTTTTTGAAATATCCTGATTTTCTACAATTATCGCAGTTTCTCTGTGGCTTGGTTCTCTGATTTTGATTTTTAATTTGAGCTTAAGCTTTTGCCTTCACATTAGCCATGAATATTGTATTTCCTTATGTCCCCACATCTTTGCATCATTTCATCTAAGCCTGCATCTTTTCTAAGCCCTATCATTGCTCTTACAATCACCATTGCACCTATTTCTGAATAAGTCTCTCATGACTATATGTGTTCCTTCCTCATCTCCCATGATACGAAATATAGGTTCCTGCACTCTAGCACTCTGTTCATCATTTTACATAAGCTGCTTCTATGCAGATGGCTAATCTTTCATAAGTTTCTATTGGAAAATGTATTTGCTGTCCATCTGTGGCAAAATCCCCCAATCCAAATAATTGATCATAGTATTGGGTTGCATTCTGGATATTGTTAGGGTTGTGCATAATTGCTATCTTCCTATATTCCTCCAATAACAGGCTTAGAAAAGTAATGTCCTCTCCAGGTTTCAGGATAGCTTGAAAAACTAACTTCCAATCATTTGCAGTAAGTACAAAGGTCACCAGATCTTTTAAGCATAGTTTAACATAGAGTGAATTAGGGCCTATTCTGTAATTGCTTTTTTCAGGTCTTTAATAGCATAAGGTGATACTGTAGTATGTCTATGCTGTGGAGGTCCCCCAGTGACAGAAGTTTCTAAAACTTGGAAATAACATAATCTAATTTCTGCCAGCATTTCATGATCTCCATGGCTTTCTAAGTCCCTTATCATCCTTTGTAGTGGGGACAACATTTCATTGCTAGGTGTGACTTTCTCCTAATTCTTAGAGTCCTGGTTTATGGTTTATTCTTCCTTTTTGTACATTCCTTTGTTCCTCATCTCCAGAGCTTACACCACCTCTAGGTGGTGCTCTCCTAGTCCTGATTTATGAGCCTTTGTTCCTGATTTGGCAAGCAATCTGATCCTGTCTCATAGCAACCTTATCTGTTCCCCTTGCTTTTCCATGCTTATTTGTTGAAATTCCTTCTCCCCCTTTTTCTTTTCTGAACTGCTGCTTTTCTCTCCTTAAACTCCTCAAATCCTATTTTTTCTGTAGACTCACCAACCAAAGTGCTCATTTTCTTTTGATATAATCTCTGAATCTAAATCTGATTCAATATCCATTTGTTTTTCTTTTGCTTTCCATTTCTCTAATTCCTTTTCTAAATTGGGGTAAAGTGTGTCCGCCTCTGACTCATCTATATTTTCTTCAAATTCCTCTGTAGTTTGTGTATCTTCTGGCCATTTTCTAGGCTGATTTACTGCCTTCTCTTCTTTGGCCTAAAATGAACTCTTTATGATGTTGTACAGAAAGAAAGTACTGTCTTCTAGTATTCCACTATTAGTTGATTAATATTCAATTAGTTACTCCCCACCAAAATCCAGGATTGTAGTGAGACTGGAGGTCTCTCTATGGTCTATGGGCACACTTTCTGAATTATGTCAATAAAATCCTAAATATTCTTAACGTGAATTATTACTTCTAGATCCTTTGCTTTTGTATATATTATTCTGGTGTAATCCTCTGTTCTAAATTTTCTGATGAGATTTTTTGCCCCATGATAGAAAGTTTCCTATCCCTTTGCTGATGTGATTTATTCACGATTAATTATAGCACATAAATCGTCTCTTGTCTCCCAGAGGTTGAGTGCATATCCTCTCACCCAATTTAGCAAGGAATCCTCTGGGGAGTTATGAGCATGTTTCTCGTTTCCACGGCAAGCTTCACGTGGGGTAGATGATTGTAGTATCTCTCTGCTTGGCATGGATTGGGGGTCCTAGCCATGTTTGGGCGCCAGACTGTTGGGGGTCACGGCTCCAACTCCCGAGTAGAACAGGCCTTATGTGACCAGCACTGCATGTCCATTTGGACAGCAAAGGCCGTGAGTAATGAGGGACAAGATCCAGGATGGTGTGAAACTCTGCTTTATTACAAAGACTACAAGTCCTTTTATTGTCTCAGTGCCTGCTTCTACTTCCTACATCACATATAAGCACATTCTAACCTATAGTAGATACATGATTCTCTACAGGAAGCTACATGTAAATAAATTGTGTGCATTTCTTTCCTAATAAGGATATTCAAGGTACTCCCCTCCAAGGTCCCGCACACCTCTCCTAGGAATTGTCACGTGGCTTTTTCGGGTGGGATCCCTTCCTCCCATCGCCATCTAATTCACCCTTACAAGGCTACCCTGTGTGATGTCCAAGGCTGTCAGGGGGTTGGCAAGTCCTCTTACAGAAAGGCATACATTATTCAAAGGAACAAATCAGATAAAAGAAGCAATGAAATATCATTTTATATCAAGCTCTACTCCATTATGGAAAGAAATGATTATTCTGAGGCTCTCTTCAAAGTTATACATTTCATATATTATACTTTATTAGTATTATGTATTAGTATTATAGTATTATATATTATATATATATGTACATATATATGTGTGTATATATATATATATATATATATATATATATATATATATATATATATGTAGTATTATAGTATTAGTAGTAGTAGTATTATGTAATTATTGTTTGTTTTCTGGAGGTCTTGGAGCAGACTTCCCTTCAGCAGATTAATCACCACGAGAACAGCCAAATGTTACAGTCCAAATCCTTTATTATCTCCTTCATAGTCTAGTTTCCTTGCCTGAGGCCTGGGCTAGCTTTTTTAAAGGCCTTGCAGAGTCTTGGTTTCAGTTGAAAAGCTAAGTAAGGACAGGCCTGCCCCCACAGTGGTGTTAGATGGAATGAATGAATCTGGCTGTAAGTCCCTTCCAAGTCTGTTTCTGACCCTTCTAAATCTCTCTCCAAGCCCTTCTGCGTCTGTCTCTGTCTCTGAATCTGAGTCCCACTCTGGATGAGTTTGTCCCAACTTATATGCTCTACACTGAGTATAAACCAATCATTATATCATTAGGAAACCATTATTTGTTATAAGATTAAATCATTCAAACTGAATTAGAGAACTATTAAGCACCATGCTAAACTAGATAACCATTGTATCATTAATTCCACTGACTTAGTACCTTATAAGAATTCTTATTTCAGAATTCTGGGCCATAACAATATATCTTATTTTAATTTTTAAAACTGTCATTTTATTTTTAACTTATAAAATAAAATAAGCATTTCCATAACATTGTAGGATAATACAAAGATGATTACATATGAAACCACAAATATAAGTTATTATTCCTCTTTAATATATAATTTATATACAATATAATATATAATAAATAATAAATTCATATATAATAAAATTATACAACATTGCTATAGCCAAAATGGCAGAGAAGATACACACAGCATTCTAAGCTCCTGTCATACCCTCACTACTAATTACCAAATTCAGCCTCAAAAATAGTGCTTGACTGGTAAAATTCATGAAGATTGGAAGTATAATTTATCAGCCAAATATAATCCAGAATATCACCAGAAAAGGTTTGTCCTAATCTGTGGGAGCTGACCATCACAAGCAGGGAGATAGAACCAGAGGCTAGCATACTGAGCAGAGCAAGGTGGGGGCGGTCCCTGTGGCTGGAAAATTTACAGGGAGGATGCTACCACAGATTGGCTTCTCTGCTTTGGTTGCAAAGCAGTAGATCAGCAAAGAGTGTACACCAAAAAAAGTCAGAATCTAACAGGATCTGGCTACACCCACCCAAAACTAGAAGTGAGTGACTGAGCACAGACCACAGCACAGCTGTGCAGCTGCATCCTGAACCATGGAGCTTTTGCCCAAGGCACTCACAAATCTGCATGTTAGAGGGAGTCAGCCTGGGGTAGCCTCTAATCTGCAGGGCAAGAAAGGGGAGGGTTCTGCCTGGGGCAATAGAATGTCTGCAGGGGCAATGTGCTCCCCATAGCAGAGATACTTCCCAGTACAACTGCTAATCCTCACTATGGAGTTCTGCCTGGAGCAGTGACACTTCCACCACTCAGCCTCTAGCCCCAGGGCAGTCGCTAATCCATACAGCAGGGTTTTCGGCACTTCCACAGCTCCACCTGTGCTACCCAGGGCAGAGACACTTCTGATGTGGGGCTTTTCCCAGAGCATGTCCATAGCTCGGCTGCTCTTTGCAGCCCATTTGCAGGACAGCTACTGTCTATATATATATATATATATATATATATATATATATGTGTGTGTGTGTGTGTGTGTGTGTGTGTGTGTGTGTGTGTGTGTATATGTGTGTATATATATATATGTATATATATGTGTGTATATATATATATATATATATATATATATATATATATATATATATATATATATATATCCCTGATCTGCAGATCCTAAGTACTTTAAAAAAAAAAAAAAGCCAAATGTATGCTAACCATAGATAACTTCTATACAGAAAGAGAGCAAGTTTTCAACACCATGGACACTAATAGAGTCTCCAGATAAAACCCCAAAAAGGGATGTAAGGACCAGTCCCCATCACATAAGGCTCTCCTAGAAGAAATTATAAAAGAAATTATAAAAAATCTTAAGAGAGACCTAGAAGAAAAATGAGGAAAGGAAAGACAAGCTATGCAAGAGAGTACAGAAAAGGCTTATAACTTACTTAAAGAAAAATTTGATAAAGTGGAAAAAGAAAACAACTTCCTGAAATATCAATTGGAAAAGGTAAAGAACTCCCAAGAAAGTAGGATTTGTGAATTGGAAAAAGAAAATAACTCAGTAAAAAAAAAAAAAATAAAAAATAGTGAAATGGAAAAAAAGTCCATAGAGCAAAACAACTCATTTAAAAACTCAATTGGAAATATACAAAAAGAAGTATAAAAAAAAAAAAAAGAAAGAAAGCTAATGAAGGAAATAACTCATTAAAAATCAGAACTGAAAAAATAGAAATGAATGATTGGTTAAGACATCAAGAATCAGTCAAGCAAAACCAAAAAAATGAAAAAAAAAATAGGAAAAAATATTAAATATCGACCTGGAAAAACAACAGACCTGGAAAATAGATCTAGGAGAGATATTCTGAGAATTATTTGACTTCCTGAAAATTATGATGAAAAAAAGAGTCTAGACAGCATTTTACAGAAAATCATCAAAGAGAACTGGCAAGAGGTAATAGAATCAGAAGGTAAAATAGGCATTGAAAGAATTCATCGAACACCTTCTTAAAGAGATCCAAAAATTAAAACTCCATTTATTGTGGCTAAATTTCAGAACTATCAGACTAAGGAAAAAATGTTACCAGCAGCTAGGAAAAAAAATACAATTCAAATACTGAGGAGCCACTCTAAGGATCACTCAACATCTATCTGCTTCCTCATTAAAAGATCAAAGGGCCTGGAATCTGATATCCCAAAAGGCAAAAGAACTTGGAAGGCAGCAAAGAAAAAATACCCAGCTAAGGTAAGCATTTTTTCCCAGGGAAGAAGATGGACATTTAATGAAACAAATGAATTCCATTTGTTTGTAAGGAAAAAACCAGAACTAAACAAAAAAGTTGACCTCCAATTATAGGACTCAAGAGAAACAGAAAGGTAAAAAGAATTCTGGAGAACTGTATTTCTCTTATGGACATACATAAAGACTGCATGTGTAATTTGATTTTACTGATATAACATAAAAAAGGGAAGTAGAAATGGAAAGAGGATAGTATCAGAAAAAGGAAAAAAGGGAGATAAAAAGAGGGAAACTACACCTACCAAGAGGCAAATGAAACCTATCATACCTGAGGGAATTTAGAGAGGGGAAGGAACATTGTGTGAATCTTACTCTCATCAGAGTTGGCTCAAAGAGAAAATAACTGATATATTTGGTTTACAGAGAAACTTCTCTCACCTCATTAAAAAGTGAGAGAGGAAAAGGGAAAATTAAAACAGTAATAAGGGAAAGGTACAAGAAAAAGGAAGGGATTCAAAGGGGTTCGGATGGATTCTAAAGAGGGAGAGCTGCATGAGGCAAGTGGTGCCCATAAGTTTAATACTGGGGAAGGGGGGAAAAGGGGTGAGAAAAAGAAAAGCATAATCTGGGGATAATAAGATGCCAGAAAATATAAAATTAGTAATTTTAGCCATAAATGTAAATGGGATGAACTCTCCCATAAAGCAGAGGCAGATAGCAGACTGAATCAAAAGCCAGAATCCTACAAAAACTTGTTTACATGAAACACATTAAAAGCAGGTAGATACATAAAGAGTAAAGGTAAAAGGTTGAAACAGAATCTACTATGCTTCAGGTGAAGTCAAAAAAGCAGGGGTAGCCATCCTTATTTCAGATCAAGCAAAAGCAAAAATTGATCTAACTAAAAAAAAAAAAGGAAGGAAACTATAATTTGCTAAAGGATAGCATAAACAATGAAGCAATATCAATACCAAACATATATGCATCAAGTGGCATAGCATCTAACTTCCTAAAGAAGTTAAGAGAGTTGCAAGAAGAAATAGACAGCAGAACTATAATAGTGGGAGATCTCAACCTTATTCTCTCTCAAACCACAAAACAAATAAAGAAATTAAAGAGGTAAATAAAATATTAGAAAAACTATGTATGATAGATCTTTGGAGAAAACTGAATGGAGACAGAAAGGAATACACTTTCTTATCAGCAGTTCACGAAGACTATATAAAAATTGAGAATATATTAGGATATAGAGACCTCAAAATTAAATGCAGGAAGGCAGAAATATAAATGCATTCTTTTCAGATCATGATACAATAAAAATTACATTCAACAAAAAGCTAGGGGTAAATAAATCAAAAAGTAATTGAAAATAAATAATCTCATTTTAAAGAATGATTGGGTGAAACAGCAAATTTAGACACAATAATTTCACCCAAGAAAATGACAACGATAAGACATCATATCAAGACAGGAACAAATAATGATGAATGTTGGAGGGGATGTGGGAAAACTGGGACACTGATACATTGTTGGTGAAGTTGTGAAAGAATCCAGCCATTCTGGAGAGCAATTTGGAACTATGCCCAAAAAGTTATCAAACTGTGCATACCCTTTGACCCAGCATTGCTGTTATTGGGCTTATATCCCAAAGAAATACTAAAGAGCGGAAAGGGACCTGTATGTGCCAAAATGTTTGTGGCAGCTCTTTTTGTAGTAGCTAGAAACTGGAAGATGAATGGATGTCCATCAATTGGAGAATGTTTGGGTAGATTATGGTATATGAAGGTTATGGAATATTATTGCTCTGTAAGAAATGACCAGCAGGAGGAATACAGAGAGGCTTGGAGAGACTTACATCAACTGATGCTGAGTGAAATGAATAGAACCAGAAGATCGCTGTACACTTCAATGCTGTATGAAGAGGTATTCTGATGGAAGTGGATATCTTCAACATAAAGAAGATCCAACTCACTTCCAGTTGATCAATGATGGACAGAAATAACTACACCCAGAGAAGGAACACTGGGAAGTGTTAGCACTACGATCTAGCTACGCAGATTACTTATACCTTCGGAATCTAATACTTAATGTGCAACAAGAAAATGGTATTTACACACATATATTATATCTAGGTTATATTGTAACACATGTAAAATGTATGGGATTGCCTGTCATCGGGGGGAGGGAGTGGAGGGAGGGGGGGATAATTTGGAAAAATGAATACAAGGGATAATATTATTTTTAAAAATTACTCATGCATATATACTGTGAAAAAAATTCTAAATAATAAAAAATGGAAAAAAAAAGACATCATATCAAAATTTGTGAGATGCAGCCAAAAATAAGGGAATTTTTTTTTTTTATATTTAGAGGTTTACTTGAATGAAATAAAGAGAAGATCAATGAATTGGGCTTGCAATTTAAAAACCTAGAAAAAGATCAAATTAAAACCCCCAACCAAATAATTAAACTTGAAATTCTAAAATTAAAAGGAGAAATTAATAATATTGAAAGTAAAAAAAAAAAACCTACTGAATTAATAAATAAAACTAAGAGTTGGTTTTATAAAAAGCCAATAAAATAAATAAACCTTTGGTAAATCGGATTAGAAAAATGAAAGAGGAAAATCAAATTGTTAGTCTTAAAAATGAAAAGAGAGAACTTTCCACCAATGAAGAGGAAATTAGAACAATAATGAGTTACTTTGCCTAACTTTATGCCAAAAAATTTGATAACCTAAGTGAAATGGATGACTACCTTCAAAAATATAGGCTTCCTAGATTAACAGAAGAGAAAGTAAATTGCTTAAATAGTCCCATTTCAGAAAAAGAAATAGAACAAGCTATTAATCAACTCCCTAAGAAAAAATCCCCAGGACCAGGTGGATTTACATGTGAATTCTACCAAACATTTAAAGAACATTTAACCCCAATGCTATATAAACTGTTTGAAAAAATAGGAAATGAAAGACTCCTACCAAATTCCTTTTATGACACAGACATAGTACTGATATTTAAACCAGGAAGGTTGAAAACAGAGAAAGAAAATTATAGACCAATCTCCTAATGAATATTGATGCTAAAATTTTAAATAAAACATTAGCAAAAAGACTACAGAAAAATACACCATGACCAAGTAGGATTTTTACCAGGAATGCAGGGTTTGTTCAATATTAGGAGAACTATTAGTATAATTGACCATATCAATAATCAAATTAACAAAAACCATATGATCATCTCAATAGATGCAGAAAAAGCATTTGAGAAAATCCAACATCTGTTCCTATTAAAAACACTTGAGAGTAAGAATAAATGGACTTATCCTTAAAATAATCAGTAGCATCTATTTAAAACCATTAGTAAGCATCATATGTAATGGGGATAACCTGGAACCATTTCCAATAAGATCAGGAGTGAAACAAGATTGCCCACTATCACCATTACTATTCAATATTGTATTAGAAATGGTAGATTTGGCAATAAGAATTTAGAAAGAGATTAAAGGAATTAGAGAAGGTAATGAGAAAACCAAATTATCACTCTTTGCAGAGACATCTGCATCTGCATCTAAGTATATTTAATGTATACTTTGACATATTTAACATGTATTGGTCTACCTGCCATCTGGGGGTGGGGTTGGGGGGAAGGAGGGGAAAAATTGGAACAAAAACTATTGCATTTATCAATGCTGAAAAATTACCCATGCATATATCTTGTAAATAAAAAGCTATAATAAAAAATAAAATAAAGCAACATTGCTGTTATTGTTTACAACATTCTCTTGGTTCTGAAATTTTCACTCTTCATTATTTCATACAAATTCATCCACAGAATTTTTAATTTCCTACAATCAAAAAACTCATAATTTTTATAGTATAGTAGTATTTCATAAAGATAATATATCATCATATATATTAGCTTCCCTATTAGATGGCCATTCTTGATAATTCCAGTTCTTTGCCATCACAAAGCTATAAATATTTTAGAGCAGCTTCCTTTTTCCCTTGTCCTTTTCGGAAATAGAACTAATAATAGTATTACTGAGTCAAAGGGTGTAGGCAGTCTAGTAACTCTTTTGGCATAATTCCAGATTGCTTTCCAAAATGGTAGTTTATAGTTCTACCAGTAGTGAATTAGTGTCCCAATTTTTCCATATTCCCTTCAACATTTTTCACTTTTTCTTTCAATACTTTCATTCATTCTGATAAATGTATAATGATATCTCAAAGTTGTTTTAGTTTGCATTTCTCTAAGCAATAATGATTTAGAGCATTTTTTCATGTGAATATAAATTATTTTGATTTTTCCATTGGAAAACTGCCTTTCATAATGATCATTTATCAATTGAGGAATGACTTGTATTTGACAAGTTTCTTTATATTTGAGATATGAAACCTTTATCTAAGAAACTGTCTATAAAATTTTCTGCTTTCCTTCTGAACTTGGCTACTTTTGTTTTATTTATACCAAACTTTTTAATTTTAATCTTATTTTAACATAATCAAAATTATCCATTT
Source organism: Sminthopsis crassicaudata (assembly GCF_048593235.1). Lineage (NCBI taxonomy): Eukaryota > Metazoa > Chordata > Mammalia > Dasyuromorphia > Dasyuridae > Sminthopsis > Sminthopsis crassicaudata. The sequence continues at coordinate 112,406,858 of NC_133622.1, forward strand.
TACACCTTACTTTATTTTCTGTCTCTTGTTTATTCATGTTACTTGCCTACCCATAAATCTAATAAGTAATATGTCCCACTTTAATCAGATTTTCTATATTCATTTACATCTAGGTCATGCATCCATTTTGAAATGGTAAATGGTATAAGATATTGTTGTATGCCTATCTACCTTTTCTGCCATACTTCTTTCCAGTTTTCCCAACAATTTTTATAACAAATTTTTATTCTTTACCCTTGACAAATACAAAGTTATAATATTTATTTGCTGCTGTATATTGTATGTCTACTATGTTCCACTACTTTTCCTTTCTATTTTTTAGCCAATATCAGATAGTTGTGATAATTACTCCCTTATAATATAGATCTGGTACTGCTAAACCTCCTTCTATAATTTTCCTTCCAGAGTAGTAACGTTAGAGGGAAGGCAGTAGAGAATGGAGTAAGGAAGAATAAAAGGATGAATGGATGAATGTACCTCAACAAAGGCATTGAATGAGATCATAAATAGATTAGAGGAACATAGGATAGTTTATCTCTCAGATTTTTGTAGGAGGAAGGAATTTATGACCAAAGGAGAACTAGAGATCATTATTGATCACAAAATAGAAGATTTTGATTACATCACATACAAACAAAACTAATGCAAACAAGATTAGAAGGGAAGTAACAAACTGGGAAAACATTTTTACAGTTAAAAGTTCTGATAAAGGCCTTATCTCCAAAACATACAGAGAATTGACTTTAATTTATAAGAAATCAAGCCATTCTCCAATTGAAAAATGGTCAAAGGATATGAACAGACAATTCTCAGATAATGAAATTGAAACTATATCCACTCATATGAAAGAATGTTCCAAATCACTACTGATCAGAGAAATGCAAATTAAGACAACTCTGAGATACCACTACACACCTGTCAGATTGGCTAAGATGACAGGAAATAATAATGATGAATGTTGGAGGGGATATGGAAAAACTGGGACACTGATACATTGTTGGTGGAATTATGAATGCATCCAACAATTCTGGAGAGCAATTTGGAACTATGCTCAAAAAGTTATCAAACTGTATACCCTTTGATCTTCTTCAGAAGTAGAGCACTTCTTCAGGAAATATCTGGGCTAATCCTGCTACTACTTTCTTGGGATATTGGTTATTATGTTATTCTAGAATTTTAGGAACAGCGCAGGTTAGAGACCTGCAAGCTTTCAAGGTATCAAAAAAGTCTCATTGAGGACTCTTTTCTGCTACTAAAATTAGAATCATATAATTGTTATTTGTTTCTGAATTTGCTCCTTTCAGTTATAGGAGCGATATTTGTTACCTATTGTGGAGTGTTATCATTGAATATAGGTCCCCTTCTGTGATCCATAATTGGGTAAATGACAAAGTTGTCATTTGGCACCTATGCTTTGATCTTGTTGTACACTAGTATTCAACTTGAATTTCCTCTCAGCCTGGTATAGCCTCTCCCTTGGCATAGGAGTGGTTTTCATTCAGGTGCTCCTGGCCACACTCATTGTCCAGAGTTTTACCTGTCTCTCTTGATATTCTGACCTGGACTGGAAAAAAAAATAATTCATTGTTACTTTTTTGCTTGCTTGTTTTAATTTCCACATCATAACTCAGGGTGCATTTTCTAAATCTATTCAGAGGAGTTTAGGGTTTGATGGATAGTAGTACTATGCTACAAGAAATGAGGGAATTGATCATTTCAAAATGACTTGTATGAACTGATGCAGTTCAAACAAGCAGAATCATTTTTGAGAACAGTTTATACCAATATTATTAAAAATAAATAGGAATTCATAAATAAAGTATGAACAACAACAATGTATGAAGTCCTCAAAACTACTGGATATTGGTTATTATGGTATTCTAGAATTTTAGGAACAGGTCAGATTAGAGACCTGAAAACTTTTTTTTTCTTTCAATGTCACAAAAATCCCGTGACAAGACAAAGATCAAGATGATTCATAATGGTACAAGATTCAGTGAATGACCTTCGTTGCTCCTGGAACAAAGTATTCTCACTTACCCATTCTGCCAAGACATTCCTGCAACTTGCCAATGGGTTTGAAATCTGTTGATTACCCTCAACTGATTTAGTCAAGATGGGGTATCACTACTGTGTATACTACAGCTTCTTGGAGCCTTAGGTGAAAAATGGAAACACAAAAAAATGAATGAGAAGCCCTGAAAAGGACTCAGCAAATCTTCATGCACCCCACTGTTATAAGTTGATAAAAAAAAATAGAATAAGCAGAACCAGAAAAAATCAATTTGTAGCAACATTGTGGAGACAAAAAAATTAGAAATCTCTAAGAATTATGATCAAGAAGAAATGATCCAAGTTAGAAAAATCATTTTTTCTTCAATAGTAGTTTATTTTTCCAATTATATGTAAAGATAGTTTTCAACATTCATTTTTGTAAGATTTTGAGTTCCAAATTTTTTTCTCCCTCCCTCCCTTACCTCCTCCCTGCCCAAGCAATCTGACATAGGCTATATATATGTAAACATAATTTTGATGACTCTTTCTAGCTCACAAATTCTAAAAAGATACCAAAGAAATTATGTTAATTTGTCCTAACAGGAAAGTCAAGATCATCACAAACATCTCCTTTTAGCTTCTTAACTATTACTTACAAATTCCCTTCCCTCCTAGAACTTTTCCTTTCACATTCTTTTGGTACTTACTGAAATCTCCATTTCTCTTAAAGATATTTTGTCTGTCATCATCCCCTCAAAAGTTACCTGATCCTTTTATGATTTTTAACAGAGAAGCAGAAGAGGGGCTGGCATACTCTTTGCTCCCCATTGTCCCTCTCAGACCCTCCTTTTGCCATTTCCTGTCAGCAAATTCTTCTCCTACTACAAAAATTACTCCATGCTGTCCTGATTCTTATTGTGGTCATTACTGACTTTTAAAATCATTCTCTTTTCTAATAATCTAAGTACCTGGCTCATGATCTCTCTCATCCTAGATTCTACTCCCTTTTGAAAACTTTGATCTCCAGTCTTTCAATTAAAAATGATTAAAATTTGATGCTTTCTCCAGTCTACCTTAACAGGATTCATTCTTTAACATCTCATACCATCTTATCCTTATCTGCATTCCCACTCACACATCTTGGGTTGCCCACAAGAGACTAATGTGATACTTTTCAGTGGTACTGGAGGACCCAGTTCCCAGTGCTAGGATCCCTTCAATCTCAGCAACAATGAAACAAACCATGAATCAGATGTGGCATTATTTTAAATGTGATCTTAATCCCCTACCCAATAAGACATAAAGGCTTAACTTGTAATCACTAATGAAACTATTTTTCATGCTCTGACTTTGCTTTCCCCAAGCATATTCATATAAAATCATAAAATAGATGATAGATTATTTAGACCTCCTTCCCTAATACCCCTCCAGCTTTAGATCCTATAAAAAAAGCTTTCTTTGTTTTAGCTGGCTTGCTCCTTGCTCAGATGTCCCCTAAGGATGGAGCTAGAAATCTAATCTGAAAACAAGAGAAATTACTTGGCAGAAGAAGCTAGGAGCCAGCCCAATCATTCATGGGAGCATTTCAGCAGGATCAACACATGGTTGATTTAAGAAATTAAATGAGAAGATCCTTAAGGTACAATTCAAATATGGTATAGGAGCAAAGGGCAGATAACAGATTTATGATTCACCTTTTGAAAAGTGAGGTGGGATTTAACAGCTTTTCTTGGAAATTATTGCAGCTCAGGATTCTTAAAATGAAAATAATGGAAGCCGACAAGCAAGAAAAGTACATCCCTTTGAATACAAACTCTGAGTTGGAAGAGTGTGAGAAAAGTAAAGTGCACCATTCTCAAGAGGGGTGAGTTTAGAAGTAGGCTCAACCCAATCAGATGGCTTTGTTGTAATAGAAAAAGGCTTATTTGCAGTATCTTCTTGCATAATATTTAGGTTATTTGTGTCTCTGTGGTGTAAGTTCACATATACCTAATAGTAAAATAGAAGCTAAGGGAATAGGATGGAATGAATAAAAATTATAAGACAATGCCCTTATCTTGTGATAGAGAATGAAAAACAAATTGTTTTACTATATCAAGCTGAACAAAGTGTGCTGCTGTGGAATCTCATGAAATAAACTTTTATTGCTTTTAATGCTACTGCAATTAAAACAAAGGTTCTTCATCTGGAATTCACATTGTTTTTAGAGAATCTATGAACTTGAATGGAGAAAATACATTCTTGCATGCTAACCTCTAACTGAAATTTAGTACTACATTCAATTATGAATGTAGATGAGATCCATTATTCTCAGAAGGTGTTTATCTTTATGGAGTTGTAGAAGAAATTTTTAACCAAAAGATGATTAAGAATCCCTGTTTTAAAGAAAACCATCATATCAAAAGACACAAAAATAGTACATGCAAAGTAAAGGAGAGGGAAAAAAAACATAGTTTACCAATAGCACATTTTTGCATCAGAAAACAATTTGCTAATAGCCAATGGTGAGCATCAGTCTTTGCCAGAATCTGGTTTTCCATCATAGAAAGACATTGTGATATAATGTTTAATGGTCCAATAGATGTAATTAGAATTGATAAAGAGAATCAACTTCTTTATTTCTTAGCAGAGAGAAATCAATTAAAGGCAGGTTTCCTATTGATGTTTAAAGTCAAAAATTTTTACTTTATCATCTGATTTGTAAATGTGGAACAAGGACATTGTATAGAAGAAGATAAAAAAAATCATCTGTATTCTGTAATGTATTGATTCTCTGTACATAAGGTAATTTTAAAAGATTAAACTAAAGGTATCTTTCATTTATTTTGTCAAAATCACAGTATTATGAATAAATTAGGGTATAACTGAGTTCAAATCTGACCTCAAACATTTAGCTAGTTCTATTACCCTGGACAAATTACTTAACCCTATTAGCTGGTTTCCTCATCTCTAAAATGAGCTGGAGAAGGAAACAGCAAATCATTCTGTCAAGAAAAACCTAAATAGGATCATGAAGACTCAGACACAACTGAATAAAATTTTACTATGTACAATTTTCCCAAACCTCCATGTCTCTCTTCTGATTCCTAATTGCATTTTCCTCCCCTTAATACTGATGACTTAGATTCCTATTTCATCAAAAAGAAGAAAGCTTTCTGGCATAGAATATTTAAGATCTTCTCCATTCTTCAGAATTTTTTATTATTATTTTCCATGCTCTCCTATTTCCCTCTTGTGACATATGAATATGATGGAATACTGTCTTTTTCACTGGGGTTGCTCATTATAGGTACTATGCCTTGATGTTTATTCCCACAATGTTTGTCCTTAATTCTCTTCCATACTCTTTGTGGAAAAGTCATTGCTGCTGCCATTTCTATCTACAAATATTATTCTGAAACCATTTCTTCAAAGTTCTGGCTACAAAGAACTTTGCATTCTTGAAATGTATATATCCTATTGACTGTAAATTTCGTGCATATATTTTGGCAATATCTTAAAGTCAACATACTTCAGATTGATCCAGTCTTTTCCTTTAAATATTCTCCTCCTTCTGGTTTCCCTATTTCATGCAGGGCAACAAAATTTTCCTATCTCTTTAATGCCTATAAAGGTTTTGTCGCCTCTTTCTGCTCTTACTTCACATATCTGATAAGTTTTCAAATGCTAAAGATTTAAGCTCTGAAGTTGCCTTTGTATCCAACTTCTAGACTCTCTTCTTATTCTGATCTCCCTAGAATATAGCCTATAATTGCCAATAAGACTTGAAGACAGATTGAAAATTAGAAAAACCAAGACAGAGAGAAAAAAAAAATAAAGCCAAATTAAAGCAGAGTTAAGAGACTTTTAAGAGGATAAATTAAGTAGGTTCAGTGTAGACTTCTACTTATAAAAAATTTAGTAATTTTTTTCAATTACATGTAAAACAATATCAACTTTTTTTTAAATTTTGAGTTCCAAATTTTCTAATCCTATCCTTCTCTTTTTCCTATCTGACAGGACAAGAAATTTCTTACAGATTATACATGTGTAATCACAGAAAGCATATTTTCATACAAATCATATTGTGAAAGAGAACAGATACATTTTTTTAAATAAAGTAAAAAAAATGGTATGTTTTGGTTTGCATTCAAACTCTAGCAGTTCTTTCTCTGAAGGTGGATAGAATTTTTAATTAAAAGTCCTTTGTATTAATCATTGTATTGCTGAGGATAGCTAAGTCATTCCAGTTCATCCTCATATGATATTGCTGGTTATGTTCACTTAGTTCTGCAATGGTCCATGTAAATTCTTCCAGGTTTTAATAAAAACATCCTGATTGTCACTTTGTATAGTATCATAGGATTCCATTACAATCATATATAGCCATTACCTACCTGCTGGGTATTCTCTCAATTTTTAATGATTTGCCACTTCAAAAAGGAGCTGCTGTAAATATCTTCATACAAATAAGTCCTTTTGCTTCCTCTCTCTTTTAAAAAAATTTTCTTTGGAATACAGATCTAGTAATGGTATTGCTGGGTTAAAGGCATAATTCTAAATTCCTTTCCAGAATGATTGGGATCCACGCAATTCAACCAACAGTGCATTAATATCTCAACTTTCTCATATTCTCTCCAACATTTATCAATTTCCTTTTCTGGCAAGTGATAAGTGAGAGATGGTACTTCAGAGTTGTTTTCATTTGTAAATATAAATGAATGACCTATTGGATGGTATAATTTAATAATATTTGTTGAACTGTTGTAAAATAAATAAATAAATATATTTATTTATTTATTTGTTTGTTTGTTTTACAACAGTATATATACATATATATATATGTATATATACTGTTGTAAATATATATATATATATATATACATATATATATATATGCCAATTTTAGGTTTAGAATAATTAGAGTTAGATGTTATAGGAAGCATAGCATACTTTGTTGTCCTAACAGACAGAAAAATCAGAATTAAAATTCCATTTCTGACACATATTGACTCCATAAATCATATACAAGTTCCTTATACAGTTATTGCCCAAAGTAACTCTCTTAGACCACAGATTTCTCATTGAGAGTTCACCTTAATGATGGAATTAAAGGCCTGGGTTTTTTTGTTTTGTTTTGTTTTGTTTAAAGCTGATGTAAAACTTGTCAGAGAAGAATTAAGAAGATTCAAAAGTGTAAAACTGTGCAGAGGATTGAGTATCAACAGATTATAGTTAAAGAAACTGGCTTAAAAAGTGCTCCAGCAACAGGCAGAGATAACAAGAAATGAGGAATAGCTGATCTCTTTGAAAATGGAGCCATGATACAATCCTTTTCTGAGGATTTGTTTCCTTTCCTACTGGAATAAGGATATTTTTCAGCATACAGAGGGAAGAAATTGCTAAGATTATTTGTATTATTTCATCTTCTCTACTATTTACTTTTCTATTATGTCCTTTGCAATTTAGATTATAGTTCTTTCCAGGTCTCTTGACAAAGAATGCACTAAGCAGAGCTCCTAGTTCCAACATTGAGTCCAAAGGTAGAAGACCCCTTACAGATTATCTATAAACAATTAAGTATTTTACATAAATATTTATTAATTCTCCATGCATTTTATAGAGGTTGAAGATATTAAAATGTTTAGAGATTGAAAATTTTAAGGTAAGACTGCCCACATTATCATTAGAGGAATCCACTGACATCTTCATTTTGGGGACTCTAGACTACATTTATACTTCAAGGCAAATTGTTTATATCAGTAGCCCCATAAAAAGAATTGTGTTAGCTGATATTCTTTAAAAGATAAAAGGAAGTAATGAAAAAGTGACAAATATAGAGACTATAATAAAAAAACTGAAAATACCAATAAAAGAACCCAAGAAGAGATCAATGCAGCCAAAAAACAAAATTTGTATACAAGACAAATTCAGTTGAAAAAGCTTAGAAAATAATTCATCCTTTTAGGAAAACTGAAAACTATAAGATATATGAAACAGATATAAAGGATAAACCAATGTGTAGTAATGTTAGGATTACTGATATCCCAGAAAATTGAGAAAAAACAATCAGACTGTAGTATTACCAGAAATTAATCAAAGAAATGCCCTATCATTATATAAATTGCATAAAACTAATTATATAAAATAAGCAATAATTTGTAAGTAGAAATATATCATAGAACCCACAGGAATATAAAAGTCAACTTTTCCAGATACAATCTAGTTGAACTACCACACACACACACACACATATACACACACACACACACACACACACACACACACACACACACATTCTTCAAGATGCAAAAACAAAAACAGGTATGTCAACTCAATAAACATCAATCAGAGTCACAGCAGATTTCTCCAGAAAAAGCAGAAATTATGAGAGCTACTGGAAAGAGACAGACTAAAATCAGAAGCCCTCACTACAAAAAAATTTTTGAAATTTCTTTCTGTGAGCTTTATAAATGAATAATAATAATTAAAAAAAAAGATTTGATCGGTTTTCTCTATTGATTTAAATCTTATATTTGGTGGCAAAGTTCCTCCGAGTCAATGTTCCTCAAACTTTTTAAATAGGGGGCCAGTTCACTGTCCCTCAGACTGTTGGAGAGCCAGACTACAGTAAAAACAAAAGCTCACACTCTGTTTCCACCCCTCAGCCCATTTGCCATAACTTGATGGCCGCATAAATGTACTCAGAGGGCTGCATTTGGCCCATGGGCCATAGTTTGAGAACCCCTGATATATAGTAAATCATATATGATGAAAATATATGGTAAAATATTGTAAATTAGCATCAGAACTAATCAAGGGGAAAAAATCACAAAATAAGACTTTAAAATGTCCAAATGACACTGATTTATTCAAAGATATTCTGTGCAACTGACTGAGACCTCAGGAGATCTGGAGAGGTACTATATTTTTCAAGTCTGCATTCCCTTTGGGGTGGTGATATGGTAAGTGCTAAAATGGCTTCTCAGGTTCCCTCTTCTGTACAGAAAATAACTCGTCTTTAATAAGTGTTTAAGAAAGTCACTTTTTCCAGCTTCTAGGGTGTTAATTGGTTTTAATGAACTTGTTACCTCTATTTATAAGCTTCCCCATTAATATTATTGAATTTTGTACCTGGTTGATCAGGATGAGTGGCATAGTATTAGAATTCCATTTCTCCCTATAACTCTCACCTCTCCAACCATCTACTCTCAAGAGTTACTGAAAGAGAAGACAAGAAAATCTCTTCTACAATTTCAGATGTTATGAAGTCATTTGGGAACAAGTGAATAGTTATCTGTGAAAATACAATTGTGCAAAAAGTAGCAGACTTTTTTGCTGCTAGGTACTTCTTCATTCTGCAAACTCACTCCTAAAATTCACACATTAGAAGTATCCTCTACCAGAGGCATGCTGGAGCCAGGACCAGTGAATCAGAAAATTCATTGTTAACTTAGCAAACTTTTCAAATCAGGACATGCTCTATTATTTTGTTGATTACCTAGAATCTAGACTCTAGATGTAAGAATGCAAGAATGTCAATAATTCATGTAAAACAAGAAAAAAAAAGTGAGGTTCACAAAGTTTTATGTTTACTGTTGCTTGTTTTTTCTAGAAAATTTTAAACATTTAGCAGACTACTTATTCTGACTGTGAGATCTTTGCCCCTGATATCAATAGTTCCTCTAGAATTTGGGTCACCTACATATTATTCCTCTCCTGGATATACTTCTGAACCTCCACCAGACTTTCTTTACCACATCTCCAAAACCGGTACATTGCTCTTTGCCACTTCCCCCACTCAAATTTTTTCAGTTTCTATTGATGATAATGCATAACTATTTCATAAAAATTTAAGTTTCTTGAGACTTGAATTGTCTTTTTTGTCTTTTTTCTTTCCTTTATTGTTTTCTTTTTTCTTGTCATACGTGTATATTAAATTTTAAATGCACATTTATATTTTTTTATAAATTATAGTTTTTATTTACCAGATATATGCATGAGTAATTTTACAGCATTAACAATTGCCAAACCTTTTGTCCCAATTTTTCCCCTCTTCCCCCCCCCCCCAGATGGTAGGTTGACCAATACATGTTAAATACATTAAAGTATAAATTAAATACAATATATGTATACATGTCCAAACAGTTGTTTTGCTGTACAAAAAGGATCGGAATTTTTAAATCGTGTACAATTAGCCTGGAAGGAAATAAAAAATGCGGGTGGACAAAAATAGAGGGATTGGGAATTCTATGTAGTGGTTCATAGTCATCTCCCAGAGTTCTTTTGCTGGGTGTAACTGGTTCAGTTTATTGCTGCTCTATTGGAACTGATTTGGTTCATCTCATTGTTGAAGATGGCCACATCCATCAGAATTGATCATTATATAGTATTGTTGTTGAAGTAGATAATGATCTCCTGGTCCTATTCATTTCACTCAGCATCAGTTCATGTAAGTCTCTCCAGGCCTTTCTGAAATCATGCTGTTGGTCATTTCTTACAGAACAATAATGTTCCATAATATTCATATACCACAATTTATTCAGCCATTCTCCAATTGATGGGCATCAACTTAGTTTCCAGTTTCTGGCCACTACAAAGAGGGCTGCCACAACCATTCTTGCACAAACAGGTCCCTTTCCCTTCTTTAAGATTTCTTTGGGATACAGGCCCAGTAGTAGCACTGCTGGGTCAAAGGGTATGCACAGTTTGATAACTTTTTGAGCATAGCTCCAAATTGCTCTCCAGAATGGCTGGATGTATTGAATTGTCTTTTTTTTTTCACCAGCTTTTATTCGTACTTCCAGAATTTTAGCAAAGTGCCTGACACATAGTAAACAAAAGATTTTTGTTGATTGTTAATTAACTTGTAAAGATTGGAATTAAGTCAGAAAGACCTGAATTCTAATTCAGATTACTAGCTAAGTAATCTAGAGCAAGTCACTTATCATCTGCCCCTCTCAGTTTTCTTAACTATAGCATACATGAAGGGTTGTTTTGAAGATCTGTAAGCAGCCTTTAAATGGGCTGCACCACAGCGCATCATTGAGGCCCAGAAGTAATTTCTGTGGATATTAGGACTGCCCTTGGGCGGGATCCTGGCCATATTGAGATAGCTTCGTAATGGGTGACTCTCTCGCTGATTGGCTGTGTGTGTGACCTCACAGGCCCTTTATAAGCCCACTGCAGGCAGCAGGTGCTCTCTTTAACCTGGCGTTCTTCACCCTGGCTTCCCAGCCTGGGTGGCCAAGCCAAGATGGATAGCCAAAAGAGGTAAGGGTTTTGGTAATGAACACGTGGGTCTTCTGACCAGGTGTTCACTCGGGAACCAACAAGTCAGGGCATCAGTTAAGGCATTATGTGAGTAGGTATAATAAAGGCTTTTAAGATTACATGTGGTTGTTCTTGAGTGCGCTACCGGTTATTAAGCTATAGATTCAAGAGATTGTGGCCAGAGACCTTTGAAGGCCTCAGAGGAGGCGAGCTGGGTAGAGTTCACACTGCAAAGGACAGTGGTCAAAGGTACTCTGGTGGGTCTAGGACAGACTAGTAATTGTAACTGCCAGGAGAGCATGTTACAAATGGCGCCCAACATGGGGCCTGGTCAGAAGACCCACGTGTTCACTACCAAAACCCTTACCTCTTTTGGCTATCCATCTTGGCTTGGCCACCCAGGCTGGGAAGCCAGGGTGAAGAACGCCAGGTTAAAAAGAGCGCCTGCTGCCTGCAGTGGGCTTACATAGGGCCTGTGAGGTCACACACACAGCCAATCAGCGAGAGTCACCCATTAGGAAGCTATCTCAATATGGCCAGGATCCCGCCCAAGGGCAGTCCTAATATCCACAGAAATTACTTCCGGGCCTCAATGATGCGCTGTGGTGCAGCCCATTTAAAGGCTCCTTACAAAGATCAAATGAGATATTTGTATAGTAGTACTTAGCATTATACCTGGCATAAAGTAGGCACTATTTAAATGTTTATTTCCTTAATATATGGAGCTTTCCAGTCTGAAGACTCACTCTTTCAATGTAGTTTGACATCTACTCCACAATTTAAAAATCTTAAAGAACTATCTATAATGCATTATACCTTTTTTATGAATTTGTAGTTGCTCATATATATTCTCTAGCATACAGTATCAATCTATCCCATAAATATGAAGGTAAGCATTTCTAAAAAGGAAACCTCTTTATGTACATCCTGACACATCATAGTAAACACAAATCAAATATGAGATGAATTGAAGCCAACACACAGTTTAAAAGAAAGCTAAGTGGCTCAGCAAAGCTATATGATAGACTTTAAGTTAGGAAGACAGCCTCAGAAACTTAGTAATTATATGACTATAGGCAAGTCACTCAGTTCCCCCATCTATAAAATGGGGATAACAGCTCACTTCCTGGGTCCTTATAAGGATAAAATGAGATAAAATTTGTGAAATATTTTGCAAAACTTAGAGTGGTATCTGAATGGTAGGTATCATGGTATCATATCATTGAGATATGAACATTCATCAATTATCTGGATTCTGAAGAGATATATTCACTCACTTTAAACCAGCTATTGAAATAACAATGGGCCTTCAAGTCATTTAATAGAGACAGTAAGAAGAAGTAGCAATTGGAAAGCTAAATAAATCAGCATAGAAAAAAGTGAAAAAAAAAATTCAGACTATATAGTGAATGATAAACTACTCTGGAAGGATGTTTCAGATAAGCAAAGAATTAAGAAAGGAAGTTACTGGACACACCCAAAGGGAAATGCCTATCATTGATAAAGTGATAGTTCTGAATTCAGATATATACATAATAGCATATCATATAAGAAGGTTGCTTAGTGTGTTTTTATCGCTTGGAGGTGAGTACAGTATTAATGAGTATAACAAAGGCACTATCACCATTACCAATGATTGTGGGAACTAGGTATGGATCACAACATGGGATTTTTACTCTTTTTGTTGTTGTTTCCTTGCATTTTGTTTTTTCTCGATTTTTTTTTCCCTTTTTGATTTGTTTTTTCTTGTGCAGCAAGATAATTGTATATATGTGTGTGTACATATGTTAGATTTAACATTTATTTTTACCATGTTTAACATATATTGGATTACTTGCTATCTAGGTGAGTGGATGGGGGGAAAGGAGGGAAAAATTAGAACACAAAGTTTTACAAGGGTTAATGTTTAAAAATTATCCATGTATATCTTTTGAAAATTAAAAAGCTTTAATAAAAAAACAAAGGCACTCACATTCCAATAAATGAAATAATAAACTTCATAAAAATGAAAGAAAAATGAATGTAACAATTAATTATAATTATACTAAAATAAACAGATTTTTAAAAGAGCTAGGGATTGTATTAAAGAACAAAATACAATATGTTGTTTACAGAGACATGCAGTAAGAAATAATTAAATATTTTCAAATGGAAAAATTATCCTAAAAAATAATCATGCTGATACATGAAAAGTAGGAATAACTAACAATACAGAATGATTTGATATGTTCTAAAAATAGTGATAAGAGAGCCAAACAAGAAAGTTATTTTATGCTAAATGATTCTCATCAAAATGAGCTAACATTAGTTTAAAAAATGGAAATACCAAATACTTATATAGTAAAATTTACAAAAGAATGATGTGAGAGGCCTTATAAGAAGAAATATTATAAAATTACACAATAATAGAACTGGTGACTTGCCACAAACATTACATTTATAGTAAATTGACAGATATAGCAACACATTTAAAATTATTTGTTATCTGCAACTGCAAAGAATAGATATTTAATACCAGGAAAGCAATCAACAGAGTATTGTAGTGGATAGAGGTCTAGATTTGGAAGAAAATAAATCAAATCAAAAAACAAGTAAACAAACAAAACAAAACAAACAAACCTCAATTGGAATTTCATTTCCCTACATTTACTGGTTCTGTGATGTGGGGCAAATTACTTTCTTGAATTCACAAGTTTACCATGAGAATTAAATGAGATAGTAGAAAGAACTTTGTTTTTTAAAAGGAGTGCTTTATAAATGCTGGATGTGGCTGGATATGGCATGATAGTCAATAAGTATTTATTAAGTATTTACTACATGTAAGAACTTTGTATTACTAGATCAATGGAAATTTTTTAATAAAAGACAACACATTTATGTTGAAGATACAAAAAAAAAAAAAGGAAATGAAGACTTTATTTAATATTATATATGGTGTAGGATAGTTTCAGATTTTCCCATTAAAAAATGTGTGCAATCCAACTGTCCATTCTTGTCCTTTATTAAAAAGATTAACAATAAAAACAAAGCATGAAAAAAGTGAATAAAATAAATATTGACAATGAAAAAATTTAAATTTTTTCTAGTTCCACTCAGTTAAAATTAATATTACATATAATGTTAGCAAAATAATAACATAAGAATACTGTCAAGAGAACCTGATAGAAAGGCATGGCACTTATAATAATGACAATTATTGTCACACACTTGGGTATGAACTTCTCATGACATCAATGAGATCTATAGGAAGACAACTCCAAATTGATTTTATGAAGAGCAAAAAAAAACTGAATAAATGGAAGGATGTTTTTCCACATAATTAGAGTGATCAAATAGCGTAAAAGTGTCAGTAAGATACTGAATAAAATATCAATCAAAATACCAATAGGTTACTTCAAAGAATTATATTGAAACCATCACAATATTTCTGTGGAAACATAGACAGGCAATCATATTTGAAGAAACTAAAACTGAAAACCAGTGGTAAAGGAGGACTTGCTCTAATAATTTGCAATGTTTATTGTGAGACAAAAAATGATAAAAAAGGTGATTATAAAAAACAAATAGAAAAATAGATTGATGAAACAATGTAGCAAAATTAGACTTCAATATAAATATTGAAAAGATTCATATTTAGAAAAACTGATTGCTAAAAAAACTATGAAATAATCAGTAAAACATTGAAAAAATATACAATGAACTGAGAAACAAAATTATCATATATTAAAACATGTTATGGTGTAAGCACACATATTTGTAATATATGTAACATGTATATGAATTAAAACTAGAAAGAATGGAAATAATTTTTGGTCATGGGACTTTTTTTTAAACAATCAAATAATACTTAAATGTTCAATTAAATGATTCTGTGATCTCATAAATGGACATAGTTCCAAAAGAGATAACAGATATATGTCAATTGATCCTCTATTTTGTCTAGTCCTTTCATAAGTTTGCCAAAAAGAGGACTACAAAAGATAATAGGTGGCTTCCTCCTTTTTTATTGATTGTTGCAAGGATACCAGTGTTTAATACATTTTTCCCCTAACCTTGTCATGTGAATAAGTCCATTTCTTTTTCAATCATATATTTTTTTGATGACAACTTTTATCATCTCTTCTTGATAATTCCTTATTTGTTACACATTTCAATTCATTCATGCCTACAATGCCCTCAGGATGGTAAACATTTTTAATTCATGAAAGATCATAATTCTATAGTTCATAGCCATATCAAAAGAAAAGAAATAAAACAAAACAAAACTCAGTAGACCCACTGTTAGCCTTTTAAAAAATGTCATCAGTTTAAAAAGCTGGGCCTTTTTCTGGGAAAAGGTTGGGCTCATTAAATTTCCCCAAAGGTTTGATCTCTGCTTCTTTTTTTAATTTTGTGTTGACTTACTGTCAATTTGTTGTGGATATGTGGACTATCTTAGCTTTACAAATTGTCCTTCTAATTATATGTCATAATGTGAGCAATAATAATTGCTTAACTCTTTTTATTTTGTTTGTTTTGATTAGGATTGTAGTTGCTTTTATTTTTTCTTGTCTGTATAATTATACACAATTCTGTTAAATGGATAATATCTCTCTTGGAAGATTTGATTGTCTTCTGGAGTTTGAACAAACCTAGCTCTGATACCCTGCTATTTAAATAACTTTGAATATTATTGCTATGTACATGAGAAACATATAATGAAAGAGAATTTTTAAGATGGAGGAGTTTTTTGGTTGTTATTTTTCTTTTATTAAAGCAAAACTTTTTAAAAGTTACCAAATAATAAACAAAAATAAGATCTTGTATTCTCTCTTTCCATCAAATGTGCAATGGCAAAGATGTGATCTACAGGTGTATATTGTTAGGAAACTGACTCTTTCCTTCAAATATCTTACCAAGAATGTCCTTGATGCAAGTGTAGATTATGATCTTTAAAATATTAATCTTATGGGTAAGTAGGCATATAGGTTAGTAGTTCTTGATATTTTTGGTCACTTTTTAAAAATATTAATAAGATCCAATATTTCCCTTCATAAGAACATAGATTCTAGAGGAAAAAAAGAAACTCAGAGTCTATTTAATTCAAACTTTTCATTTTATTGAAGAAGAAAATGAGTTCCCAAAACATCAAGTAACTCAGGCATTGTCAGAAAAGGGATTTGAACCTCTGATTCTAAAGCTATGATTCTTTTCACTATATCTTT
Source organism: Sminthopsis crassicaudata (assembly GCF_048593235.1). Lineage (NCBI taxonomy): Eukaryota > Metazoa > Chordata > Mammalia > Dasyuromorphia > Dasyuridae > Sminthopsis > Sminthopsis crassicaudata. The sequence goes on from NC_133622.1 coordinate 112,423,309, forward strand.
GGTATCTTCCCTACCTTTGACTATTTTATGACTTTTTTGCTTAATCCTTCAAAACTACTTGGATTCTCTAATTGTAATACTAGCTCTCTATTTCCTTTCCATCTTCATCTCTTCCCTCACTATCTCTATTTCTGTCCCTATCTCTAATTTGATTTCTATATCTATCTTATATTTATCTACATAGATAAAGATGATGCTCAAGTGATATCCAGGACACAAAGTTGAGAAAAACTCAATTAGGTTAGATCAGTTAAGGTTATTAGAAGTTTTAAAGGATTTCTTTGTTCCTTTACTAGGATGACTTTTTGATCATTGAGTAAAGATCTCAAATTGAGACAAAAATAGCTAAGTTAAAGTTTATAGACTAGTTAAAATCCTTGTGATCCTTCACAATCTCTTCTATCAATTGATTGCAATGTTTGCAGAAATAGAAAAAGACTGAATAGGACACGCATCAATTAAACAAATGAAAGGAATTATTAAAATTTAATCGTGGGTTTGGTTACGTTAAGCTAAATGAATAGTCCCAGCAAATTGGAATGATCTATAAAATGAAAAGAGAAGGTACAGATTAGGAAAAAAATTATGGTAAATACATTTTAAAAAAAGATCTTTAGTATGGAATTTATAAGCATCTAATGCATGCCTATAATAATAATTCATTTCCTAGTGGAGAAATATTCAAAATATATAAAAAGACAATTTTGAAAGAAGAAAAATGAGTTTTTAATAACCACATAAAAACTATTTTAATACCTTTTAACTAAAGAGATAAAAATTAAGATAGCTATAAAATACAACCTTCTAACCAGTAATTTGGGGAAAATTGCAAAAAGTAAAATAAAATAAAACTCAATTTTGGCAGATGTGTAAGAATAAGAGACATTTTTACATTATGAACAGGAGCATAGACTGGTGTAAAAAAAATTTAAGAATGATCTGATACTATTTAATGATGCATAAACTGATCATACTCTTTGACTTAGCTGGGACTTTATTCTATCTAAAGACATGATTAAAAAGGATTAAAAAACATTCATAAGTACTTTATTTAAAATAGCATAAGATCAAAAACAACTTATGTAACCAACAATTGGAGAATAGTTAAGTCATACTATATTAATTAAATTATCATACCTGTGAAAGGCTGAAACTCTTGAGTCAATGAACTGAGGTGGGACAATTGAGCACTTGAGGCTAATTACCAATTGGACAATATTCTATAAGAATATGCTTAGAAAATGGCCTTACCATTACCCTGTGCTGGCTCAATCATTTGGTTTATACAGAGAATTGGGGAAGGGACTAGGAGGTGCAGTGACTAGCCAGACTCACTCTGAGCAAGGGACATGGAGGTGAGGTTGCAGAGATTCTGCTTCCCTCCCCTTCACTTCTACTACTAAAGACCAAGAACAAAGACTTTTGCTTATCCTGACTCCAGCTGATTCTACGGTATCCAGGGTGCTAACACGGTCACCACATTTGGTGCCCAATGTAGGACCAAAGACCCTAATTTCACTGAAGAAGCCCTTGGGAACCAGGAAATAGGGTGAGTATTCTAATAGAAAAACAGGGAACTTACTTTGTTAAGGACTAAACTAGTAACCTTTTCTAGCTGAAATGAGGCAGATATTAGGAAAAGATTCTCCCCCAACCCCAGCCCCACCCCAACTCCACCCTAAAGGGGGTGCTAGAAAAATCATGCTTAAGATGCTAAAGGGACAAGGCTTAATTTTAACTTGGTTGCAGATAGCCAGACTTTTAGGTACATTAGAATGCACATCCCCTTGGTTCTTAAAGGAAGAAGAAATAGGGCTAGATAATTAGAAGCTGGTGGGAGATCAACTATGTGAATGCTACAATGATAAAGGTCCTCATTCAATTTCCAAGGAAACATTCTATATATACAACATAATGCAATTGGCTTTAAAGAATCCTGCAAGTTATACAAAAAAGAAAAATTTTCAGAACAGCCAGATAAGGAAGTGTGAGGAAAAAGAAGACAATGAATGGATTAATAGCAATATCAGTAGAGGGCATGTGGAGTTAAGTGAGGATGAAGGACATGGAGAAGGGCTTGGTGATTCTCACTCTGACCAGGCAGCTTCAATCCCACCTAAACCGGAATTGGTTCTTGACATGCCCCCATCAAATTCACCTTCTGGGATGGAGGAAGAAGGCATAGTGGGAGGGGCAGTGATACCACCAGCATCTCTCCCCCAACAATCACCCTCTCCTATGACTAGATTGCAAAAGGCACTACTTAAAGCCACAGAAGAAGGGCAGGATTTAGCTGATTTGAGAATAGAAATGTATCTTGTGATTCAACAGTTTAACTCTTCAGGTCAATAAAGTAGAAGATATACTCCTTTTGATATAGAAATCCTCAGAGACCTGAAAAAGGCTTGCACTCTTTATGGGGCTACATCAGCTTATGTCAAGATGTTATTACAGAATCTGGCTTATGAAGTCTTAACCCCTAGGGACTGAAAATCTATAGCAAGGACATGCTCAGAACCTGGACAAATCTTGTTGTGACTGTTGTGCAGCTCTGTAGGATACAAAGCCAACAAAATAGTCATAGTGGAGTATTCACCTTGTCCATCAGAGAGAGATGGAGCAGACCCTTGAAACGAAGAAGACCCAAGAAGCATCAGATAGTTCCGCTGTTGACTGTGCCTACTATTGGCACAGTGCCTGGCAGTTATGGCGTTTTGACTCATGGACATCAAAAATTGTTGGACTTCACAATCCTCAGGAATCATTGGATTCTCTGAGACATGATAAGACTGTTGCAGGACTTCAAAATCTGCAGGAATCATGGGATTTCCTAATACATAAAAAGACTATTGTGGAACTTCAAAAACTTGCAGGGATCATTGGATTCCCTGACACATGAAGCAATGAACAATAGATTGGTTTTGGACTATCTCTTGGCTGCTGAAGAAGGCATATGTGTGACTGTTGTTTACATACCCTCTTTACATATCCTCCTTCTAGGACTTCTGGGAATCTTTTACAACACCATGTTGATTTATATTGTTTGTTATACCACTACTTGCATGTACAATTCATGTTTGTTACACCACATTGAGCCTGCACTGGCTGTGGGGAGTCATCACTACTAGTCTGTGCATTATTGATATGTGTTTATGTAATACCTCCCATTTCTAATAAGACCCTTCAGCCCAGAAACGCGCTAGCAATCCTCACTTCTCTTTGGTGCTTTTCATCTCCCTTCCTGAGATGTCAGGGGGAGTGTAATCACCTCCTTTTTGGTGTTTTCACCTCCTTTCCTTAGAAGTCAGGGATGGCTGACCACCTGTGTTCTAAAACAAAAGTAAGCAGGAGATGTAAGGGGCTGTAAATCTTAAGTCAATGCACTGAGGTGGGGCAACTGAGCACTTGAGGCTAATTACTGATTGGACAATACTCTATAAGAATATGGTTGGAAAATGGCCCTTCCCATTATCCTGTGCTGACCCAATCATTTGGTGTATACAGAGAATTGTGGGAGGGATTAGGAGGTGCAGAGAGATGAGCCAGGGTCTCTTCTGTGAGAGACGAAGTGGTGAGGTCACAGAGATCCTACGTGTCTACTCTCTTCACTTCTACCACTAAAGACCTAGAATAAAGACTTTTGCTTATCCTGACTCTGGCTGATTCTAAGGCATCCAGGGTGCTAACTCGGTTGCCACATTCCCCCTACCCCAAATTTCATTTAATCCCTTCCCCTCCTCCTTTCCTTTCAAGTTACATAGATTTTTTTTTTGTATTCAACTGATTGTGTGTATTACTGATGAAAGTAAGATTCAAGTGATGCCCACCACCCATCAGCCCATCATCTCCACTTTGATGGGTCTTTCACTTCTCTTCATGTGAAATAATTTACCCAATTATACCTCTTCCTTCCTTTTACACTTTTCTATACTCCACTTTCTCATCTCTCTCTCTTTTTTTTTTTTTTTTTTTTTGGTCATTTCCTCAAATTTACCTATATTTGTACCCTCCATCTATGTATATTCTTTCTAGCTATACTATTAGAGAAGCAACTAGTAAAAATTACAAGAATTATTTTCCTGTGTAGGAATGTAAGTAGTTAATCCCTTTTCACTGTTTATACCTCTCCTGGGACTTGATATTAGAGATCAAATTTTTGGTTAAATTCTAGTTTTCTCCTTATGGAAGCTTGAAATCTTTTTATGTCTCTGAATGACCACTTTTTCTCATGATGTGTGTTTAATTTTGTCTGGTTAATGATTATTGGTTGTAGTCCTATCTCCTTCATCTTCTTAAATATAATGTTCCATGATCTCCAGGTATATTGCAGCTGCCAGGTCCTGTATAATCCTTATTGTGGCTCCCCAATATTGAACTATTTTTTTCTGACCACTTGTAGAAGTTTTTCCTTGACTTGATAGTTCTGAAATTTGGTTATAATGTTTTGGGGAGTTTTCATTTTGGGATCTCTTTCCTGAGGTGATTTGTGGATTCTTTCAATGCTTACTTTGCTCTCTGGTTCCAAGACATCAGGACAGTTTTTCTTGAGAATTTCTTGAAAGATACTACATAGGTATTCCTTTTGATTAAGGCTTTCAGGTCATCCAATGATTCTGATTCTGTCTCTTCTGGTTCTTTCTTTTAGATCTGTTTTTTTTTTATGAGATATTTTACATTTTCTTCCATTTGTCCATTCTTTGGTATTTATTTAATTGATTCTTGTTGCCTGATAGAGTCATTAGTTTTCACTTATCCAATTTTAACTTTTAAGGTGGTTTCCTCAATTTGCTTTTGTACTTTCTTTTCCATTTTGTCAATTGTATTCTTATAAGAAGTACTTCCCTCCTCCCCTCCCCAGTGGCTTTCTGTGTCTCCTTTTCCATTTCACCAATTTTTAAGCAATTTTGCAGACTGTTAACTTTTTCATAATTCTCTTGCATCACTCTCATTTCTTTTCCCAATTTTTCTTCTTCCTCTCTTATAATTTTTAATCTCCTTTTCTGGCTCTTTCCTTAGGCTTGAAACCACTTCCCATTTTCCTTTGAGTATAAATTTTGATCTTCTTTGTCACCATAACATTTCTGTGATCAGACTTTTGTTATTTTATTACTAATTTTTTTGTTCTTTTCCCTTTTTAAAAAATGTGAGCTCTGCTTTTGGGATGATAGGAGCTTTGCCTTAGGCTTCTTGTGCTAGTGTTGGCACTTTACTTGCTGCTGCATTGATGCTGCCCTGAGGCTTGCTCTATTTATGGGGCTACATCATCTTATGTTAAGATATTATTAAAGAATTTGGCTTATGAAATTTTAACCCCTAGTGACTGAAAATCTATAGCAAGGACATGTTTAGAACCTGGACAAAATTTGCTGTGGCTTTCTCAATATAGTGAACTCTGTAGGATACAAGCCCAACAAAATAGGCAAACTGGAGTTAATATACCAATCACCTGTGACCATCTAATGGTGTAGGTTCTTATGCAGACACTTCAGCACAGAATAATTACCCCAAAGCAGCATATGATCAAATTGATTTTGCTGTTATCAAAGCTTGGGTCATCCCCCCAGCAAGGCAAGACAGAGGGGAAGCCTTCCTGAAAATAGAGCAAATTAATCTTTTGCTGATTTTGTGGAACATCTGCAAACAGCTGTCATATGAACTATTGGTGGGAGAACAAGACCCAAAATCCCAAGTCCAAAATGCAACAGAGGCTTCCATTGGGCATCAGAATGTGGATTGATTCAGGGAAATGGGATGGGGGCTCAGCCCCAGGGCCAAAGCAAAAAATACTTGGGACATGATGGCAGCCAATGCTACATCCAAAGAGTCTTTAGAAGTTCAGTACTCAGACATGAACAGTCAAGAAGCAATCTAATGGGAGAAAGGGATTGCATAATCAATCAGCCAGGAAGCAACCTGATGGGAGAAAAGGATTACAATTGGGGAGAATAGAGTTGTGTGCAGCTGGGACAACTGAGATATCCCTTGGAGAGGTGAAATCTGTTCCTCTTCAGCCTATAGATCCCTTGCCTCCAGGCACAGTAGGCGTGACCATTTCACCTCCTGAGAGTGCTTACAAAATAGTCTCCTCATGATTGGCACCTGCTGAATAGGTGATAGTGAGGTAATTGTAGGCAAGGATTGGAGGGCTGAGGGAGAGAGATCAGTCTCACTTGGCTGCAGGATAGAATCTGGCAAATTGAGTGGCAGTTTGTCTGCCTCCTTCACTTCTCCCTCTAAAGACCAAGAACTTCGATTTTTCCTGACTCTGACTGATCCTGAGGCCCTCCAGGGAGCTAGTCTGACATTTTAATTATGGGAGAGTTATAGTGATTTACTGATTACTCTACTACCTTTGCTCCCAAAGTAGAATATATTTTTAAGATAGATTTTTCCAAATGTAATCATTTTAGGTAGAAGAATTATAGTCAAGATGCCTGAGAAAAGCTAGGAAGTGGCCTGAGTTCTCCCCAGTTTCCCTCAAAAACAGTTTTAAATCAAGACTCTAGATGGATTCTGAAGTCACAAAATCCAGAAAAAAGACAGAGTGAAACAATTTTCCAACTTAAGATAACTTAGAAGGACATCAGGAAAGATCTGTCTCACTAGTGTAAAAGTGCAGACCATCATACAGTATCCAGGTGAGCCCAATGGGAGGCTCTTTACCACAGCATAGATCAGCAAGTTGGCTCCTATGTCCTGGCTCAGCAGGTTAGTAGCATTGAGGCCAGTTAGGAGGTCTCCAGCCATAGCATAAAACACAAATTTCAAATCCCAGAACTCCAGAATATTGGACATGACAAGACAAGGCCACCCCAGCACAGTAGGCAAGCCTGAACCTTGGTGTGGAAAGCATCTGAAACCCTGGTGTGGAAAACAAGAGACAAGGTTCCTGGCCCTCAGTTTGGGAAAGTGCTTTTTAGAAAAATAGGCACAAGAGGAGTCCTATCAAATTTCTTTTATGACACAAATATAGTGTTGATAACTAAACCAGGAAGAGTCAAACAGAGAAAAAAAATTATAAAACAATTCCCCTAATGAATATTAATGAAAAAAATTATGCAAAATTGTAAAGGGGTTACACAATTTATATAATGATCATGTGAAATTTATACCAGAAATGCAGGGCTGATTTAATATTAGTAAAACTATCAGCATAATTGACCATATAAATAACAAAACCAACAGAAATCACATAATTATCTCAATAGATGCACAAAAAGTCTTTGACAAAATATAGCATCCATTCCTATTTAAAACACTAAAGATATAAGAACACATTTAGCTTTTTTTAAAATGACAAGCAATGTCTATCTAAAACCAGCAGCAAACATTATACGTATTCAGGATAAGCTAGAACTATTCCCAGTAAAAACAATATTGTACTAGATGTGGAAAATATCCAAGATGTGTTAGCTTTAGCAATGAAAAGAACAATAAATTGAAAGAATTAGAGTAGGCAATGAGGAAACAAAACTATCACTCCTTACAGATGATGTAATATACTTAGAAAATTCTAGAGAATAAATTTTAAAACTACTTGAAAAAATTAACAACTTTAACAATGTTTCAATATTCAAAATAAACTCATATAAATAATTATTATTTATAATGGGAGTTTACCTGCTAAGACAAAGCCAGGAACTATATAAACACAAATATAAAACATTTTTCAACAAATAAAGTCAGATATAAATAATTAGAAAAATCTATATCAGATTGCTTGCTGTCTTGAGGAAAAAGAAGGGAAGGGAAAAAAGGAGAAAATTTTGAGACTTATCTTACAAAGATGAATTTGAAAACTATCTTTACATATACTATTAAATTTTTAAAAAGAATGGGTAGAATATATATGCTTTTTAATCTTTTGTATGTCTGGCATCTAACATATTCCCTTGGATAAATGCTTAATGTTTGTTGAACTATATTAAATATTCTCACATCTTATTAATCCTTATTAATTCACACTTAAAATGGAAGCTCCTAAAGACAAATTTCTTTCCAAGGGAAAAAATAATGTCCATACACAGTAGTTAGCTCTAGTTCAACTGACTCAAATTTACACAAATAAGATCCAGATCAAAGAGTCAGTTTCTGCAAGAGCATATTAGCTTCTTTCACTGTTTTCTTTTCATCACAAATGGGACCCAGTATACAAGGAAAGGTCTAAATTGTAAGTAAGATCAACACAAATCAGTCACCACTAGGAAGTATCTCAAAACATCCTCCTTAGTGAAATTGGATCAGCAATGTCTTCTTTGCATATAAAAATCCTCATAACTATATATGCCACTGAGTTAAGTGCTAGGGACATAATGAAACACTAAAAATCTTTGCCCTCAAGAAGTTAATATTCAACTAGGAGGATATGAGAAGTAAACAGTTAAATAAATAAAAATGTATATCCAACATATGTAAAAAGTAATGGGAGCAGGAGGCACTAAAATTAGGAAAAGCAGGAAATATTTCTCATAGTTGGTGGGACTTAAACTAAACTTGAAGGTACCTTGAGTTTTTGAGAAGTTGAGTTTTGAAAGGAGAGCAATTCAGATACAGGAGACATAGCTTGTACAAATTCAAAGAGATGAGAGATGGCATCTTGTAAAAAGAGGAAAAGCAAAAACCAGTCTGGTGAGGTATAAGAGTATGTGATAAGGAAGACTTATTAATTAATTAAAATAACTGCAGATAATATAAAATATTTGGGAGTCTGTCTGCCAAGAAGAAACCAGGAAATATATGAACACAATTACAAAATACTTTCCACCTAAATAAAGTTATTTCTAAATAATTGGAAGAATATCAAGTACTTATGAGTAGGCCAAGCTAATATAATAAAAGTGACAATTCTATCTAAATTAATCTGTTTACTTAGTGCCATGCCAATAAAATTCCCAAGAAATTACTTTTTGCAGAGCTAGAAAAAAAAAATCACAAAGTTCATCTGGAAGAACAAAAGGTCAAGAATTTCAAGAAAATTAATGAAAAAAATACAAATGAAATTGACCTAGATGTAACAGATCTAAAACTATATTACAAAACAGTGGTCTACAATTGACTTGGAGAGATATGTTGCATTGAGATTGTGAAAAATTCTAGATACCAAATGGAAGAATTAGTATTTTATCCTCAAGACAATAAGGAATTAACAGTCACTGACATGTCTTTTTTTTTTTTTTTTTAAAGTAGACATATACAGATTTTAGGGAGAATAAATAAAATAATGTGGATTTATAAGGAAGAATTTCTATCTATGGATTTTTTTTTAAATAGTAACTTTTACTTTCAAAATACATGCAAAGATATTTTTCAACATTTGGCCTAGCAAAACCTTGTCTTCCAAGTTTTTTCCCTTCCTTCCCTTAGCAAGTAATCCAAAATATATGTTAAATTTGTATAATTCTTCTATACATATTTCTACATTCAACATGCTGCACAAAAAAATCAAATTAAAAAGGGAAAAAATGAGAAAGAAAGAAAAAAACAAGCCAAAAAACCAACAAAAAGTGAAATTACTATGTTGTGATCCACATTCAGTCCCCACAGTCTCTTTGTGGATGCAAATGGCTCTCTTTATCAAAATCTGTTGGAATTGGCCTGAATCAATCACCTCACTGCTGAAAAAAGCCAAGTTCCTAAGAACTGATTGTCATATGATAATGGTTCTCTAATTCACATATATACTTCTCTAGTTCACACATATTCAGTATGCCGCAATGATGTAATTGTACTAAGATATATAAGGGCTGAGAAGGATTGGAAATGGGATATTCTATCTTTGACTAGTTTTGTGGTGACTGTCCTGCCTTCATCACTTCTCCACTTAAAGACCAAGGTCTGTCCTGAAGGACTTCTAGAAAGCTAGCCGGAACATTATACTTGTAGAACAATACTATTCCATAATATTCATATACCATAACTTAATCAGTCATTCCCCAACTGAAGGGCATCTACTCAGTTTCTTTTAATAGTATCATCCTTTATGTCTAAATCATGAACCCATTTCAACCTTTTCTTGGTAGAGAGTGTTAGATGTTGGTCAATGCCTAGTTTCAGCCCTATTATTTTCCAATTTTCCTAGCAATTTTTGTCAAATAGCAAGTTCCTATCCCAGAAGCTAGAGTCTTTGGGTTTATCAGACACTAGATTATTGACTATTGTGTCTTGTGAACATAATTTATTCTTGATCTATTACTCTATTTCTTAGTTAATACCAAATGGTTTTGATGACTAATGCTTTATAATATAGTTTTAGGCCTGGAATAGCTAGACCACTTTCATTTTCACTTTTCCATAATTTCTTTGAAATTCTTGACCTTTTGTTCTTCCAGATAACTTTTTGATTATTTTTTCCAGCTCTGCAAAGTAATTTCTTGGCAGTTTGATTGATATATAGCACTGCATAAGCAGATTAATTTAGGTAGAATTGTCATTTTTATTATACTAGCTTATTCTACCCATGAATAATTGATATTCTTCCTATTATTTAGATCTAACTTTATTTGTGTGGAAAGTGTTTTGTAATTGTGTTCATATGAAAAGTGATAATTTTGTTTCCTTATTACCTCCTTTAATTCCTTTAATTTCTTTTTCTTCTCTTAGTGCTAAAGCTAACATTTCTAATACAATATTAAATAGTAATGATGATAGTGGTCAACCTTGTTTCATTCCTGATCTCATTGGGAATGCCTCTAATTTATCCCATTACATATGATTCTTGTTGATAGTTTTAGATAGATGCTACTAATCATTTTAAGGAAAACTCCATGTATCCCTATACTCTCTAGTGTTTTCAATGGGATTGGGGGTTGGATTTTTTCAAGTGCTTTTTTTTTGTATCTATTGATATAATCATATGATTTCTGTTAGTTTACTTATTGATATAGTCAATTATGTTAATAGTTTTCCTAATGTGAAACCAGCCCTGCATTCTTGGTATAATCCTACTTGATCACAATATATTATTCTGGTGATAAATTGTGATAATCTCTTTGCTAATATTTTATTTAAGATTTTTGCATCAGTATTCATTAGCGGAATTGGTCTATAATTTTCTTTTTCTATTTTGACCTTATATAGTTTAGGTATCAGCACTATATGTTGCAAAAGAAATTTGGTAGGACTCCTTATTTCCCTATTTTTCCAAATAGTTTGCATATGATTGGACTTAATCTTTCTTTAAATGTTTGGTAGAATCACTTGTAAATCCATCTGGCCCTGTAAATTTTTTTTGGGGGGGGGGAGTTTATTTATAGATTGATTGTTCAATTTCTTTTTTGTAATTTACTTCCTCCTCTGTTAATCTGGACAGTCTATATTTTTGTAAGTATTCATCTATTTCATTTAGATTATCAGATTTGTTGGCATACAGTTGGGCAAAATAGCTCATATTTATTGCTTTAATTTCCTCTTCATTGATGGTAAGTTCACCCTTTTCATTTTGATACTGGTATTCTGATTTATTTTATTTTCTTTTTCTAATCAAATTAACTAAAGTTTATCATTTTGTTAGTTTTTTTCATAAAACCAATTCTTAGTTTTGTGTATTAATTCAATAGTTTTCTTACTTTCAATTCTCCCTTCTTATTTTCAGAATTTTAAATTTGGTTTTTAATTTAAGGTTTTTTAATTTGTTCTTCTTCTAGTTTTTTTTTTTAGTTGCATGCCCAATTCATTGATCTTCTCTTTTTCTATTCGAATAAGCATTTAGAGATATAAAATTTTCCTTAAGAACTGCTTGGCTACATCCCATATATTAATTTCATTTTCTTGGGTGAAATCATGGATTGCCTCTATGATTTGTTGTTTCACCCACTCATTCTTTAGAATTAGATTAATTTCCAATTAATTTTTGGTATATTTTTTCATGACCTTTTGTTACATGTATTTTTTAATTGCATCATGATCTGGAAAAGATGCATTTACCATTTCTGCATTTAATTGTTAGGTTTTTAATGCTCTAATACATGGTCAATTTTTATGTAGGCTCCATTTACTACCAAGAAAAAACATATATGCTTTTCTGTTTTCTTTCAATTTCCTCCAAACATTTTAAAAATTCTATTTATTTCCTTAATTTCTTTCTTGAATTGTGGTTCAATTATATAGTTCTGATAAGGTTGAGATCCCCTAATAGTATAGTTTTGCTTTCTATTTCTTCTTGTAATTCTCTTAACTTCTCCTCCAAGAATTTGGATACTATACCACTTGGTGCATGTGTGTTTAGTATTGATATTACTTCATTATCTATGGAACCTTTAGCAATATGCAGTTTCCTTCTTCATCTCTTTTAATTAGATCTATTTTTGCTTTTGCTAGATCTGATTGCTGTATTTTTCCCTTCAGTTGAAACTTAATAGATTCTCTTCCAGCCTTTTACCTTTATTCTTTATGTATCTCTCTGCTTCAAGTGTGTTTTGTCATAAACAATATATTGGTAGGTTTTTAAATTATAGAACCTTTCCTGTATAGCACAGCAAGGTGGTATAAGTAATATGATATTGTAAAGCCTAATGTACTAGCAGGTGAAAAAGACATCCTATAGTGTTCTTTTTCTATAGGGCAATGTCTTCATAAAGCCCAATCAAGATGACTATTACTGATGGAAAGGACTGACTGGAGAAGTTCCCCATCTAGGCAGTTATCCCTGGAAGGTTGCTCTTGTTAAATCCTATAGTTCTTTCTCCAGTCCCATGTCTCTTAAAGGTAAAGCAATGTCACTTAGGAAAAATAACTACTTTTGGATTATGACACACAAAGGGTCCTAGAAAGAAATCATTCCATTTTCTGTATCTTCGATGATTTCACCAAAGATTAGCCAATTCCATATACACCACCTAAAGATGTTACCATGAAAAAAAATTAATTGGATCAGAGGGCCAGAGTTTAAATACTATCTCTGAGATATATATATATATATATTACCTATGTGACTTTGTTGTATCTTCAACATTTAGCTGTACACCTGGCATATAGTAAAAGCTTCATAAATTCTTTCTTATTGACTTTTAGCTAATCTCTCTGGTTCTCACTTTCCTCATTTGTAAAATTAGAGGATACTTGTAAAATTTGATAGATCTTTAAGGTTTCTTCCATGGTTAAATATATGATCTAGTAATAATCAGTAAGGGAAATTTTTTCACCTTTTCCTTCCACACCCCTTTTCCCATTTTTGGTATGTTCCAGATGTTCAACAGCTGAAAAAAATTTTGGACTATTCTGGCTACTGGCTAACATATTGTATATCGAGCATTGTTGGGGATTTTTCTCCAGGCTTTTGATGAGACAAGGTGAGGGTAAAGTAAAAGAATTTACTAAATTAAAAGTAAAATTAGAAGTAAAAGTTCATTATAAATCATCGAGAGATCTCAGTGGAGCAGAACTCTCCAATGGAATTAGAGTTCTGTCCATTCTGCCCACCTGCCCATTCTTCCCACCTTCTTATATATGATTTGAGACAATGCAGAGCTTTGGGGTTTGAATAGGCTTCAGTAAGGCTATAGAAAGTTTGATTAGTGATAGTTCAAATTGTATAGAGCTTAAGTGGTGGTACTTAACATTAATTCAGTTCTATTGAAAGTTAAGTAGGGGTACTTAGCTTTAGTTCAGCTCTATAGAAAACTTGGGTAGTGTCAGCTGAACTCTACAGAAAGGTAAATTAGTGGTACTTAACAGAGGTGGGGTTGGCCTGACTTCTGGGTCAGGATAACGTGGAAAGTGACTTTTTAGGGTCTCCAGCCTCAGTTTCCCTCGTCAGCATCACATTGATTTCTCTTGTCAACATGTTCCCATAGGGATGGTGGCAGAAATGAGAATGACTTAGTATATTCCCACAACAGCAGGAACACTAGAAATAGCTTTGGAATCAGGCAGCAGCCTTGATTAAAAGGAACCAAAAAGAATACTTTGGGTCTAAAATTGTTCAATTCTTCCCTTAATTCATTTGTATCCTGGCTGTGACTAAGCAGAAATCCAGGATAGACTCTGAGAAAGAGTCCACTTTAAGGCAATTATCAAAAAAGCTGCCTTATTGTTTTGATCCAGATGGCTCTCCAGATAAAATGAGAGATCCTGAAAATCATATAATGGAAGTAACTTAAGGAGCAGCCTGTAAAAATTGCCTTAAGCCAGGAAGAATGCTATCGTATTTTATTTTTTCCTTTCTTTCTCTCTCTTTTTCTCTTTCTCTCCTTTCTTTCTTCTTTTTCCTCTCTGTCTCCTTGTTTGTTTCTATCTGTCTCTCTCTCTCTCTCTCTCTGTTTCTTTTCTTTCTAAATGATTAGTGTTACATCCTATTTAACTCACCTGACATTAATTCCCATTATTTGGACATTACCTTCAGTTCTGTAGTCAAATAAAACTCTGCCCACTAACTTCAACAATCCTGCTGAGGCTACAAGGCAATTTCTACAACAGCTTCTCTCTGTTACACTTCATGTGATCTTTAAAGTTCAATTTATAAGAGAAAATCAGTGGGCTTTGCTTACTTGGTAACGTGTAACAAAATACATTTGGAAAAGCTCTAAAAACATTCAGATTATCTCCATTTTAATGAGATGGTTAGTTTTTAACACCCCAAGAGTTCCTCCCAATGTTATTTTTTTCCTTTGATTGTTCATTTATGGAAATCTGTCCCTTCTCAGTATTACACAGAGTACTTTAGGCCAATTATTCCATTCTTCACAATGAAGAACATACCTTGGCATGAACCAAAAATGTGTATTATAAAGTGCAGAGTATCTAATGATTAAAATTCAGCCATGGGGATTAGAGAAAAACCTAATACCAATATTCTAAAAAAGACTTAAAAGATTTGTTCATCTATCCTTGTATCTGTCCTCATATGTTCATTTTCAGTGTATTCTGATTTGCAATTCATGTTTCTCTTCTATTGTGTACATCTTATTTCTTTCTTCCTCCTTTTTAAAAGTAAATGAATTGATTCTCAAATGCTTTCCACTCTGAGGTAATGCAGGATCATAGACCTAGAACTGGAAGGGACTTGGAGCCCATTTAGTCTAAGATCCTTGTTTTATATATGAGGAAACTGAGGCCCAACATATCAAGTGACCTATCCAAGGTCACAGAGCTAGGTGGTAGAATTAGGATTCAAAGACAGGTAATTTGAGTCCAAATAAAGTGCTTTTTCTCTACTATATCAGCTCCCATTTTCATAGATTCCTCAGTCTTTCTTAATCCAAGAGATTTCCTTTTTGTTTAAAAATAGACCAGCTAGATAGCACAGGAGAATTGTGGCCTAGAGTCATAAAAAACAGAGTTCAAATCTGGAATCAGATATTTACTAGCTGTGTGAGCCTGGGCAACTCATTTAATTCTATTGGCCTCAGTAGAGTACCAGGTTTGGTGGAATCAATGTAAATCAATCAAATGATTTCCTCGGGAACTTGCTCCATATCTCAAATGTCACAGTGTGATATGACAGAGAGAAGATCAGTCAGGAAGACATGAATTTGAATCCTACCTCAAAAAGCTTATCAGTTATAGAATCTTGGTTCATATTCACTTTTTTTATACTCAAAATGAAATAGCATTCATACTATAATTTGGAGTTCTCAGTATCAATGAAATTGCCAGTACAATCCTTATCCCCATTTATTAAGTCCATCTCATGAGCAAAACTTTGGGGATAAGAGTGACAAATATTGGTTATCAATTAGAAAATGCAAACTCAGAGGCCCAGTACAGGAGAAGGGGAAAATGAAAGTCAGAGCTCACAGTACAAGAACATTTATAACACAGAAAACCTTGCTTAGAAAAGTTTTTAAAGGACCTCGTTTTTCTCTGTCCAAAATGAAACAAAATCATGGAAGTGGTGACAGAGGGCTTAAAGTCCTCATTTGGGGCTTTCTTGGCAAAGATACTGGTCGTTTGTCATTTTCTTCTCCAGTTTATTTTTTACAGATGAAAAAACTGAAGCAAATAAGGTTAAGTGATTTGCTCAGGGTCATATAGCCAAATAAGTATCTGATGCCAAATTTGAACTCAGAAAGAGTCATCCTTGAATTCTCTCTACTGCACCACCTAGCTGCCCCTACATTGTTTATGAATCTATAACTATTCTTACACAGATCATGTAGCAGACTAATGGGCTCTTATGATTCTCTTTAAAGTGAGGGAATCAACTTCTTCTGACATGAAGAAGACCAATTAAATTTAGCACTTAGACATCCCATACTGATTTCTCCTTCATTTAGTTTGACTGTTTGGAATTTTTCAGTTCATGTAACACTTATCTTCTCTTTAGTTTTCCAAAGTAAAATAATAATTAACATTTATTTATTGCCTACTATGTTCTAGGTGCTGTGCACTTTACACTTACCTCCATTAATCCTCACAATAACCATAGGAGGTAGAGATGCTATTACTATCTTCATTTAAAAGATGTGGGAATTGAGGCAGATAGAAGTTAAGTGACTTACAAAGTCATAGAGTTAGTATGTAATAATCCCTATGTAATTATTGCTCACAAGAATTCATAATTTCAAAAGGCTCAATATAATTTCTAGTATATTGACTTAAAATGGAATATAGTACTTTGGGGGAGAGGGGAAATTTAATCAGGGACTAAGAACAATTAATTCAATCATAAAGACTGCAAGTTAAGGATGCATTTACTTTATTATAAAGCTATTTCTGTGTACTATAGCCCTGACCTCTAATATTACATTCTTTTTGAGGACTGGGCTTTTCAGTTAGCAGTGCTTGGAAAATGCATGATCTTACTGTAACACAGACTGGTTTGGAGAAATGTGCAAAGAGGAATCTGGAGAAAACTGGCCAGTTTATTATCCATTGTGACCTAAAAAATGAACTACCACTCTGGGGTGACAGGGTATTGGTAGACCCCATTGAACTCTTCTGAATTCTAATTAAAATTATCCAGAAGTTCCAAAATTCCATTCTGAACTGCAGCTTATTCAATTGAATGTTATTAAAATCATATCTGTTGTGCTCAGCAAATGTGAAGCATCTGACAGCTCTATTTTTATTTATAAATTAATTTTATATAGAAGATAAACACTCCAGGAAATGCATTTGGATAGATGACCATAGTTCTTCTTGAGTGATAAAAAGTCATTCACAGTTTGGTGTGGACTTCAGAACACTATATTCTGAGCAACTTAATATCTTGGAAATATATCACCTGTTGTAACCTCTTTCTCCTCCCAACCCTGTTCCTGGTTTTCTCTGGACTTCAAAACAATGTCTATTTCTTTCCCATCCTAGAACTTCCCTCACTGCCTTGGATCTCCTCACCCTGGAACAATCTATCACCTCTGAGGTCCACTCACCATGAAATATTCCACCACAATCCATTCCCCTTCTTGCTGAAGTCTGTCTCAGTTTCGTGGAGGAATCAAGGCTAGCCTGTGTTCTTTTTTCCTCCTTGCCCTAGTCCAATTTCCTCTGGACTTTAAAGCCATGGCTTTGTGCCTGGTAATTTTATCCTACTCCCTCATCCTTTTCAGTTCTCTTTGTGTTTTGTCTTCCCTCATTAGAATGTAATCTTCTTGAAGGTAGGAATTATTCATTTTTACTTGTATTTTTATGCATAGGAATGTAGTAAATATTTAAGAAAAATTTGTTTCCTTCCTCTCTCCCTTCCTTTCCTTTCCTTTCCCTTCCTTTCCTTTCCCTTTCCTTTCCCTTTCCTTTCCCTTTCCTTTCCCTTTCCTTTCCCTTTCCTTTCCCTTTCCTTTCCTTTCCTTTCCTTTCCTTTCCTTTCCCTTCCCTTCCCTTCCCTTCCCTTCCCTTCCCTTCCCTTCCCTTCCTTTCCTTTCCTTTCCTTTCCTTTCCTTTCCTTTCCTTTCCTTTCCTTTCCTTTCCTTTCCTTTCCTTTCCTTTCCTTTCCTTTCCTTTCCTTTCCTTTCCTTTTCTTCCTTAATTTGAAAAGCAATGAATTCTATGACTGCCATTCAGACAATTCTAAATTTGGAAGACCTCCTCACACTAAGGTCAACCACAATCTTATCATATATATTCCTTATTGCAGTGAAACTTTGAGGCATGATGTCACATACAGTATGTGTTTCTGTTTATAGGAACAGAATCTTTTGACATTGCCAGAGAGCAAAAAAATGTAGAAACAAATTACAGCAGACAGAGTCAGACGAATTCCAATTTGAAGGCTTAAACCGTCAGGTAAAGAGAGATTCATAGCCTGCCAAATCTGGATTTGAATTTTAGAATCACGGGTAGGGTAGAAGGCACAATTTAGTGCAATAAATAGAAAGTGTGTTATTTCAAAGAATTTGTGGGGGAAAGTGGCATATTTGCATTGATGATGTACCAATACTAAACAGAACTATTCTAGAGAACCAACTGATTCTTCTTTTGATCTCTGTTTGCTTTCCTTTTCCTTTATAAACACACACACACACACACACACACACACACACACACTCTATATTTCTTCCCCTTCTGATTTTTTTTATCTTTTCTATTTGGCACACTAGAGATACTTAGGTAGTAGGAATTATAAGTCTTCACCACTATATACTTGACTTACATATTTTCAGAAATAGCATTTACTCTATCTAATTTGTCAAGATGGTATAGTGGCAGAAACACAAGACTGGGAACTGGAGAGCTAGGCTGAGTTTCAACTCCGGTACTAGCTGTGATCATGGACAAATCACTTAACCCACTCAGAGTTTTAGCTTTCTCAATTGTATAGTAAGGAAGTTGGCCTAAATAACCTTCAAGAACCCTAATATATATCTAAAATTCTATGATTGATCTATGATTTCCACTCATCATTTGATTCCAAGATCTCCTTCTATTTTATATTGCCAGGCTAATTGATTTTTAAGTTTAAAGGCACAAAGAAACACGTTTAAGAGGGAACTTGCTGGACTCTCCAGGGTTCATGCTAGGGAAGTGACCATTTGGCTTTCTGGGAAACTGGTAAAACTTTCCTTCAGGACCTTAACTCATAGAGATGATTATTTCCAGGTAAACTGAGAGTCCATCAACACACATTAAGAACAATGGTAAGCTTGAAATCCTAAGGAAAAAAGCCTAGGTACTTACATTTATGACCTCAGTAATTTTTCTAAAGGAAAAAGAAATTGAGATCAGAAGTCTGGAAGCCAGTCCTTACTTTGTTCTTTTCTTTACATACATATTCAAAATCAAAATGAACATGAATAAAAGATAGCAGATTAAAATTCAGAATATTTAAGAAAGGGGCATTGGAAAAGATGATACAATATTGAAAGTATTAAGGGAGATAGGGCATGAACAAATAAATATGACTGCTTGGTCTGATCAAGTTGTTGTTTTATAAAATTTCAAAGAAATTTTGGATTTAATCAATCAGTTGATCAACAAGAATTTATTAAGCATCTACTATGTACCAGGCATAGTTAATAGAGACAAAAGACAAAAAAGACCAACAACATTCCCCCACTACCCTACCCTCAAGATATTTATATAGTCTTTCTCTTCCCAACCAAACTGAAAAGCTGTATATATTTCTCTATGTATGTACATGCTGTCTTCCCTCTCTAGACTATAAGCACCTTGAAGTGTATCCCAAGTACCTAGCATATAATAAGTGCTGTTGATTATTGATTGATTACATTCATTTAGGGAAACTATGTGTACACATATAAATAAATATAAATTATAAATACATAACAAGCAGTGGGAATAGCAAAGGCCTTGTAATGATTGAATTTATTAGAATTCACACTATCTGAAATTATAATTTTGTAAAATATGACCATTATTTGAATTTTACAGAACCATGACCATTGGTTCTAGATCATGAAAATATGTAGTGCAAATTGAAATACTACAACCACTTCAGCATTCCTTTATTCATTCTAATCAGGACTTAGTTATAATATACAATGGTAATATGAGATTTTTGGTGGGAGGTGTGTTAAACAAATACTGTCTAATGAAGGCACAAGATCACAACACATTTGAAATTGTTTTGCTTCAGATGAATATGTTAAATTCTTCTTTCCTTTTGATCCCAAAAAGATGGTTGGGAAAAAAGCTACCTAATCTTAAAGCATTTCTTCGTATCAGTATCACAAGTCATGGTAACTGAATTCTGAGTTATCAATTTCTAAGAGAGGGAGCAGCTGGGGGAAATTAGGAAAAATCTCCTATATAAAGTAATACTTGAATTTGAAAGAAAACTGTGTAAAGAACTGGACAGAAATTTAAGGCAACTGAATTATTTCTCCCTCTGTATATTCATGGACAGGAGACCAAAAATTCTGATAGTCATCACAATAGAGGGAATAGCATAAGTAGAGATAGAATTCAAACATTTTCTATGCCAGAGATTCTTCCCTTTTTGTGGGTCATAAACCCCTTTGTAAATTTGGTAAAGTCTATAAACCTCTTCTAAGAATAATTTTAAATGCATAAAATACATGGAAATTATGGAAATACATGGAATTATGTAGAAATTCAAAGGAATATCTGGCTTTCTTAAGTCCCAATTAAAATCCCATTTTTTATAAGAAGCCTTTCTCAATTCCTCAATTCTATTTTCCCTCTGTTTATTTATCTTATATATAACTCATTTTATTTATATATATATATATATATATATATACATATATATATCTTTGTGGGGTTGTTCTTAGTATATTATAAGTTCTTTGAAAATAAGAACTTATTTTTGCATCTTTTTGTATCCTCAGAGCTTAAAATAAATTCTGATATATAGTGGATGCTTAATAAATATTTATTGATTGTTGATATTGAAATACAGTTATTCAACTAAGGTTAAAAACAACAATGCACATATACATATACACAAATCTTAGATTAAGGAATCTTGAAGTAGGACATGGTCCTAAAATTTTTTTAATTTAAAAATTGATTTTCTTCATCTTCTAAAATGCTGGGGGTTTTGCTATTAATAAATGGAATTCCTATTTCCATTTAACTCTTTTGTTTTAGAAGAAAAAATAGGAGTGGACAATAGAAAGGTATAGACTGATATTAAGATGATAATAAGGAATGAAATAAACATTTACTTAGTATCTATAATTTGCTAGACAAGATACTAAGAGCTTTAAAAATATTGTCTCATTTGATTCTTACAACAACCCTAAAAAGTAGTTTATTACTCCCTAAGTTACAGTTGAGAAAAGTGAGAAGTTAAGTGATTTGTCCAGGTGATTAGGATGGATTTGAGCTTAGAGCCTTCTGACTCCAAACCTGACACTCTACCCAACATACAGCCTAACTGCTCCTAACTAACAGAGGGAGTTCAGAAAACTTGTTGCAGGTAAGCGTAGTGTGAGGAGACAAAGGGGAGTCAAAAGCCACAGTGATTTTCCTTCTATGAAAGCCTGTTGTTTCAAACACAACTTCAACAGCAACTACCATCCCTTAGCACAGATCCAGAAGCTTCCTGGGAGCTATCAGTGTCAAAATGGGAAACACCAGGTTCCTCAATCCAGATCTAGCAGAGAAAGGAGAGGTCATCTAGTTAATCCTCTCATTTTACAGATGAGGAAACTAATGTCCCAGATGATTCAATTCAATTATTTGTCTGTAAAATAGATTTTCCAAACTAAAGTGAGGCCCACAGTCTCAGAGATATGGTTTGAATCAGTAAGTTCTAAATTCTAGAATTAAGGTCTAATCCATAGTAGATTGGAAGGAGGAAAGATATTTTTGATGAGAAGAATTTGGAGCTATGCCCAAAGGGCTATAAAACTGTGCATATATAATTTTATCCAACAATGCCACTATGGGGTCTGTATCTCAAAGATATCATAAAAGAGGGAAAATGACTCATATGTGCAAAAATTTCTGTAGCACTTCTTTTTTGTGATAGCAAAGAAGTAGACAATAAGTGAATGAATAACTCAGCTGAGAGACTTCCATGGAGTGGAGTCAAGATAGTAGAGTGAAGCCCAGGAAGCTGCTCGAGCTTTCCCAGTTTCCCTCAAAAATCACATGAAACCAAGCCTCTGAAGAGAGTCTGATGAAATGAAACCACTCTCCAGCTCAAGATAGATTGGAAAAACTTCAAGATCAGTCTCAGGTAAAAAGAGTGTTCAGCTCAGTTCAGAAGGAGTCTGGAAAGACAGTGAGAAGATCTAATCACAGTAGATTAGCAACTGAATTGTTCTATTCTGGAGCTTAGAGAAGCAGACCAGTGGGGCAGCCTCCATTCTCAACTTAGAAGGCAAAATTTGGGAAACCAGACTGTTTCCTGAAAAGAGCAGATAAAACTATTTCCTGCAAACACAAGATCTACCTATGCTCAAAATCAAGACTGCAGAGGAAACTTGGAATAGCACCCCATTTGCCCCAGGAGCAGAGCTCAGCCATAAAAATAAAAAAATAAAAAAAAAAGAATAAGAAGAAGGAACACAAAAAAGAAAAGGAATACAACAACAAAATGAGAAAAAAACAAAAAAGAACCTTGATCATAGAAAGCTACCATGGTGAGAGGGAAAACTGAAACACCAACTCAGATGAGGACAAAATGTCTACAGAAGAAATCTCAAAGAGTTACACAAATTGGTCTCAAGCCCAAGGAGGCTTCTTGGAAGAGTTCATAAAAGATTTTTATTTTTTAACTTTATAATTATAATTTTTTACAGTACATATGCATGGGTAATTACAACCTTATCCCTTGCACTCACTTTTGTTCCTATTTTTCCTTCCTTCCCTCCACCCCTTCCTCTAGATGGCAGGAAGTCTTATACATGTTAAATATGTTATAGTATATCCTAGATACAATGTATGTGTGCAGAACCGAATTTCTTGTTTCACAGGAAGAATTGGATTCAGAAGGTAAAAATAGCCTGGGAAGAAACACAAAAATGGGAGCAGTTTACACTCCAGTGTTCCTTCTCTGGGTGTAGCTGATTCTGTCCATCATTGATCAATTGGAACTGAATTTAATCTTCTCTTTGTCTAAGATATCCACTTCCATCAAAATACATCCTTATACATTATTGTTGTTAAAGTATATAATGATCTCCCAGTTCTGCTCATTTCACTCAGCATCAATTCATGTAAATCTTTCCAGACCTCTCTGTATTGAGGTCATTTCTTACAGAACAATAATATTCCATAACATTCATATACTACAATTTACCCATCCATTCTCCAATTGATGGGCATCCATTCATTTTCCAGTTTCTAGCCACTACAAAAAGGGCTGCCCCTAACATTTTGGCACATACAGGTCCCTTTCCCTTCTTTATTATTTCTTTGGGATTTCCAGTAGCAATACTGCTGGATCAAAGGGTATTTTCAGTTTGATAACTTTTCGGGCATAATTCCAGATTACTCTCCAGAATGGTTAGATTCCTTCACAATTCCACCAACAATGCATCAGTGTCCCAGTTTTCCCACATCCTCTCCAACATTCAGCATTATTTTTTTCCTGTCATCTTAGTCAATCTTACAGGTATATAGTGGTGTCTCAGAGTTGTCTTAATTTGCATTTCTCTGATTAATAGTGACTTGGAACCTCTTTCATATGAGTGGAGATAGTTTCAATTTCATCATCTGAAAATTGTCTGTTCACATCCTTTGACCATTTATCAATTGGAAAATGGCTTGATTTCTTGCAAATTAGAGTCAGTTCTCTATATATTTTGGAAATGAGGCCTTTATAAGAACCTTTAACTTTAAAAGCATTTTCCCAGTTTGTTGCTTCACTTTTAATCTTGTTCGCATTAGTTTTATTTGTACAAAGGCTTTTTAATTTGATATAATCAAAATTTTCTATTTTATGATCAATAATAATCTCTAGTTCTCCTTTGGACACAAATTCCTCCTCCACACGTCTGAGAGGTAGACTATCCTATGTTCCTCTAATTTATTTATGATCTCGTTCTTTATGCCTAAATCTTGGACCCATTTTGATCTTATCTTAGTATGTGGTGTTAAATGTGGGTCCGTGCCTAGTTTCTGCCATACTAATTTCCAGTTTTCCCAGCAGTTTTTGTCAAATAATGAATTCTTATCCCAAAAGTTGGGATCTTTGGGTTTGTCAAACACTAGATTGCTATAGCTATGGACTATTTTGTCTTGTGAACCTAACCTATTCCACTGATTAACTAATCTATTTCTTAGCCAATTCCAAATGGTTTGGGTGACTGCTGCTTTATAATATAGTTTTAGATCAGGTACAGCTAGGCCACCTTCATTTGATTTTTTTTTCATTAATTCCCTTGAAATTCTGGACCTTTTGTTCTTCCATATGAATTCTGTTATTTTTTCTAGGTCATTAAAATAATTTCCTGGGAGTCTGATTTGTATAGCACTAAATAAACAGATTGGTTTAGGGAATATTATCATTTTTATTATATTAACTTAGCCTATCCAAGAGCATTTAATATTTTTCCAATTATTTAAATCTGATTTTATTTGTATGGAAAGTGTTTTGTAATTTTGCTCATATAATTCCTGACCTTCCCTGCTCAGAATCAGACAAATCAAACCACAAAATAAACAAGAAAGAAACTAGGAAGGTTAATAAAATCCTAGAAAACCTAGATATGATAGACTCTGGAAAAAAATGAATAGGAAGAGAAAGTAATATACTTTTTTTTTTTCTCAGCACTACATTGTACCTACACAAAAACTGAACATGTATTAGGGAATTAAAAAAACAAACAAACAAACAAACCTCACAATCAAATATAGAAAGCTAGACATGCATAGTTAATACTTCCTTTTCAGACCATAATGCAATAAAAATTATATTCACTAAAGCACCAAGAAAAGATAGAATAAAAACCAATCAGAAGTTAAATAATCATTCCAAAGAATCACATAACAACAAATTTACAGAACAATAAACAAACAGCAAAACAGAAACAATCTATAATTTCATCTTACAATGAGACAATAATGAGACAACATACCAAAACTTGTGGAACAGCCAAAGCAGTTATTAGGGAAAATTTTATATCTCTAAATAGCTACATGGATAAAAAAATAAAGAGGAGACCAATGAATTGGGCATGCAACTAAAAAAGCTAGGCAAAGAATAAATTTAAAATCCTCAAGTAAATACCAAATTAGAAATTCTGAAACTCAAAAGGAAAAATTAAGAAAATTGAAATTAAGAAAACTACTGAACTAATTATTCAAACTAAGAGTTGAATTATGAAAAGAAATAGATAAATATTTGGCTAATTTGATTAGAAAAAAGAAAGAAAAAAAACCCAAATTATTACCATCAAAAATAAAAAGGGTGAAGTTATCACTAATGAAAAAGAAATTAAAACAATAACTAGGAGCTATTTTGCCCAACTATATGGGTGCAAATCTGACAATCTAATAATATAGATGAATATTTACAAAAATATAAATTACCCAGATTAATATAAGGGAATAAGTTATGTAAATAGTTCCATTTTATTTTATTTTATTTTTATTTTTGATGAAGTTTTTTATTTTCAAAACATATGCAAGGATAATTTTTTATCATTAACCTTGCAAAAAAATTGCTCCAATTTCCCCCATTCCCCTCTTCTTCTAGATGGCAAGTAATATGTTAAATATGGTAATAATATATGTAAATCCAATGTAGATTTACATATTTATACAATTATCTTACTGCACAAAAAAAAATCAGATCAAAAAGGGGAAAATGAGAAAGAAAGAAAAAATATATATATATAAATAGATATAGATATCTATAAGATATCGATATCTTATATAAGATCATTGGAACTGGCCTGAATTGTCTCATTATTGAGAAGAGCCACATTCATCAGAATTGATCATTGTATAATCTTGTTGCCGTATAAAAACTTCGTGGTTCTACTTGCATTTAGCATCAGTTCATATAAGTCTCTCCAGATCTCTCTGAAATCATCCTGTTGATCATATCTTATAGAACAGTAAAATTTCATGACATTCATATACCATATTCAGGCATTCTCCAACTATGGGCATCCACTCAGCTTCCAGTTTCTTGTCACTACAAAAAGGGCTGCCACAAACATTTTTGCACATGTCCCTTTCTCCTTTAAGATCTCTTTGAGATATAAAGAATGACTGGGTGAAAGAGCAAATTATAGAAACAATTAACAATTTCACCCAAGATAATGACAATGATGAGACACCATATCAAAATCTTTGGGATGCATCTAAAGCAGTAATAAGGGGAAATTTTATATCTTTAGAGGCTTATTTGAAGAAAATAGAGAAAGAGAAGATTAACGAATTGGGCTTACAACTTAAAAGGCTAGAAAAAGACCAAATTATAAACCCCCAACCAAAAATTAAACTTGAAATACAAAAATTAAAAGGAGAAATCAATAATATTGAAAGTAAAAAAACTATTGAATTAATAAATAAAACCAAGAGTTGGTTTTATGAAAAAGCCAATAAAATAGATAAACCTTTGGTAAATTTGATCAAAAAAAAGAAAGAGGAAAATCAAATTGATAGTCTTACAAATGAAAAGGGGGATCTTTCCACCAATGAAGAGGAAATTAGAGAAATAATAAGGAGTTACTTTGCCCAACTTTATGCCAATAAATTTTATAACTTAAGTGAAATGGATGACTTCCTCCAAAAATATAGGCTCCCTAGATTAACAGAGGAGGAGATAAATTGCTTAAATAGTCCCATTTCAGAAAAAGAAATAGAACAAGCTATTAATCAACTCCCCAGGAAAAAATCCCCAGGGCCAGATGGATTCACATGTGAATTCTACCAAACATTTAAAGAACAATTAGCCCCAATGTTATATAAATTATTTGAAAAAATAGGGGATGAAGGAGTCCTACCAAACTCCTTTTATGACACAGACATGGTACTGATACCTAAACCAGGTCGATCGAAAACTGAGAAAGAAAATTATAGACCAATTTCCTAAATGAATATTGATGCTAAAATCTTAAATAAGATATTAGCAAAAAGACTTCAGAAAATCATCTCCAGGATAATACACTATGATCAAGTAGGATTTATTCCAGGAATGCAGGGCTGGTTTAATATTAGGAAAACTATTAATATAATTGACCATATTAATAATCAAATTAATAAGAACCATATGATCATCTCAATAGATGCAGAAAAAGCATTTGACAAAATCCAACATCCATTCCTACTAAAAACTCTTGAGAGTATAGGAATAAATGGACTATTCCTTAGAATAATCAGGAGCATATATTTAAGACCTTCAGTAAGCATAATATGCAATAGAAATAAACTGCAACCTTTCCCAGTAAGATCAGGAGTGAAACAAGGTTGCCCACTATCACCATTACTATTCAATATAGTACTAGAAACGCTAGCCTCGGCAATAAGAGCCGAGAAAGAGATTCAAGGAATTAGAGTAGGAAATGAGGAAATTAAACTATCACTTTTTGCAGATGACATGATGGTATACTTAGAGAACCCCAAAGAGTCTGCTAAAAAGCTACTAGAAATAATTCAAAATTTCAGCAAAGTGGCAGGATACAAAATAAATCCACATAAATCCTCGGCATTTTTATATTTCACTAACAAAATGCAACAGCAAGAGATACAAAGAGAAATTCCATTCCAAACAAATGTTGAGAGTATAAAGTATTTGGGAATCCATCTACCAAAGAAAAGTCAGGAATTATATGAGAAAAACTACAAAACACTTGCCACAAAAATAAAATCAGATTTAAATAATTGGAAAGACATTCAATGCTCTTGGATAGGCCGAGCGAATATAATAAAGATGACAATACTCCCCAAACTAATCTATTTATTTAGTGCTATACCAATCAGACTCCCAAGAAACTATTTCAATGACCTAGAAAAAATAACAACAAAATTCATATGGAAGAATAAAAGGTCGAGAATTGCAAGGGAACTAATGAAAAAAAACTCAGAGGAAGGTGGTCTAAGTGTACCTGATCTAAAGCTATATTATATAGCAGCAGTCACCAAAACCATTTGGTATTGGCTAAGAAATAGACCGGTAGATCAGTGGAACAGATTAGATACAAAGAACAAAAAAGGGTACATCTATAGCAACCTAATCTTTGACAAACCCAAAGATACCAACATTAGGGATAAAAATTCATTATTCGGAAAAAACTGTTGGGAAAACTGGAAATTAGTATGGCAGAAATTAGATATGGATCTTCACTTAACACCATATACCAAGATAAGATCAAAATGGGTCCATGATTAAGGCATAAAGAGGGAGATAATAAATAGATTAGAGGAACAGAGGATAATCTACCTCTCAGACTTGTGGAGGAGGAAGGAATTTATGACCAGAGGAGAACTAGAGATCATTATTGATCACAAAATAGAAGATTTTGATTACATCAAACTAAAAAGTTTCTGTACAAATAATACTAATGCAAACAAGATTAGAAGGGAAGTAACAAATTGGGAAAATATTTTTAAAAACAAAGGTTCTGACAAAGGTCTCATTTCCAAAATATATAGAGAACTGACCCTAATTTATAAGAAACCGAACCATTCTCCAATTGATAAATGGTCAAAGGATATGAACAGACAATTCTCAGAGGAAGAAATTGAAACTATATCCACTCACATGAAAGAGTGTTCCAAATCACTACTGATCAGAGAAATGCAAATTAAGACCACTCTGAGATACCACTACACACCTGTCAGATTGGCTAAGATGACAGGAACAAATAATGATGAATGTTGGAGGGGATGTGGGGAAACTGGGACACTAATACATTGCTGGTGGAGTTGCAAAAGAATCCAGCCATTCTGGAGAGCAATCTGGAATTATGCCCAAAAAGTTATCAAACTGTGCATACCCTTTGACCCAGCAGCGCTACTACTGGGCTTATATCCCAAAGAAATACTAAAGAGCGGAAAGAGACATATATGTGCCAAAATGTTTGTGGCAGCTCTTTTT
This sequence comes from Sminthopsis crassicaudata, assembly GCF_048593235.1. Taxonomy (NCBI): domain Eukaryota; kingdom Metazoa; phylum Chordata; class Mammalia; order Dasyuromorphia; family Dasyuridae; genus Sminthopsis; species Sminthopsis crassicaudata. The sequence continues at coordinate 112,452,167 of NC_133622.1, forward strand.
GTTGTAGCTAGAAACTGGAAGATGAATGGATGTCCATCAGTTGGAGAATGGTTGGGTAAATTATGGTATATGAAGCTTATGGAATATTATTGCTCTGTAAGAAATGACCAGCAGGAGGAATACAGAGAGGCCTGGAGAGACTTAAATCAACTGATGCTGAGTGAAATGAGCAGAACCAGAAGATCACTGTACACTTCAACAACAATACTGTATGAGGATGTATTCTGATGGAAGTGGAAATCTTCAACATAAAGAAAAACCAACTCACTTCCAGTTGATCAATGATGGACAGAGGTAGCTACACCCAGAGAAGAAACACTGGGAAGTGAATGTAAATTGTTAGCACTAATATGTCTGCCCAGGTTGCATGTACCTTCGGAATCTAATGTTTATTGTGCAACAAGAAAATGATATTCACACACATGTATTGTACCTAGACTATATTGTAACACATGTAAAATGTATGGGATTGCCTGTCATCGGGGTGAGGGAATAGAGGGAGAGGGGGATAATTTGGAAAAATGAATACAAGGGATAATATTATAAAAAATATATATATAATAAAAAATTATTAAGTAAAAAAAAATTGCTTGGGCAAAAAGGGGGTCATGAGTGGAAAGTTTAAGAAGCCCTGCTCTAGGCAATTTTCTGTCTTCATTCAGACTAATTCAGTCTTGAATGTTTACTACATGCAAGGTGCTATGCTCTGCAGGAGGAAACAAACATTAATTCAGAGTAACACTGCACTCAAAATTTATATAAACTTATCTTTAAGCAGACCATCTAGAGCTATCTATATATTTACCTCTTTTTTCAATTCATCATCTTCTTCCATAAGATCATACACTTTTTCTAAAAGCTTCACTCCCAGCCCCTGAATTACATCAGCTCTCAAGACTTCAATCATTCTTCTGATCTTTTCAGAATCAGAAACAACAACTAAAAAATAATAAGACAAGGGCAATAATAGTCAATATCTACACTCCACAGCAAGAAGAATGGAATTCATAAGCAATTTGTAACAATGCCCAAAGAGCTATAAAACTATGCATACCCTTTGATCTAGCAGTGTCTCTACTCGATCTGTATCCCAAAGAACATGAAAAAGGGAAAAGGACCCGTATGTGTAAAAATGTTTGTGGCAGACCTTTTTGTAATGGCAATGGAAAATTAATGGATGCCCATCAGTTGGAGAATGGCTGAATGAGTTATGGTATATGAATGTAATGGGATATTTTTGTTCTACAAGAAATGATCAGCAGGATGATTTCAGAGATGCCTGGAGAGACTTTACTGAACTAATGCTAAGTGAAATGAGCAGAGCAAGGAGGATCATTGTATACAGCAATAGCAAGATTACATGATGATCAATTCTGATGGATTTGGCTCTTTTCAACAATGAGGAAATTCACGCCAATTTCAATAGATGATAGAAAAGAACTATCCACATCCAGAAAGAAGGCAATGGGGACTGAATGTGCACTACAGCACAGTAATTTCACCTTTTTGCTGTTGTTGACTTGCTTGTTTTTCTTTCTAATTTTCCCTACTTTTGATCACATTTTTCTTGTGCAGCATGGTAAATGTGGAAATATGTTTAGAAAAACTGCACGTGTTTAACCTATATTGGATTACCTGCTGTCTAGAGTGGGGAAATAGGGACACAAGGTTTTGTAAGACTAAATTCTGAAAACTATTTTTGCATGTACTTGAAAAATAAAAAGTTTTTAAAAAAAAAAAGATCTCTTTGAGATATAGACACAATAGAAACACTGCTGGATCAAAGGGTATGCACAGTTTGATAATTTTTTGAGCATAGTTCCAAATTGCTCTCAATAATGGTTGGATCCATTCACAGTTCCACCAACAATGTATCAGTGTCCCAGTTTTCCCACATCCCCTCCAACATTCGTCATTATCTTTTCCTGTCTTTTTAGTCAATCTAAGAGATGTGTAGTGGTACCTCAGAGATGTCTTAATTTGCATTTCTCTGATCAAAACTGATTTAGAGCACTTTTTCATATGACCAGAAATGGTTTCAATTTCTTCATCTGAAAATTGTCTGTTCATATCCTTTGACCATTTATCCACTCAGAATGGCTTGAATTCTTATAAATTATACTTAACTCTTTATATATTTTAGAAATGAAGTCTTTATCAGAACCCTTGAATGAAAAGGTTTTCCCAATTTATTGCTTCCCTTCTAATCTTGTGTGCCTTAATTTTGTTTGTACAAAAGTTTTTAAACTTAATATAATCAAAATTATCGACTTGGTGTTCAATAATGAGCAAGTAATAATGATCAATTAATCTATTTCTTAGCCAATACCAAATGGTTTTGATAGCCACTACTTTATAATATAGTTTTAGATCTGGCACAACTAAGCCACCTTCATTGGCATTTTTTTTTCTTTAATTTCCTTAAAATTCTTGACCTTTTGTGCTTCCAAATGAACTTTGTTATTATTTTTTTTCTAGATCTGTAAAATAATTTTTTTGGAGTTTGATTGGTATGACATTAAGTAAGTAGATTAATTTAAGTAGTATTGTCATTTTTATTATATTTACTCGGCCTACCTATGAGCACTTGATATTTTTCCAGTTGCTTAGATCTGACTTTATTTGTGTGAAAAGTATTTTGTAGTTGTGTTCATAAAATTCCTGACTTTCCCTTGGCAAATAGATTCCCAAATATTTTATACCATCAACAATTATTTTAAATATGATTTCTTTTTGTATCTCTTACTGCTGGAGTTTGTTGCTAATATATAAAAATGCTGATGATTTATGTCAATTTATTTTGTATCCTGCAACTTTGCTAAAGTTATGAATTTTTTCTAGTAGTTTTTAGCTGATTCTCTAAGGTTCTCTAAGCATACCATCTGCAAAGAATAATAATTTGGTTTTCTCATTACCTATACTAATTTCTAAAATCTCTTTTTCTTCTTTCATTGCCAAAGCTAACATTTCTAATAAAATATGGAATAGTAATCGTGATAATGGACAACCTTGTTTCACCCCTGATCTTATTGGGAATGGTTCTATTTTGTCCCTATTACATATGATGCTTGCTGATGGTTTTCAATAAATGCTACTGATCATTTTGAAGAAAAGTCCATTTATTTCTATATTCTCCAGTGTTTTTAATGGGAATGAATGTTGGATTTTATCAAATGTTTTTTGAATCTATTCTATTGAAATATTCATATGATTTTTGTTAGTCTGGTTATTGATATAGTCAATTATACTAATATATTTCCTATTATTGTACCAACTCTGCATTTTGGGTATAAATCCTACTTGGTTGTGATGTATTATCCTGGAGATGACTATAATATTTTATTTAAGATTTTTGCATCAATATTCATTAGGGAGATTGGTCTGTAGTTTTCTTTCACTATTTTCACCCTACCTGATTTAGATAGGGTACCAAATCTGTGCCATAGTAAGAATTTGGCAGGACTCCTTTCCCTATTTTTTTCAAATACTTTGCAAAGTATTGGAATTAATTTATTCTCTAAATGTGTGGTAGCATTCATTTGTAATAGAATTCTTAACTAAGAAAACTATGAAGAAATCTCCAGGGCCAGAACAAGTGAATGCTACCACACAAATCAGCAGTATCTCTATCTATATATATTACTGAAAAGCCCATTGCAAGAGATTCAAAGAGAAGTTCCATCTAAAATATTTACAGACAAAATAAAATATTTGGATGTCTCCCTTCTAAGACAAAACCAGAAACTACATGAACACAATTACAAAACACTTTTCACACAGATAAAGTCAAATCTAAAAAATTGGGAAAATATCAATTGCTCATGGGTAGACCAAGCTAATATATAAAAAATGAAAATTCTGCCTTAATCTGTCTACTTGTTCAATACCATAACAACCAAACTGCCAAAAAATTATTTTATAGAACTAGAAAAAATAAATAACAAAATTTATCTGGAAAAGCAAAAAGTGAAGAATCAAGGAAATTAATGAGAAAAAAATACATAGAATGGTGGTTTAGTATTACCAGATTTAAAATTATATTATAAAGTAGCAGTCATCATTTGGTACTTGCTAAGAAATAGAGTGGTGGATTAGTGGAATAGATTAGATATATACAATACAATAATCAATGCCTATAGTAATCTGGTATTCAATAAATCCTCAAACTCCAGCTTCTGGGATAAGAACTCACTGTTACACAAAATTGCTGGGAAAGCTGAAAATAATATGTCAGAAACTTGTCATAGACTTACATGTCACATCCCATACCAAAATAAGGTCAAAATAATTTGGACTTACATCTCCAATTCAATTGCCTAGAGAATGGCCTCTGTGGGCTATAGCCATTAAGGATTGTTCCTATTCTTTCCCTTTAGATAAGGAGGATATGAAAAGATTTGCCTTTTCAGTGTCCAGCATTAACTTAGCTGAGCCTTATAAAAGATATGAATGGACAGTTTTGACATAGGGAATGAAAAACAGCCCTACTATGTGTCAAATGTATGTTGCTGCTGCTCTTACTCCAGTAAGAAAAGCATTTCCAAAAGTAATGTTATTACATTACATGGATGATATATTGGGATGTGCACCTGAGGAACAAATGTTAGAAGCATGTCTATAAAAGACCATGGAAACACTAAGGAACTACAAATTGCACATAGCTCCAGAAAAAATTCAAAGACATGCTCCTTTTCAATATTGAGGATATGAAGTATACCCTAAGGTGCTTATGCAGTATAAAAACTTTCCTTAAGAACAGAGAAGCTAAACACCTTAAATGACTTTCAGAAATTGATAGGAGATATCCAATGGATGCATACAGTGTTAGACTTGACTACCTATCAATTGCAACCATTATATGACATTTTAAGGGGAGACAGTGCTTTAAATTCACCACACTAGCTTACAAAAGAAGCTCAGGAGGCTTTGAGAGAAGTTGAACTGGCTTTATCCAATGTGGTTGGAAGAGTCACTCAAAAACCCTTGGAAATATCAGTTTTTGCTACACAAGAGGCACCCACAGCAGTCCTTCATCAAGGAGACAGTGTGATAGAGTGGGTGAACCTCCCAGTACAACCAGAACAAAGCCTTACTCCTTACCCAGTGCTTGTGGTGAGAATTTTATTAAAGGCCATTAAGCAAGCAGTACAATTATCTGGGATAACACCTGACAAGATATACACCTTTTATACTAAAGCACAAATTAATGTATGCTGTGAAACCATCCTGGAGTGGCAAATTTTGTTAGCCATGGCTCCATTAAAGATAATCAGACTATTACATAATTGGAGATGGATTCTTAAAGAAACGGTTTCTAAAGTTCCTCTTAAATGCCCAACTATCTTTACAGATGCATCCAAACATAATATTTGTGCTGTATAATCTTGTGACTTAACTATAAAAAGAATAGTCAGAACTCCTTTTCAGTCCACTCAGTAGAATGAATTGTATGCAATCATTCTAGCTCTTACTTATTATCCAGGAGATATAAATATAATATCTGATTCAACCTATTCAGTAGTGTGGTACAAAGAATTGCCACAGCCTAAATAAAATTTGTAGCCTCTAATATATATCAGCTCTTTAAGGAACTTCAAGAGCAAGTGAGAAAGCATCCAGGTAAGATTTATATTTTGCATGTCCACTCCCATAGTGGACTTGGATGAATTGTTTTTGTTTGTTTGTTTGTTTTGTCCTCAACAGGAGCCCAACAATCTTGGCTTCCCTAAAATCCCATTCATTTGGACGTAGTTGGTATCAAAACAACTGTCAAGGTACAACATAGGCTGGCAGTGCTGAGAGCATGACCTTCCTTCAATATTTGATTATAGTCTTGTTTCTATAAAATAAAAGTTACCTTTGTGCATCACAAACCTGTATCTTACTTAACAGAGTTAAAGTCATTCTCCTGAATTGAATCAAACATTCATAAAGATGGAGGCAAAGTGCTTTTTATCATACGATATGTTTTTCAGTTAAAAAAAAATATAAGGTAATTTAAAGGAAGAAGAGAAAGAAGGGGAAGGGGAAGGGGAAGGAGAGAGAAAGGGAAGAGAAAGAAAAGGGAAAGGGAAGGGAAAAGAGAAGGAAAAAACATTTATTAACTAATAGGACACTCAACTCTGAGCATTCAAAGTAGTTTGTGTGTATGTATATTGCTTAATTCCCATGGTCTGTGTGAATATTTTTAGATTTAGTTAATGCCAACCTCTTATTTCCATAGCCCCAGAGAAAACAAAGATGGAAATGGTTCAATGTGGTAACTGCTGACAACAGCCATTCCAGGTGGCAGCCTCACAGTCTCCCCTGCCTGCTGCATAGCCATCATCCCGCCAGCCACATGCTAGCCACAGCTGCTTCCTGGAGCTCCCAGCTGCCACATGGCAGCCCCTGCCAACCCCACAGAAGGCCCCTGCCAACCCCACAGCAGTTCCTATCTGTCACATGGCAGCCCCTACTGCTATGAAAGGAAAAATCATTCAGCTTTTTTGACTAAAATCTACTTCCCCACAGAGCCTATTTCCCTTGATTTTGGTGTTAACGTGACATGTGATTTGATTTTGATTTTTATAGATGGTTCAAACATTCACCTCTGTTGGTGAACTGACTTTGATTACAGTCAGTAGAATTGTGAATAATGGGTTAAAAGTTTCAAAGAGAAAATTAAAGCTAAACATAAAGATTTCCCTAACAATTAGTGTTATCTAACATTTGAATAGGTCGCTCTAAAAGCAAGTGAGTTCACACTCATTGGAAGTTGTAAGTTGCCAGGTTTGGAGAGAGGATTCTTTATTCACAGATGAAGAATGGATGATCAGCTTGCTTCAAATTCTGAAATTCTGTGATACTACAGTACTCTACTTAAATGGTTTATTAGTCACATTTGAACTACTATAGATATTTTAATGTAACAAAATTCCATTAAGGTATAATTTAGACATTTTATTAAATTCTTACTGGTCTTTTCCTCAATTAGTCTGAATCAGTGGGGCTTCACTGTTTTATTTTCAGGAAGAAAAGGTAGCAAAGAGTTAGATGGTGACATGTTTGTCAGGAACCTTAACTAAAACAAATGGTTAATTAGTACAAAATCAATGAGAAGACATTTGTTTTATTTATTTATTTGTTTGTTTTTTGCTTAGTAATACATTGAACTGATGTTTTTAATATTCAGAAGTTATTTCATATTTATTTGCAGGAATTTCTGTTTTTTCACTTATGTGTACATTCTATAGTCTTTACAATTATGATTGTATTACTCTGGTGTCCTTAGGGACAAAAAGCCCCTTAATGATAGAAATAGCATAAACTTCTTGCATTTGTGATACCTAGCACATGGACCTGAAATTCTATTCAATTTAATAAGCATTTAAGGTGCTAGGCACTGTATGAGGATTCAGTTGTTTTCAAATGTGTCCAACTCTTTGTGATCCCATTTGGAGTTTTCTTGTCAAAGATAATGGAGCAGTTGCCATTTCTTTGTCCAGTTGATTTTTACAAATAATGAAACAGACAAATAAGAATAAATGACTTGCTCAGGGTCACATAGTAAATAAGTATTTGAGATTTGATTTTCAGGAAGACAACTTTTTTCCCTGATTCTCCAAAGGTTTTCCCATGAAAGGTGACAAGAAGATCATAGTCTTTGTCTTTGCTCAGGTAGTAATAATTAGTCAATATGCCTCCTGAAGAAAAATTCAAAGGAAAATGTTTTATCTATAAGGATTTTTGCCAGATAGTTTTCTACTTGAATAAAGTTTAGTATGCATTCTGAGTCATAATTGAACCCACAGATACTTTGTTCATTATTATCAATATTAAACTAAATTCTGTAAAATAGAAGGTCTTCAAAAGTCAAAACTTTTCTTTTTGGTTGTGTATTATCCTCATACAAAAACAATTAGGTGGTGGCAGTGGATAGAGTGCTAGAGCTGGAGTCTAGACTCATCTTCCTGAATTCAAATCTGGTCTCAGATACTGATTAGCTGTGTGACCCTGGGCAAACCATTTAATTCTGTTTGCTTCAGTTGTTTTGTTTTGTTTTTAACCTATAAAATGAACTGGAGAAGGAAATGACAAAACACTAGTATCTTTAACAAGAAAATCCCAAATGTTTTGGATTATTTTAATTTACAGGCCATTGCACTTTGGAGTGTGTGTGTGTGTGTGTGTGTGTGTGTGTGTGTGTATGTGTGTTCTGTTTATTTGCTTAAGACTAAAGGTTTTCCTACTTCTAATTTTGTCAGGGATGATTGGCACATTTACAAAAACACATATACACCTACTAGACAATTCTATCTGTAAATGTACAAATAACCCATTAAGGAGAAGAAAATCTTTGGAGTCATTAAAATCCATTATGACGATTATGTTTGTCTCTGCCAAATGAGCACACACATACATTAAATTGTCTATTTTATCTCCTGTGATTCAATGTCTTATGGGTTATCTTGGATTCTTAGAGTGCACACCATTTTTCATATTTCAGAGAAGTAGTCAACCTGTATTGGTAGAGGGAGCAGAACTTTCTCCAAGAATTCCCAATATGATGGTAATAAAGACCATGATACCACAAAGGAAGATAGTATGCCTACACGCTCATTAAAATTACATACCTTCTTTTCACTTCTCATCTGAAGTGTAAATGATGATATGATGACAAGAATGCTGGATATAGATTCCAAGATCCTGGTTTTGAATCCCAACTAATGCTTAATACTTGTTTGTTCTTCCTTATTTATGAAATCCCTTAACAAGACCAATTTTCTTTTTATAGAGATAGTTCTTGAATCTAGTCCATCCAAATCTCTATGGTCCCTTTCAGTTCTAATTCTATTATGCTGTGAAATAATACCAGCTCATAATATTTATAGAAAACATTGTATTTGGATAATCAAACCTTTATTTCAACAATAAGAACATTTACAACATACAATGGCATTCTTTAAGAAAGCTATCATTCAATTGGTATCCCCTTTTTCTTTATATAGTAAAATGTTTATTGTCATTGAGGGTTAAGTTCATCATAAAAAGGAAAGAAAAATAAAAGAATTATTTTTTCCAAACATAATACTTGTTCTTAGACATGCAATTTCATACAATACCTAGATGGTTTATTCTATTTTAATTTTTGAAGGGTAAAGAAATGAATAGAGTAGATTACATTCTCTTCAAGTTTTAACTCCAAAAGCAGGAATTTCAAGGATTCAGTTAAATCAAAGTATTACTTGAAGGTTTTAGGAGACTTTTTTCTTAATTTAATAATTTTATTTTCTCCATCCCCTCATTTTTAATACATAAAGTTATGTATGTTATTGAATGTGTTTACAAACTAAATATGTTCACACTCTAAACTAAAAACAGAATCATCCAGCTGCAAAACTATTTACTTGATTTAATAGACCAATTTCTTTTTCTGGAAATTATTCTTGATTCTTTGGTCCATTATGGTGATCTCCAGGTATATATTTTTATGAATTGTTCTTTTATTTATAACTTGAAATTCTAATGATTTCCATGCCATTAGTAATCAGTAACAAAAGAGAATAAGATGCCATCTTTCATATACCAGAGTTATTATCTGGCATCTCCTTTCCCTTCTCATTCACTCCATGATATGGTCCTTGTCTCTCTCTTCATTAGATCTTTAATACTTTGATCATTTAGAATATTTACATTTTCATTATTTACTCATTCAGATAGTCACTTCTTAAGACATATATCACAGCCTCATCTGCATCCAGAGAGAAGACTATTGGGACAGTATATTTTCATCTTTTTTGTTGTTGTCGTAATTTACTTGCTTGTTTTTTTCTCTAGTTTTATTTTTCCTTTTTGATCTGATTTTTCTTATGTAGCATGATATGTGGAAATACATTTAGAAGAATTGCACATGTTGAGAGGGGACGTGAAGAGAGAGGGAGAAAAATTTGGAGTACAAGGCTTTATAAGGATGAATGTTGAAAACTCTTTGCACATGTATTTTTTTAAAAGATATTATTATAAAATATATTAAAAAGTAGTTACCACAGACAAAAAAAATTGATCATCTGGTAACTAACCTTTTAGTGATTAAATTTTATACATTGCAAAGCTGGTCTTCCAATGACAGACATGGGATAGATAGAGACAATTTCCAAGGTGTTTCCAACATGGGCTTTGTTTTCCAGAACCCAAATTTGCTCTCCTTTTTGCAGAACTAGATTGGAATTCTAGTGGGAGATTAGTTGTAAAGATTAATTATCCTAAAAGATAACCAAAATAAAGGGTTTCAGATTGTGAGGCAAAAACTACCTATTTAATGGTTTATTAGTTCAAAGCATTTTATCCATTCTTTTAAAAAGAAGTTTCTTGACAGCAGCTTTCTTTAACATTGGGATACCATATTTTCAGTTAGGAAGCTGCCAAAAAACTATTCTTATTCAGACAAAACCTAAATTGCTATATTTTGATAAGGTCTTTCTCAAAATAAAAGATCATCAAAGTATTTTATCAAAATAGTGACCAATTATCTAGTCCCTTTTGTGTGATCATCCATTTCTGTTACCCTACCCCCAGGCTTAGATGTTGGCCTTCTTGTTTTCTCCTTCACAATTTTTCCCTTGGAAGTCTTATCCACTACAATTAATTCAATTATCATCTTTTTTTTTTTCACATCACCTCAGTTCTGTATCTCAAACCTTGACTTTCAGCTATCTGAATTTAAATCTCTATTTTTCCAACTGTCTGCTGAATAATTCAGTCAGATGTCCTGCAAAGTCAGCATGTAGGAAACTAAACTTGTGTCTCCCACCTACCTACCATAGGCAAATCATAGTTCAAATCCAATCCTGCAACAGATACTCACTGATCTCAGTAAAAAGTAAAAACTTCTGTTTGCCTAAGTTTCCTGAATGTAAAACAAAGATAGCATCCACCTTGAAAGGTTGATGAGAGGACCAAATGAGATTATATATGCATACATACTCACACATGCCCATACATATATATATATGTATTTACATATATTTACATATATATGTAGGGAAATATATTTATTTATTTATTTAGCATAATAACTTTGAAACTCCAACTATACCACATCACTTCACTTCACTTGATTAAAGTACAATCAGTTAATTGTTTAGTTTACCAAATGGACACAAAACTTTCACTTAGTGTTCTGTAGATACTTTTGCTCACTGGAGCAAATAACATAGTAATCTGGGATTTGAAACTTTTGACTAAGATTTTTTTTTAAAATTAGTTCATATACTTTGAGGCAGCTAGGTAGAGAAGTAGATAGAATGCCAGGCCAGGAGTCAACAACACATCTAGGTTAACTGCATAACTGAATTGTTTGGCAATTTTCTAAAGTATAAATATTAAGTCCAAAATTATTTATTAAGCATCTAGTATATGTCAGGCACTATGTTGAGCTTTTTGACAAACAAGTTGCCTATATGCATTCATAGAAGGAGTTTTCACAATGATAAAATCACCGTCACCCCCCCAGATTTGTTTTTGACCACTCTCACATTAATCCCTTTGAGTTTTCAATATATAATTCCTAAACTGTCCTATTTTCCTTGAACATAGTACTAATTAAATAATCTACAGACTTTCTGCTAATAGAAAAACTGAGGTCTTTGCCTGCATTAGGATTCTGATATGCACTTGCTTTCATTGTTTTCTATATATGAATATTAGAGAGCTATAGGCAAAGCTATATGTAGGCCTTTTTTATAATTGCTAAAATATATTGGTTACATGATAATGCCAAATCAGTGGAACACTGATCCAGTTTTCCTTGTAAAATGACTAAGAAAATTCACTTCTTTACTGTAAATAATACATTTCAAATTTGTTTTAAGGTCGTGACTACAATTTACCAATAATTAAGTAGCCTTTCCATAGTTGCTGAATATCCACTGTGCAAAGAAACATATGATTGAAATATATTTCTCTACATTCAGATTCTCAGACCTGCAGTTAGGGACTTGACTTTGACATATGAATATGACTAAATATATTATTACAGTATAGCTGTCAAGGAATTATAGGGCTGTTGGAATGTATATACTCCAAAATTAGAAGAGCAAGACACAGAATTTGATATTGAAGACTTGAGTTCAAATCCATTTTCTATTATTTACTAACTCTATGACTTTAAATAAATTATTTAATTTCTCTGGACCTCAGTTTCCGCCTTTGCAAAATGATTGTTTAGATTAGATGACCTCTAAAGTTTTCCAAAACTAAATCTTATGAGATTAACTTCAAAACTTTCCAGTGTTCTCTTTCTCATAATGAAAGCATATCTCTTTCCCCACTTTTTTATGCATTACATCCTAAAAAAAAATCCTTTTTATACTTTGGATAGAGACCCTGATTCTCTTTAAAATTCTCTTCACTGCTATTTTTCTGGAAGAGTCAGGATTTTTTGCCACTAGATGGCATTAAAGACTTGTGTCTCAGAGTAAGACCTTTTTGTAGTCATTTGACCTTACACTGGAGTATTGGTTCAAGAAAATCCTCTTTAAAATCACCAGTCTTCAGTTAGTGGTTGCATCTATAAACCAACACAACGAAGTGGTGCTTTTGGTAAAAAATTTTTTAAAAATCTTGATGAGACAAGCTGTATAAGTTTTGAAGAGAGAATGACTTCCTAATTTTCACTAACTAGAGGGCAAGTAAAAATTAAAATGGCACAGAAGAATTAAAAAAAAAAACAAAGAAACTCTCCTACTTATAAAATAATTCTATACTTTAACTAATTATTGATATGTTTGACATACCCAAAGTATGCTTAGAAAATGCTAAATATATCTGTATAAATTTGTTTTTCAAATTTTTTACAAATATTAAAAATATATCTATGTATATATATAAATATATATATATTTGTTTATAGTGAAGCACACCTTCATATCATTGAAATATCTAATACTAATTATATTTCTAGGACTTTTGTGTTTTTCCTATACAATTCATTGCTTCCTAAGGCTTGGGCTCAGCTTTTGTACAGATTTCCCAACCATAAAAATGGTTCTGGAAAATTCTGAAAGTCATACCAATATGGATTCTAACAGACCAAACTTCTCACTAGCTAATAATGAACAAAAAAACAAAACTGAAATTTTTTACTCTATGGGTGTCTTTCGTAATATCCAATCCAAATTATGACATTTCTAGTATGTTGAAAATGTTCATGTTAATGAAAATACCTTAGCAGCATAATAATAACACATTTTAAACACTGGTTATTCTGTTCTGTTGTGCTGAACAGTACACTTTTCCATCTAAAGTGTATTATATAGAAATAATCCCTCCCCAGGAAAAATCATAGCTTTAGAATAGGAAGAGAGGCCTCATTTTATAGCAAAAGAGATTGGTTTGAAAGGTCTTGCCCAAGATCACATAAAATAAGAGTTACAGAGGTAGGATACAAATGTAGGCAATTTAAATTCAAATTTAACAATTTTATCATTCAATGATGGGACATAAAACTCAAGTATTTTCATATCAATTTACTTCTCTAAATACTACTGGGGACATAGAATATTATTATTTATTTGAAAACTATGTATGCTATCATTTTATTCTTGCTTCTTTTTATTCTTTATTACTTATGAATTAAGTAACTGAACTTTGACACCATAAAGTACAAATTGAAAATAAGGCCTTATTACTTTAAATTGTTCAAACTCTTTTGTCAAAAAAAAGATATACTTACCTGATCCAATTGAATAAGAGAGCAAGAAAATAAGCAAGCAAACATTTAAGGGGCTTCTATGTACTAGAAATAAAAACACAAACAATGAAGGTGGCTTAGTCCTTAAGGAGAACACAATACATACATAGATGTGAGAAAAGGATGGGCATTTTGGTTTCCACAGTTATGAAAATCAAATTGGAGAATTAAAACAAATTAGAAAACTGAAATCCACAAGGATGTCAAAGAATAATCAAGGATGGAGGGCATCTTTTCCCAAAATGTTTAAGTTCCTGAGGCCAGATTCTGACTTTGTGTTCAGAGGTGGTGGCCTGAGATTTGAAAATAATCTTGTTCTTTACTCTTAGCCCCTCCTCTGTTGCCTTTTCCCTTCTAGAATGTAAGCTCCTTAGTAGCAGGGACTGGCTATGTAATGAGGGGTGGAGATTCATGTGATGCAATTTCTGTAACATCCAATTAATGAAGAATCAGAAGAGGGACTTATGCTTCGGAATAGGAAATAAAATGCTACCTTTGGAGTTTCAAAGGTGTGTGTGTACTCACCTAGGCACTCATTCATGCAAGAATGTAAAATAAATCCTTCCTGAAATCATCAGTGAGTCAATCAGTGGAGTTCTTGGTAAGATTTTGTTTCTTACAAATGGGGGTTCTATCCAGACATTATGAGTTCAGGGTAGCCCTATGGAAGTAAGACCCCAGAACCATGCTTGTAAGTAAGGTGAATCCAGGTATCAGAAAGGGAACTAGAGAGTAGGTTCTGCAGCAGTGAGGAAATCTGCACAGACCAAAGTTAAGAATGTGGAACATCTAGTATTGCCTTTGGTAGCTAAGGCCATCTTATGGGGTCTGATATGTCAGACAGGTTAGTAAGATATGGAATTTAATGGCACCAAGGAGTGGGAACTTCTGGGACATACCTTTCATATAGTCCTGGAAAAAAAAAAAAAAAAAAAAAAAAGGATGTCTGGAAATCTAGAATTGGGTAAATATTAGCGATCTGGGATCACTGAAATGTGGAGATCTCCATGCTGAGGTGCAGGAAGGATCTGGACAAGAGAAATTTACAAGAAACTCTAGTAAAGAAGTGAGGTTCTACAGGAAGTAAAGAAGGTACAACTGTACTAGACAGAAAGAAAAGGAATTTAAAAGCAGTTTTGTGTTAGTGCATATTTGTTTTGTCTTCTATATTTCTCTCAGCTGAGTTACAAAGAGAAAAATGTAGCCATTTGGGGATTTAAAAGTGCTTAAAAGGCATCTGGATGCAAACTAACCTGAATTTTTCTTAAGCTTGAAAGCTTCTCTCCCTAGGGGGACTGAGAATGACCAGGACTGCTGCATGTGGACTTATGTCCAGTCCAGGCTCTCCCAAAACCCCATGCCCTAGAGTTAGCCTCAGTTTCTTTCTAGATGGGTTCCTATGTTTCTCAATTCCCCAGAGTCCCCAGGGGACTCTAAATTCTGTTAAAGGATGTAATCTATCTTCACATGGCTTGGGGAAATCTAGGAAATCTATACTTTAAAAATCTTTCTGCCTTCCCAATACAGCAGTCCACATAGAGAAGAGTACAAAATTTAGGTAGAGGGGGAGGGGAGGAGGGATAGGAGCCATTGCCATTTTGTTCCCAGGAAGCCTGCGTCTCCTTCTTAGGTTTCAAATAGTTTACTGCCATTTCAAAGATTTCGGGCAATCTAGGAAAATGGAGTTTTGAGATAAAAGAAGAGTTCTCTCCCAAAATTGTGGCCCAAATTACTGTGTGTTTAAATTTAAATGGTATATAATACTTTCAATTGATGCATTTTGGAATAAGATTTTAGAAATACCTGTGCAATAACATTGAGGTATTACTAGAAATTTAAATCTGTATTTGATTTGATTTTAAGTTTTAAAAAATGGTTATTTATTAAAACAAAGTTCTCTGGTAATTTATCTAAAGAGACCACATGTTTGTATCTCCTAATTAGATGAAATATGTTGCTTTCTAAATTGTATATTGGGTAATCTGATAGTTTGAATGGAACATCCAGTTAGAATAGCACAAGTTAAAGTATTTATTTTTAAAATAATTTTTTTTCACTTGGAGTGTATGTTAATATTGAAAACTTGACTGTAAATTACATGAACAGGTCTGGAGGACCTGTTATTTTATTGATTATTGAAACTAAAGCTGAAATATCTTTTGTATGGTTTAGAAAAGATTTTAGTGTATTCAAGTTTTCTTAAGAGGGATGTAAATTATGGAATATTTTGTTATATCAATGGGAAAGTCATTTTTATTTTAAGTTTATTACTAATGAGGGAATAACATTTGTTTGTATAGTATTATATGGTGTTTTCTTTTGAATAATTTATATTGAAAAGCTGTTAGCCAATCTATATTGGCCTTTCCTAGTCCATCCTACAATAGACCTTGGCAAAAGAGGGGGAATATCTTTTAAAAATATATGGGCAGAGAGGTTTTACACATATGCTTCAAATAGAAGTTTGGGTTATTTTCTCTATCTCAATATCTTGCTTTTTATAGGTAAATGAGACCTGTTAATGAAGGATTTTGTTAATACCTCTGTTATTCTGATGGGATTCCCCCTTTTCTCAAAATTGCTTTTGGGTTATAATGTAATCCCTATTAAAAGAGATGGAGATGATGCTTAACTAGCTATTTGCACAATCTTCAGGGAAAATATAAGCACACCTCCCAAGAATGAGAGTTCTGCTTTCTCTCTACAGGTTTGTTTTCCTCTAGGCTTTGAGCAATTTACCTTCAAATGACCATCACTAGCCAGCTATATTGATCAGCTTCAGGAGTCTGATCCAACCCACTGGATCATCAATTAGTTCAAGTCCTTTCATAGGAGACCTTGTAGGATAATCCAGCTCAATGCCCATTCTCAGCAGAAAGCAGTTTCAGAAGATAAGACATTGCCCCATACCCCAAAAGACTTTTGGCCCCATTTTTGGGAAAGAACTGGAACTAGTTGGTGAGTGGGGAGTTAGGAGTCCATCAATCCTGTGAAGGAGGAAGGTTATATAGGATTAATGGTACTCTCCTGCTGCAATAATATTTGGGATTCAGGATAGAGGAAATCAGGTTAAGATTTGGGTTAATATTATTGCGAAAGATAACTCACAAACAATTTAGTATGATGCTTGTCAAATTATAGAATTGTAGAGGCGGGACACAAGTAGACATTTGTATATTAGACAATAATATTTGTGTCCTAATAAAGAAAAGGAGGATTGGACTGACTGTCCAATTTGGAATAATGTTTGGGTTGTTACAACGGCTGAACATTTAGAAAATGCAGATCAAACAATAAGTTGGTAATAGGTGCAGATCTCTTAGGAAGATTTGGAATCAAGTTAAGGACTTAAGGCAAGTGACAGACACCAATGCCTGGGTAGAACTGGCAAGAGTCTTTAAATGAAAGCAATTTCTATATGTTTCAGCTTGCCCCCTGCTCATACCGTTCTCTTTGGATATAGAAAAACATAAGCATGAATTCTTCTTGTTCGCCCCCCAAAAAAACATTCCTGGGCTGAATTGCACTGCTTTGTTCTACCTTTTCCTTCTGTGAGGGAATAAACCAGGCTATACTAGCCTCTTAGCTCTGCAGATACATTAGTTTGTCTTCATGGCAGGAAGAAATATTTCAAAATCTAGGGACTGTAGTGGCATGTTCCTGAGTCTGGAAGCTCTGAAAATTTTTCAGGGATGAACATACCCCAATCTTGGGTGGTATTGTGGAGGCAACACTCTCATACCTGCTTTGCCTGGGAACTGAGCAAGCCTGTGCACTGGCCCGATTGGTAATTCCTTTTATTCTGGCACTTGATAAAGAAAGTAAGACTGAATCAGGAAGAATCAAGTTAAGGATAATAACTGATGAATTCAAAATTCAACGCTAGAAATACAGTTCTGGATTTGGATCATTATTATTCTGGGGAGTAAATATTATTGGTTAAATTGCACCAGAGAAGCATTGAAAGGAATAGCATAGTAATTAGATGCCATTAGTAGATTGGCATGGAAAATAGGATGACTCTAGAAAGGTTATTAACAAAAAGGAGGAAATGTGTCACTCCTAAATCAGCCCTGTTAGAAGAATTTGCTGAGAATTCAGGGATTAATTATCCATCCTACCTAAAGGGATTTGAGTAGAGGCTATTAGATTTTTATGAAGTGGGATGTAAAAAATTAGATAAATTTGAGGGATTAAAAAGGGATGTGGAAACCAAATTATTAAAAGGAAAAATGCAAAAATTGTGAGAAACGGATGGGCATTTTGGTTTCCACAGTTATGAAAATCAAAATGGAAAATGAAACTTACATTATAACATTGAAACTCAAAGGAATAATCAAGGTTGGAGGGTATCTTCTCCCAAAAGAATGAATGTAAGCTCCTTGGGAACGGGGACTGACTTTTGTGTTCAGGGATGGTGGCCTGAGATTTGAAAAGAATCTTTTGTTCTTTACCCTTAAGCCTCCTCTGTAACCTTCCCCCTTCCAGAATCCCAGAGAAGGTGTTTTTTTTTCCTTTTGCACTTTAGTTTACCTCAGGTGAAGACCCTCAGAAGGCTTTTAGTCATGTAAATTAGGCCTACTTAAAAATGTAATAAAGATAGTGCCAAGGAACTTAATGATTAGCAAAAATCTGCTGAAATATTTTTAGCAGTTCTATAACTTTAGTCATTTCTACAGATGCAAATTGGCCAGTTCTAGGTTATGAACAAAATTATGTACAAAACAAACATTTTTTTTTAAATCCCAAATAGCCAATTCTTTTCCTTTGTAATTCGACTAGCTGAGAAACACAAAACAACCACAGGTGTGCATGCATACATGCATACTGTAATGCTGGAGAACCTGAGGCAAGATAGAGATTAGAGAGTTTTTAAAATTTTATTTGGATTTCTGAGAGGGAGAGATTGTTCTGGGAGCATGCTACCCCCAGGGCTGATGTCCAACATGTCCAGCAGCCAATGTGAATTCTCAATGACATATATACAAGCTCCAAGCTCAGGTACATAAAGGTGGTGGGTTCCAGTCAGGGACCATCAATCCAGTTCAGACAGGTTGGGGGGTAGGACCATACATTCTTACTAATTTAGGACTTGAGAGCCAGGAAGTCTGAACTCCTTCTTATCTTGAGTTTACACATTTACAGTTTATAACCTTAGAGTAACTAGTCCTAAGTTATATCAGTTCTAATGATCAGGAGAGGGGCTGCAACCAGGGAAACTGAGGCAGGACCATTAGAGAAACTGAGGAAGGAAAATTAAAGGTGTTATGGGCCAGAACTTGAAATAAGATACCAAGGAATTGAGTAAATGGAATTGAGAAGACAGTGGTTAATTTTTTTTTTTCTTTTCTCCCCCCCCCCCCCCAGGCTGGGGTTAAGTGACTTGCCCAGGGTCACACAGCTAGGAAGTGTTAAGTGTCTGAGACCGGATTTGAACTCGGGTCCTCCTGAATTCAAGGCTGGTGCTGTATCCACTGCGCCACCTAGCTGCCCCTCTCTTTCTTTTAAAAAAAAATAATTTGGTTGACTTGCCCTGCCAGTAAATATGCCAGGTCATATTTGAACTCAGGTCCTCCAGACTTCAGGATTGGTGCTCTATCCACTGTGCCACCTAGCTAGCTGCCTGTGATCTGACTCATTTCCTAAATAAATTTGATTGATATTCTATTTTTTCACATTATATTTTTTTGTAATACAAACAAGAGAAACCTCTTTTTTTTTTAGTTTTTTAAGAAAAAACATCAGCAAAACTATTGCTCTGATTCTTGAAAGAAGTCGATTCTAAGAGAAGTAGAAGTGAGGTGAAAATTCATTTCAAACGTGGAAGATGACAGTGAAGAAGAAGGCAGCCAAAGCAAAGGAATGGAGGTGGAAGAGGAGGTTAAGGAAATATTTTTTTTGAATGGTCTATCAAGCAAGCTAAACTGGCCAGAATTTAGAAATGTGAGGAGCAGTATTCTGTGTATGAAGACTGGGAAATCAAATTAATTCAGCACCTGCTATGTGCTGGGTATTGTACTAAGTACTTAAGATACAAAGTAAGGCAAAAAACTCCTTCTCAAGGAGCTCAGAGTTTAATGGGGAAGCCTATACACAATATGTACAAATATGATGTATACAGGATAAACTGGAGCTCATCACAGAAGAAAGTCAGTAGCATTAAGGGAACCAATGAAAGTTTTTTACAGAAGGTGGGAGTTTGAGTTTCAGACATTTAAGTTGCCAGTAAAAATACTCTTAATTGGAAGAGCGAGTATCTCTGAAAAGGTAGGAGGACATGGCCTAAGGCATGAAGAGGGCTTTCAAATCCAAAGTTTTGTTTGTTTATTGTTTTTGTTTTTATTTTCTCTTAATCTAGAAGAAATAGGGGGCTGTTTTTCACATAGGACAGTAGTTATTGTCAGATCTATGTTTTAAAAACACCTTGACTTCCAAATGGAGAATAGACTTGATGTAGAAGGTGATGAAGGTCTGAATCTGTAATGGTGGCATTGTCAGAGGAAAGAAGGGAGCATATGTAAGATGTAAGATGTTGCCAAGGATCAAATCACAAATCTTAGCAATAGGTGCTTCAAAGGGTGAGAGTAAGGAGTAGAGGATGGCACCCAGGTTGGAAGCCTAGTAGACTGAGAGAAAGAAAGAGGGAAAAGTTCAGGACAAGATAGGGTGGGATGATTAGTTTAATTTAGGAAATATTAGGTTTAAAATTATCTATAGGGCATTCAGTTTAAGATGTCTAATAGGCAATTGGCAATGTGACATTGGAGGCTAGTTGAGAGATTAGGGCTGGAGAAATATTTGAAAATTATTTGCATAGGGATTTTAATTGAAACCATGATAACTGAGATCACCACGCAAAACAAGATAAGAATAAGAAGTGATCCCAGAACAAGGATGTGAAGGATATCTCTGATTAGCAGTGATGACCTGGGTGAAAATCCAACCAAGGAGACTCAAGAGAGGATAGGCAGGAAAAATAGGAAATAACTATGAAAACATTTGTGTGCCAAACAGGAAAAACAAATTCCTTCATCTGGATGTTCTGTCAGATCACCCAATCCCCGAAATCCATTTCTACCAAGTGTATTGGTGATGACTATTTCTGGAGATTAAAGTAGGAATTTGCTTCATAGCATTTATAAACAAACTAATTTGGGAAGTAAGTACTTTGTTAGGTCACTAGGTATATATTTTACAGCTACTTTTATTTTTCCTGAGATTTTCAATATAAATAGAGTAAGAATATTCATTTTGTGTGGTTTCTCCTTAAAAATAAGCAGCAGAATCAGCCTCCCAAATCTATCTATATACACACACACACACACACACACACACACACACACACACACACACACACAGAAAGCCATATACAGGATAAATAGGAAATAATTAACAGGGGGAAGGCACTGAAATTATGAAGGGATGGGAAAAGGAAAACAGAATTTTTGCTAGGACTTAAAGGAAGCCATGGAGATCAGTAGTATATATAGTCTTTTCTTATGTTAAGTAATGTTGGTCCTGTTAGATGCAGCATAGAATCATAGTCTGTCTTTAAATAAGGAAAAGCTGGCTTTAAGACCCATAGTGACACATAATGTATGACCATGAACAATTCACTTAACTCTGTGTCCCAGCTTACTAAGCTCACAGGCTTCAGAGCAAATGTTGATCTGGAACAGATCCCAAATCTGGGTCCCAATACTGATGAAATCAAATATGGAGTTTATTTTGAAATCTGTCCTATACATATGAATAACAATTTTCATTTACTGGCATCATGGTATGCCAAGCAGATCAGAGTTTTTATCCATTTTTCCCTAGGATAATTCTGTAAATTTTAAAGGTGATGATGGCTACTATATTTTTTTTCTTTTAAATGATAAGAGAACTGGGGTCATTTCTTGTTGTAATATGATAGCAAAAAATGTTATATTAAATTTTTATTAAATTATTTTAATTTTTAAATTTAGAAAATGTTAAATTGAGTCAAAAGAATATAAATTTTTTAAAAATTACATTTTGGTCTGTTTTAAACCTTTTATCTCAAATCTCCAACTTTACTTCCTTACTTTCTCTAAAAAGATCCTGGCTATTCTACCTGAACTAATTAAACTTTCAATTCCTATCTTATTTTCCTATTTCTAATCCATCCTCTCTCCTCTCTCTAGTCTAGATGAGAGGAAGTTTCCTTTGACAAAAAACAACCTGATCATCTACACTTTTTATTCTATCTTGTTTATCAATCATTTTAGGCAAATTCTTTCATGGGCTCTTTATGCTCTATCTATAAACATAATCAGACTTTTCTATCCTAAAAGTAAAAGTAAAACAAAAGTATTTTCTATTCCTTTAAGTTTTTGCCCTATATCTCTCCTTCTCTTTACCCCTAATAATCTAGAAACAATAATCCTCTACTTCCTCATCTCTTACTCTTCATCCCTTTAAAATATGACTCCTATGTTCCACCACTATACTCAAATAGGTTTCTCCATTTTACCTTAAATCCAAAGATCATTTTATTGCATGACTTTCTTATTCTATTTGACATTATAGACTACTTTCTTTTATTTTCTTCTTCTTGTCTTCCATGACATTAGGCTCTATTGACTCTAAGTCAGCTTTTGCTCCTTGTCTCTCTGTTTTGATTTTGTCCTTAACCTGCTCCCAAACATGCTGCCTGTTTTAACTCTGTAATATATGCATCCTTTTCTCAATTCCCACAATCATGTTTTCTCTGTTTAGTCATAGCCTCCTATATGTCCTTCCTGCTTTCCACCTGAGTATAACGGGGAAACAGAGAACCTCTCACTTGATAATTCCAGATCCAATTACAAGGCTTTATTAATCATTAAGTTCTGGATAGGAAAACAAAAGACTTGCTTTTCTAATAGAAATATCTGATCTCCTGAACCTTACCTGCTTAGAGAAGAATCTAACTACTTAATGACCTGGAGATATTCTAAGAGATCTATAAACTGGCTAATCTCTATTTGTTGAGGAACCAAGTCTTCTTGGTTATTCTAGTTTAATGGATTACTTACTTCTAAACAAATCTCTTTGTGAGGGGATTATATGGTTTCTTATAAAATCATTAACTAAGGTAGATTGAACTTGCATTCAGTTTACCTGGGGAATTTGGGAGATAGGGTGCCCATATTGGATAAAGTAAAACAATTGTAAAACTTGTGAAATTGACCATCATAAAATTCAGGTCAAAATTTAACAAGTCCAAGTTACTTCCAGACATTAATCGAAATAGTGAGAATTGACCGGATAAGAGGAAGGAGGGGGGGGGTGGAGGGGTTGTCATGATTTCTCATGGCTTGTGACTATATGATATCCCCTGACTTCTGAAGGGATGACCGCCTTTAAGCTGGGGAACCCCAGTTAAATCTCATGAGATTCCTGAATAAAGCTCCCTTCTTCACTTTGAGAGACCTCTGAGAAATCATTTTGAATTAGGATTTGCCATATCACACACATCTATCCCCAATATACTTTACATTATTGTTCTACAAAGCTTCCCAACACATTTCTCTGTTCATGTCACTCCTCTTCTCAAAAACCTTTAGTAACCTCCTTCCCCAATTACTAATTGAATGAAATGTAAATTCCTGACCCCAGCATTTAATGCCTCTTTACAATCTGACTTCAATCTTCCATCCCATCTTTATTTCCACACAAACTACCTCATAAACTCTACATTCCCATCAATTGTTCTTCCAGTCTTGTTGTGACTTTTCTTTATCTCATGTATTCAATTACATGAAATCAGAATACCAGAATAGCTCCACCTGCACCTTCATCTCCCTGTGAATTTCTCATGTTGATTCATGTTGTTTGTTATGCGATATCTCCTATGTTGATGAATTTATGTATACTTGTTTCAAATGAGACCCTTCAGAACTCTGCTAATCTAGTTTGATTCCCCATTTTCCTTTGGTTTTCATCTCCCTTTCTGAGACATCAGGGAAGGCATAATCACCTCCTTTTTTGGATGCTCATCTCCCTGAGAAGTTAGGGAGAGTGTGACCACCTATATTCTAAAACAAAACAAAGAGGGAGATGTTATGGGCCAGAACTCTGAAGCAAGGATTCTTACAAGGTGTTAAGTCAATGGAATTGATAATACAATGGTTATCTATTTTAGCATAGTGATTAATAGTTCTCTGATTCAGTACATTTATTTAGTACTTAATATACATCCACAAGATTCACACTATGATAATGTGATTATAATAGAGTATATAACAGCCAGCAGGGATGCAGAGACAGATTCATTCCATCATCCACCTTTGTGGTGGCTGGAGGCTGAAACACAAGCCCTTGGACTCAGAGAGATTCATTTAATCTCACACCACAGTGGTGGCTGGCCTAGCCTCCTGCACTTCCTCCACTGAGGCCAAAGCCAGTCTGAAAGGCTCTCCAGAAAACTGGCCGGAGCCCCAGGCAAGGAAATCAGATTGTGAAGGAGAAGAAGGCTGCCCCAGAGACCTCCAGAAAGCCACAAGAACATTACAGGGTTTTAGCTAACTAGGGTTTGATAAGGGAAACAAAAGCAGATAAGGGGTGGGGTGGGGGTGGGAGGAGGAAATCACTGAAAGGATGGGTGGATGGACAAGCCATAATTCCAGGAAAGGATCATAACTTAATTGTTACAGGATGGGGTCAAGATAAGAAGGTCAAGGACAGAAGATTGCAAAGCCAGGGCAACACTCAAAAGGAGGGAGAATCATCCTAGCAAGGATTGAGATAATTGGGCATTTGGAGTTTATAATACAATGGTATGTAAAACTCAATTTCCAGTCCTAATGGCAAAGAAGGGGGCGTGGCTAGGATCCCATCTTATCCAGTGCCCAACATGAGGAAAAAGATTTATTGAAGATAGAGAAATAATGAACTAATAAGAAGTGGGGGATTGGTATCACCAAAAAAAAAAAGAGGGAATAAAATCAACTAAAGTTGAAGGTTCCATGTTACTTACAGGTTACAGTGGGTGGGGAAAGGAAAAAAAAAATGATAAGGCAATTAGATCATGGTTGGCCTTTGAGCCAATAGTTTTTAGCAGTACATCAAGGATGGAAAAACAGATTGGTTGAGGAATAAATCAAATAGGTATTGTGGAGGCTGAAAGAATAGGATTCTGAGAATATAAGACACTTATGTGTCTATGGTTCAGAAGAGACCATGTGAATGTGAGCTCACATAGGTGAATAGTGAGATAGATTCATTAAGGAAGCAATTTTAAACTACAGGAAGTCCCTAAATGTTAGGCTAAAATCTTGGGCCATATTCTAGTAAATATTAGACAGTACCTTGACAAAATATTTTGAAGATCAAGAATACTGCATTTATTATATAGTCCTATTAAGGCATAGGTTTATTAGCTTAATAGATTAGTGGGTTTTAAAAAGTGATGACTAATTTCATCATAGTGCACAGTTTAATCAAGTCAACAAGAGTTTATATTGTGTTGTCAGGCACTCTGCTGTGCATAACTCCATTTCTGCCAGTATAGTATAAATCATGCCAAAGAAAAAAATTTAGATATTTTATCTAGTTTTTTGAAAGTATTATAGCACAAACAATGTTGGCTGCCTGAGAAACCCTAAGGCTATCTAACCTTGAGAATGCCTCGAACAATGCTGGTCAGTCTGTTGGTCAGTAAGCTGTAGAGCTCAATGAGGGTAACTATAATGATGGTAACTCCTAACATTCCTCATTTGTAACTCTAAACCACATTAGCATATTTCCCTAACCTTTGTTTCTCCTTTCCATAAACTTATCTCCTTGATTCCAGATTCTTCGCTAGATTCTCCTGGAATTAGCCCACTGTCAAGCTGTGTAATTTCTTCTTGTTTCTGCCTCTGCTGAACTCCCTTTACTAGATTTCCTTGGAACTTTAGTCCTCTGTCATGCAGCATAATAAATCTTTGCCTTTTAATTTGTAGAATGAGTTAGCGAATTCTTTCACAATTCTTAGGTCTACAATGCATGACACGACTTCTCCATATGTGTATGTATGTACACACACACACAGCATCTAGGTGGAGCAGTGCTAGGGCTAAGAGAGTGCTGGGCCTGGAAATTCATCTTCTTGAGTTTATAGCTGGCCTCAGATAATAACTAGCTGTGTGACCCTGGGTAAACCATATGTGGGACAGTCTACTAGATCCTCCCCCTCCCTCCCTTAACCAGATTAACTTCTCTGAGGTGTCTCCAGGTACAAAGAGAAAGTCTTTATTTCTTGAAAAAAACAACACATATAGTGTGCTTTCTAGAGCCCCATGTTAGAGTGCCAAAATATAGTGTCCAGACTAACTCTCTGGAGGATCTTAGTACCAGCCTAAGGTCTTGGTCTTAGAGGAGGAGTGGTGAGGCAGGATGGTCAAATATGGAGTCTATTTATTTCAAGTTCTCTCAGTCTTAAATACCTTAGTACAATTACATCACCAGAGCACACTGAGCAAGTGCCAACTATAGTACAATCACATGACCACAGCACACAGTACATGCGTTAACTATAAGCACCTTGCTATTAATATGTAAATACCTCTTTATCTGCTTCAAGTAGAACTCAGGTTGTCACTTCCCCCTGATTTCTCAGGAAGGCTGAGACACCCCCAAGGGGAGATGAGAGCTGGACCAGACATTGTCAGCAGGTTCCCTCTGGGCTGAAGGGCTTATACCTCACTGAGGGTTCCCTCACTGTCTGTGGCCCTCTATAAGCACACTAACTGGGCAGTCCAGCAAGAGGTGGAACAGTACAGAAGCAGAAGTTGGGTTTTATAACTGAAAAACCACAGATCCCTCCCTTAGCCTGTTGATTTTTAAATTCACTAGATGAACTGAATTCTTCAGGAGGATGAAAAGGGCTATTAACCAATGTACAACAATGTCTCTTTATTTTGCATGAGAAGTTGATGTGCTAGTGCAGATTCTGCTTGGCAGAATGGCAACATGACTTCCTGGAACTAAGATCTACAATCTGCTCTACTTTACCCTATAGTCTACTGAGAAATCTTCATTTATTCTATTTTAGACACAATTGCCTTAGTTCCCTCACCTGTAAAATGAGAATATGTTGCCAAGAAAACCCTAAATGGGGTCACAGAATTAGACACAGCTGAAATGACTGGACACAGACATCTATACATATATGTATAGATATTTTACATATATATCTATATCTATATAGATATACATGTATAGTCACATGTTGTGTATATCTAATTATATATATGTATATATATATACATATATATATGTATATATATATATACATTGTCACTTTGTCACTTTTTCTATCCATACACATAGGGCATTCCATAAGTCTTAGTGAAGTTTTAAGTTTAATAGTTGTTGCTAGCACTATATGTTTAAAATCATCTTTTAAAAAATTCCATGAAAGAAATGCCCTGAGCTTATCTTTATTGTTGATGCTTTAAGAGAAATGAAAATCCATTTCAAAATCGAAAGAGAAATCATTTATGTCCCTTAGGTTATGTCATAATAAAGAATAGACATGAAGCAAAGTTCCTGGGAAATAGAATACTGATCATTAAAAACTGGCATATTCTCTTAGAAAAGTATCTTTTATTTAATTATTATTTTAAAAAATTATGTTAATAATTGCATACTAGTGACAATAGAGTTCCCTTTACCAAAATAAATATATAAAGATTTATCTTATTGGACTTTAGTCAAAAGTTTTCAAAATGGATTCTGAAATAGCTTGAAAAAAATTTGCAGTATGTTATAGTCCAGAACTCTGGAACAAGGATTCTTACAAGGTGTTAAGTCAGTGGAATTGATAAGACAATGGTTATCTAGTTTAGCATGGTGATGAATAGTTCTCTACTTCAGTACATGTACTTAGTACTTAATATAGTTCTACAAGATTGACATCTATTCTACAAGATTGGCACCTATGATAATACAATTAAAATAGAGCATATAAGCCAGAGGGATTGAGAGATAGATTCATTCCATTGTCCAACTTTTATGGTGGCTAGAGGCTGAAGCACAAGCCCTTAGACAGAGCCAGATTCATTTACTTCATCTCACACCACTGTGGTGGCTGGCCTCCTGCACTTCCCCCACTGAGACCAAGACCAGTCTGAAAGGCTCTCCAGACAGCTAGCCTGGCCCCAGGCAAGCAGACAATAAAGAATTTGGACTTTAATACCTAGCTATTCTTGTGATTATTCTACTGAAAAGAAGGCTGCTCCAAGACCTCCACAAAACTACCAAGAATACTACAGCAGTGCATGATCTATATATTTATGTGCATACACCCATAGCCAACTACTTTTTTGAGAAAATAGACCTGCAAATCTTTTTTAGGGAGCTGACAACAAATGCAAATAGTTATTTAACTAGCTCAGAAATAGAACTCTAGAAGAAGCTCCAGACAGGAGCAACTGAGGGCCTTTGATGAAGACAACAATGTGTATTCTTATCTTGGGGTGATCAGGATTTTTGAATGGATAAGAGTTTCTTAAATGACAAAGCTAATCATTCCTCTCTTTTACTTGATTACATAGTTTAATAAAGTCAGAGTATAAAGTGATAATGTGTAGGTAGAGGAAGTAGGAAAGCCTAATCTAAAAACTCTAGCATCAGATAAATATCATAAAATTAATGCATCAGAAGCATGTGGAAATCATAAGGTCATTAAAAAAGACTTACCTTATAAGCTTTTTGGTAAAATTCAAATAAGTTGTGTTTTAGAGATTTTAAAGAATTTATTTAAATGTCAATCTATACATCAATTTTCAAGCAACAAGCATTTTTAAAGCAATTACTAATGTGGCATTGTGCTAGGTATTCAGTTAATTTACATTTTGAATATCTATGGATAAATGGAAGATAACTTTAGAAGGGAAAACACCAGCAGCCAAAGAACCTGAAAAAGGCATTCATTCAGGAGATGATACTTGAGCTGATAATTTTTTAAAAAGCTGGAAATTCTAAGAGGTGGAGTTTAGGAAGGAAGTACTCCAAGGAGGGTAACCAGTCAGCAAAATAAAAGTGAAAAGAAGCAAGACAGAGGGCCTTATATGAAGAACACCAATGAAGCTGAAACTTCAAGATCATAGAGCACAAGGTAAGAAGAGTGAAAGATTGGAAGGGGTCAGGTTGTGTTGGGCTTTAAAACCAAAGTGGGGCCAGGATTTCAATTTGATCCTAGAGGTAATAGGGACTCATTTATTGAGTGGAGGATGAGGATGAGTAGTCATGACATGATCAATCTTGTACTTTGGGAAAATCTCTTTAGGGAAGGTGGGGAGCAGGAGTCTTGTAGCAGGCATGTTGAGAATAAATTTTATTACAAAAATCCAGGAAAATGGTGATGAAGGCTGCATTAGTAAAGAGATGAACAAATAAATGAGAGATGTTGAGAAATGGGCTACTACAAGATTTGGTGACAGATTAGATATGTACAATGAACTGGAACAAATTATCAAGGACCCAAAGGTTATGAGCCTGGGTCACTAGAAGGATGATAGTAATCTCTAGTACTAGGAAAAATGGAAATAGGGAAGCACTTGAGGTGGGGGGAAGGGAGGTATGATATAAACATATATGCATACATGAAAGTATGTAGTAAAGATATATGAAAACTGCTTTAGGAATAATCACATGGATATGTAACAACTTTGTCATATGTGTGTATATATATACATATATATATATTCATTTATATAGAGAGGAAAACAAAAGAGAGAGAAAAGAGAAAGAGGTGGACAAAGATTGGAGAGGAAAGGGGTTGGGGGAAGGTGGGGGAAGAGGAGAGAGACATGCACACCAGAGATTCAAGGGATATGTAGGTCTAGATATTGATAAATGATATTACCTTCTCATCCCCTTTTCCTTCAGTTTTTATAGAGAAAAATATCAAGTTTTTTGTAAGTATCCAGAATATTGTTTAATATTGTGGTAAGATGAAGATATTTAGATGGCCAATAGAGAAAGGAATGACTTTTCAAACAGGTTAAAAAAATTATATATATATAGTTATATATATACATATATATATATCTCCCCACCTAGGTTTAAAGATTTTTGAGAAAAAGGTATACCAAGGTTATTTTTTTAACAAATTCTTAATTAACACAATAAGGACAATCCAGTCAAGTTTACCATGAAATTAAACATCATATATTTGAGGTTCATTTTTATATCCAATTACATTTTAAAATACAAATGTTTAACAATTCACATTTACATAAAGCACCTTAAAATTTGAAATGTACTTTCTTCATAACAATCCTATGAGGCAAGTACTATAAATATATGTTCCTTTTTACAGGATAAGGATATATGACTATTAAGAGTTTAAGTGACTTGCCCAGGGTCTCAAGTGTCTGAGGCCATATTTGAACTCAAAGAGATGAGTCTTTCTGGCTTCAGGCCCAGCACTCTTATCTATTGTGCCACTTTGCTATCAAGTGTATATGCATCCATTACAAGACAGATGGATGGATGGTGTATGTATGTATATATGTATGAATGGATATTAACATAGCTAATAAGGAAACTCGTCTTGTTTGATCATGTATGTTTAGTACAAGGATGTTTTTCATTTCTGTTACAATGGGGTAGAAGATGAGGAAGAGAAAACAATTTATTATAAATGGGATGGAAGGGGGAATAATTATACAGATGAAGTCACTATCATTAATTTTACTTCTTTTACCCTATTACAAGAGATGTCTGACAAATAGTGCAGTGGAGGTTCTTGTCCTACAATCAGAAAGTTATGAGTTCATATTCTTTCAGACACTGTGTGACCGTAGGCAAGTCACTTAACCCCATTTACCTCAGTTTCAATTGTAAAATGAAGATGTGTAGAGTATTTTGGAAGCCATGAGGAGGATGGATTGGAGAGAAGATTGTAACTAGGAAACTGAGGAGGTTATCAACAGTAGTTCAAGGGAAAAGTGATGATAATCAAAAGGGGCAACTGTGAGTTGAGAAGGGGAGGGTACTGGAGATATAGTGGAGATAAAATGGAAAAATTTACCAGTTGATAGGGAAAGACAGTGGGGAAAAAATTTGAGGACACCTCTTCCTTGCATAATATTGGACATTTTCACTGGCCTGGAATTCACAGGCCCTGTGCCTGGAATTCTCTCTCATCTCCATCTTCTGGTCTCCCTAGCTTCTCTAAAAACTTGGCTAAAATCTCAACTTCCATAGGAAGCCATTCCTGACCCCCTCAATTCTAGTTCCTTTCCTTTGAGATCATCTCCACTTTATCTTGATTCTACATGACCATTTGATATACTGTCTCCTCCCTTTATACTTCAAGCAAAAGCTGTTTTTTTTTGTTTGTTTGTTTGTTTTGTTTTGTTTTGAATTTCTTGGCCTTTATATTCTTTTCTTTTAGTACAATGTTTGGCACATAGTAGATTCTTTGTTGATTGACTAACAAAAATGACTTTTTTTTTTTTTTTTTTTTTTTTTGCCTATTGCTTTCTGTGGCCATCCTAGTCCACAGCAGTAAAAGATGTTTTCAAAGTAACAAAGTTCTTTAACAATACCAGTGACAATGTTGTGACTGTGTATTGGAGTAATAAAATTTTTAACAGGCAAAGAAAGAATCCTTGGGCTATTTGACTGGCTGCAAAGTTGAGAACAGGAGCAAATGATTTACCTACAAAATCAGTGCTATCTAGAAGATTAGAGGAAGAAGATTCAGACTTAATCTTTCAAAGGAAATACCCAGTACAGTTTTAGGACTAAAGGTTGACAGGAGTCAACCAAAGGAAAAAGGTAAGATCCAGCATGACAGGTGATACAATGAATGGTCAATACACTTGAGAATTTAATGCTAAAGACACATTGATATTGATGTAATATAACCCCCATGCTCAACAAGTGATTAGTTCATTCAAGCTCTTCAGCAATTTGCCATTTTTCATTTACACCTGGCATAACTAAACTTCAGAATGTTAGCAGTTAGACTGCACAATGGATAGCCCATTTGACCTGGAGTCAGAAATATCTAGCTTCAAATGTTACATTATTTGTAAATATAAATACAATAGCCAATTCATCTTTCTGTCTCAGTTTCATTATAAGAATAGCAGTACGTACATCACAGAGTTGTGAGAATGAAATGAGAAAAAAGTACTTTGCAAACCTTTAGCATTTATATAAATTTTAATTATTTCATATAATTTTATAGATATCATGACCTGAGTTCAAGTCTATCTTCAGAAACTTACTAGAAGTGTAACTCTGGGCAAACCATTTAACCCTGTTTGCCTTAGTTTCCTCATCTGTAAAATAATCTGTAGTATCCTTGTAAAGAAAATCACAAATGGGATCAGGAAGTGTTGATCATGACAGCAAACAGCCTATAAAACTTTCATCACAAGTCACCACAAAGGATTTGGAATGCTGTGAAGTATGTGAATATACTTCGAAGGTTAGTGAAGGTTTCTTAGAAAGACAGGAGTTCTCATATAGGGAGCATGGCTACTAGAGGTAGTAGCCAGACACTTAAAATTGGTCTTGATCTATACCTATGCCAAGTCATTAGAGTTTGCTAATAGATCACATATGAGATAAGGAAAGAATTTTAGAGGTTTTTTTTTTTTTTTACAGATGATAAAACTGAGAGACTCCTTTAGGTAATATATGTAGAAGTGGCAAAAAGATATAAGAAGACCAGTGAATTTAAATTCAGAGAATTTAAATTTGAATACCAGCTCTGCAGGCTCTCCATTTGACCTTGAATCAAGGCTCAACCTTTCTGCATTTCAGTTTCCATTTAAATTGAGTTGACTAGATTAAATTATCTCCAAGGTTCTTTCCTGCTAAAAATTCTTGACCCCTGGTGCTGGCAAAGAACAAACAAAATTTTAAAATTACTAAAAGTATCATCCAGTACAATGTAAGTTATTTGGGGGAGGGACACCTTTGTTTCTGCAATGGTGGGGTCTCAAATTAGTACCTTTAAAATGCCTGTTGAATCAAAAGAGAAGATTTTACCTACTCTGTACCCTTTTAAGTTCCTTATGTTCCTTGTTCAAAACAGCAAAAGTTGTGAGTAATGGTTATGACTCTTAAATTTAGCTTAAGTACTAACTTTAATAATTTCCATTACAGACTGAGAAGATAAAGAGTACAAGACCAAACAATATGCATATAATAGCTTCATTTCATTTAATAATTCTTGCTATATACACAATATTTAATCTGTGAAGTTACAGAATTATATTATACCCCCCAAAAAGCACCATAATTAGTTCCTTTGTTTTCTCAAAAGCCAATCATTTCTTTATTAACTACTATTGCTTTTTGATATATTAATTTAACCATAAGATTGGTCACTTACTGGCTATCATTATTGCTATATGGCCACACCAATTCAAAAAATAACCTAAGTATTTTAGTCTTGAGCATATGTGTTGGTAGAATCAAATCAAAAGAATCATGATTGCTTTTGAGTATTTTATTATAGCTATTTGTTATGAAATAGTACCCAAAATCCTAATGTAGCTAAACATTGTTAGTGGAAACAATCAAATTCAATGATTCTTATAACTGATTTCTGAAAATTTTGCTTAATTTGGGACTTCTAGCCTTCATCAGCATTTTTGTTTTATAGAGATGAAGTCAGAGAATTAAGAGACTGGTCACTTTAGCAAATGAAATTCTAGTACTGTTAAAATCATGCAGTTTAGTTTCTTCCCATTATATGCTAAAGGTAGGCTTAGGATTTGTTGCAGACATGACAGTGCCATAGGGGTGGCAATTTTTGAGTCTTTCCAAATACCTATTCTTTTTTACTCACATAAAAGCACCCAGAATCAAGATTATAAAATGTGATGATGCATATACACCAATATGATTAAAATGTTTCCTATTTAATGTGGCATGATATTAACAGAATGTGCTTTCTTTCTCTCAAAGATTTGTTGAAGTATGAGAATTGAGGGTTGAGAGATCCCTCAAAAGCAATGTGATCCCCTTTGGCCAGTTGCAGATTTTGCAAAAGAATTTGCAAACCCCAATGAATACAAACTTCAGGTTTGTGGCAAGAATGGGTTTATTTACACTAAGAATACAGCTTTCTTAGAGAGCAAGATCTTGTTAGGACTATTGCAAAGATGAGTTTACATTGAGAAGAAAATATCTTCATCAGTGGGCAAAATCCTGTTAGGACTTCTGCAAAGGTTTACACTGAGAAAGACCCAGCGGGCTAAATCCAGAAGGGCATTAGCAAAGATTTGGGGTTCAGAGTTGTCTTTTATTAGCCTTCTTAGTTTTGAGGCTGGGGAGATTAAGGACTTATTTTTGATTCAATAGAGGGCAGTGATTATGACCCAGGCCAAGATCTCCAGTTAAATAAGATTACTTATCCAGTTTCCCTTATGGATGGATGAGTGGGCCCTTCCCAGACGCTAGGAGGGTTTGAGAGTCAGGAGCACCCTTCCTTCAAAGGTCCTTTCTGACCCTTCCCTCAAAGATTAAAGGGGACACAGTTTACATTAGATTGACTAGACTAATTAATGACACACACAGGTATATTTCACTATAAGGAGACTTTTTAGATAAAGTTCCTCCCAGACAACTGAAGAATCAAATCCAAACTAGAGAGCTACTGATAAGAAATATAATTAAAAAAATAAAATCACATATAACCACACATGTAAGTGATCCAAGAAATAATACAATCTTCTTTAACTGATCATAGTAAACAGCCTAGAAGACATCAGTCACAATGCGTAAAAAAAAAAAAAAGCAATATATTGCTGACAAATACTTACCTTCTAAAATAAAGGGTTTAAATATAGGCTCAAAATTTGGAACCATACCCCAAAAGTTATCAAATTGTGCATACCCTTTAATCCAGCAGTGCTACTACTGGGCTTATATCCCAAAGAAATACTAAAGAAGGGAAAGGGATCTGTATGTGCCAAAATGTTTGTGGCAGCTCTTTTCATAGTGGCCAGAAACTGGAAGATGAATGGATGTCCATCAATTGGAGAATGGTTGGGTAAATTATGGTATATGAACGTTATGGAATATTATTGCTCTGTAAGAAATGACCAGCAGAATGAATACAGAGAAGTTTGGAGAGACTTGCATGAATTGATGCTGAGTGAAATGAGCAGAACCAGAAGATCACTAAACACTTCAAAAACAATACTGTGTGAATTCATATTCTGATGGAAGTGGATATCTTTAACATAAAGATCTAATTCACTTCCAGTTGATCAATGATGGACAGAAACAGCTACACCCAGAGAAGGAACAATGGGAATTGAGTGTAAAATATTAGCACTACTGTCTATCTCCCAGGTTACTTATACCTTCGGAATCCAATTCTTACCATGCAACAAGAAATTTGGTTTTACACACATATATTGTATCTAGGTTATACTGTAACACATTTAACATCTATGGGATTGCCTGTCATCTAGGGGAGAGAGGGGAAAATTTGGAAAAATGAATACAAGGGATAATGTTGTAAAAAAAATTAGTCATGCATATGTACTGTCAAAAAAAATCATAATTATAAAATTAAATAAATAAATAAATATAAGCTCAAATTAAACCCTTGACTTGCACATGTAGGTGAGATTGCTACTTTACTTCAGTGTGAGTTTGGTCCAAATATTAAGTCTGAGTAACAGAGTCACTGAGTCATTAAAATGTAGATGGCCTTTTGAAAGCAGAATAATCAATAGCGGAACAATAACTTTGTGGGGAGGAGGAATTGGAATATGGAATATAGAGTGGAAAGTGACTTAAAAAAAAAAAAACTTTTGTAAGATCAATGCCACAATTACGATTGCTTAATTAATTGCATTTTTATGAAATTTAAAAAATATTGTCTTTGGTGTTTGGATGCTTATTCACAGTTTAAGGTAGCTATTGCCTTAAAATCCTCTTATAATTCTATATTAACTAGTTCTGATTTGGTATAACTTAGCTATTACCTACCAATATAGATAGTTGGTCTATCAGTAATTTTCCAGACTGATTTATTTATTTATATTTGAGGCTGGGGTTAAGTGACTTGCCCAGGGTCACACAGCTAGGAAGTGTTAGATGTCTGAGACCAGATTTGAACTCGGGTCCTCCTGAATTCAGGGCTGGTGCTCTATACACTGCCTCTCCAGACTGATTTATAATAAATTCTTTTTCAGATAATGAGGAAGTGATTTATTTTTAAAGTAGGTCTCTTCAATACCCAAAGTAAAGTAAAATGGGGGAGAATTTATAGTTTTGTTTTTTTTTCTCCATTTTGATGGCTTCCAGTATTGGCATCTATCCCTTTTGTCTATCTCTCATTTTTCCAATCAAACTCTTTCAAGATCTTGCCTCCAATGTGTATTGCTATCAAATTAAAAATATTATTGTCCTTAGTTTGAATGTATAATGATTAGATTAGAACAAAGTAGGGCAATGATTAAATCAACATATCTCCAAAAGACTTCATATTCCTAGGCAGACAATAACTTCCAGGTCTTAAAAATTTTGGAGAAGGGGGACAATCTTTAGTAACGCATGAAAACTTTTAAGACAACAGAATTTATAAAAGTGTTTGCTTCAAGAACTCAAAAATATCTAATAAAATAGAAGGGATTATATTTTCAAAATACTTATGTCCATGTGATTTTTATACTTGATATAATTTTTAATGATTATTGTACTTAATGGAAAATAAAGCTGATTTATGGCTGTGAGAAAGATATCTTTTTTCCAGTTATGAAAATTAAAATTGGAGAAATGAAACTAACAATCAAAAATGAAAACAAGGAAGTCGAGGAATACTCAAAGGTGGAGTCCATCTTCCCCCAAAAGAATGTATGCTTGTTGGGGGCAGGAACTGATTTTTGTAATGAAAGGGTTGCTGGCTTAAAACTTGAAAAAAATCTTGTTCTCTGCCCTTAGCCCTCCTGTTGCCCTTCTCCCTGCTAGAATGGAAGCTCCTTTGGGGACAGGGATTGGCTATGTAATGAGCGAGGGGTGAAGATTCATGTCCTGTAATTTCTGTAACATCCAATTAATGAAGAATCAGGTGAGGGACTTGTCCGTCAGGATAGAAAATAAAATGCCGCCTTTTGGCGTTCTTATTCTTATTATGGCCTCATCTTGGAAACTTCTGTCCTTTGTTCCATTACATTCATCTCAAAAGTATTCATCTTCAAAGTGAGGTGAATGAATTTTAAATGACAGGATTTACATTCATCTCAAAAGTGTTCATCTTCAAAGTGAGGTGAATGAATTTTAAATGACAGGATTTAAAGAGTATTTAACTTGGAGGAAAAGAAGGGCCAAAAGGTAAATTAACCATAATTTTCATACACAAAAATGAAGAAATTCCTTACTTCTAAAAGTAGAATTTAAAAGATAGCCAAAGTAATTTTCCAGAAAATCACCTGGAATTACTTGAGAAAATATTTGCTTTTAAATTTTGAGTCAAATTATCATTTATCTGAATAACTATTCAAGGTAATTTAAAAAACAAAAACATTTTATGTGAAATCCTATGAAACAATTTTGAAACCGTGAGTATAAAACATACTACTTACCTTCTGACCAGTGGGATTCATATGTAATTTAAAAATGACCAACGCTGGAAATTCTTGTTTGACTTTGCATAATATAAAAATTTTCCTTGGGGGAAGGGAGATAGATAAGGTGCAATGGAGAAAAATTAATCAAAAAAGTTTTAAAAACCATAGTTGCATGAAATAACCTAATAGTTTTTTTTCCCTAAATACTTTTTTTCATAAAGAAATACCACAATAGGGTGATGACAGATAGTGTAGACCTGGAGTCAGAAGGTCTGAATTAAAATCAGGTTTCCAGACACTTTACCAGCTGTGTGGTCCTAAGGAAATCATTTGTCTGCCTCAGTTCCCTCATCTATAAAGTATAGATAAAATGAGATATTTTAAAAAAACATTTGTTTAAACTTAAAAGCATATATAAATATTAAGGCAGAAAATAATTCCAAAAGCAGTCCACATTTGCCCTTGTTATCTGAACGAGGAGCAACTTACTAAGCTAAGGCTCCCTGCCTTACAACCAAAAGCTGGACAAACCTGCTTTCCTAGATTTATACCTGTACTCTACAGAGAAAGTATGTAAATCCATAGGAAGCCCTGATTGAGGTAGTGTTATTATTGTTATTACAAATTAGATGATGTGACTGCCATACATTTCTTATGGAATGTTAAAAGTCAGAAGGAATCAAATAATTCATCAAGTCCAACATTCTTGCTTTTAGATAAGGAAACTAAAGTCCAGGGAAAGGATATATAACTTGTCCCAACATCACAGAATGAATTAGCAAACTTAAGTAAGAAAGCAATAGTGTTTTTTTAAAAAACACAATCAGGGTTAAATAATCCAGAGGGTCATGTGAACCCAGAGACCTAGGTTATAGCAGTGAAAGAGAAGGAAGCAAGGGAAGATAAAATTCTATGAAACTCTTACCCCTTCCCTCTAGAATGACGAGAAACAGCACTTCTTAACCTTTGTTGGACTTTCAGCAAGGTTGTGAAGGGTCTTGCTCTCAATAGTCAATTGAAAAAATTTTGGTTGCGAATATTTACACCTCTGAGACTAGAAATTAGGTCTTGATTTATTGTTTTTTTTTGTTTGTTTGTTTGTTTGTTTTGTTTTTGATTGCCTTAAGTGACAGAGAAAATATTATCTTGCAAATTAAATAGATAACTGTGTTAAGCTTACACCTAACCCAAACCTCCTGGAGCCAACTGTTCCATTACAGTGCACTTACACCTTCCCCAATTGTCAAGAGAAAACTCAGCCACAAATGGCTATATCTCTGTGGCCAGTTATCAGGTACCAAGTGGTTCTCAGGGACAAAGGCTGGACCTGTGACTTCACTGCTATATGGAATTTCCATTTTCTTCTAATACCGGTCAGCCTGTTCTCTGAAACTTCAGAGTTTTAGAAAGCTACCTAGCACCAATATGTAAGGATATACTAATAAATTCTAGCAACTGACTCTCCAAACATGACATACTTTAAAGTTTTATGTATTATGTAAAATTTTCTTCATTGCTTTTTCCATTACTTTATTACTCCTTGTAGATAAATCAGCAAAAAACCAAATCACGCCCAGATTTCTAGTATTGCCAATATCCACATTGTAAATGAAAATTTAAAAAATTTGTTCTACAGAGCTAATTGGAGGTGGCTTCAGCAAACCCCAGAATATGACTTGTCCAGCGTCACAGAGCTAGGCTTTAAGAGCAGCTCTCTATACACTGTCATATTGGGAAGGGGGAGTGGGAAAGAAAAAAGTAATGGAAAGACAACATAATTTTTTTTTGTTTTTGCATCTTCTAGCAAGTTATCAGTAGGTTTGAATCTGTTGTTTCTCTAAGGAAAAACAACCCAAGTTTCTTGAATATTGTATTTTACTGGAAGGTTACAAGCAAGTGTGCAAATGCTGAAAACACTCATTTATTGAAACCAACTAACAGTAAATTTATTATGAAGAAACAAAACTCTCAGTGTAAATCAGTGCCTACCATTTTTACTTCAATGATGCTCTGGTATAAAAAGTGTATTTATGCCTTTTGACACTAATTACCCCCACATTACATGAGAACAAAAATTGCTTCAGATAGAATACACAATGCACAGATGCACTCATGTTCATACACATGAAGAATCTAGAGATCAAGAAGAGGGTGGAGTAGATGCACATAATAATTCTATGAAATATCAACTAAATAAAAACTTATTACAACATTTTTCTCCATTAAATTCATGTTTATTGTTTAAGATTTTTGTTTGTTTTATCACAGTGGAGATTAATTAGGCTTAATCATCCGGTCAGTGCTTGTACTAGCTACTTTCTTCAATACCAAAAACAGTAAAACCAGCTTATTCATACACTCTAAGTTCTATTACCACCCCACCAATCATTGCCTGTCCATAAGCATGCTCTTTTAATTGTCCTGTTATGCTAAGAATGAAAAAAGGGAAAAAAGCATAGTTAATAGGCTTGTTTATAATTTCTTCAAGTATTCAGAAAGCAGCATACTTGTCTGCACTGTACATCAGAAACTTTTTTTGTGACATGAACTTGCACAATGGAATGGTGGCTCCTGGTGTAACTGGTAATAAAATATCGCGTCACTGTGTATGAAGATGATTCTTCCATACTCTTATCTAATTTTCATAACATTTCCCATGTTAGTGAACAACACTGCATAAATGGTTCTTTTCACTTTCTTGGTAAGACATGGGATTTAAAACTATATATAAAGCACACACTCAGCATCTATAGAGCAAACATCATAAACAGAAATGACATGGAAATATACTCATAGTTGCCAACCTTGACAAGTTTCAGCAGGAAAATGGTTTTGGTTTTTATTCTGCTGAATTTCCTGCATCCCTGTTCTCAAATCAATAGTATTGATGCCCCATGTCAGCTACAGTGATTGAAAAAGATTGCCAAGGGAAAGAGGGCAATTGGGATCATGTTGGGAAAAGAAAGACATGATCTCTGTGGTCTTTATTATGGTACACTGGGTTTGATTCTAAATCTCTTGTCAAAAAGCAGTTCTCAACTAAAAGAATTAGATATGTTGTTTTGAGAACATGAAATATTGGCAATGATGTAATGAAGATAGTGTGGTCTGAACCAATAACGAACAAAGATGTTTACTTTTTTCTCTCTTCAATATAGAAGTATTGAAATGGAACAGATTTTAAGCATAAATATCCTATTATAGGAAACACTTCAAATATTTCTTATAATACCAAATTCTGCCTCTCCAAAAAACAAAAATATTCCTTAAGACAAAAAGAGAAAAGAGAAAAGAAAGAAGAAAAGGAATGAGGGGAAAAGAAAGAGAAATAGAAAAGAGACA
This sequence comes from Sminthopsis crassicaudata, assembly GCF_048593235.1. Classification (NCBI taxonomy): domain Eukaryota; kingdom Metazoa; phylum Chordata; class Mammalia; order Dasyuromorphia; family Dasyuridae; genus Sminthopsis; species Sminthopsis crassicaudata. Next base: position 112,492,787 of record NC_133622.1, read on the forward strand.
AGAGACAGAAACCCCCTTCTTTCACAAGCTTTGTATACAAGGTCAAAGTTTTTGCAAGGACATTGTTGTCAGTTTTCATTTCTTAATTATGTATTTTCAACATATCTATGCTCTTCGCTGAAGTAATTTTTTTTAAATCCCATACAATTTGTCCAGAGAAGAGTTATTGGTAAATGGAAAGAAAACACAAGGAAAAAACACAACAAAACAAAACATGTGTACATCTATTAATTGACAATCATTTGTACCCTTACTTAATTTCATGTTTTTAATAGCAGAGGCCAAAAGAGTTCATATATAGTAAAAAATATCATTGCTACTTCTTTTTCTTCTTCAGTGCTCAATTTAGGGAGGAAATATTTCATAGTAGTATTCTGAGCCTACAACCAACTAAATTTTTAGGTGCCAAACATTCTGGGATCATGCCTTATTCTCAATCTCATTCTTAGGAGTGTTGTAACTTCAATAAATTTAATATGCAGTTGGCTGAAATTCTCTCAGAAAAGCATTTAAAAACTAAACTAAACTAAAAAAAAAAAAAGCTTTTTTTGAGAACAAAAGAAATTTCTTATCTCAGTCATACACACTCTGGTTTTAAAACTAAGAACTTTTAAGGTCATTGAATTGATTCAAAGAATTAAGGTTGCTAAAAAATTTCAGTGCCAAAATAACCTCTCTTCAGTATTAAGAATAAAATATACTTTTACATTTTTAGGTTTGTGTATGTGTGTGTGTGTTTTTAAAGACATCTTAGTTACATAGAATTTCATCCTTTTAAGAGTACATAGGGGACTGTTAGAATTGTTTACTGAGGTTTTCCTTTAAGTAGCTGTTAGACTAAGTTACAGTGATAAAAATTCAACTACTGAACTGATTCCTTGAGATAACACAGGTGGGAATGGCTCATTTCACCTTCTTCTCATGTTTAATGTGGCCATTTCTTTTATATTTGCCATTGGGGATTCCATTGTGGTAATGTCCATTAACAGTGCTATGCTCATTCCTAGACCAGAGACATGTGCTATGTTTGTAGGTGAATTTGACCATCATTGTGAAAATGAAGTAAAGTAAGGCAGCACAAAGTAACAGCACAAAGACGATATCCAGTAAAAAATACTGAGAGAAAGAGATGCGGTGGACAGCAGCCCGTAGGTGGTGTGCTCCATTATGACGGAGAATGTAATCAATCCAATACACAGTTCGATTGACAGGATGACTAGGCTGATCCTTGTGAATTTCTGACAACTTCTGGGCACGTGCACGATAGCTAAATAGCAATAAGTGAGAAGAAAACAAAGTTTAAAATGTTAATATCCCATATTCTTGACATAATTTGTCTAAACTGAACATTGTATATGCACACCATATGGAAGAGAAGACAAAACAGGATAAGAGTCTATAGATGTAGTACTTGTACAAGGCATGATTATGATAGCCAGTAAGAATAATACACTAAGGCAACAAGTGCTAATGGTATCTTACTAGGTTTTTTGGCATGCCTGGGATTTAGGATAATAGTGTTTAAATGTTTTTTAAATGCTGGTAATCTTATTTGCACTGGACCAATAGATTGTCCCTCTGTCAGCCCCTATGCTATCTCTAGCAGCTCATTCAACAGCCTTTCAAATATATTTCTGATTTCCTGAAAAAAACAAAAACTGCCTCACTTATACTTTCCAGCGTTGGCATTATTCCATATCTCTTCTGTCCTTTGCTGTTAAACTCAGTGAAGACCTTCTCTACAATAGATGTTTTCACTGTCTTTTCTCCCCTCACTTTCCTTAATCTCTTTAATCCAGGTTCCTATCTCATCATCCTACCAATTTTTTTTTTCTCTAAAGTTACCAAAGATCTTAGTCACCAAATCCAAAGTTCTTTTCTTAATCCTCATTCTCTTCAACTTCTTTGCAGCCTATTTTGATACTACTGATCAATCTCTCAATATTTTCTTCTCTTTAGATTTTTGGGATACTGCTCTCTCCTGATTCTCCTTCTACCTATTTGACTCACTATCCTCTTCCAAATCATGCCCTCTAACAATACTTAATAATTAGATTTAATTACCATATCTATGTTAATGATTCTCAAATCTGCCAATCCTGCTCCAACTCTTAGATACCCTCTAATCATGTATCTCCAAATTCATCTTACATATTCTCAAACTATATGTTCAGTAGACATCTTAAACTCAACTTGTCCAAAATTATCTTTATTCCCCCCCCCCCCCCATTCTCCTTTCCCAGTTACTATAGAGAGCAATACTACCCACTCAGTACTTCAGGCTCAAAATGTAAAAGTTATCACGGATACCACACTACCTGTCACCTCCTCTATGTAATCTGTTGTTAGAACCTGTTGATTTTACCTCTGCAAAATCCCTCAAATATGTCTGTCCCCTTTTCTTATCAAACATAGCCACAACTCTGGTTCAAGTGTTGATCAATTCACATTTCAACCACCTTTGCTGGTGGATCTGCCTGTCTCAAGTCTCTCCCCACTCCAATTCATTCTCTGTTCAGTGACAATTCTGACCATGTCAGTATCCCCCAACTCTACTTTGTGCCTTTATGCCCTCAATAAGCTTCAACAAGATATGATCACCTCTAGAATCAAATAAAAAATGCTGTTTGTCATTCAAAACTCTTAAAAACCTATACCTCTACCATCTTTCTAATTGTCCTACACCTTATTCCCTGATGCATGCTTTTCCATGCAGTAACACTGGCCTCGTGGCTGTTCCATGAACAAGATAACTTCATCTCCTATCTCTAAGCATCCTGTATCTATCTACCTTTGAGAACAGAGAATGTCTCTGCTTTTTTGCATTCTTAACACATAGCACCAATGGCTGGCACATAGTAAGCACTTACTATCTTTTGATTAATTCACTGGACCTGTGATTTTATCAATATGGGAACTCTTAAAGAGGAAACTTCTGTCAAGGCAGATCATCACTTTCACTGAACAGTATACTCAATACTAAAAACCTAGAAAATGAATTTTAATCCTTTATTTGTAAATAATAATAATAAAATTCACCCTCATACAATTAATATCCTATTGCTAGAAAATGAAATTAAGTCACATTATTAGTAAAAGCTTCTTTGGGGAGGATCTCTTTTCAAGAGGTATGATAACTGATATCACAAGATGGGAGCAAGAAAGCATAAGCCTGGTCGCTTTGGATAAGTCATTTTATCACTTGTTTAAAACTATTTTCATATTTATAAAATAGGGTTGACCAACTATGATTTCGTTAGCATAGGATACTTTCAGGTGAAGCAGTTACCTCTGAATACCTTCAGTATTTACAGTCTGAAGAGAGTTGTCTAAACACTTGAAAGGTTAAAGTGATTTGTTAAACCAGTAATCTGAGTTTATAGGTTTAGAATCCAGTTCTCTATCTAGCATGCCAAGCTCCCTCTACCTGTCAAATAGGATACTGCTGTGCTATACTCCCTTTATTACTGTTCTCCCTCAGTTCAAAGCAAACATTGATCTACTCAAATGAGACTATTGAGAATACTAGTCTCTTCAATTATTATTTATCCCCAAGTTGGATTCATGCCTGTCCCAAACTGTTAACAGTGATTTTGAGACAACTCATCTACAGTAGAATGTTATTCTTTGAAGACAAAGAATATTTCATTTCTACTTTTGTATACTCAACACCTAGATACTGCCTTGATCACAGTAGGTATTTAATCAAAACTTGACTGGATTCAGTGGATAAAAAGTTCTTAGATGATACAGTGACTAAGCCAATTTGCCAGAGCAAATCTCTCTATATCAGCAATAACAGATAATTGATTCAGCCTCTTCATTGCTTAAGACAATTTCTAAGGCCCAGCTCAGTACTGAATTTGGAGGGTGCTAATTACCTGAAAACTTGCTCCATATTGACAACTTCCTTCTTCATTAAGCTGATATGGATCTAGTGTTTTCTCCTTGCTCCCTGGAAGTGAAGAATTTCCAGGCGAAGGAGCTCGAACTTAAAAGTTTCACCCACTGGGAAGAAGAGTCCACAGAAGCCCTCTGTCCTAAAGTCTCAAAATTTCAAATGCTGTAGATAGCTTACTCACTACTCAATAAATGTTCACACAGAGCTTTAAAATTTATACACTGTTCACAAAATTCTTCATTGTATAAAAAATCACAGATTTGTTTCAAAATCAAACTTTGAAAGGGGAATGTAAATGGAATTGTAATAGCTGCTTGATCTAGAACTTTAAAAATACCCTTACATGCAATGAATGTTCCTAGACTTACCTGGTAGAATAGGGCTCAGCTGGGCTTACTGACAATGGAGAGTCTTATTAATTGATTCTTCTTCCAAAACTACAGAATTAGTTCTGTCTTAGAGGCATCACCCTTTAGCCTCTAGGAAAGCCTATGGCATAGAGAAAGATGCCTACAAGAAACTACATTTATACATATAAAATTTGGATGAAAATTCCTTTGGGAAATTAGAACCAACATAAAGTTTGTAAGTTGGAGTCAGGCCCTTAACAAGAATGCTATGCAGGATAGCAAGATGACTCATCCGAGTACCATCAATTTTTTAAATAAATTATTACAGGCCCAAGGTGCTTGGTCCTGAATGTGGTGACACTTTCCTTATTATCTCTCCCTAAAGGCAACAAGAAAGATGTCAGTTGAGTTAGAATCTGGGCCTTTACAGCATGTCATAATGCATGAAATCACTTTGAAAAGTCAGGATCAATAAGAAAGTTGTTCCTTTTGAGCAGGGGGTTTATGAAAGTGGTTAGCAGTTAGTCAGCCTAGAACAAATCAAGTAGCTTCAGTAAACAGACTTACACAGAAAGACCAAAGCAGGTATGTTGCTCTAACTGATGCTATGAGGAAAAGTTGGCATCTTCTAGCCTCAACCCAAATACTATCTGATTGTAATATTTTTTTCATATTAAAATGGAAAAAAAGCTTTGTATTAAACAGAATGCATGGATTTTAAAATCTCTTATCCTATATGTTTCATCTGTTTCTATAATAAATAAAGCAGAGAAATATTACTTACCTGGGATTATTAATAACTTTTATCAAGGCTTCATATAAGTCCTGTTCAGTCATTGACTTCCATTCTAACAATATCCCCATGCCTTTTGCCTGAACTCGAATCATTGTATCATAATGATCTCCAAAAAGTGGAATACCCACCACAGGGACTCCATGGTACATAGTTTCAAAAATGCTGTTCAAGCCGCCATGGCTTAGAAATGCTTTAATATTTGAATGTCCTAAAGAAGGGAGCAATGATGAAACAAGAATGTTACCATAAAGAGCTGAAATTTTCTGAACCTGGGGAGGGGTTTTGTAAATATTTCAAAATATTTGCCGATATTGTGAAGCATATAGACTCCTTCTCAAAATAGTTGCTGAATAAATTTATAATTGAGGGAAAAGAAAAAGCCCAGTTAAAAGTTAATAGAAAGAAAGATGTAATTTTTCTTCCATCTAAATTTACAGACATATAGACACATAATCCAACCCATGTGAAGAGATTCTTTGGCAGAAGTAGAAATCTGTCACAAGATATTTCTAGAAACTGAAAATAATTCTGAATAAATTATTCATCATCAGTAATGGCTTTAAAGATTGGTATTTTGATTTTGGTAACTGGCTTTAAAGAAACATTTTTAGCAATTTTATTTTTAATGTGAGTGATTTGAGATTTTATTATTTTGAGGGAACTCCCAGTATGAGGGTTTGTTCTCTTCACCAACATATACTGCAGACTAACTTTTCTTTGATTTAGGCGGGAAAAAAAGCCTTAATGAGTAGCCTTAGGCATTCAGAGATCCCATAGATTTGGAGTTAAAAGAGCTACAGAGGCCATCTGGACCAATTCCTTCCTTTTACAAATGAGTCAAGGAGTTTTAAGAATATTTTCTCATGATCAGACTGGAAGCAAGCATCAGAACTGGGATCAATTTGAATCCAGAGCTTTCTAACTGAATGTTGAGTATTCTACTATCAGATTTAACGACTTTAAAGAATAATACATCTTTTAAAGAAAGTTTTATGCAAAAAATTAATATACCGGAGGGCACTACTAAAATCATACCATAATTTAAGCTATTATTTGTGCAATTACTCAGAACTGTACATTCCCTCACTTGATATCCTGAAAGTGAACTTTTTATACTTTGAATTTTGAGAAAGTCTATGATTTACTTGTGCACTCATCCCATAAGAACCAGAGTGATACCACAATGGTATATCATTCCCATATCAGATTTAATTGTTCAAAAGTTTTAGTATCCAGTTTTATCTTAATTCCACAATCAGGCAGAGAAAACTAGACTTTAAAAACTGTGAACTAGGAAAGCTAACATCACTTAGATGTTGTTAGCAACTCTAATACCATTCTGATCCTTTTAGGATGAACATAAAAGATCTCTGTAAAATTTCTAGAATCTTATAGATAAAAAGCTTGAACTTGTACTAGAAGGCTATAGAAAACAGTTCTCTTGCTCAATATAGCAAAAGTATCATAGATGAGTAGCATCCTTCAGGGCACATGTTAGTCATTTTTCTCATTTAAGGGTCAGATTAAGAAACCTAAATTTTATTCTCCCCTTTCCTTTCCAAATTGTGTGTACCCTGAAGCAAACAACACAAAATCCCCTATAGCTGACTTAAGAAATTCAATCAGGTTTCTAGTTATTGTTTTTTTATACCTAGATTTCATGATGTGTGAATATTTGTTTACACTCATATTTATGAAATACTGTTTATACAGAATTATGAGCAGTACAAGAGAATTACAGACACAGAATTAGTATTTTGTTTTTGCCTTTCAACACTTCAATCTGCTCTAATAGCTTGACAGTTACGTTTTTTAGTTTGAAATATTTCTATATCCTTAGTTTCCTCATCTACAAAATGGGATAATTTGATATTTTGCTTAAAGGATAGTTATGAATATAAAAATTGAATGTAAGACTGCAACACTATGCATTCACTACCAAACAAGCTTCTGTTTATATATTTCAAAATGTAAGTGTCCCACAGCCAAATTAAGCTCAAAGATTTAGAATTGGAAGGGACCTTGAAAAACATCTAGTTTGACCCCCTCATTTGACAAAGGAAGCAATAAAAGCAAAAAAAAAAAAAAAAAAAAAAAAAAAAAAAAAAAAAAAAATATTGTTCACGTCAGGGACGGGACAGAATTACATCCAGCTCCTTGAACTATAGATCCACCATTCCTTTTTCTGTATCAAGTTTGGTTAACTCTCATCTGGCATACCAAAGAGTTGAATGAGTTCAACCATATCATCAGCCTAGTATTGTCCTTCTTTTTTATTATTTTGTGGTTTAATAGGTTAAACCAACTTATGAATGAGGCCCAGGACAAATGGAATCCTACAATTTTTACAACTAGAGAAACCCCTGAAATGACTGTTCAGACTAGAATATGTTAAAAGGGCCATCAAACATTAAATGGCTCTATGACAGGCCCTTGGCAACAGAAAGGGACCTAAGAGAGGCTGGAGTTGTTTTTTCTATGCCTCAAGAAAGCCACTAGTTGAAGTAAAAGTTGAAAAAAGCATCTTAGATGGGAAAGATTCAAGCTACAAAAGAAAGGGAGAAAAAGAAAGGGGAAAAGTCAGAATTTGTACCAAAACAAAGTTACAAGCTCATATGTGAGCTAAGAGATCATCTTATAGATGGCAATGGAGTGGTAATGATTATTTTTTCAAAAAATTTATTGCTTTACTTATTGGCTAAGATTTAAGAAAGTGACTGAAAAAATGTGAGCTTGGCTATGAGATTTAATTACATCATTCCCCATCCCCCACCAGAAAGTTAGAAATTAAATATTTTATTAGCATACACCTGAGCATGTCTTTTACCTTAGAAATGATGATCCTTGTATTTGGCCAGTTCTAAAATCAGGAAAACCTGCATTTAAATCTCCCTCGGCACACTTCTTGGCTACGTAACTGTGGGAAAGTCACTTAATTTCTTAATATTCTATGCAGGTTTTTAAGACTATAAGTTAAAGAGAAAATAAGTGAAGATTATTAAAAAATGGAAGAGTGTTGCAAAAGAGAGAAGTCCAAGCAAAGAAAGACTGGTAAAAAATAAGGAAGACATAAGAGAGCAGTCAGTGATTAACTTCAGGAGTGAAGAGACACCCAATAAATGTGCAGAATGTGGGAAAATATACTTCTGAGGGAAAGTTTATTTGAATACTGCAGAATTCACTACAATAAGCATGTATGAGAGGTCATAATAGTTCTTCCCCAAAGTACAATCTTTGCTATAGAAGGCAAATTGATAGAATTTGAAGAAATTGTTTTCAGTGCCCAAAGAACTACCTGCAATTAATGATTATCTGTAAGGTATTAAGGAATACTAAGAAAGCCCTACTGACATTGAAAACCAAAACTGTTTTGTCAGGAACTTGAGTGCCTGCTTATTTGGATAGCATATTAATAGTGGCTTTTTATCATATAGAGTAAAGAATACAGTACTGTGATCTGAGCAACTCAGGTGGTGTTGAAAAGGTTGTGAGGTAAGGTATACTTGGATGGGAATGGAACAGTATGCAAAGATTAAGTGATTGAGTTGAACACAGGCTATTCATAAATGAGATATACTTTGCTAGGACTGTGGAACAATTAGGAATAGCTCCCCAATATAGTGCAGATATCTTGATTTGGATGTCCAGAATAAGGGTTGGTTGTCTTTTTATATAAAACTCGATTTAAAGATCATAAATCAGCAATGAGATTTATGGTAAGATTATATAATGGGTTGCAACACACCACCAATGAAAAAGTAGGAAGGAAAAAGGAAAGACAAAAGTAATCAAGGTATTGAAAGAGAAGAGGACCTGGCCACATGGGAAAAAATGATAAGGTAGCCAGAGTGTTCCTCTGGTTACCTTGTGATATTGGAAGAAATTAAGGAAGGCTTTCAACACCTTGGTGTAGCTCCATGTGACAAACATTTGGAAAATAAGACAAGAGACATAAAAGATAGGAGGCTGTATAGGATAAATTGAGTGAAGATCCGCTCATAGAGTATGGTCTTGACTTGAGACTTTGCCGTAACAAATTCAGCTATATCTAAAAAGCTGCAAGTGTTCAGTTGTCTTGAATGAACATAGCCCTCCTGTTTCCAATCACCTTTTAATTAACATGTAAGTACTTCTTTTAAAGGCAATTTATTCTTTTGTTTCTGGGATAGATGTCTCCCTTTAGAGCCTGGACTTCCCCAGAAAATGGAAGAAAAGGTCCAAGTGGAGGGAAGGGGGTTCTTAACCTTGTGTTTTGTAGTTTGCACTCTGTCACCGGGTCAGTTAGGAAACACCCTTACTTGCAAAAGTATAATCCCTTTTTTGCTTTTTCTTACTCTGAGAGTGGTCACTACTATCCCATCTACTTTGGGGGCTCATTCTGGGATAGTTCCTATTTCTGAGGGATCTTTGGGCAAGGACAGGATTAATTCAGCCCACCAGATGAGTCAGTTGAGAGAAGCTTGAAATCAGTCACATAAATTGTGCACAGCCCAGGTAGAGCAAATAATTAGTGAGATGGGGAGAAAAAAGGACAAGATACTATGAACCTCTGAAAGGCTCATTTCCTTTGGTAAGATCAGGTGAGTCCTCCACATTTTTCTTCTGACAAAAACTACTGAGCTACCTGGGTGACTGGGATTGGGATTGGGATAGTTTAGGTGACTAAAGTTCACAAAAGACTATTTGCTATTGGGAAAATCCTAAGGTATTCAAGTTCATAAGGATTCTACAGTTTTCCTTTGGTAAGATCGGGTGAGTCTTCCATTACAGAGGAGAAGAACCTTGAAAAGAAATAATCTACCTGGCTCTAAACCTATCAAGTCTCCAGGAAGATAGCTCTTTATGAAGAATTGGGATGAAGTACCAAAATATACAGGGAAATACTGTTTTGTTTAAGCAGTGAGCAGTCCCTAGGAGAAAGTGATGTAATATAGCAATGATTTTGAGGTCCCCTGATTTTAGGGGAGGCTTTTGTTCTAACACTAAATCAGTAATTCTAAATCTGGCTTTGGAGTCTGCCTCGGAGACTTCCCAAACTCCCAATCTAAGAATAACAATCTGTCTGATTCTGAATAGACCACCCCTCAATTCACTGCTGGTTGATAGCCCTGGCCCTACCTCTGGGCCATGGAATTAGCATATCAATGATAGAAAGAGATAAAGCAGGAACCGGTCCAAGCAGGCAAATTCTTTTGAGACACTGGTCTGACCCCAAACTTTTGGGGCTCCTTTCCCACCCTCAACAGAACTGCCCATTCCCTGAGGGCTTAGTGTAAATTCAAAGGAGCCTTTAGCTCCAGAACTCCTCTCCTAGCTTCTGCTAGACTCACAGATCACAGTCTGTGTATGTATTGTTGTACTACAGGTCCCTTTTGTATTGTTCTCTCCAAAATGTAATGTTTTCTGTTGAGGTTTTCTTGGGGTCTCTGGAGATAGCCTTCATTTCAGTTCAATAATCACCACTAGTACAGGCAGGTGTTAAAAGTCCAAATCCTTTACTGTCTCTTTCAAAGTCTTGTCTCCTTTCCTGGGGCCTCGTTAGCTTTCTTAGAGGCCTCTCTCTTTCCTTGGTCCCGTGAGCTTGAGTCCTGCCACCAGTCCTTTGCCTCTGCCAGCTTCTGTCTCTAGCTCTCTCTGTCAATCCTGGCTAAGGTTCCTAGCTTATATGCTCCACACTGAGTATATACCAATCATTATATCACTAGGAAACCATTATTTATTGTAGGATTAAATCAATGCTAACCTAAATTTAACCACTGTCGTGGGCAGCTAGGTGGCGCAGTGGATACAGCACTAGCCTTGAATTCAGGAGGACCCGAATTCAAATCTGGTCTCAGACACTTAACACTTCCTAGCTGTGTGACCCTGGGCAAGTCACTTAACCCCAGCCTGGGGGGGGGGGGGAAGAAAAGAAAAAAAAAATTAACCACTGTCTCCTCAATTCCATTTACTCAATTCCTTGGTATCTTATTTCAAGTTCTGGCCCATAACACCTTTAATTTTCCTTCCTCAGTTTCTCTAATGGTCCTGCCTCAGTTTCCCTGGTTGCAGCCCCTCTCCTGATCATTAGAACTGATATAACTTAGGACTAGTTACTCTAAGGTTATAAACTGTAAATGTGTAAACTCAAGATAAGAAGGAGTTCAGACTTCCTGGCTCCCAAGTCCTAAATTAATAAGAATGTATGGTCCTACCCCCCAACCTGTCTGAACTGGATTGATGGTCCCTGACTGGAACCCACCACCTTTATGTACCTGAGCTTGGAGATTGTATATATGTCATTGAGAACTCACATTGGCTGCTGGACATGTTGGACATCAGCCCTGGGGGCAGCATGCTCCCAGAACAATCTCTCCCTCTCAGAAATCCAAATAAAATTTTAACAACTCTCTAATTTCTATCTTGCCTCAGGTTCTCCAGCATTACAGTATGCATGTATGCATGCACACCTGTGGTTGTTTTGTGTTTCTCAGCTAGTCGAATTACAAAGGAAAAGAATTGGCTATTTGGGATTTTAAAGAAAAATGTTTGTTTTGTACATAATTTTGTTCATAACCTAGAACTGGCCAATTTGCATCTGTAGAAATGACTAAAGTTATAGAACTGCTAAAAATATTTCAGCAGATTCTGGGGGTTTTGCTAATCATTAAGTTCCTTGGCACTATCTTTATTACATTTTTAAGTAGGCCTAACTTACATGACTATAAGTCTTCTGAGGGTCTTCACCTGAGGTACACTAAAGTGCAAAAGGAAAAAACCACCTTCTCTGGGATTTTCCAAGCTTCTTAGGCTGGTGACATTTTTATTTGTAAAAGGTTACCCAACTACTGGGAATCAAGTGGATGGGTGATAGCCTCAGATAGGAGTTGGGGGTACAGAACCCCCATATATATGCTGAATAGGTTTATTAGACTCTAGGCTATGGTCAAAATAAATAAGATTTGAGAAAGCATATACAGTTAACAATTAGCAATGGAAAGACAGTTCCTCAATGGAACTCATAATTATCAGAGAAATGGAGTACTCCATGAGGCTGAGGCAAGCCCTTAGCTGTCAGGATAAATCCTGAAAGGGGCTTAGCACCCTAAAAGAGTTAGTTAGCTCTAAGGAGGAGAAGTGGGGTCAGAAAGCATAGGAGAGATACCACGTGGTATGGGCAAAAGGAAAAGATACATGCTGTGGTGAGCGGACCCAAAAGAAAGTAGTGGCCATGGGATGGTCCACAAGAACATTTTATAGGGAAAACTTAATCTCAAGAACATGACTGAAATTTCCACAGAAGACTGAACAACCTGGAGTTGGAAGTCCAGTTAAAGTTTTACTTTTAGGAATCAAACTGATTCCTTGGTCCTGTAATTCCTGATATGGATGGACCCCACTAGAGAAAAAGGAAAAAACATACCCACAGGGACTGGAAACTGAGGTAATATAGTGGAGGAAATATATCAAGAATGATGTAAGAGGCCTTCAAAGGATAATAAATAAAGAGGAGGGATTGTAGGAGGAAGACCCCCTCATGGAAATATTCCCTTGACTTGAGACTTTGCAATAGCAAGTTAAGCTTTAGCTAAAAAGCTACAGATGTTCTGACTGTCTTGAATGAATATTCCCCTCCAATTTCTTATCACCTTTTAATTAGCATTTAAATACTTCTTTCAAAGGGATTATTTTGTTTCTGGGATAGATTTCCAGTTTAGAATATAAGCCTGGATTCTCCCAGACAATGGAAGAAAAGGTCAAGGACAGTAGGGCTTCTATTCTATTTAATCTTTTGTTTTGCAGTTTGTGCTTTGCATTCCTTTAACTGACACTGTTGGTTAGGAGATGCCCTTTCTTACAAGATCATAATAAATGCCTTTTTGTTTTTTCTTATTCTGAGAATCTCTGATTGTTTTGTGGTCACTACTATCCCAACACAGAGGCATTTCCACATTTAAAACCAAGTATCATAGAATTGGAATAGCTGTTTAAAATTTTATCTCACTCTTTCTACTAAATTGTTCTTTTCCCCAATGATCTTTTAAATTCAATTAAGCATCAAAATGCAGTTGGGTTAGAAAACTTAGGTTATACTTGCTTCTCTACCAACTTCTAGGTGTGTGTGAATTTGGGCCTAAGTTATCTGTGTAGTTCAGTTTCCTCATCTGCAAAATGAGAGTGAAAGATACTTACCCTGGTAATTTCATAGTATATTTGTGAAAATTTAAGTGAGATAAGTTTAAAAGTACATTGAAAAAAGATCTGAAATAGTGTACAAAATATTAATAATATTATTGTTTTTATAACCTTTCCTATTCTTAATTTGGTTTTCATAGTTTGTATGTATTTGTTTCATGTAAATTAAACTGGCATCAGAACAACAATACTGTTATATTAGGAAAACTTTATTTGTAATTATAATTGTGCTATGTATGCCCTGCATATGTAACAATAATTTGCTAAATACGAAAGAATATTTAGGAAGCCTATAAGCAATTTAAGAATTAAACTATTTGATAAAAATAAAACAAGCTTCCAATAATTCAAGAATCAAACTATCTGAAAAAAAATTGCATTTTTGCACAATTCTTGAGATATAAAAATAATGATTGCATTTCCACAATTAACCACAAATAAACCACACACACACCCACACACAAAAAAATAACAGTCTCACCAAGCAGGTCATTTTGGGGTAGCCATTCTATAAGTTTTGTGTTATTCCCGAGATTCTTTGGTTTGAGTCCAGAAAACCTAAAAAGCACAGTGGAAGAAAAATCATTCAGAATACAGATAGAAAAAATTTACATCACTGAAAGTAAAACAGATCCAAGGAAATTCCAATAAAAACCCTGAATAGAACAAAACAAACAAAAAAAAAGTGTCCATCTATCACATCAGAATATAATGCTGTTTAGGAATTCTCAATTTGTGTTCAATTTCAGGAGCTGTGTTATGTGTGTATGTATATATTTTATGCATAATATATATATAATATAAAATGATATATAATAATATATGTAATGTGCACAAATATTTTACTTACTTTTAATTAAAATTTGGCACTACTATTATAAATTGAAAACTACATGATTCTCAGAAAGGATTCATAAACTAAAAAAGGGAATAATCAAAAATGGTGAAGAACCCCTCACTTTTGTAAAAGGAGGATAGAATTAAAAATCAGGATAATTGGATTCACTTTGTGAGAAATATTGAAAAGCTAGGTTTCCACAGAATGCTGCAAGACTTTGCAACTGACCAATGGAGTTTTCAAAATGTGAGAAATTATAAACTTAATATTTTACTCCTTTATATAATAAAGCTCAAACACATTATGCATGATTTAATAAAAATGACGTTTAATTAGTTTACTTTTCTGTACTATAATTATTGAGGGTATGTCAAAAAGATATTCATGTTCCCATCTTATTGCTCAAATAGATTATAACTTCCAGAAAGGGAAGAAGCATGCTTTATCTAAACTTTTTTATCTTTCCTAATGCCTAGATATTACTGGGTCCAAGACTTCAATGATGGAGCAGATGCCTTGTAAATCAATCATACATAAACATTCCTGGCTTTCTTATTCTCTTACCTCCAAATCACCTTTTGAGGCAACCTTGACAAAGCTCCTGCTAATTTGCAAGTGATGTCTTCTGATAAATACTTTACACCAGCTCCAAAAGATACCAGGACAAAACCATGTTCATTAGACTCGTTTACCCATCTTTGAAGATCCTGTTAATACAAAAACAATCAATTAATTTCACGTAACATTAGGTCATACAATAATCAGTATGTAAAATAACAATTGCCTCTGTGCTGTGATATAACAAAACTTCAGTTTTTAAGTGTTTAGGTACATTATCCAAAATATATTACACAATTCAAGTAAATAAGAGACTGATATTTTCATAGATAGATACTAATTCCCAACAATTTGATTTCAAACAAAACAAAAACATTTTGATAATTCAACACAAAGAAAGAAGATTAGGTGTTCAATTGGAAAAGATCAGCAGAAATGACAAAAATATACTCATGCCTTGTATCTGAACCAGAGAGAAATGGTCAATTATTACATGCTGTAATGACAACATAAGAAAGAATACAATCTCAGCATCTGCTGCTGAAGAGATCAACTATGTCAAAAGGCCAAAATTGGTATTAATGAGCATAAAACTGAAAGCTATAAATAAAATCTTCAGGGAAGAAAATCCCAATACTTTCAGGATTGGAAAGGACCTCAGAGGCTATCTGGGTAAGTGGTTGGCCAACTACACTCCTTAGACCACATTGAGGCCTGACAGCTATTTTTGTACAGTGCACAAACTAAAAATGTTTTTTACATTTTTTAAAAGCAGGGAGATGGGTCAGATTTGACATACAGGTCACAGTTTGCTGACCTCTCATTTAGGATGACCTATACTTCAATAACAGCTTTACAGTACACTCAATCATCTACCCCTCCTCTCCTTGAAGTACTACAGTGAGGAGAAAGGCACTCATTCTTCACATGTGTATAGTACAAATTGCTAGAAAGGGCTTTTTTTGCTTGTTTGTTTTATTAATTCTTACATCAAACTGAAATCTGCCTCTTTATTGATTTTACTCATTGTTCTTTATTCCCTCTAAAGTTCAATAAAATAGGTCTAATAACTCTTCCATGAACCAGTTCTTCAAATGAATGAGAGACTAGACATCCAAATCTTTTCTTCTGAAGGTTAAAAACTTTTCTTGATTTTCTCAATTGTTCATATAGGATGGTTTCAAGGCTTTTCACCACCTAGACATGAAAATGTATCTTGGCTAACCAAAGTCTTAGAAAGATGGTCCCACAACTCCTCCCTTCAATAACCTCTGGCTTTCCATTCTGTGTCCATTAAAGAAATGATTTTAAGTACTTCATTAGGTTTATAAAAAGTGTCCAATTAATACTTAGGGACAGATAAATTTGAATTGTTACACCTAGCCTTCAGTTGCATAAGTAACTGATGCTAGGTTGGCAATAGAATCTGCCTTCTAGAAGTCCTAACAATTCAAATCAACATAACAGACACCAGGTGTACTATGCAAGGCAAGAAGGCAGTGGCACTGGTATTTTAACTACTTAGGAAGGAGTTGTTTTTGGTTTTATGTTATATAATTAAAACAAACAAACATTTTTCTTCTTCCCTCCAATTCCCTATCTCAATAGTTACAACAACAACAAACCATAAAAATTTGCATAATTCTGTACCCTGAGCTACCACCTCTTTGTCACATGAGTACAATGAATGTTCATGATCAGAACTCTTTCAAATTTCTAAGTTTTTTTGTCTTTATATTGCTGTTACTGTACCACTTGTTTTTATAAAATTGTCCATCCATACAATTTTTGCATATTTCTTTGAAATCATCCTTTTTCTTATTTATTTCCTTACAATAATATTCCATTAAATTCATATATCACAATTTCTTTAGCCATTCTTCAATTGATGGATACTCCTTAATTTTCAGAGATTTTGCTCCCACAGAAAGAAATGCTATACACGTTTAAAAAAACAAACAAACAGATCTTTTCCATTTTCTTTGATCTTTTGTGGGCTTTAGTCATAGCAGTGATAAAGCTGGATCAAAAGGCACAAACTGTTTAGTAACTTTTTGTATATTATTCCAAACTGTTTTCCAGAATGGCTGGTCCTATCTACAACTCCAATGTACAAGGAAAATAAACAGAATTCACATCTAATATCAATTAACACATTCTACTTTTAAAAACAAACAAACAAACAACAACAACAACAACAAAAAAAAAAAACTACTTAGATGCCATGAATGAAATCATGGGCCTGAGACACCCTCCCCAAAAAAAGAAGTCTCTGGAATGAAGCAGCACCCACATGGTGGAAGAATGCTCTAGAAGTAAGAGTGTGCTTTTATTAACCAAACCCTCTTAGTCATTCCTGATTGTCCAATATACTGCTATCATGTTTCCCTCTTCTCCTCTTTCATGCTTTCTTAGATATATTCCCCCTTCCTTGTCATGCATCCTTTGTTCAAAGATGGCAAAAGAACCTCCTCCTATGGAGTGTGTTGGGTAATATACAATCAGTTTATTAAGTATTTCCCATTTGCCTTTTCTAGGTCATTGACCCTAATTGATTTGAGCCAGATGGGCTGTGGTAAGATTGTGGTGGAAGAGGATACACAGATCCATTTCTGAATGGCTGGATGCATTTGTTAAGGAACTTTGCTATCAAACTGTGCATACTCTGATCCAGCATTGCTACTATTGAGTCTATAATCCAACAAAATCATAAAAGTGGGGAAAGGACCCACATGTACAAAAATGTTTGTTGCAGCTCTTTTTATGGTGGCAAAGAATTGGAAAATGAGTAGATGCCGATCAACTGGGGAATGGCTGAATAAATTACAGTATATAAAAGTAATAGAACATTATCGTTTTATAAAAAATAAACAAGCTGATTTTAGAAAGGCCTGGATAGTTTTACATGAACTGATGCTGAGCAAAACAAGTAGAACCAAGAAGATTTGGTTCTTCTCAGGGGTTTAATGATACAAGGAAATTCCAATAAAAACCCTGAATAGAACAAAACAAACAAAAAGTGTCCATCTATCACATCAGAATATAATGTAGTTTAGGAATTCTCAATTTGTGTTCAATTTCAGGAGCTGTGTTATGTGTGTATGTATATATTTTATGCATAATACATATAATATAAAATGATATATAATAATATATGTAATGTGCACAAATATTTTACTTACTTTTAATTAAAATTTGGCACTACTATTATAAATTGAAAACTACATGATTCTCAGAAAGGATTCATAAACTAAAAAGGGGAATAACCAAAAATGGTGAAGAACCCCTCACTTTTGTAAAAGGAGGATAGAATTAAAAATCAGGATAATTGGATTCACTTTGTGAGAAATATTGAAAAGCTAGGTTTCCACAGAATGCTGCAAGACTTTGCAACTGACCAATGGGGTTTTCAAAATGTGAGAAATTAAGGAAAGTTAAGTTTCCACACAACAACTAAATTTCAATCTCTCAGGAACTTTAAACAAACAAGGAATTGGGGAGCACAGGTAGAAACCAAAAGGTTTTTTTTTTGTTTGCTTGGTTTTTTTTTAAACTCAAACTGGATGGAACTAAATCAAATTGCTATTGTGCTTGCTTAATAGGATAACGGAATATTATGATACTCCACAGGAGTTTTCTGCCATTTTTGAACATGGGATGTATGATAAAAGAGAGGAGACATGCTTATTATACATATTCAGGTGGAAACATAGAGTATCAGAAAGATTGTAATTTGGAAAGGAACCAGCCAATCTGTCCTCTGAGGACTGTGTGTAGCTAACAAGTATAAAAAGCTTCTGTTGCTTCTGTGCCTGCTTCTGGAAAGAAACTTTAAGATATTTCTTTCAAGATTCTTCCCTAATAAATTTTCCTTGATACCTGATTTTCAGCTTTAAGTGTGTTTCTAATAACTTCAAATTTTTCCAGATCTAACTCACCCAAGAAGTCAAGAATTATATTTGCAGTATGGGATGGAGAGAGCTAGACTTGCAGTCAGGAAGATGTAGGCTGGAATTTGGCCTCAGACACTTTCTGTCTTTCTGAGCCACAGAATCTTTATTGGAAAAAGAGAGGGAATGTATTTAACAAATTCAAAGGTTCCACTTATCTTTAAATCAACAATCCTAGGATTCTATGATCTATTGAAATGGTAAAGAAATGTGACAATATGAGTAATTCTTCAGACATGGAGTTAATAATATTATCATATTAGATATGCTAATTAGCAATAATCATATTAGATTTTGGCTATGTCAGACACTACACAGCTAGATGAATAAATAAGCAGCTTCATTCCAAGAAAGTTCAGTTTTCATGGAAAAATGGCAAAAGCACACAGTGAGGAGAGAAAGAACATCCTGCATTTTTTATTTTGTATCACTGACTCATCTCTATTCATTCTGACCAAGTCTCGCTTAGAGTCTACGTATCTATTTGTTTTTATGTATGGGTTGTGCCAATCATGTCAAAAATGAAATAGAAATAGATTCTATTCATCACTTGTCACCTAAGAAAATCACAAATTGACATTATCTAAATTGTACTTTATTTTTAAATGTTTTGTTAAATTAAACATTTCCCAATTATAGTTTAATTAGGTTTGGAGCAGTACTACAAATTTTTCCTCTGTATTCTGATCTGACCCTTGGCTCTAAATTCTGGGTTGATGAAGAATATTGTTAATTGTTACATGCAAAAGCACTGTGTTGTATTGGGGAACAAACAGAAAAGGAAGACTTGCCCCTGTCCTCAAGACAACACATTTGGAAGTTTTCAGCTGCAAATCAGATGAAAAAATCCCATGTTCCTTAGGATACAGAAGCAAAGCAGGTGTTTCTTCTTTAATGTCATTTCCATTAATACTAAATTCTACCAATTTTTGTTGCTGAATCATTCTATAGTGACAAAGACTTAAGTGAAAAAAATTTTCTTTTGAAATGAAATAAATCAGGGCAGCTAGGTGGCGCAGTGGATAGATCACCAGCCCTGAATTCAAGAGGACCTGAGTTTAAATCTGCTCTCAGTTAATACTTCCTAGCTGTGTGACCCTGGGCAAGTCACTTAACCCCAGCCTCAGGGGGGGAAAAAAAAAAGAAAAAGAAATGAAATAAATCTCTGTCAAGGAAAAAAATGATACCCCCCCCCCCCCCGCGTTTACATGGAATTGCAAATCTATTAGGGACTACGTGCTATTCCTTTAAAATATATAATAAAGTTATCATGTAACTTTTTTTCTTTCTCCCATATGTAAAAATGGCTACATTAGACACAAATACAAGTGTATATATAAGTACCATTCTAGACAGGCTTCTGTTATCAGTTTTTCTGAGAGTACAATATGGCCCATTTTACTTGCACATTGTACGATCAGTTTAATTTCCTGGTAGGTTATAGAGCAAAGACTCTGAAGGGCAATGGGGAGTTGAATGATAGGCATGAGCCAATCAATATACTATAAACAAGAGTTGGCGCAAGTGAAACAGTAAAATCGATGTCATCAGGAAAATTATGAGCAGAAAACAACAAACCAATCACCTAGTGAGAGAAAATTCACAAAGTGGATCAGTCAAATAAAGTCAATAAAACTTTATTGAGCACAGTGCCTGGTACTGTGTTCTACAAAGAAAGGTAGAAGACAGTCTGCTTTCAAGGAGTTCATTATCTAATGCATAAAACAACATACAAATGTGTGCAAATAGGCTATGAAACAAGAAAATAAGAAAAAAAGTTTTTAAAAAGGCATTAGAATTAAGAGACATTAAAAATGTTCCTATAGAAGGGGGGGGGGGGGATTGTAATTAGGATTTAAAAGAAGCCAGGAAGCTAAAAAGCAGAGTTGATGATGCATAGTCAATCACTGATAATACATGGATTTGAGAGATAGTAAGTCTTATCTGAAGAAGAGCAAGAGAAATAGGACTAAATTGAAGAGTAAATGGGGGTAGGGTAATAAGAATATTGGAAAGGTGTGAAGGACTTTGAATATCAAACTGAGTATTTTATATTTAAAATTAGATATGACAGAGAAGACACTCAATATTTTATTAGGAGTGCTTATATTGGAGTATCATGGTCAGAACTGTGCTTCAAGAGATCACTTTCACAGCTGAATTAAGAGGGACGGGTGTAAGGAGAGATTTGTGGCAAGTAGAACAATTAGCAAGCTACTGCAATATTCTAGGAGTGAAGTGATACTCTAAAATAATGAATATTGGCAGTGTCAAAAGCGAGAAGTGGGCATATGTGAAAGACACAACAAAGGAAAAATGGAGAGGCTTTCAACAATATGTAATAAAGGTGAGAGAATGAGATCTCAAAAATGATACTAGGTATGACTTATTGGTATGCTCAATATTTATGGAAGTGCAGAAGGAATGTAGTTCAGTGGAAGGTCAGTGTTCCAGTCAATGAAGTTCATCAGTCACTTAGCATTTATTAAGTGTTTAATAATATGTCAAGGACCATATTAAGTGCTGAAGGAATAAAAAAAATATTTATGCATATATAATTATATTAAAATTATATACATATACACACATATACATACACACATAGGTATACATATACACAGATATTTCATATTCAAATGTATTTTATAAAATATATAAAAATATTTTAATATGTATTTTCTAACTATATATTAAAATATTTTTATATATTTTATAAAAAGAACATGCAAACAAGGTATATGTAAGATAAATTGTGGGAAAGTAGAGTCGCAGAGGGAAGCCGCTATGATAAAGGAGGTCTGGGAGAGATGAGTGTCATGTTGAAGGAAGAGCAGAAGAATATCGCATCCATGCAATTTCAAATGCTCGGGTTAACCATTCTTCTCCTCATTCCTTTTTCTCCAGCATATTTTGGAAGATTAAAATTGTCCAGAATGGTTGTTTTTTTATTTGTATGTTTATCTTTTTAAATGCTGTAGAATCAGGGGGAAAACTAATCCAATGTATCTTTCAGTTTTTCATTCAACACCACTAAACATTCACTATGATCAATAAAGAAATTTCCTGTTCTTGAATGTTTTAAAGTTTATACTTACTATCATCCTAACTTTGATTCCTTTCACTGCTTTGTCAGAATACAATCAAATTATCTGAGATATAAAGTGGTGGTGTTCTTGCTGTTGTTTTTTAAGTAAGCGTGAAAATCAGTTATGAAACCTAGAAAACTGAGAAGGAAATTGATAGTTTGGTTTAAAGTTCAATTGTATCTATGCCTCACCTACTTG
Organism: Sminthopsis crassicaudata; assembly: GCF_048593235.1. Lineage (NCBI taxonomy): Eukaryota > Metazoa > Chordata > Mammalia > Dasyuromorphia > Dasyuridae > Sminthopsis > Sminthopsis crassicaudata. Next base: position 112,514,639 of record NC_133622.1, read on the forward strand.
AGGATGCATAATAGCCAGCTTTATTTGGAAATATTAAGAACCTACTATGTGCCAGGCATTGTGTTAAGCACCTAAAAACAAGACAAAAGAATGACTGCTTTCAAGGAATTCATAATCTAATGGCTGAGACAACATAAAATTATGCAAACATGTGCAAACAAAGAAATTAAAATAGAATAAAATCAATATTGAGAAAGCACATTAAGAATGACTTGTGTGAGAAGATCTCTATGCAAATGTAGAGAAAGCAACACACATGTACAATAATGTTTGTGGTAGTCCTTTTTGTAGTGGCAAGAAACTGGAAACTGAGTGGATGCCCATCAGTTGGAGGATGGCTGAATAAGTTACAGTATATGAATGTTATGGAATATGATTGTTCTATAAGAAACTATCATCAGGATGATTTCAGAGAGTCCTGGAGGAACTGATATGAACTGATGCCAAGTGAAATGAGCAGAACCAGGAGATGACTGACCTATACACAGCAACAATAAGATTATACAATGTCTCTCTTCAACAATGAGGAGGTAGGAGGAAGAGAGGAAAAATTTTAGAACACAAGATATTGTAAGGGTGAATGCTGAAAATTAAACATGTATAAATTTTTTAAAAGGAAACAAAAAAAGAAAAGATCTATGTACAAATCCAACAGATGTTCTGATAATTCAATTTCTAACTTTAAAAGCAAGAAACAAATTGCTTATACTAGAGATTGCAATAAGAACAAACTGCAAAACATTTACATAAAAGACTGAGGGCTAGGAATTGTTTTAGGATCCTGGGGTCCTTACCATTTCCGCAATGTCATTTTGTTACCACAGAATAAAAATAGTGTATTATAGGACATGATTTTTAAAAAATATATGACGAAGTTACATTTGAAAACTTTAGATAAATTTTAATCTCTTATTGCTATGTGAATATATGTTAGGTATGCATGCATTACTACACACATATAGAAATACATACACACAAATATGTTATACACCTTTATATGATTAATTATCCCATAGCAGCACATGAGCAAATTGCTTCTTCTGTTATCAAAGCATGGGATATTATCCCAGGTAAACAGGATAGAGGAGAGGCTTTCATGAAAACAGCACAAGGGCCAAATGAACCCTTTGCTGATTTTGTGGGATGTCTGCAGACAACTGTCATTCGAACTATTGGTGAAAATATAGCAACAGAAATTATTATAAGGCAACTTGTTAAAGAAAATGCTAATGAGATTTGTAAAAGAATTTTATTAGGACTATACAGGATACTTCTTTTGAGGAGATCATAAGATGCTGTGCCACAGTGGGCACAAATACCTTCTATACCCAGACTATAATGTAGACTTTCCAAGAACAGAACATGGAAAGACAGTGTTCCTTTTGGCAACGGACTTCGAGAGAGACTCATCAATGCTTTCAATGTGGGAAAGTAGGGCATCTGAAAGCTCAATGTTGGCATAAAGACAGAGTGAGAAAACAGGGTGGGAGGACAAGACCCAATACTCCATGTCCAAAATGCAACAGAGGCTTCCATTGGGCATCAGAATATAGACTGATTCAGAGAAATGGGATGAGAGTCCAAAACAAAAAATACTTGGTGCATGATGGCAGCCATCATTGAGAGTGCTTACAAAACAATGTTCATCCATACACTGATGTGTGAAACTGGGAAACAGGTGGATAATATCCCCATCACTAATACAGGTAGATAATGTGTGACTTATCAACCAAGAGAAGTAGTAGCACTGATTATAGACTCCTAATAGGAAATCTGGTGATAGTAGCCCTGATTCTGACTCTAAGCAACAGAACCCAGGAATATTCTAGACTGCAGCAGTTACAGCTGACCTTCCTATGCTCACTATCTATATAAATGGCGTACCATTAGAAGGATTGGTAGACAAGGGTGCAGATCATACAGTCATTAGAGGTGCCTACTGGCCTACTTACTGGCCAAAGATTAAGGCAGATACTTATATGTCTGGTGAAAGAAGATCAGAAGCAGCTGAAGTTAGTGCTACCCCTTTGAGATGGACATTTGAAGGCAAAACAAGAATTTTTACTCCTTTTATAGATGAAAAAATCCCCATCTATCTATGAGGAAGACACATTAGGATTACAAATGAGTACTTCGGTTTTTTAGGCAGGGCTACTGTTGAAGGCCTGCCAGCACTCTCACCTGTGCCTATTCAATGGAAAACTGATACACCAGTGTGAATAGAACAGTGGCCCTTAGCAAATGAAAAAAAAATTCAGGCCTTATTAAGATATAATACAGGAGCAACTTGACCAAGGACACTTAGAACCTTTTCTAAGTCCTTGGAATTCCCCTGTATTTGTTATAACAACGAAATCTGGGAAATGGAGAATGTTGACTGATTTAAGAAAAGCAAATGAACAGATGAAAACTATGGGAACTCTTCACCCTGGTCTTCCATCTCCTACTCAATTGCCACTTTGGATTATAGATATTAAGGACTGTTTCTATTCTATCCCTCTAGATAAGGTGGATATGAAAAGATTTGCCTTTTCAGTGCCCAGCATTAACTTGGCTGAGCCTTATGAAAAATATGAAAAATACCCCTACTATGTGTCAATTGTATGTTGCTGCAGCTCTTACTCTAGTAAGAAAAGCATTTCCAAAAGTAATGTTATTACATTACATGGATGATATCTTGGAGTGTCCATCTGAGGAGCAAATGTTAGAAGCATGTCTACAAAAGACCATAGAAACACTAAGGAACTACCAATTGCATATAGCTCCAGAAAAATTTCAAAGACATGCTCCTTTTCAATATTTAGGATATGAAGTATTTCTTAAGGTGCTTACAGTACAAAAACTTTCCTTAAGAACAGAGAAGCTAAACACCTTAAGTGACTTTCAGAAATTGATAGGAGGTATCCAATGGATGCATCCAGTGTTAGGCTTGACTACCTATAAATTGCAACCATTTTATGACATTTTAAGGGGAGACAATACTTTAAACTCACCACGCCAGTTTACAAAAGAAGCTCAAGAGGCTTTGAGAGAAGCTGACCTGGTTTTATCCAATGTGGTTGAAAGAGTCACTCAAAAACCCTTGGAAATATCAGTTTTTGCTGCAAAAGAGGCACCCACAGCAGTCCTTCATCAAGGAGACAGTGTGATTGAGTGGGTGAACCTCCCAGCACAACCAGAACAAAGCCTTACTCTTTACCCAGTGCTTGTGGCTAAAATTTTACTGAAGGCCATTAAACGAGTTATACAATTACCTGAGATAAGACCTGACAAAATATACACCTTTTATAGCAATGCACAAATTGAAACCATCCCAAATGTGAAACTATCCCAGAGCGGCAAATTTTATTGGCCACAGCTCCAAATTTTATATATGGGTCTCCATTAAAGATAACCAGACTATTATACAATTGGCGATGGATTCTTGAAAAAAAAAGGTTTCTAAAGTTCCTCTTAAAGGACCAACAATCTTTACAGATGCATCCAAACATAACATTTGTGGTGTATACTTTTGTGACTTAACTAAAAAGAGAGTAGTCAGAACTCCTTTTCAGTCTACTCAGCAGAACGAATTGTATGTAATCTTTCTAGCTCTTACTTATAATCCAAAAGATGTTTCGGCCTGTTCAGGTTTGATACAAAGAATTGCCACAGCTCAAATAAAATTTATAGCTTCCAATATATATATGCTCTTTAAAGAACTTCAAGAGTAAGTGAGAAAGTTTTCAGGTAAAATTTATGAATGTCCATTCTCATAGTGGACTTCCAGGTCCTATTTTTGATGGAAATTCAAAAGCTGATAGCCTTCTAACCATGTTAGCCAATACCAATTTATTTCAGGCAGCCCAAGAATCTCATTCTAAATATCATCAGGCTGCTCGAGCTTTATGTTTGCAATTTAGGACAATAAGAGAGGAAGCTAGGAGCATAGTAAAAGGCTGTACAGTTTGCCTTCTTTTCCATGCTCCTACGCTCCCTCCAGGGAAGAACCCTCGTGGTTTGAGACCCAATGAAATTTGGCAAATGTATGTGACTCATTCTAAATCTTTTGGTTATCTGTCTTTTATCCATGTTGTAGTAGATACCTTTTCAGGATTTACTTTTGCAATACCAGCAGCAAAAGTGACAGCCTGAGTGGTTACTGAATTCCTTATACAAGCTTTTTAATCATGGTTATGTCACAAGCAGTAAAACAGATAATAGATCTGCTTATACTTCTAAACATTTTGCACACTTTTGTGCACAGTATCAGATTTTACATACCACTGGCATACCTTTTGATCCTCAAGGACAGGCTATTGCCTTGTAGAGTGGAGAAATAGAGACATCAAGATGCTCCCATAAAAACAAAAGAAAGAGGGAGACACAGGAACCCTAGAGAATGTCTAAATTTGGCTCTTTATACAATTAACTTCTTGATTTTTGATAAAGATGCCTGATGATATGGAGAGATCCAGAAAGAGGTGAATGGAAGGGTTAAATGCTTGGGGAGAGGGTTTGCTTGTATCTTTACAGATGGAGAAGCAATCAGTTGGGTACCAACAAGCTATATTCACCTTGTCCATTGGAGAGAGATGGAAAAGACCTTTGAAATGAAGGAGAAGACCCAAGAAACATCGGGTGGTTCCATCGGTTACTGTGCCCACCACTGAAAGAGCATGGTAGTTATGGCAATTGATGCAATGACATCAAAAATTGTTAATGAGACTGACGCAAGACTTGAAAACCATCAGGAATCATTGAAATCCCTGACACATGATGAGACTTGCAGGACTGCAAAAACTTGCAGGAATCATTGGATTCCCTGGCATGTGAAGTAATGGACAATAGAGTGGTTTTGGACTATCTCTTGGCTGCTGAAGGAGGCGTATGTGTGATTATTATTTATAAAAGTCCTTCTAGGACTTCTGCAAATCTTTTACAACACCATGTTGATTTATATTGTTTTATCACTACTTGCATGTACAATTCATGTTTGTTATACCACACTGAGCCTGCACCAGCTGTGGGGAGAATCATCACTACTATCCTGTGCTATATTGCTATGTTCTTATGTAATACCTCCCATGCTGAAAGATTTATGTATCCTGTTTCAAGACCCTTCAGCCCAGAAACCAGATTCTCCACTTCTCTTTGGTGTTTTTCATCTCTCTTTCTGAGAAGTCAGGGAGGGCATGATCATCTCCTTTTTAGTGTTTTCATCTCCTTTCCTGAGAAGTCAGAGAGGGTGTGACCACCTGTTCTAAAACAAAAGAAAGTGGAGAGATGTAGAGGGATGGAACTCTCAAAAGGTGTATTTGAATGTAAGACAGCAGAGCAGTTGAGGCTAATTAGCTACTCAAGGTATGATAATGATTCTATAATCATATGGTGATGTGATAGCTCTCCTCAGGATTGGTGCTTGCTGAATGTGTTGTGATGAGGTAATCAGTCAAGGACTGGAGGACTGAGCAAAGGGGTCAGAGCCTCTTTACTACAGCATGCTGAAGAGAGAGGCCTTCAGGCTTTGGATTCCAGACTCCAGGATTCATCTTTGGCAAGCTGAGTAGCAGCTTGCCGGCCTTCTTCACTTCTCCAAAGAACAAGGACCCAGACTGATCCTGAGGCCCTCCAGAGAGCTAGTCCAGACATTATAGGATATGAACAGAAAATTTTCAGATGAGGAAATTAAAACCATTTCTAGTCATATGAAAAAAAGCTCTAAATCACTATTGAGCAGAGAAATGAAAATTAAGACAATTCCGAGGTACCATTACACACCTCTCAGATTATTTATGATGACAGGAAGACAATGACAAATGTTGGCGGGGATGAAGGCAAACTGGGACACATACATTGGTGATAGAATAGTGAATTAATCCAACTATTCTGGAGAGCAATATGAAACTGTACCCAAAAGACTATCATAAACTGTATGTACTCTTTGATCCAGCAATGTCGCTAATTGGCCTGTATCCCAAAGAGATCATAAAAAAACAGGAAAAGGATCCACACTTGGAAAAATATTTTAACAGCCCTTTTTGTAGTGGCAAGAAACTAGAAACTGAATGAATGCCCATCAGTTGGAAAATGGATGAATAAATTATAGCATATGAATATTATAGAATATTATAATGTTCTGTAAGAAATGATCAGCAGGATTATTTCAGAGAGGCCTGGAGAAATTTATATGAACTTTTATGCCAAATGAAATGAGCAGAACCAAGAGGAAATGTATACAATGGTACACAGCAACAAGATGAATACGGAACAATCAATTCTGATGGATGTGGCTCTCTTCAATAATTAGGCAATTCAAGCCAGTTCCAATGATCTTGTGATGAACACAGCCATCTGCACCCAGAGAGAGGACTGTAGGAAGTAAGTGAAGATCCTAACATTGTATTTTCACTTTTTTGTGGTTGTTTGTTTACATTGTTTTCTTTATCATTTTTTCCTTTGTGATCTAATTTTTCTTGTACAGCATGGTAATTGTGTAAATATGTATAGAAGAATTGCATGTTTTAACATATATTGGATTACTTGCCAAGGGGGAGGAGGACGAGAGGGAGGAAAAAAATTGAAATACAAGGTTTAGCAAGAGTGAATGTTGAAAACTATCTATGCATGTATTTTGAAAATAAAAAGGATATACATATATATTATATACATATATATATATTATACATATATATATATATATGTATACGCACAAAAGGTTTTTTCCCTACAGAAAAGCAGAACATTTTTGAAACTAAGATATTGAATTTGTTATATACCTTACCAAAGGGTAAAAAACATATTTACAGTTCCATATACAATCCTGTTCTTTATATATGGATGTGTTTAAGTCGGTTATTTTGATGTGTTAAATTGGTCAAGTTTGTAGTAATAACAATTCAAAATAAAATAGAAATAAAATATAAATTTCAGAAATAAGAGGATTCTGACCAGGGACAGAATATACCTAACAAGTTCTCACCAAGACCTAGGGCCTTCCCCACAATTCTCTCCAAACCAGAAATCACAGAGAGTAGCCAGATTAGGCAGAGTTAGGGTGGAGAACAAAACAAAACAAACAACTCTAGAAATTATAAGGTTAAAAAGCAAAACTTTTACAAATATTATTTCATTTTATCCTCACAACAATTCTAGAAGGTAGATACTATTACTATCCCCATTTAGGAAATAAGAAAATAGAGGCAGAAAGAAGTTAAGTGACTTGTCCAGTTTCACAGAACTACTAAGTTATCTACAGCCATATTTGAATTCAGGTTTACCTGATTCCCACCATCTAGCTCTCCTACAATCGTAGAAAAACCCCAAATTCATAGAAGACAAAAACTTATAAATTCACAAATAAGGAGAACTAGAAATTCTAACAGAAGACTTGGTAGGATTAAATCAGGACTGGAATATGGCTCTGAAAGTGAGGGTATAACTTATTTTTAAAAGGAAAAGAATAAATGAAAAGAAAGAACAGAATAACAACATTTACTAAGAAGGTAAATTCCTAAAAGAAAATCCCAAAAGCAGAGAGGGGAAACACAGTGAGGAGAATATGGTAGATGAAGACAAATATAAGCAAAAAGGGTAATTATAACTCACAGTATCAAGCAAAACAATAATTTCATTCCTTCAAAGGTAGAGGAAATAAAGAACAACTAGTGGCTTTGTATGGAAATGATGAGAAACCATATTCAAAAGGATGAAAAAACCCTGGGATTTGTGATCCAGAAAGACAAAGAAAGTTGAGAATATGTACCATCTGTCAGGCACCATCAATTTAAAATTCAAAGAGTTTGGAGAAAATACAGGCAAGAACACTGGGGGAAGAGGGAAAGATGCTTAAAGGGTTCTGTTTGGATGTAAAGAATAGCATCAATTTAGCTGTTATCCAAAAAAATTAAAAGGATGAAAACAAGCACAAATATTGGAGTATGTCACAAAACTGACACCCTCCTAAAACAACAGTTATCCAGATCTGTTAAAAATCAGAATGAGCGAAGTTTCCAAAGAAAGTTTGAGCCAACAAAAAGTGTGATATTTTAAGCAATATCAGGGAAAACAGTAGGCTCAGAGGATGAATCTGACACTGGCCAATCAAGAAGACCATAACAGGTTTCAGAGAAAATAGGGAGTTGCAGCTCAACTATTTTCTTTATGTATGCTCAGCAAAGGAGAGTGATAGGGGAAGACCAGTTGGCAAACCTTTGAACTCTTTCTCAGAAAAGTTTTTTTAAATATAAAAATGGATTAGAAAATAAATCAATTATACCAAAATACAGATATAAAATTATTTTTTACAAAAATCAGCAAGGTCAAAGAACAGGTCAAGAACCACCAAACTAGTGTATAATTTAAGTCAATTCTTCCATTTATGTAGGGGGATGATGTCAAATTTATAAGAAACCTTAGAGATTATTCAGTGATTATCCTTTATTTTCCATGGAACTAAGGCATGGAAGAGCGAAACAATTTTTTGGTAACAAGAGCTCAATTAGCAGATCTAGAAATGTGCTTGTCAAGTCCTGATTCCAAATCCAGGGTTGCTTCCATTCTATTCCATTACATATCATAAGCAAACCGTCTTTCTGAATTCCTTAGCTGACAACTGATTTTATTTATTTATACATAGCATACAGATAATATGCACACATATAAACTATATTAAATTGTGATTTATTATAAAAAGTATTAACTTTCAAAGAAAATTAAAAGGAAGTTTACCTATTGGTTTGATTATGTAAAGATGGATGCATCTTCCTGCTGCTATCTTTTTTTGCAACCCTATCAACTTTTTGCTTTTAACTTTTTGTTGTGAACATTTGGGTGGCATGGTGCTAGAACACAAACACTAATTAAGATAACTCTGAGATACACATCTCTCAGATTGGCTAAGATGACAGGAAAAGATGATAATAAATGTTGAAGGGGATGTGGGAAAATTGGGACACAAATATATTGTTGGTGGAGTTGTGAACTGATCCAGCAATTCTGGAGAGCAATATGGAATAATGCCCAAAGAATTATCATACTGTGCATACCCTTTGATCCAGCAATGTCTCTACTGGCTCTGTATTCCAACAAAATCATAAAAAAGAGAAAAGGACCCACATGTGCAAAAATGTTTGTGGCAGCCTTTTTTGTAGTGGCAAGGAATGTTATAGAATATTATAGTTCTGTAAGAAACAAACAACAGAATGATTTCAGAAATGCCTAGATTGACATGAACTAATACTAAGTGAAGTGAGTTGATCCAAGAGAGCATTTATGCACAGCAACAAGATTATGTGAGATGATCAATTTTGATGGATGGATACAACTCTGTTCAACAATGAGGTGTTTTGGGCCAATTCCAATAGATTTTGATAAAGTGAGCCATCTGCATCCAAAGAGAGGACTGTGGGAATTGATTATGGATTACAACATAGTATTTTCTCCTTTTTTGTTGTTGTTTGCTTGCTTTTTGTTTTCTTTCTCAATTTTTTTTCTTTTTGATCTGATTTTTCTTGTGCAGCATAATTGTGGAAATATGAGTAGAAGAACTACACATGTTTAACATATTGGATTACTTGCTGTCTAAGGGAAGAAGTGGGGAGAAAGGAGAGAAAAAACATTTGGAACACAAGATTTTATAAGGGTGAATGTTGAATACTACACATATATTTTGGAAGCTTAAAAAAAAAAGTAAACACTGAGGATCTGAGTGAAACTGAATAGTTCTTTGTCTCATCCTCTCTGGACTGCTCTTTCTTTGTCTGAAAAATAAGGAGTTTTAAAAGGGATGACCTCTAAAGTCCCTTCCTGCTCTATCCTACAATACCATGAAAGGGTTATTTGTACAGTGAAAAAGAAGGTAAAAGGATGGGAGAAAGATCTGAAATGATGGAATCGAGATTACTTTGAAATTTGTTTAGTCAAATTTGTTCAGGTTATGTAGGCCTCTGTATAGCCTCATTTGGGGGGTTTTCTTGGCAAATCTGGGAGTGTCTAGGCTTTTAGCCTTTTCTGTGTCACCAACTCTTAGCCATGTGGAAAAATTCTTCTCAGTATGTTTTTAAATACATTTAAAAAAATAAAAGATTACAAAGAAAACCAATTATACTGAAATATTTATCAACATTTTACAAAGCTAATTAACAGATTCAAAATTAAGAATTTCTATTCTACGTTATTTAGTCCAAACCTTTCATATTTTTTTTTTAGAAATGAGGTAATTAAGGTCCAAAACAGATTTATCCAAATTAACCAAAGTTGTTCATAACCATCTTTAAAAAATGTTGAGATTCAACCCATGATTCCCTAAGTTTCTTGAAGTTTAAAAGAAATACAATTATGAATTCATGAACTCTGCCTTTTTTTCAGACTTATAATACAACCTTTATTCTCTTAAAAGAATTTCAAACAAAAGAACTCCAGCCTTTCAAAGTTAATGAAAACTAAAAAACTGATTCAAAGGAATTTTATAAGGATTCAGCAAAAGAGGACAATCTGCCAAGTATAACATATACAAAGACACAATGAAAACCCCTATCCTCAAGGACCTTCATAGTATGAGAATGTAAAAAGCAAATATTTGTGTGTCAATATATTTTGGCTTATTACTTAAATGATTAGACAAAACCCAAAAAGCATTATAATTTTTTTTAAGTAAAATAAGCCAGTCTACAGCTAAATTCTCTGACCCCAATCCTATGAACTCAAAAGCTCAAACCAGGGTGTTAAGAGGCTATTAAGATTAAGAGATTCCTCTAACCTGGGTCACAGCGGAGGCTGGAGATGAGACAGAGCAAAAGGTCAAGGTGGTCAGCAAATAACTAATTCAGGGGATACAATTTAAAAGGATCCCAGAAGAAAAGGTTACAGGATCATGACAGGCTACTTTTCTTATATAAGATACTTATCTCTGTGAACCTGTATTTGCAAATCAAATTTTGGGTCACTAGGCAGTTAGATATTTTAGTGAACAGAGAAATGGACCTAGAAAAAAAAGTTCTGATTTTAAATCTAGTCTTAGATACTTATTAGCTGTGTCATCCTGGGAAAGTTATTTTTTTTCTGCCTCAATTTTCCCATCTATATGATAGGGGTAGGGAGAATATTTGTAATGTGCATGCTTTACAAACCTTAAAACACTAATTTTACATATACATATGCATACACATAACATACATACAAATCCCAGGCCAATCCCTATTTGGTCATTGACTTAGATTGAATGTAAATAGTAATCATTTCTGCTTTGGCCAGAAATCCTGAGGGGTCTTCCCCTTCCAGATTTATTTATTTATTTATATGATTGGAGGAAGGATGAGGAAGGCTATACTAGGTGAAAGAGGAGATTCTTACCTAGACTTAATCATTAAATAAATGTGGCCTCAGTCAAACTGAGACCTATTGATGAACTTAATTTAAAAGATCAAAGTCTCCTATTTCATCCAGGACCTAGTCTTCTTAATCTGTATCTTGCCACTGGATTCATCTAGCTCTGGAGAAGAAAGTGAGGCAGGTGACCTCACAACAGCCCTCCCTCATTTAAATCCAATGTACTTATATGTCATAGCATCACCTGCCTGATGTCATGATCTTCTTCGAGAATGAAGCACAAAGAACAATGTATTTTAATAAAAATGCATGCACATATGCCTTTGTGTGCATATGTATATATGCATATATATATGTATATCTGTGTCTTTGTGTATGTGTACACAGATATATGCTTCTATAATCCCATGATTATTCTTTTAATCTAACATTCTTTTATTCTACCGATAATAAAAAGATAATAAATTAGTCCTATACCATTTCCACAGCTAGAAGTAACATGTATCCTCTTGGTCCCCCCTTCCCAATACATCTTTTACATAGCTAGCAAACTGATCATCTATTTCATGATGAAGCTCAAGAATTGATCAATCACTAAACACGTATTAAGTGCCAGGAGTGGTGTTAAATCCCTAGCGTCTCCTTCTTGCTTCAAGGATAAAAACTTCCATTTGGCACTTGAAGCCCTTAACAATCGTGCTCATCTATTTTCTTAAATTTATTTTACATTACTATTCTTCATATATACTACAGGTCAACCTAGATAATCCATCAACTCAACAATCTCTGACTTTTTGTACCTATTCCTGGAACTTTCCCCTCTTCATCCATCCCTCATAAAATTAAAAGTTGTTTTACAAATCAATTGGCTTACTTCTTACTCAAAATCCATCTTGATTCCATCCATGGGACTCCCCCAAATAACTTTATATATTCTTTGTCCATACTTTGAATTTATTCCCTGTGTTTCTCTTCCTATAAGATTTTTTTGGACAAGTATTATTTTATTTCTTTGCAGCCCTAGCACAATGCTAATTGCTTGAAAAATATCAGTTGAAATGAGGCGATTCAGGCTAGTTCAAATAATCTTGGGTTGACGAGAACCATCTATACCCAGAGAGAGAACTGTGGGAACTGAGTGTAGAACACAACATAGCATTTTCACTTCTTTTGTTGTTGTTTGCTTGAATTTTATTTTCTTTTTCATTTTTTTCCTATTTGATCTGATTCTTCTTGTGCAGCAAGATAATTGTATAAATGCCTATATCTATATTGGATTTACATATATTTTTACCACGCTTAACATACATTGGATTACTTGCCATCTAAGAGAGGGGGTGGGGGGAAAAGTGTAAAGTTCTGTTGTCTCCAGAAGCTGCCCATTGCTCTCTGGGAGGAGATCTGCTGTGTCAACTCAAATCTCTCAGACAGATTCTTCTTCCTGTAGAGAGCCCTTGTCTCCAGACAGTTGCCGCCAACTCTGGTCCAGAGTAGTGACTACTACTTCCTCCAGAGAGCCACCTCAAATCTGGCCCAGACAAGACTTTCAATCTCTAGAGAGCCGCCCTCTTTTATCCTCCCAGAGAATGGGCGTGGGATAATGCAAGGGCTTCTGAGAAAAATTACTTCAACCAATGAACTTGCTCTTCCTAAGCATGCAAGCTCCTCCCCAGAAGTTCGAAAGGGTAAAACTCCCAGTAAAGGCTGGAACTAGAGAATTGTTAAGTACCGACTTAGCACTTAGTAAGAACCAGTATCTCATTATCTCATTAGCACTTAGTAAGAACCTAACAGAAAGGAGGACAAATTGGAACACAAGATTTTGCAAGGGTCAATGGTGAAAAATTATCTTTGCATGGTTTTTTTTGGGGGGGGTTTTGGTTTTGTTTTTTTCCCTGAGGTTGGGGTTAAGTGACTTGCCCAGGGTCACACAGCTAGGAAGTGTTAAGTGTCTGAGACCAGATTTGAATTCAGGGCTGGTGCTCTATCCACTGTGCCACCTAGCTGCCCCTTTTGCATATTTTAAAAGGAAAAAGCTTCAATTAAAAAAAAGGAAAAATATCAGTTGAGTAAATGAATGATTGTCCTCTACAAATTGATGGCAAAAGAGTGAGCCGATCTGGATTCAAATGTCAGTTCTACTTATTTATTACTTTTGTGACTGAACTTACAATACTGAACCTTGTTGGGCCTCAGTTCCCTAACTTATAAAATAAAAGAATATACTAGAAGATGCCTAAGGTACCTTCTAGTATGTATGACTGACCCTCTATGAGATCTTTATATTCCTTTTCCTTGAATGATATGCATCACTAATTGTGAATCCTACTCAGGAACTTATGGATGGCCTTATTAGCAATTAACTATTTAGCCATATTTTAGAGGCATTATGGAACTCGTAGAGGGAAAATCATCTCATATTATGCTAAATTCCTAAGGAAGAGGGAGCCAATGAGGGTAAAGTCAATGGTCCATGCATAGGGAAAAAGAGATTAAAGATACTCAGAGCCAAGAGAAAAGGTTTAAAAAAAAAGTCACAACAGAATAAAGTAAGGAATATTGGTTTCTTCTATTTTCAGGATAGGCAACAGCCTCCTTTTCAACAACAACAAAAAGAAATCAAATAAGAATATTTGCAAAGTAATTTTTAAACTTTAAAATACTATACAAATGCTAGCTATTTGTCCACCATTAAAACTTTGGGAAGATAAAGATCCTCCTATAATAAAGGGAAGAGTTATTTCATTAGTCCAAGGTCCTCTCCTAAATGAAAAAAAATTTTCCCCTACCAATAAAAGTTGGCACCTTCCCTGAAACCTATGGTATTAGGATGCTTAGAGCACTGAGGTTAAGTGACTCATTAGGGTCATATACATTCCCAGAAATGGGAAATCTCAGTATTCATGGCTCTGAAGTAAGCTTTTTATCCATTAGTATACTTCTAACCACAATGTTATTGACTATAAATTTTTTTGGGAATCTTCCTAAATACCGTGTATAGGTTTTGCTATGTGTTCTGCCCACAGTAGACTATAACCTTTCTGAAGAAGGAGCCCTTTTCTTTGACTATTTGTTTTTGGTCTAGTATTCCCAGCACCTGACACAAGGGTAGACATTTATATGGTGCTTAATAAATATGCATTTAGCACGGAAAAAGGATCTCAAGAGACCACCTAATCTAACGCTTTCATTTTACATGTGAAGAAACTGAAACCCAAAGAGGCTGTGACTTGCCCTGAATTAAAATTTACTAAATTCAAATTTTTGTTTCCCATTAAAAAAAAAAAAAATCTCTCATTGACTTTTAAAGTCCTTGGGAACTGGAACCCTTCCTACCTTTTCAGTTTTTTGGACATTTGAGTCACCTTCACATAAAGAATCCTCCAAATCCATGTCCTTTTCACTTATGTTCCTCCCTACAGCTGGATTTTTCTCCCACTTACAGCTTCTTAAGACAGCTGGAATCCTACTTTCTCAAAAGAATTGCCATCTTCTCCCTTCCAAAAATACATGCACAACAAACAGCTAGTGCCTTTCCTCTAAAATGGGATAAACTGACTAAGTACCTCCCATAAAAACATGGCCTCTACTTGTATCCTAATTATAGCCCAAAACCTCAGATGTACGATTTTCTTAGATAAATATACATTTTTCCCTCCTGTTCCTGAGCCTGTCTCCTTTCCCTTAGTCTCTTCCCCCACCTTTTCATTAGCATTAAGTTCCTAATATAGTAAAGAGTGGGTCATTGGCTGGTATTCTTTGTCTCTGTGGTAGAGTTTAGTATTCAGAATTCAACAATGGATTCCCAGCCAATGGGAAGAAAGGCCAGAAAGTAGGGAGGGGGGATTTCTGAATTAGGGTCTATTATAATTCTGTGTTTTACAGCATATGCTTTGGGCTCTTGTAATAACAACCCTTTGTTAGGAGTTGCCCTATCTAGAGAGATCATCACAAATCCTTTTTTTTTTTTTTTTAATCTTAAGAGTCTCTGATTTTAATTTGCGTAAGAGTGGCAGACTCACTTTGAGTTTATCTTCCACTTACACAACATATATCTTATCTTGTAGGTTCAATTTATGTGTATTGTCTTCCCAATCAGAAAGTGAGTTCCTTGAAGACAGGGACCATGGTTCTACTTAAATCAACAGACTTTAGGTAATAAATTCTGGCTATAATACTTAACTGACCATGACTGGGAAAAAATCTCAGCCTCTCTGATCCTCATCTTGAGATGAGAATAACAATTTCATAACCGTCTTCACAGAGTTGTTATGAGATCAGTCTATATAAACATAAGCTGTCATTAAATTAGTAGGCCAAATAAATTTAGATTCGCTGCAATTTCCATTGTTTTACAAGTCACCTATGGACTAGAATAGTCTTTGATTACCTAAACTCAAAGTCACGTCCAAAATTTCTTTTCCTCCCCTTCATCATGGTCAATTAGTTTCCAAGTTTATTCTACATCCACAATGTCTCTTGGCATCCCCTTTAACCCCTTTTCTCCAAAAACAAAATCATAACACTAGATCAGGTCCTTGCAACTTCCCCTTACCTAGGTAACAGCAACCGTCTTCTAATAAGCATCTCCGTCTCTTTCCAATCCATTCTTTTTATATCTATTTAAGTTGTTATTCCTAAAACAAATCTGACCACATCATTCCTCTGTTCAAGAAACATTAGTGGCTCCCCCCATTGCCTCTAGGATAAAACAAACTCTTTTTGACACTCAAAAACCATTCACCATCTGGTTTCAACCTAACTTTCCAAACTCATTTCATATCATTCTCCTTTACATACTTTTATTTCAGCCAAATTGCTTATTGTTGGAGTCAGTTTAAACTGTCCCATGGAGCTGAATGTTAAATCTTCAGTGTGAGCATTTAAGTTCTGATGTAGCAAGCTACAAATCAGGACTTGGCTTATGGTTTTGCTGATGTCCCAACTTAAGGACATGAAGAAAACAATTAAAAAATTAAAAGAAAAAGACTAAAATTACAAATGGGGGGGGGTACTTTTCTCCCCAGATAACTGTTAAAACATTTACAAACACACTTCTGAATATATGAGATTTTTTCTACTCCATGCCTTTGCTTTTCTTCATATTTATAATCTTTTTTCTTCTCACCCTTATACCTCTTGGAATTCCCAGCTCCTACTGAGGTTAACCTAAAGTATGAGATCCTTTAAGAGTACTAACTTATTTCCCTCCTCAATTGTTAGAACTCCTTCCACTCCCCAAATCACTTCCTTTAGATTTTATACTTATCAATATAAATGCTGAGCCTAGAAGAGTTTAAGAATGAGGAAAGAGGTTTTTTTTAATTTTTATTTTTTGTATGCACAGCCCCTAGAGCACATGAAGTACTTAATAAACTCTTGGTGAATTGAATGTACATTCATTCATCCTAGCTGTGTGACTAAGGAAATCACTTCTATGAACCTCAGTTTCCTCTTTAGATGAGGGATAAAGTGGCTTCTAAGGTTCTCTCCAACTTTAAATATATGCTCTATGATCTTACAGAAGCCTTCAAAAACAGTAGGTAGTATAATAGAGTAATTTGAATGCTTTTTTCTGCATAAGTTAATGAGTAGCCCCTATGTGTGACAGCAGCTAATTGAGTCCAGTTGCTTATGAAATAGGAATTTTGATAAAGTAGAAATAATTTGAAGGCACAAGCAGAGTAATGCCTACCAAAACGGAGAGGAAGGTTATAATAAAAGTATAGAGTAAAGAGAGGATGCATCCAAATTAGGAAGAGTGAGGAAAGGGGAGATGGCAAAACAACAGACAAATTTCCTTATTTTGCCTAGGGCTAGTCCTGAATTGATGGATTTCTTTAAAAATTAGACCATGTTATTAAAAAGATAGCACTTTCCAAACATCTGCCTGTTTTGTATTTTTAGTACAAGTGTTCATTACTAAAGTCACTAATATATGGAAAAATAATTTCTCCTTTATGATTTGCTAACAAAAATGGTATTGTACTAATGCCACTATGTGAGCTTTGTTCTGTTTGATTTTCCTAATTAGCTATTCTTAGCATGGTTAAAAAAACTAAATGCACAGCTGTGGCTTCAGTGTGATGCCTCAGCTGGCAGTAACCAGTGGTGCCTAATACTGATTCCCACCCCCCCCAACATAAACACAAGTGCACAATATAAACATAACTGGACATAAATCTTTTCAAGCTTTCCCTGCTCAGCTGTCCAAAGTAAATTATCAAAAAAATCTTTTAATTCGGTAATAAACAATAACATATGTACAAGAAAATCACTGAGAGATAAGCAATATTTGCAGTCTTTTAATACTGATATTTATTTTTTAAATATTGAAAAATATACCAAAATTCTATTATAATTTCCAATTTATTTTAATTAGGAGGAAATTTTGAAAATTAGTTTCAGAAAAATCCAGAATTAATAAGCTTTCAAAGTTAAAGATAATTGTTATCCAAGTTACCATGGATTATTTTAAATAATTTGCTAAGAAAACTTGTAAAAAATCCCACCCAATTTTCATGAAGAGTGTGTGTAGTGTGTGTGTGTGTGTGTGTGTGTGTGTGTGTGTAACACAAACATTTTAAGCAAAATCACAATTCTATATGATCATAATATTTCCACTTTTTTCCTCTTTTAATTTTTGGTGAAATAGGACCTAGGAAACAGACTTGAATTATATAATTGGGTGATTTCTGCCTTACAAATCAATAACAAAAATGCCATAATCAAGGTTTGACACTTTTATTTATGCTACTCATCAGAGTATTTGTCATTATTTGTCTGTAAATGATTTAAGCTGTAAAAATACAGATACTAAATTCTTTAGGTAGAACACAAACTTCATAAATAATGTTTTCTTGAAACTCCTTGTGAAATCACCACTTTCAGACATCTGATATGATGGTGCCAGAGCATGTCAGGCATTGGGGGCAATGCTTCCCTTCTCACTACAAGGATTACAAACTTTAGTGTGAAATTGATGCCAAAATATCAAGACTCTGAAGGATGAAGTGTCCAGAATCTTATTAAAAACAAACAAAAAACTAATTATATCTTCTGTAATTTTCATTTTCAAGAAATTAACCATACATTTCCAAGAAACTGACTAAACATTTCCATGTAATCTATTCAATCTGTATTTCTCAAGAGAACCTCTACCAATCTACCAGATAAAGTAAAAATGCTTGTTGTTTGCTTGCATTTTAAGATTTTTTCTTGTGCAGCAAGATAACCGTATAAATATATTTTACATATATTGGATTTAACATACATTTTAACATGTATAATATATATTGGATTGCTTGCCATCTGGGGAGGAGTGGGTTGGGGGGAAGGAGGGGAAAATTTGGAACACAAGGGTTAGGTTTAATGTTGAAAAATTATTCATGCATATGTTTTGAAAATAAAAAGCTTTAATTAAAAAAATGACAGTGTAAAAAAAATAATAAAGTCAAAGAGCATCTCTCAGAAGATATTCAGTGTTTTTTCAAGTAACTATCCAAGCTTCTCAGCTTTCTGGCCAGCAGAACAGGTTGTGAAGGAAGTACTTAACAAATGATTACTAACTTGGATGTGGGCTACATGTTTGTTTCTGGTAATTATATTACCCAATCATAGATTGATTGGTTTTGATGCTAATGTTCTAATTTTTAATTACATTTTCCTAAGATGTTAAAGTTTTAAAATGCTAACCATCCTTTGTAGGAAACATCAGGTGGTGTAACACCACCAGCCATAACCTACCATAATCTAGTCTTTGATCCTAGGAAATATTTTCCATCCCTTGCTTAAGTGAGGAAATACATTATTTTACTACTTACAATAGAATGAATGAGGACACGCAGCACCAGAATTAATTAACATCTTAACAAAATTAACTGTTTAATTAATATTTGGTTAATGTTATCCAAAGTCTGGCATCCTTGGCTAAAAAAGAACCTACTCAGTCTTCTTGGAGAATTTTTTTGGGGGAGGAAGATAGAAGGAATGAAATCTCTTCTACAAGCTGAACCCAATAACTCTACTACTTACATTTTTAAAGAAATTGCCTAGAGCACTTCTCAGAGACCTGTCCCAGATCAAAAAATCATTCTGTGTCAGAGACAGGATTTGAAGTCAGATATTCTTGATTCTTGATAAATTCTAGCTCTATCCATAATCACACTGCTGTGAATAACTTAAAATCAAGGCAATAAGTTAGGTTTGAAGACATTAAGAGCTTAATATGAGACAGGATATCCCAGAAAATTTCCATTCATATAGAAGGATATAGTTATTGCTCCAAAGGATATGAATTAGCAAAGGAATTCAGCTTTTTGGCACAAGATTCTCCAATCTAGGAAATAAATACTATACCTGCTCATTTCCAAAGATACCCAAAAACCCTCCTCCCCATCTCACACACACACACACACACACACACACACACACACACACACACACACACACACACACACACACACACACACACACTTCTGAAGGCCAATAGTACTTTAATAAAGGCAGCAAGTTGTAAACTAATAATCTTTGACCACTTTTATAGAAACTGATGCTTTATATCATCTCTTTAAAGGCAAGATCCATGTTCTTGTTTCTCTCTCTCTCTCTCTCTCTCTCTCTCTCTCTCTCTCTCTCTCTCTCTCTCTCTCTCTCTCTCTCTCTCTCTCTCTCTCTCTCTCTCTCTCTCTCTCCCTACCTGTAATTTTTGTTATTCCAATTGGGCTGCACAGGTATTTTGTACAAATATAATCAGATTAAAGAATCTCCTTAAAGAAATTTCTGCCAAGATTCCACTACTATATCTACTGCAGCCTACCAAACTGGCTATTAACAAAAATAACTAGAGAAGAGGAAGACAAAAGGGTTGTTATATTAGTTTTGAAGCCAAAAGAAATTTCAGTCTCACAATGGCTAGTTTCTACCACTGTTTCTACAACCTTGAAATAAAACATCATTCCATTTCTTTCTGTAAGGGAGGGATGAAGAGGATGGGTAATTAAGGTGGGTGGCTTGAGATTCTTCCTACATCTGTAATGCCCCAAATTCAGAAAAGCTCAAACAAATGGGAAAATCAAAGAATCAATTAGGAGTAGCCAAAGTCCTTAGAAATCACCTAATCTAACCTACAGGTTTTTAGTCAAAAACATTATCACTGTCCTTTTTACCACATCCCTTTCAAGTGAGAATAAACAAAAACAAACAAAATCTGCCTCCCCTGTCTTACACAACTTTGAGCAATCTTGAGGAACATTTTGACAATGATTTGTCACACCCTTCAACAAAGCCAGGATCCAGTAAGACTGTGAAGAATCTGGCCAATCTCATCTTCAGCACCCAATCATATTCTTTTCCACTGGCTTTCTCCATATTTGGCTGAGTCTACTTCAGATGCCCAGTGCTTTCATGCTATTATCAACCTCTCTGTTTTCCTCCTGATCCCCATATAGAAAAACTAACTAACAAAACTGAAAAACAACAACAACAACAACAAAAACCTTTGGCATTAGTATAAAATTTGCCAAGTTCATTCATAACAAAATTTATTAGCAAAAGATACAATTATTCATTACCAAAAAAGTTGAGGAAGATCAGGAGAAAAGGAAAGGAAATGAGCATTTACCTCTTATATGTCAGACACAATGTTTTATAAATATGACCTCATTTGATTAAAAGGACTCAGAGAAATTTTTACCACTTCATCATTAATAGAAATGCCAGAACCATCTTTAACCAGAAAGAACTTTGTGAAGTCATTGTAATAACAGACTCCCACAGACCATAGTGTGTCTCTGTTTAATCATTAATAAAAAGACCAAGAGGTATATATAGATGAAGGTATTCAGCAAATGCTGTTTAATGATATTTCTAAAAGGAAGGTGAGGTGCATTATCAATAAAGTAATATCAAGAGATTCAAGATTGGGGATGAGAAGGAAATAAGTATTAGAGAAAGTAATTATGATTTTTAAAAAAAGTGAGGTTCCCAATTAAGTGGCTCCGATAGAATGTGCTACATTCATGTTTCTATCTTTAAATTCTATTAAATCCTAATAGTAACTAATAATTCTGTACAATAATTTAGAAATGAAATAGACTTGGTTGGAAAGGTCTTAATTTCTCAAACCTGCTACACTCGCAAATCAGTTATTTTTGGACTTGTAAGCACTATACCCAAATTGCCATTTGAATTCTTGATTCTCTTAATGGAATATATCACAGAGATCAACCAGTCAGTCTTTCTCAAATTAAAAAATGAGAAACCAAGTCTCAGAGCAGGAAAGTCACATAAGCAAATGCGGTACCCAACATTCAAACCTAGATCATCTGACTTTAAATCCCATGTCCTTTCCATTGTACCAGGTTCAACCTAGCCTTAATACATGAATCCTTGTCTACAGCATCTTTGTGGTAATATCTTAGGTTAAAGATCTCAGAGACCTGGCAGAGTACATTCATCAGGATATGCTAGGAAGCATTCCCTTACATTGAGCAATAGCATTACTGTAATTATTTTATTGCTGCCCAGTGGTCCAACCTGATAGAAATAGAAAGAAATCTGATCCTTCCAAAATGTGAACTCCTCAGGTGCAATGAAAGTCCTTTTGTCTTCCTTTATTTAGCACAGTACCTGGCACATAATAGGCATTTAATAAGTGTTTATTGACTTATTACTTCTATCTAACAGCTCTATATAATTACTTTAAATAAATTCTTTAAGTTCAATATAATAACTTGAAGTCATCTTTCTACCCACTCTAAACCTGATCTTCTCTAATCAAAATACACTAGATTCTTTCAACCAATCTTCTTATGGTAGTTTGGTTATTAATAGTTATGATGCCAAGGACATCAAAGACCACCCAATATAGTATAACTAATTTTCAATTTCCCAAGTTAACAAAACTGAATAATACCAAAGTCTTATTTCAGTTAGCAGATGGTTGGTCATGTGCCATTCTCCACAAGACCTTCTGAGCCTTGTCATCTGCCCTGCTACTTGTCCCTAGGTACTACCTGGCCTGTCTGCCATGACCTGAATGTGAACTCTTAAGTCACATTCTCATCCAATTAGAATTTAACCTACCAGAAGACAGAGGCAGCATTTTTGTCTTGGCACTCATGCCAGTGCTCCACTAAATTAATAAAATAAATTAAACTTAAATGTATGATTTTAGAAAACTTTCATGAATAGGAGATCCATAAGTGGTTATTATTTCCTAGAGGTGGAATTCTAATAATTAAGTTTAATTATTAACTCTTAAAGGCTGACTTAATTATCTTTATTCTTATAATTATTTTGCCTGTTAAGATTCTAGAATCCACCCAAGTTTCACAGAATGAGGACTATAAGGGGCCTTAGAGAAAGAACAATAAAACCCTGTCATCATTTGAAATCTGATAAAAGAGTTTTATACTAAATACTAAATAAAATACTAAAATTTGAAACCTCTAATTCAAAATTGTTCTGTCTGCACTAAAATTCTCAAATTCAACTAGAAACTGATCCCTGCAGTCCCTTACTATCTTAGAAAACCTTAAACTTAACACTATCTATGCTATATAATAATATACATATATATATATATATATATATATATATATATATATATATATATATATATGGCTAAATATGTCCTAATTACATTTTAATCTAGCTTAAATTGTCCTTGGAAGTTTTACTGGTTGCCTGCTGCACTCTGGTCATGACTTTGAACTCTCATCACTATCCTAATGGGGCTTCACTCCTTATCTACTGGTTCCTTTGCCATTACACACAAATATGTTGAAGTCTAATCCATGCTTTTAAAAGAAAAAACAAACATAATCATCCCCTGCTGTACTCTTTAGATTAAGAATAGTATCATTCTTGCATTTTACTGGGAAACTTCAAAAAACAACAAAAAGTAGTCTCACTCATTCACTCATACCTTCCTCGTACCTTCATTGCCCTACATTTTTATATCTGTATCCCCAACACTAAACACAGTGCCTGCCATATAGGATATATTTAATAAATGTTTTATCACTTAGTTATTCATATTAAATTCCCACAATTAATCATGCTGTTTCCAAACTGTACATTTATAAAAACTATAATTTACTTCTCGCTGAACTTAATCTTAGAAAATCCTTTCTTCCAAGATACAATTCAAGTGTCACCTTCTTCATGAAATGTCTGATTTCCCCTGTTGATTGTACTCCTGCCCTCAAATCCCCCTACAATAATTTGTATCCCCTCCATTTGCCTTGTATTACATTTTCTTGAATATACTTTATAGTCAAATTCCACCCCCAAAAAAAACATATGTTCCATCAAGTCAAAAATTTAATCTTATGTGTTTGAGCTAGTTCAAACTTGACAACTCAAGAGACAACTGTTAAACTTTGATAAGAAATTACACTTCAGAAATTATCACTTTCTATAGAAAAGAAAGAAAATGAAAAAATCAGGACTTGATTTACTGTTTTGATGAGTATCTACAGTTAAGAAAGGCAGAAAAGGTTAATATAAATCAAACTTCAAAAATATATCTTGTGTGCATTTTTATAAGTGTTTCAGTAGACCAGCTGTTAAATATATACCAGCACACCTCTTTTGTACCTATCATAGATCTCTGAACATTTTTAAGTACGGATGACTATGATTTCATGGGTGAAAGAAATAAAAATATCTCTGATCTCCAAAGGAAATAAACTTTTGCAACATTCGACTTTTGATAGTGCCTCAGAGGTACCAAGAAGCTTAAAATGACTTGCTTTGAATCACAGTGTCAATTACAGCAGCAGAGCTTGGACGTGAGTCTTCTTGAGCAAAACTGAGCAAACTGTCTCTTACCTAGAACAAGAATGAGTTCTTCACATTTATTTGTTTAATCAATTGTCCAGGGGCTCTCTTTGCTTATCTGTGAAATAGTTGTTTCTTCCAAGATTTTATATTGTTCTAGGCTTTCAGTTTCTCATATATTGCTTATAGCCACAAATATTTTATTTAGTTTTTGTTTTTCCAAAAATATCAAAAGCCAGATAATACCCTGGAGAGCCAAAGAACAATTTATATCTTCTTTAACGCTTTTCTTAAACATTTAATTTTTATTTTTTCTCAATTACATATAAACAAAAATGTTAATTTTTTTTAAATGAGTTCCATGTTTTCTCCCTCTTTTGCCTTCCCCTCTCTTTGAAAAGCCAAGTAATTTGATGCATTCTACTTATGTTTAACCACCTCCACATACTGAAATTCCCCAATAGAGTAGGCATCAAGGTAATTAATTCCAACACCTGGGAGAAGAGACTATCCCTGACCTCATACCTAAAATCAATTTCCAAGTCTTACTAACTCATTTTCTGAGTCTAATAGTTCTTGCAAATACCTCCTAATTCAGGCCATGATGACCTTTCACTTTCACTATTCCATTAAGTCATTGATCTCCCTACCTTACAATCCGATTCATAGTTCATACAACTTTCAACATAATCTTAAGATCATGTTACTCTCAACTTCTAAGTTGGGGACAATGTTACTTGGGAGCAATAACTGGAGACCAGTTGCAGTTTGAATTTGGGAAGGGGGAATTTGAGGGGGCACACAGACACTGCCCCCCCAAGTAGTATTCATCCAATCAATAATTTCATTCCCCCTTCATTACATCAGTTTTCATTTGGCCAAAACTTCTATTTCTGAGATCCAACCAATCCAGCACATGGCAGAACCTTAGGAATATACAAATGCCTCATTCAGAACAGGAACATGTGCAAGCAGCTATGAATAAAGGCACTTATGTGGATTCTGTGCTATGATAGCATAGATAGCTTTATGCTATCTATACCTGTTTTTGAGATTGCCACTGATTATTATCACAATTATCTCTTTCAATTTTCCATTGTAACATTCTAGAAAACATTAAATTTTTTTTTTTCCATATCACTAATACTCAATTGACCTTTAATAGTATAAAACAATTACCATAAAATTCAGCAAACCTTACTTCTGGTAGTGGGCTGGCTGGTTTGGTTAGGATTCCTCCCACGTAAACAACATTAGGTAGAGTGGGTCTTGGGAACTCCAGTGCCACATCTGTACACAGCATCCAAAGGCTGGTCTCCTGAACCAAATCATACATGGATCTCACTGGAAGCAGGTTGTACTTCTGCATTATCCTTTCATATTTTGGAAGAACCAAATAGCTGATTCCTAATCTGGAAATGAGGTAAACGCCAGTGTTTTTCAACCTTTCCAGAAAGTTCATATTATCTGTGAGAAGTGAGTTAAATTCTGGAACATAAGACAATGGCATGGGAGCCCCCACTTCAGCAGGATACCAAAGACCTGTGGAAAATACTGCATACTTCACCCCTAAAAGGTGAGCTATAACAAATCCACACATCTCATTAGGATCCACGAGCAGCAAATCAAATTTTTCTTTTTTCAGGCCTTGTATCAAGGCACTGTTGCCAACCATCATCTCACAGTTCTTAGAATAGTGGTCCAGTATGTCGAACAGTTCTATTACTGTAAGTCTCCCAGAGAAAATATTCCGCATTTTAGACTGTAGGAAAGCATCTGAAGTGGTGCTGTTAAAGATTCCTGGATAACGCTGCAGTCCATAATGATTAGATGGCATGATGTCTCTGCCTTCGGACAGGAGAAACACTGTCTGGTGGCCTCTCTCATGCAATGCTGAGGCTAAGGTCTTGAAAATGTACATATGGCTTTCAAACATAATTGGCGGCACAACAACGATTTTGGCAGCCTTTGCTAGTCCAACAGCACTCCACAGGAGTACGAAAAACGGAGTGTAAGACTTCATAGCTGAAATGACAACCAGAAAATGACTTTAAAACAGTTTACAATTCTTCTGACTGTTTAGAACTTTCAAAATAAAATATTACACAATCATTATTTTGACATTCCCAATGATACATTTCACATCAATTAACTTTTTTTTTAATCTCCTAAGAATAAATATCCTAAGGATAAAATATCCCCTTACAAATATTAACTTAATATTGTATTGCAATGCAGTATATATAAGGGACAAAGATGTCATAAACGAAAATACAGCAGCAGTTTGTATGTGTCTACGTGTTTCACCCCCAGAAATCTCCCTGGCTATCCCTAAACATCCTTAAAAGATATGGTAATTCAAGACATCGACCTTCAAGGTAAATCAACAAACATCACATTGTTTCTCTACAAATAAATTTGCCTCAGTTTCCCCATCCCCTATAAAATAGGAATCCAAATAGCACCAACTTCCCAGGGTTTCTGTGAGGATCAAATGAGATAATATAGTGCCTAAAACATAGTAAGCAGAGGTTAGCTATTATGTCAACATATTGTTTGAACATAGATTTTTACAGAAGGCCTCTATGAATGGTAGATAGCCAGTCCGATGGAAATGCATTCAGTTCATTAAAAACCACAAAAGTGGACAAGTAGGGAGAAGAAAAAGAGAGGAATCAAAGGGAGAAATTTTTTCATCACCCTCTCTCTGCTTTCATTATATGCTATCAATCCTCCTGGCTTCTGTATCTCCCCCTTTCATTCCAGTGACAAAAAAAGGTAGGGAGTACAAACAGTTATAACACTAATCTCAACAATGAAAGGGATGGCAACAACAGCTATATCAATAGCTACTGCCACCCATTGATATCACATATTATTGCCTTTTCTGGCACAGGAAAAATTATAATTTGGCAACAGTGTACAGCATCTATCATCTCTGGACTTTGCAATGGTCTGCACAGACACTGGGTAAATATTCCATGTAAGTATCATAGAGCAGGGAGCCTGAGTTCTTATAACAAAAATAATAATAAATAATAATAGTAACTAATATTTTATAGTGCTTTTCAAATATTATCTTTTCTCTTCATAATAAGCCAAGGGAGCAGGTGCTATTTTATAGATAAAGAAACAAGAAAAAAAAAGAAGTTGAGTGACTTGCCCAGGGTCACATAACTGGTAAATATGGCTGAATTTTAACTCAGGTCCTCCTAATTCCAGGTCTGGTGCTTTATCTGGTTGACTACATTCTTCATCTCAAAGTAATTTTTCTTAAATAATTATTATTCTTTCAGAAATTTGCAAAAAAATCAAAGTAAATTACAAATTGATTATTTTTTTTAAACAAATCATTCCTTTTAGATTCAAAGAAAACTAAATGACTCAGGTCTGAAGTCAGGAAATCCTGAGTTCAAATCTTGTCTATGGGTATGATCCTGGGCAAGTCATTCAACCATGTTTGCCTCAGTTTCCTGATCTGCAAAAATGAACTAGAGAAGCAAATGGCAAACCAGTATCTTTACCAAGAAAACCCCAAATGTCACAAAAAATACTTTACACAACTGAAACAGCTGAACAAAAAATTCAAATTAGAGAAAATTGGCTGTAGTTTCTAAAGTCATATTCTGAATTAATTTTTTAAATAAATTTCATTGTTCTTTTAAAATAATACACACTTGATAATATCTGAATATCATACTGAAAAATAGAATTAATGCCTACTTTTAAAAATCTATTTTCTTTCTTATTGAATGAGTTCAATGGTTCTATTTCATCAATACAGGTAACTCCCAACCTGCAAAATCCACTTATCCCTCTCCACCATTTCTGTACTCTTTTCCATGCAGTCCTTTAAGTTCTGGGTGAAGGTGGTAAGGTTTCAGGAGGGACATATCCACTCTACCATAGGAGAGTCGATCTCTATCTCTCACACACACACACACACACACACACACACACACACACACACACACACACACACACCCTTCCCTCCCTACCTATCTACATTCACCTCTATTCCAAGGCCTTCAACAATACTTCTATAAAGATAATTTCTTTGAATTTAACTTCTGACTTCTTTAGTTATCATTACAAGATATTTTTATATACTTTTCAACAACATATCAAGCTTAACATGTCCAAAAGTAAATTTGATAATTCCTGTCCCCGGGGCCCTTCAAACATTGTCCTCATATAAAAACTATCTTTTTTTTTTAGGATACCTCTTAGTTTACCAAGATTGTACTTCTAAAGTTACTTTTAGTTTCTTCCTCTCTCAAATGTCTGTATACTTGCTGAAGAGTATTTTTTGTGTCCACCTCTGAAATGTCTTGCATTCTTCTCCTGATCTCTATCAGAATTCTCACCATCTTAGATTTATCTACTCTCACCAGAGTACCACAATAGACTCCTTTCAGTTCTTCCTGCCTACACTTTCCATACTCTTAATCCAACCTTCTTCTACTGTTCGTTGTTCCATAGAGCAATTATTATTTCCCTTTTAATATTAATGAATTTCCACTAGCTTTTTAAAACCCAACGTAAATGTATTTTGCTAGCCTCACAATCCTCACCCTATTCATTCTCTTTTTGGAAACTGCTGAACAAATTATAGTATGAAAATATAATAAGATAGTATTGAGCTTTTAAGAAATGAAGGAATGTTTTTTTCAGAACCTAGGACAGTTGCATGGACTGATGCAGAATGAATTGAACAGAATCGGAAATACAATATATACTGTAACAATATTGGTTTTTTATTTTAAAGCAATTTTTTAAAGATCCCTCAATAATGGAATGATAAATCATGATTCCAAAAGACAAAAATCATGTTTAATTCTTGACAGAGCAAAATAGCTAATTATGAAAAATAGGAAAACATATTTGGGTACAGCCAATAATAATTTGTTTTGTTTGATGATTCTTAAATACTACAAGGTGTTCTCTCTGTGTCTGTCTCTCCTTCCTTCCTTTTTATCTCTTCTTCCCTCTCCTTTTTTTTCCCCCTTATCCTCTCTCCTCCATCCTTTAGTGGCTCAGGGAAGAAAGATAAATGCCTAATCATTTTTTTCAATTAAAGATTAAATACTTAGAATTACTATGTCTAAAAATAAGAATAACTAGTTATAAATGTATATTTATTATTCACTTAATTTTACTAGAATTCACCTATTCACTTAATTTTAATCAGTCCGCTAGATTATCAGTGCAGAAAAACTTTAAATGTTGAAAGAGTATTCTAAATGAAAAATTCTTGTGTATTTCTTTTGTTTGTGCTTTCCCTCACATCCCCTTCCCTGTCCCCCAAAGATAATATTTAAACTTCATAGTAATGTGGTACAATAGAAAAGAGGGAACACTGATTGTGATGTCAGAGCAATGCTACTTAGCACTTTCTTTGTGACCTACAATCCTGAAATCACTACCTGTGTAGTCTTATGTATATAAGTTGTTAAAGTCCTATGAACTATAGTTTCCGTGTACATTAAAAGAGGTAACTGATCTAGGTATTTCTGGTATATCTTTCCTGCTCACATCCTATGATCTCTGACTATACAGACTCAAATTTAACAGAAGGAGGGGTCTTTTTGGACTCATTTTTTTCACATATAGCTGGCTTCACTTTTCCAGGCCAATTTTGGATACATGGATTCGGAAGACATCTTGGCTATAGGAGACTTTATGATCATGAATCTAACCTTAAAATTAGTTGTGTTTCTTAAGGGATTGACTCCTTCATTGAAGCATTCTAAGATCATTAAAAAAGTTAGGCAACAAAATATGATATTTGAGGAGGATGGCTCTTGGAGGAAGTGATGCTTTTTTTCCATTTTCCATTTTTATTTATTTGAAAAATAATTTATTATTCACTTAATTTTAATTACTTTAAATATACATTTGTTGATGCTTAAAATTAATTTTTAAATTAAGACTGCCTTGGACAATGGTGGCTACTTCATAAAAATTTATGGAACTGATTCAATAAGTACACAATAAATCTGTAGGTGGGGACATTTAAAGGGTACGTAGTCAATGGTTAAATCTAGTCCAAAGTAAATGATCAAGCCTTTCTCCAAATGCTGAATGATTTAAAAAATTTTCAGTTTCTGGGCTAGAAAAGCAGTCAGGTGTCTGGGGACTAGATAAAAGTATTGGGATCAGGACAATAAAAGAAGTTTATGAGATTTAGCAGCTTGTTCTCAGCCTGAGATGCTATGCTACAGTTTTCAAAATGAGATGGGTTAAGAAAAACATATATTTACAACAAAATAAAATCAACATTAAAATGTAAAATGTCAGGGTTACCTGAGATGTGTGTTCCTCTTGTTGCTGCTATATAAGGATGTCAGTTGTGGTAATCCAGAACCAAAGTGTGTACACTGATTTTTGTTGCTAATTAAAATTTTATTTATTATTTATATAATATTTAATTATTGTAATTATAAATTATTATTACTATAATGCTTAATTATAATATTATAAATATGCATATTATAATTAATATAATAAATTATTATTTATTAACCTATCTTTAAATTGAGGTTTACAAAGACTTGTTTACATACATCATCTTACTTGATCCTCAAAACAACTTAGATAAGGAGCATTAATATCATTTTCTCAGTTCTTGTCTCCCTTAACATTTCTTTCAATCAATATTTTGAACCCACTATGTGCCAGACTCTGTGCTAGATGCTATATTACAAGTACAAAGAATGAAAAATAAAATCTAACTTGAATACAAAGAAAGAAAAAAAATCTTATGGACATTACAAAAGGTTGATGATATAAAAAGCACAAAATTAGTATAAACTATTTATACATCTATTTATACAATATAGTAAGTATAACATGGAAGAAGGCATGAGATGTTGGAGGGATTACAAAAAGATTTCATGTAGAAGCTCTTCATAATTAAGTTCTGTGTGTACTCACTACCACCATTTGTCCAGGATGAGAAACATAAATTATACTGGATATATATATATATGCATACACATGTAGATGTGTACATGTAGCTAGTCATTCACATTTACATATATGTACCACTCACATGTGCACAGTTCCACAAGTCAGTGCAGTTATTGGCATTTAAAACTCTGTGTATATGTGTATATGTGTATACATGTACATGTATACACAGACCTGCTTTTTTCTCCCCTCACTACTACAGCTAAGACCAGCTTGGTATAAATGGCCCTTATGTCACATCATCATATGACAGTCGAGCACTCAAAGAATGATAAAGAATTTCTTTGTTTAGCTTCTGATGTCATCTTGTAACAAATAAGAAAATGCTAAAAAATCACATAAATAGAATCACAAAATGATTAGGCATATTGTTTATCCACTTCAGAATTTATCTGGCATTTATGATAAATTAACATAATATTTTATCTGTCAATGATTAGTTCTTCTCCTCAACTCCTAGTCAGTATGTCATTATTTTGGGAAGCCAAAAGCTTCTGGAAAAAAGTTAATCTGGCCAAAAACCTCATATTCTCAAAAAATAACCTAAATACCCTATGAATTAAATAGTATTCTGATCAACTTTGATTTTCAATATTTCAGGGTTTATAATAATCATTTGTTTTTGATGGTTCTAGTCCCTACAAAAATTACTTGCTTTGTACCTTGATAGTATTCTGTTTGCCTTCTATTCCCTAAACTCTAATGTCTATAATATGGACATATCACTTTCTGGGCATTTTTTCTAGGCAAACAACAACGACAATAAAAATATCCCTCATGATCAAGTAGCAACACAAGATATTTTCTTTCAGCCTCCTTCATAAAATTTCTTGGAAATTATCAGTGCAGAAGATTCTGGGAAGATGGTGGAATAGGTCAGAAAACTTTTAGAGTTTGAAATTTCCTCCACAAAAAAAATAAATATAACATGGCTTCAAAGCAACAAAAATAAACATAGAGTAAAGCAGTTAAGCAGTTATCCTTCTAAGACAACCAGAGAAGACAGAAGGAAAGACCACTCCCTTCAGGGTAGAGGCTCAGCCTGAGTGAAATGCAAACTCCAGACAGACTGCAGAATCATCAAATAACAAACCCTGGAGGCAGCAGGGTAGAGAGGTAGAGGGTAGAGAGCCTTAAAAACTTTCATTTTGCAAACAGTATGGTGGTCTAAGACTGAGAGAAAGTTGAAGGATCATACACTATCAAAGGATGCCAAGCACAGATATGCTGACTAGATTTACCCTGTAACAGCACACACCTGGTGAGTACAGTAATGAGGGGTTCTCCATTGACTGTGGACACAGTCAGTGGTTTCAGATCAGGAGCAGAGAGGACAGCTATAGTTTGCATCCACCTGAGTAGAATCACAAGCAACAAGACTCACTACCGGTGTAGCTGGAAGCCCTAGCTATGGCTTAAAAATGGAGAAAGGACCCCAAGGGTGGGACCCAAGACAGACCTCAGGAAATAATAGTAAGAAGGATCTGACAATTGCAGTATCATTCCCCATTACTTAGGACCAAAATTTGATTACACATTAGTGCTAAAACACTAGTTAAAAAACATATAGAGAGAACTAAAAATAATAATGTAATATATAATACAATAATAAATATCTATATAAAATATATGATAGAGCAACAAAAAAGTCACTCATTTTTTTCAATAAGAAAGATCAAATAGTCCCCAATTCAAAGTTTTTGGAAGTACTTAAAAAGGACTTTAAAATATAATAAGACAAATCAAGGGGAAAAAAATAGAAGAAAAACAAAAGAACAATCCAAGAAAATCAAGAAAATTATGAAAAGAAAGTTAACCAATTTGAAATGAAGAATCAAAAACTTAAGAAAACTCCTTGAAAACTAGAATTCAGCAATAAAGTAATGATGTTCTAACATGAC
Source organism: Sminthopsis crassicaudata (assembly GCF_048593235.1). Taxonomy (NCBI): domain Eukaryota; kingdom Metazoa; phylum Chordata; class Mammalia; order Dasyuromorphia; family Dasyuridae; genus Sminthopsis; species Sminthopsis crassicaudata. Next base: position 112,547,605 of record NC_133622.1, read on the forward strand.
AAGAAATCATAAAACAAAATAAAAATAAAAAAATAGAAAGTGAAACATCTTATTAGATTACCTGAAAAAGAGGATTAAAAAAGGGAATCTTGATACAATATTACAAGAAATTATCAATGAAAATTCCCTGAAATTCTACAACAAGAAGACAAAACAGAAATTGGAAAAATTCACTGATCACCACCTGAAGACATCGAAAAAGGAAAATTTACAGGAATATCACAGCCAAGTTTCAAAGCTCCCAGGTTAAAGACAATATTTTGGAAACAACAACAAAACAAATTAACTATCATGGAGATATGTAAAGGGCTGAAACTCTGAATGGGTGCACTGGAATCCAACAACTGAGCACTTAAGGCTAATTACCTATTGGACAATAACTCTATTCCATGCTGGCTGGATCTTTTGGTATATACAGATAATTGTAGGAGAGATTAGGGGATGGAGTGAGACAAGCCAGAATCACTTTGGAGGAGGACAAGGAGAAGGGAGTGCTTGTGGCAGTTTTGTAGGTCCCCTTCACTTCTCCCCTAAAGACCAAGAACTTTTGCTTATCCTGACTCCGGCTGATTCTAAGGCTTCCAGAGAGCTAACCCACAACTTACTGAGATACAATAAGGATCATCATTATTTGTAGTTTGAAAGAAAAGTTTGGGCTGAGCTGAGTATGATGGTGTGTTTCCCAAAACAAACAAACAAAACTGTAGGAAGAGACAAAAAGGAATAATTATCTCATACAATGAGGCATAAAAGGAAATAAATGATACAGAAGATGATAGTAAGGGGAGTAGTGCTGGAACATTGTTCTCATAAAGAATGAGTTAAAGAGAGAAATGTAGATGGACAGATAAGATAGCTGGATGGATAGATATACATACATACACACACAGAAAAGTATATATATATATATATAAATTCAGAAAGAATTAAGAGAGGAAGGGTTTAGGGTGTGGAAGAGGATAAGAGGAAGTTTTAGTGAAGCAGGTAGATTAAGGAATAGGAGGGCAAGACAGAGGGTAGAAGCAAAATGAGAAATGAGGAACAATAGGATAAATAAGGTAAGAAGGATAGGGAGGAAAATAGTTCTTCCTATTTACACAAGCAATTGTAGCTTAGAATATGAATGGGACAAATTTACCCATAAAATGAAAATGGACAGCAGATTGACAATTTGAATTCTTCTTCTTCTTCTTCTTCTTCTTTTTTTTTTTTTTAAACCTGAGGCTGGGGGTGACTTGCCCAGGGTCACACAGCTAGGAAGTGTTAAGTGTCTGAGATCAAATTTGAACTCGGGTCCTCCTGAATTCAAAGCTGGTGGAAAATTTGAATTCTACTATGTGTTGCTTTCAGGAAACATTATAAAAATGAGAAATGCAAACAAAGATAAAACAAAGGGCAGGAGTAGAATTTATTATGCATTTTATTATCAGAATCTCAGACAAAATTAAAATAGATCTAATCAAAAATGAAAAAATATACTGTGACTATACTGACAGCATTATTATTCAATATTGTTTCATTTAAAATACCTAAACAGTGTAAAATATCTGAGCATATACCTGCCAAAACAGAAATAGAAACTATATGAACACGAACATAAAAAATCTTTTTATGCAAATACATTCAGATATAAATAACTGAAATAATATTTATTGTTCATGGTGTGAGAAATGCCAAAAAGTTGGGTTTCCACAGTGTTATAAGCTTTGAGTAGTGTGGGATAGTGGGTCCCACAAACCAAGAAGTTTTCAGAAGGTGAGAGGTTAATGAAGATTAGGATTCACAGAACAATTAAGTGATCAACAGATGCCTTGAACAAACAACAAATAGGGAGGCTAGGAAGAAAGAGGTAGATTTTAGAAAACCACAAACTTAAGATGTCTATTCAGCCCCAATTAGTTGGGGTCAATGACTTGACTAAATGACTACTGTGCTAACTGAATATTAAACACCACACCCAAGAGGAGGAGTTTTCTACCATTTGTGAACATGGGATGGGGGAAGGGGAGAGGATATTTTTATTCACATTAAAGGGAAACACGCAGTGGGTGTATTATTAAGACTGTAACCCAAATGGAACAAACCAATCCCTTCTCTGAAGGAAGAGACTGCATCACTTGAGCAAGTATAAAGGTTTCCCTACTTCTCTTCACGAAGAGGAATGGGACCCATTCTGGTCAGACATGTTAAGACAATTAAGATTTTTAATATATTCAGTGTCATTCCAATCAAACTACTAAAAAAAATATTTTTACAGTTAGAATAATAACAAAGTTCATTTGAAAGAGAAAAAGTTAAGGAACTTCAAAGAAATCAGGGGAAAAAGTCAAGAAGATTCGGCAATATCAGATTTTAACAGCAACATCAGATCTTAAACTATATTAGAATGGAGAACAATCTTAAAGTGTAAAAATGATAATTTTAACTATTTCAAATTAAAATCTTCTTGTAAAAATAAAATATATATACCAAGAACAGAAGGAATACAGAAAAATGGGAGAAAAAAACTTTCACAATCTCAGATAGAATGTGATTGAGTTTGGAATACTGCTGTGGTGCAGGAAATGATGAGTTGGTGATTTAGAAAAACATGGGAAGACTTGGACCTGTAAAGGAAATTGCTATCCACCTTCAGGGAAATAGATGACGGACAGAAATAAGCATAGTATGGTCTTATATATGTGTGTGTGTGTGTATACATGTGTGTATATATATATATATATATATATATATATATATATATATATATATGTATGTATTTTATATCTATCTTCCATGCTTAATTATAGCTTTCTTTAAGGAGGGAAGAAGAGAAAGAAATACAGTAAAAGTACATAGAGAACAAAAGAAAAATAAAGAAGCAAATAAAAGCTAGGAAGCTTTGAAAACAATATGTAGCATTTTATTTATATAGGTTTTCTTAAAATGGAAATTTATTATTTGCATTGAATACTTTTCTTATGGTATACTATATACATGGAAATTTTTTTCTTCTCATTTTGTATTTAAGTTTAAAAAGTTTTTAAATATTAAATAAAAAATAAGGAAATTATCATAACTTCTTAACAAGTGAACATCACTTATCATTATTATTATTATTATAAAGTTATTATTTTATTAAAATATTCTGCATATAAGAGAAGTGTTCTAATTTTTTCTCAAGGCATTGGGCTCCCGCTCCCTCTAGACCCAAGATCTCATGATTGAGGTGTTCATGGATAGATTTCAGGTAGTCTGTGAACTCAGATGGGAAACACTAATCTTTGGCTTCCATTACAATCCTATGTAATTTGTTTTGTGAATTTAAAAACATTATTCTAGAAGAATCCATGAGTTTCATTAATCTTGCCAAAATAATCTATGACACAAAAATGGTTTAAAACCCATGCTCTAAGAAACGGGGACACTGAGTGAATGCCCATCAGTTGGAGAATGGCTGAATCAGTTATGTTATATGAATGTTATGGAATATTATTGTTCTATAAGAAACTATCAGCAGAATGATTTTAGAGATGCATGGAGAACCTTACATGAACTGATGCTGAGTGAAATGAGCAGGATCAGAAGATCCTTATATACTTCAACAATACTATATAATGATCAATTCTGATGGATGTGGCCCTCTTCAGCAATGAGACGAACCAAATCAGTTCCAATAGAGCAGTAATGAACTGAACCAGCTACACCCAGCAAAAGAACTCTGGGAGATAACTATGAACCACTACATAGAATTCCCAATCCCTCTATTTTTGTCCTCCTACATATTTTATTTCCTTCACAATTGTACACTTTTTCAAAGTCCGATTCTTTTTGTACAGCAAAATAATTATTTGGAAATGTATACATGTATACATATTGTATAATTTAACTTATACTTTAACATATTTAACATGTATTGGTCAACCTGCCATCTGGGGGAAAGGGTGGGGGGAAGGAGGGGAAAAGTTGGAACAAAAGGTTTTGCAATTGTCAATGCTGAAAAATTACCTATGCATATATCTTGTAAATAAAAATCTATAATAATTTTTAAAAAGATTATATGATGATCAATTCTGGAGGCTATGGCTCTTTTCAACAATGAGATGATTAATGCCGATTCCAATGATCTTGCCAAGAGAGCCATCTACACTCAAGAGGCTATGAGAACTGAGTGTAGATCACAACATAGCATTTTCACTCTTTCTGTTGTTTGCTTGCATTTTGTTTTCCTTTTTGATTTGATTTTTCTTGTGCAACAAGATAATTGTATAAATATGTATGCATATATTGGATTTAACATATATTGAATTACATCTAGGGAAGAGAGTTGGAGGAAGGGGGGGGACTGAAACACACAAGGTTTTGCAAGGGTTAATGATGAAAAATTATCCATGCATATGTTTTTTAAAATAAAAAAGCTTTAATAAAAAAAATCTAAATAAAAGAAAAAAAAACTAACAATTGTTTAAAAAAAAAAAATCCATGCTCTAAGATCTTCATTGAATTGGTGCAGCAATGTGGTTAAATGGAAGTATAGTTGATTTGGAGAAAAAAAAATGCCTAAGTTCTGGCTATACTATTGTGACTTTGGGTTACCAGTTGAGCCTCTTTCCCTCTATCAACCTATCAGTTTCCAATTAGATGAGGATTAACCATACTACTCCATAAGGAAAGCTCTGTTTCCTTTTCTGAGAAATATTTTTTTCATACAAACTTGAAGCTCAAATTTTAAAAATGGGTGCTAAGTGTTTTAAAAAGTCGTTCAGGGGACTTCCGGCCAAGATGGCTGCATGGAGGCAGACAGCTGCTTGAACTCTGTTTTCTCTCAGGAATTACTTCATGACAAGCCTCGGAATTAATGCTTGACAGAAAAGAAACCCACAAATAATCACCAACAGAAGAATCTTTGAAATTCGCCAGAGAAGGTTTATGTTTGCTCAGGGGAGGGGATGAACAGACTGGGCACAGACTGAGGGCAGGCAGCCAGAGCAAGACAGACAGCTCACAGCTCAGACAAGAGGGGGGAGGGGTGCGATCTCTGCCATTTCTGCAAAAAGACTTTTACCCCAGTGCAGATACTCCATCTTGGCAGCAAGCCAGGAACAGCGGAAAGGGTGTAAACACCAGAGGTAAAGAATAAAACCCCAGAAAGCTAGCATCTCTACAGACCTGGCCACCCACACCCCTACCCAGAGTGACTCAGCCTGTTTATAGAGGAAGCTAGTTAACACCATCCAGCCCCATCCCTCCCAAAAACAGACCAATTGTTTCTCTAGTCAATTTGTTTTCTTTGATTCTCACTCTGACAAAATGAACAAAAAATTCAAAAGGGCTCTAACCATTTACAGCTTCTGTATGGAGAGAGAGCAGACTTCAAATACTGAGGAGACTAAAAACAGACTGTCCCCAGAGGAATCCCCTAAGGGGGAGATGATCTGCTCCTCAATGCAAAAGAATCTCATAGAGCAAATCAAAAAGGCTCTCACAAGAGAAGAGAACTGGGAAAAGGAAAGGGAAGCTTGGCAAGAGAGTCTGGAGAAGTCATCCAGAGTGGATAAAGAGATCAAATCATTGAGAAATAAAATTAGTGAATTAGAAAAGGCAAACAACTCCAAGGAAAACAGGATTAGTGAGCTGGAAAAAGAAAACAGCTCTCTAAAAAATAAAATGGATAAAATGGAAAAAAAATTCCACAGAAGATAAAAACTCAATTGGACAATTACAAAAAGATATTAAAAAAGTGAGTGAAGAAAGCACATCATTGAAAATTAGACTTGAACAAGTAGAAATGAATGACTCAAGGAGAAACCAAGAAGTAGCCAAGCAAAACCAGAAAAATGAAACAATTGAAAAGAATGTCAAGTAACTTATTGGAAAGATGGAAAACAGATCCAGGAGAGACAATTTGAGAATAATCGGACTCCCTGAAAAATGTGAGGAAAAAAAGAGCCTGGACACTATTTTCCAGGAAATTATCAAAGAGAACTGCCCAGATGTTTTGGAAATAGAGGGTAAAATAGACATTGAAAAAATTCATTGATCACCTACTGAAAGGGACCCTAAAATCAAAATGCCAAGAAATATACTGGCCAAATTCAAGAACCATCAGATGAAGGAAAAAATACTGGAAGCTGCTAGAAAAAAGCAATTCAGATATGGAGGAGCCACAATAAGGATAACCCAGGATGTAGCAGCGTCCACATTAAAAGAATGAAGGACCTGGAACATGATATTCTGAAAGGCTAAGGAACTTGGTATGCAGCCAAGAATAACTTACCCAGCAAAAATGAGCATTGTTTTCCAGGAAAGAAGATGGACATTTAACGAAATAATTGAATTCCATCTATTCTTGATGAAAAAATCAGATCTACACAAAATGTTTGATCTTCCAATACAGAACTAAAGAGATTTCTAAAATGGTAAAAAGAAATCTTGAGAACTATATTTCTGCCATAAAGATATGTAAAGAACACATGTATAATTTATCCTAGAAACTAGAGGTGGAAAGGAAATTATATCATAAAAAAGGGTAAAGTGGTAGTACTACATCTCATGAAGAGGCAAAGGTAACCTATTATATCTGAGAGAAAGAAAGGAGGGGGATGAACATAGTATGTATCAATAGAAATATTCGATTTATGGTGAAACTTCTTCCACTTCATTGAAAAGTGAGAGGGAAGGAGTAAGCTAAGGGTAAGGGAATACAGAAATTGTGAGGAAAAGGGGTAAAATAGGGGGAGGAACTTTAAGGTGGGGGAGGGATACTAAAAAGGGAAGGCTGTGAAAACCAAGTGGTATTCACAAGCTTAATACTGGGTAGGGGGGCAAGTGGGAAGGAAAGGAGAAAAGCATAAACAGAGGTTACAAGATGGCAAGCAATATAGAATTAGTCATTCTAACTATAAATGTTAATGGGGTAAACTCCCTCATAAAGAGGAAGCAGTTAGCAGACTAGATTAAAAGTCAGAATCCTACTATATGTTGTTTACAGGAAACACACCTGAAACAGGGTGATACAGGTGAAGCCAAAAAAGCAGGGGGGGTAGCCGTCCTCATCTCAGATCAAGTTAAAACAAAAATTGATCTAATTAAAAGAGAGAAGGAAGGGCATTATATCCTGCTAAAGGGCAGCATAGATAATGAAGCAGTATCAATATTAAACATATACTCACCAAGTGGTACAGCATCTACATTCTTAAAAGAGAAATTAAGAGAGCTGCAAAAAGAAATAGACAGCAAAACTATAATAGTGGGAGATCTCAATCTTGCACTCTCAGAATTAGATAAATCAAACCACAAAATAAATAAGAAAGAAGTCAAAGAGGTAAATAGAATACTAGAAAAGTTTGATATGATAGACCTTTGGCGAAAGCCAAATGGAGACAGAAAGGAGTACACTTTCTTCTCAGCAGTTCATGGAACCTATACAAAAATTGATCATATATTAGGACATAAAAACCTCAAAATCAAATGCAGTAATAGTAAATGCATCCTTTTCAGACCACAATGCAATTAAAATTACGTTTAATAAAAAGCCAGGGGAAAATAGACCCAAAATAATTGGAAATTAAATAATCTTATAATAAAGAATGATTGGGTAAAACAGCAAATCATAGACATAATTAATACCTTCACCCAAGAAAATGACAGTAATGAGACATCATACCAAATTGTGTGGGATACAGCCAAAGCAATAATAAGGGGAAATTTTACATCTCTAGAGGCCTACTTGCATAAAATAGAGAAAGAGAGGGTTAACCAATTGGGCTTACAACTAAAATTGCTAGAAAAGGCACAAATTAAAAACCCCAGACAAACACAAAACTTGAAATTCTAAAAACAAAAAGTGAGATTAATAAAATTGAAAGTAAAAAAAACTATTGAATTAATAAAACTAAGACTTGGTTCTATGAAAAAACCAACAAAATAGACAAACCCTTAGTAAATCTGATTTTAAAAAAAGGAAAGAGAAAAAGAAAATTGTTAGTCTTGAAAAATGAAAAGGGAGAACTCACTACTAATGAAGAGGAAATTAGAACAATAGTTAGGAGCTAATTTGCTTAACTTTGTGCCAATAAATTCGATAACTTAAAGGAAATGGAAGAATACCTTCAAAAATATAGCTTGCCCAGATTAACAGAAGAAGAAGTAAATAGTCTAAATAGTCCCATTTCAAAAAAAGAAATAGAACAAGGTATTAACCAACTCCCAAAGAAAACATCCCCAAGGCCAGATGGATTTACATGTGAATTCTACCAAACATTTAAAAAACAACTAACTCCAATGCTATATAAACTGTTTGAAAAAATAGGGGATGAAGGAGTCCTACCAAATTCTTTTTATGACACAGACATGGTACTGATACCTAAACCAGATAGATTGAAAACTGAGAAAGAAAACTATAGACCAATCTCCTTAATGAATATTAATGCTAAAATCTGAAATAAGATATTAGCAAAAAGACTTCAGAAAATCATCCCCAAGATAATACACTATGATCAAGTAGGATTTATACCAGGAATGCAGGGTTGGTTTAATATTAGGAAAACTATTAGTATAATTGTCCATATTAATAATCAAATTAATAAAAACCATATGATGATTATCTCAATAGATACAGAAAAAGCATTTGATAAAATCCAACACCCATTCCTACTAAAAACACTTGAGAGTATAGGAATAAATGGACTATTCCTTAAAATAATAACGAGCATATATTTAAAACCTTCAGTAAACATCATATATAATGGAGATAAACTAGAACCTTTCTCAGTAACATCAGGAGTGAAACAAGGTTGCCCACTATCACCATTACTATTCAGTATAGTACTAGAAACGCTAGCCTCGGCAATAAGAGCCGAGAAAGAGATTCAAGGAATTAGAGTAGGAAATAAGGAAATCAAACTATCACTCTTTGCAGATGACATGATGGTATACTTAGAGAACCCCAAAGACTCTGCTAAAAAGCTATTAGAAATAATTCAGAACTTTAGCAAAGTTGCAGGATACAAAATAAATCCACATAAATCCTCAGCATTTTTATACATTACCAACACAATCTAAGAGCAAGAGATACAAAGAGAAATTCCATTCAAAATAACTGTTGATAGTATAAAATATTTGGGAATATATCTACCAAAGGAAAGTCAGGAATTATATGAGCAAAATTAGGAAACACTTGCCGCAAAAATAAAGTCAGATTTAAATAATTGGAAAGACATTGAGTGCTTTTGGATAGGCTGAGCAAATATAATTAAGATGACAATACTCCCTATTTATTCAGTGCTAGACCAATCAGACTCCCAATTAACTATTTAATGACCTAGAAAAAATAACAACAGAATTCATATGGAACAACAAAAGGTCAAGAATTTCAAGGGAAGTAATGAAAAAAAAATTAAATGAAGGTGGTCTAGCTGTACCTGATCTAGCAATATATTATAAAGCAACAGTCACCAAACCATTTGGTATTGGTTAAGAAATAGACTAGTTGATCAGTGGAATAGGTTAGGTTCACAGGGCAAGATAGTGAATAAAAATAGCAATCTAGTGTTTGACAAACCCAAAGATCCCAACTTTTTGGAGAAGAATTCATTACTTGACAAAAACTACTGGGAAAACTGGAAATTAGTATGGCAGAAACTAGGCTCGGACCCACATTTAACACCACATACTAAGATAATATCAAAATGGGTCCAAGATTTAGGCATAAAGAACGAGATCATAAATAAATTAGAGGAACATAGGATAGTCTACCTCTCAGACATGTGGAAGAGGAATTTGTGTCCAAAGGAGAACTAGAGATTATTATTGATCACAAAATAGAAAATTTTGATTACATCAAATTAAAAAGGTTTTCCACAAACAAAACTAATGCAAACAATATTAGCAGGGAAGTAACAAATTGGGAAAACATTTTTACAGTTAAAGGTTCTGATAAAGGCCTCATCTCCAAAATATACAGAGAATTGACTTTAATTTATAAGAAATCAAGCCATTCTCCAATTGAAAAATGGTCAAAGGATATGAACAGACAATTTTCAGATGATGAAACTGAAACTATTTCCACGGATATGAAAGTGTGTTTCAAATCACTATTGATCAGAGAAATGCAAATTAAGACAACTCTGAGACACCACTACACACCTGTCATAATGGCTAAGATGACAGGAACAAATAATGAATGTTGGAGGGGCTGTGGGAAAACTGGGACACTGATGTATTGTTGGAGTTTGGGAAAGAATCCAACCATTCTGGAGAGTAATCTGGAATTATGACCAAAAAGTTATCAAAATGTGCATACCCTTTGACCCAGCAGTGCTACTACTGGGCTTATATCCCACGGAAATACTAAAGAAGGGAAAGGGACGTGTATGTACCAAAATGTTTGTAGCAGCCCTTTTTGAAGTGGCTAGAAACTGGAAAATGAATGGATGCCCATCAATTGGAGAATGGTTGGGTAAATTATGGTATATGAAGGCTATGGAATATTATTGTTCTGTAAGAAATGACCAACAGGAGGAATACAGAGAGGTTTGGAGAGATTTACATGAAATGATGATGAGTGAAACGAGCAGAACTAGGAGATCATTATACACTTCCACAATGATACTGTATGAGGATTTATTCTGATGAAAGTGGATATCTTCAACGTAGAGAAGAGCTAATCCAATTCCAATTGACCAATGATGGACAGAATCAGCTACACCCAGAAAAGGAACACCGGGAAATGAGTGTAAATTGTGAGCATTTTTTTTTCTTCCCAGATTATTTTTACCTTCCGAATACAATTCTTCCTTTGCAACAACAACAACAACAACAACAACAACAAAAATTCAGTTCTGCACATATATATTGTACCAAGCATATACTATAAGATATTTAATATATATGGGAATGCCTGCCATCTAGGGGAGGGGGTGGAGGGAAGGAGGGGAAAAATTAGGAACAGAAGGCAGTACATGGGATAATGTTGTTAAAAAAAAAAATACTATGCATGTGTACTGTCCAAAAAAGTGCTATAATTATAAAATTAATTTAAAAAAAGAAAAAAAAAGTATTTCAGATGCTTTATAAATATCAATTACTGATATTATAATGAATGTATGTATGTATCAGTTATTGCTTAGAAAATTTCTAATCCTACAACTTTACAAGTATTTAATGTTCATTTTTGTTTGGAAAAGAGGATACCTAGAACGTTGTAGATCATCTGGTTCAGTTACATTTTTGAAATAGTTCAACTTAAGTCTTTATTTTAAAAAATAGTTAGTACCAGGTAACAGATAATTAAGAATGTAAATGGAACAAGTAGTAAAGATTCCTAAATTTTACGTCTTGTCATTATATATCATTTGTTTTTCAAAATAGACCATGAAAATATTTCAGATATTAAACCAAGAAAACTGATTAGTAGAATATCTTTGGGTACCTAAACTAAAACAGTAACATTGAGACAAATTTATGAAATAGCTTATAACACTACAGAGTTATAACTCAATGTTGGATTTAGGCAAATAAAATAAAATGTTTTACTACCCTGAATTTTTCTTGCAACAACATTTTTTTTCAGCTTAAAGAGATATATAAATCATATCTCTACTTAGATTATACCACTTTGGAAGAACTGAAAATTCACAAACTCCAAAAACTAATCTTGAAAACTTTATTACAAAAACGTAAGTTTGGAACACTGTCCCACTACCCCCAAAGCAGAACCCAGTGCCCTTAAGGAACATATATGATCTCAATCTTTTTGGATGGACAAGATTTAGTTAGAGGGAGGGGAGAAAACACAGTGGGAAGAATAAAACAAGTAACCAAAAACCTGAGATTAGAGATAAGAATGGCACATGACTACTAGGAAACCACTAGAATGAAATACTGGAGTGAAGATTACATTTTGAGGAATAATCGGTATAAAATGGTGAGGGAGGGAGGAGGTAGAACATAATAAATAATTAATAAATACTAAAATAGTAAATATATATAATTTAATAATAAAAATTTTTGAGTTTGAAAGCCAGTTTGAGAGATTTACATTTAAGAGAAGCTATTGTATATTCTTGAGCCTTACAAGAGTGCTACAAGGAAAATGGCATTTTAAGATGATTTTTGTTAGTACTAAATAGGATAAAGGACACAAAGAAAGAAAGCAAAGAAATCACTTAAAATAAAAATACAGACATAAAGTCTTTTAGACTCCATTAGAATATTGGCAGTGGGGATAAAAAAAGGAGGCAATGAAAAGACTTTTGGAGGAAAATGACAAGATTAATAAGACGATATTGAGAATTAAATATTTTTTAGGGTGACTATAAGAACAATGATACTCCTAATAAGAAATGGAACAATTGAGATACTAATCCAGAAAGGAAGGGGGAAAGAATGATGATTCTCTGTAGGCAACTAGAAAGATGAAACTGGAGCACAAGTGAGAAAAACTTCAGTTTTCAGAATTATCCCCAACAGAAGTCTTCACCAGAGGGAATAAAAATTCACATGGAAACAGAAGAGGAGACTGTTAAAGACAGACTTTCAGAGGTATTCACTGTTAAGGAGCTAAAAGAACAGTCAGCAAAAGGAGATAGTAGGAGTGGTGTAAAAAGTAGAAGGGGAACAACAAAAAGACCTTTCAAGAATACAAAAGAAGCAATAACTATATAAGTATGGCATTGATAATAAGTGCCTAAATCTAAGTACCAAAAGTTCTATATCTTGGCACCCTCTTTGTAGTGGCCAGAAACTGGAAACTGAGTGGATGCCCATCAATTGGAGAATGGCTGAATAAATTGTAGTATATGAATGTTAGGGAATATTGTTCTGTACAAAATAACCAACAGGATGATTTCAGAAAGGCCTGGAGAGACTTACATGAACTGATGTTGAGTGAAATGACCAGGACCAGGAGATCATTATATACGTCAACAGCAATACTATATGATGATCAATTCTGATGGACGTGGCCCTCTTCAATAAAGAGATGAACCAAATCAGCTCCAATAAAGCAGTAATGAATTGAACCCAGCTACACCCAGCGAAAGAACTCTGGGAAATGAGTATGAACAATTACACAGAATTCCCAATCCCTCTATTTTTGTCCACGTGCATTTTTTATTTCCTTCACAGGTTAACTGTACATTATTTCAAAGTCTGATTCTTTTTATATAGCAAAATAACTGTATGGACATGTATGCATATATTGTATTTAACTTATACTTTAACATATATAACATGTATTGGTCAACCTGCCATCTGGGGGAAAGGGTGGGGGGAAGGAGGGGAAAAGTTGGAACAAAAGGTTTTGCAATTGTCAATGCTGAAAAATTACCATGCATATATCTTGTAAATAAAAAGCTATATAATTATACCGGGGGAGGGGGGGGGAAGTGGTATAGTGTTATCTTGAGACAAATTATGCAATTACTATTGTACAATGACCATATTGTATTTGTACTAGAAATGCAAGCATACTTTGACAATAAAGAAAGCAATTAGAAAAAAATTTTTTTTTTTACCTGGGGAGGCAAGACTAAGGACTTCAACACTTTCTATTGGTAGGAAGTAAAGGGAAAGAGGCCAATTCAGAAAATAAGCATTTGCTCCTAAATATTCTATTATTGTTGCTATTATACAAGTTCATGAACAATTTCATCCATGCTTGATGGCTCCATTTTTACATAGAGCCTGGAGTAAAAATTAAATTGCATTCAAAAGACAATTGAAGACATGCCCTGTTTTGTTTTGGGGTTTTTCCCCCTTTTTTTCTTAATGGTCAAATGAAAAAAAATTATAGAGAGGTAAGTTTTAAGCTGATTGTTTAATTTTACAAAAGGACTAATGATAGGAATACACAAATAATTAAAGAAATGAAAATGTAAACAATACTGAGATGCTACTTTGTACCAATTAGATTGGCAAAATTGACAAAAAAAGGAAAATGACAATTGCTGGAGAGGCTGAGGGAAAACAGTGCTATTAATGCACTGGTGGTGGAGTCATGAACTATCCAAACAATTTTGGAAAGTAACTTGGAACTAAGCCCAAAAAACTATTAAACTAGACTCAAGAGATAACATTACTAGGTTTATATCTCAAAGAAATCAAATAATGAGGAAAATGATCCATCTATGTAAAAAATAATTATAGTAGTTCTTTTTTGCTGAGACAATGAGCTGAAAACCAAGAAGATGCCAATCAATTAGAGAATGAACAATTGATAGGATATTTAGCTCTGCTATGGGAAATGACAAAAAATAACGGTTTCAGAAAATCTGGGAAAAATTGTATGAACTAATGAAAAGTAAAATGAGCAGAAGTAGCAGAACAATTCATATGTATATAATACTACTATAAAGATAATTGACTTTGAAAGATTTAATAACTGACAACTGATGTTTCTTAGTTATTTTCAGTCATGTCACCTTCATGGCACCTTTTTGGGTTTTCTTAGCAAAGATACTAGAATAGTTTATCATTTCCTTATCCAGTTCCTTTTACAGATTTGGAAACTGAAGCAAACAGGATTAAGTGACTTGTTCAACATCATACAAGTATCTGCAGCCAAATTTGAACTTAGCTCTTCCTGAGCTTAGTCTCTTCTATTCTATCCACTGTGCCACCTAACTACCTCCCCAATACCCGCCTCCCACACACACACCTACACCTAAAATAACCAACCACAATACCAAATGCCTCATTATGAAGTGTACTATCACAACCAGATTGGAAGGTGAAGGACTTAGAGTACACTGAAGCATATTTTCTCATTTTTCTTTTATTTTCTCTTTCATTTATTTTAGATTTGGTTATTGTGCTTATCTGTTTTGTATGCCTGTACATATCTGTAATGAGTTTTACTTTTCTGATCTTCTAAATTGATAAAGGAGAAGATAAGAAAAAAGAAACAATTTAGGCCTGAAAACTAAAAAAGAAAAAAAAAAAAAAAAGGAGTAATTGGATTTATTTGATGAAAAAGTAGTTTCATTTCAAGCTAAGATGCCTGCCTGAACAGTCAGTTCTCTGAGCCCCCCACAAACCTATACTATCAAAAATTTGAAGATTGCATCAGGTCCAATAATGATCAAGAAATCCAATAGTAAATAAACTACAGAAAGTTGCTAATTTTACTCTTGAATTGCACAAAAGTTTAGCCAGAAGGCCTATTACTACCTATGTAATAAAAAGAGGTTCCACAAGCAAATCTAGTTGGTCAGAGAAGGCAGACAAGTTTGCTCTAAAGGAGGATAAGAAACCAGAGACTTCCAGAGACATATGAACCTTTGAAGTTTCACTGTCCAGAGGCAGCAAGAATGGAGGACTCCTTTAAGAATGTCAAAGGATGACCAGAAAGGTCAAAGGTCATAAGAAATTCATAAGGAAGTCCAAACATAAGCAAACAATATTTGTATCTAGACAGTTCAAGTACTCAAACTACTAACCCCAGAAACAAAGATCAGGGACATGTACCCAAGCAATACCTAGCTGAGCCAATCATTCTGGCCTTGGCATAAGGCCCAATTCAGAAATTTAAGCTTAAAAATTAATGAAGCTAAGCCAATAAATACTTTAAAAAGTATTATATATAGGACCTAGAGATTTCTAAAAATACAGCTTATAAAGGGAAAATAACTACATAATTAATGACTGCAAGTAAAGATTTTAAAAAAATTCTACAAGCAATATATGAATACAAGCAAGACATTAAAAAATAAAAAGGAAGAATAGATGTATAGGGTCACAGACAGTGGGGAAATTCTGGGTGAGGTATAAGACCCTTCAGCCCAGAGGGAACCTGATAACAATGTCTGGTTCAGCTATCCATTTCCATTAGGGGTTCTTGGCCTTCCTGAAAAGTCTGGGGGCAGTGACAATATGTGTTGTGATTGAAGCAGAGTGATACCAGGTGGCAAACTACAAATAGCAAGTTGTTTATGTGGTCCCCAGTGCACAGTATATACTGGACGCATGCCCAGTGTTTTTGTTACATAAGGGTATGAGGGTATAAAAGGGGGAAAGTTCTTGAAATAAATGGACTCCATTTTCCCACCATTCTGAGGAGTCCTGCCTCATCGTTTCTCCACTAAGAAGGTATATCTTAATTACCCCAGTGTGGGAGCTATAGAAAGCAATGGTATATTTTGTCACTCCAACTTGGGGGCTCTAGAAAGCAGGACACAATAAATAGATCAGAAAACAAAGTGACCCAAGTAATGAATTCCTTGAAAACTAAACAAGACTAAACAGAAATCAATGATTTTGCAAGAAAGAAATTTTAGAACAAAATAGAAAAGACTGAAGAAAATTAGTTATATTAGATAACAGAAAACTGACCTCGAAAAACACTGAGAGGAAAAGCCTAAACACTATTGAATGAAACAACATATGAAAAATGGCCAGATTTATGAGAACCAGGAGACAAAAATAGAAGGAATTCAGTAATCACCTCCTCTAAGACTCCACACCAAAATCCCTGTTGTCGAAGCAAAACAAATTTCCCAATAATTAAGAAATTAAAAAGGAGGAAGGGGAAAAACAGTAAATAACTACAGCAAAAGCTGCCCATCATTAGGGGAATGGCTGAATAAACTGTTGCACATGAATACAATAGAATATTATGTATAGTAAAAAAAATGAAAAAAGATTTCAAAGAAATGGTAAAGGTTAAGTGATTTTTAAAAAATTATTAATTGGTTAAAATGACCAGGACTAGAAGAACAATTTATAAACCTATACTGCAAAGAAAATATCTTAAGAATGACCAACTATGTCATCAAATGACAAAGTATATTACCCACAAGAAAGAGGTGATGAGATAAAGGTGCAGGAGATAAAGTTTTGTATTTGAAAATGACGTGTCTTCATTTGGTTGACTGTTTATTAGTTAAACTGTGTGTGTGTGTGTGTGTGTGTGTGTGTGTGTGTGTGTGTGTGTGTGTGTTGGTTTTTAAGTGGATGTGAAAAGTGGGATCAAAAATAGGTTAGCAAACAAGGAAGCCAAAAAAGGGGGATAAGGATAGTCAAATTTTTTTTTTTAAATACACAGAAGAAATCAGAAAGTTCAGATGGAAGCAAAGACAAAGCAGGACAGTTTGTAAAATAATGTGCAATGTATTACATTATAAAAGCAGTATAAAGATTCAATTTCATATACAATTATCTTTTTTACTTCAGAAGAGAAGGGAGGATGGAAAAGAGGGAAAAAGAGGAAGGAAGGAAAGAAGGGAGGGGAGGGAGGAAGGGAAGGAAAGGAAAAGAAAAAGGTAAAAATAAATTATTCCCCTTCTCTACTGGATCAGAAACAGGCATATACTAAAGACTATTAAAAGACCTACTATATTTCTAGGTACTAACTATGCTAAAAACTTTAAAATATTAGCTCACTGAAATGAGCAGAACCAGGAGACCACTATACACTTCAATATAAAGATCTAATTCACTTCTAGTTGATCAATGATGGACAGAAACAGCTACACCCAGAGAAGAAGGAACACTGGGAATTAAGTGTAAACTGTTTGCACTATTGTCTTTCTACACCGGTTACTTATACCTTCAGAATCCAATTCTTACCGTGAAACAAGAAATTTGATTTTACACACATATATTGTATCTAGGTTATACTGTAACACATTAAATATGTATAGGATTGTCTGTCATCTAGGGGAGGGAGTAAAGGAAGGGAGGGGAAATTTTGGAAAAATGAATACAAAGGATAATGTAAAAAAAAAATTACCCATGCATATGTACTGTCAAAAATTATAATTATAAAATTAATAAAAATAAAATATTAGATCATTTAGCAAAATTATAGAATCACAGAAATACTATAAAGTAAATACAAAATAAAAAGTAGTTAAAAACTATTCTTTGCATAGTGATATAAAATTACAAACTGCTAACTATAATTTCCCCTATATTACTAACTTGTGTAGATATAATTTTAGGAAGAAGTTAAGTTTCATTTCAATTAAGGCTACAGTTTTAAGCCTACAGTACTAAGAGTTATACATACTAACTTTAAATACACATGTTAGTTAAAATTCACAATAGAGATTTAGACCATCACGGTCATCATAGTTATATCAAAGAATAAAAAAAAAATCTAAAGTTAGATAAGCCATATTAGTCAAACTGAGATTGTGTCTAAACAAAGATATTTAGCTGGATTTAATCAAACAATCTTTTCCCATTACAAAAGCATCTAAAAGAACTAGATTTTTTGACTAAAGACTGCCTTCAAAACTAAGTTTATGTAGAACAACCTATACAAACAACTATAACAAATGTGGCATGTATTTTTTTTCTAAGTATATCCCACACAAGTCTTAGTCAATTTTAAAATTTGTTCCCCTCTCATGAGTTTACATTATATATAATGTATATAAACATGTATATATGTATATGTGTATATATATATATGTATATATATATAAGAATATACAAAATGTGGATAAATGAATTAATGCATGGATGGATAGACAAGTCTGGTCTAGGTTATTATGTACACAGGAGGAGTATACTTAATGATGTGATTTACTCTCTTTTGTCAGGAAGGAACTCTTTGGCAACTCCCATTGTCCAGCCCCCAACATGTATCCACATCTTCAAATAATATATTTAGACAAATCTGAGACTTAGCCTACAACCAAGTTCCTGATTCCTTTTCTGAGTTCCTGACTTTACTTCTCTGAGAAGCTCCCAAGGCTATAAAAGATCTGCTTATGATGAAAATCTTGGTTAAGTTCTTTTCAGGACTAAGCCTATTGAATATGAGGTACTCTTTCCATCCCTCATAGTACTTTCCTTCTAATGGCACTGTTCTCTTTACTCTAGCTAGCTAAATTTGGTCAGTCTAACCAGTCAACAGCTTTCTCTCACCTCATGGGAGTACTTCCTTTCTCCTGGTTAGCTGTGAGTTTCCCTGCAGAACGTATCTTTTTCTTTGCTAGCTATATGTTCTCTCAACTCAAAGCCTTAATAACCTATCTTTCTCCTACCTTTCCAGTTTTCTTATACCTTACTCCCTGACATGTACTTTTCAATCCAATTACACTGGCTCCCTGCCTATTGCACAAAGACTCTCCATTTGATAGTCATAGACTCTGGCTATCCTCCATACCTATAAACACTCCCCTCCGCCTGTGCTCTACTACTGACTACTCAGGATTCTTTTCAGTATCAACTAAAATCTCCACAGTTTGGGAAGCCTTTCCTAAACCTTCTAGATGTAGGTCTTCTCCTTTGTTAATTATTTTCTATTTATCGTATAAAAAACTTGCTTTGTATGTACTTGTATGCATGTTGTCTCACCTCCCTTGGACTATTAGCTCCTTGAGGATAGGAACTGTCTTTTGCCATTTTTTTTTGTAACCCCAGTGCTAAGTACAATGTCTGGCACACAGTAATGTTTAATGAATGATTACCTAAGGAAATCAGGGAACCATGTGAAGACTGAGTATAGTAAACTTTTTTAAAAAGTAATACTTCTGATAATTTTTTGTCATACAATGTCATAAAAAATTTCCACATCCTAACATTATTTATCTGTAATTTTCTGACATCTACCATAAAGACATCAAATTCAAAAATTAAGAGGAATAAAAGGGACAAATGTTTGTCCCAATTCTAGCATAATCAGCTTTATAAGGTTAAGTCAAAACCCCTCTCTTATTCACACATAGAGAGATAGGAGAGAGAAGAAAATCATATCATTTGGACACACATAACTGGTTAAAGAGGGAAACAAAAACTATAAAGAGCAGAGTATTTCTAGTGTTGAAGCACAAAAAAGGAGCCAAATGTAGGGGCAAACAGTTCCAAAAAACCTAAGTTATCTCCTTAAAATACTGCTTGATTCCATAACTTGTTCATAATAATGATTCTGAGTCATAACTGTTTAAACAAGGTTATGAGAATACAAGATTCAGATAATTTAGGAAAAAAATATCAGAAATGTTTCTTTTTCAAAGAAAAAGTAGGTCTTTATGGGGCTGTTTCAGTTTCTAGAAATCCATTTCCTAAGATTTCATATACAAGAGAAACTTGTATTTGACAGGAGAAAGTTAAAAAAAAAAAAATCAACCTAGCAAAGCACTTGTAAAAGAATTAGCTCTAATTAAATATACTCAATAAAGGTTGTGGTTAAGGTGGAGGGGATGGGATTTGTTTCTTTTAACTGTCCACAAAATTTTGAAGACATTGAATAAGATTTAATTTTTTCCCTTAAGATTGTATTGCATTTTTTGTCTACTGGGCCTGTATGCCAAAGAGATTATAAAAAAAGGGAAATGAGCCCACATGTGAAGCAGTGCTGTTTGTAGTGGCAAGGAACTGGAAACTGAGTGGAAGCCCATGAGTCGGAGAATGGCTGAATAAGTTATGGTATATGAATTTTATGAAATATTATTGTTCTATAAGAACCGATCTGCAGGTTGATTTCAAAAATAGAGGCCTGGAGAGACTTACATGGACTGATGCTAAGTGAAGTGAGTAGAACCAGGAGAACATTGTACACAGCAACAGCAAGACTTTACGATGATCAATTCTGATGGATGTGGCTCTTTTCAACATCGAGGTGTTTCAGGCCAGTTCCAATGGTCTTGTGATGAAGAGAGCCATCTGCACCCAGAGAGAAGACTGGCGACTGAGTGTGGATCACAACATAGTATTTTCATTTTTTTGTTATTTGCTTTCCTTTTTAATGTGCAGCATGATAATTGTGGAAATATGTATTGAAGAATTGCACATGTTTAACATATATTGGATTTACTTGCCATCTAGGGGAAGGGGAGAGGGAAAAGGAAGGGAGAAAAAAATTTGGAACACAAGTTTTGCAAAGGTGAATTTTGAAAATTATCTATGCCAATTTTTTGAAATTAAAAATCTTTGAGAAAAAATGTTTAATGATTGTATGTAGATTTTTAATCTTCATAAATTTCGAGTTAGGAAGTCATAAGAAGTTTCTTCAGTCTTGTACACACATATAGAAACAAGGTCAGATAGATTAACCAAAATCTACCAAGGTCAAAAAGGTTCTATAAATGCTAATCACAAGACTATGAGCTACATTCTCTAACTCTAAAACTCTAGCAGTCTTTCCATGAGCATTTCTCCAAAGAATAATTACACACATATCCAAATAGAGGCCACAGAGCATTAATAAATAAATAGCTAAGGAGTAGGTTATTTATTTATTTGTTTTTTAATTGAGAGGTCTCTATACTAAAAACATCACAATTACAGGTATACTCTAGACTCTAAAGTTTATAAAGCAATTTTCTTACAACAACCTTGGGAAAAGAATAATGCAAATTTTTCAATTTTAAATTGGATTGGCATACAGAATTCTCAAGGAGGAAACAATGTCTGCTCCTGCAGGTGAGAACACCTCTTCTACAACTTTATACAAATATGGATGATTATACCTAATTTATAAATAAAAACAGATTCAGTTGGGTTGAATGACTTATCCCATAATTATACATCATTTATCTGAGGGAAGGATTTGAACCTAAATTTGTGACTCCAGGTGTAGCACTCAGCCCTCTAAATGACAACAGGCAATTTTACCGAGAGGGAAAGGGAAAAGGAAAGAGAGGAAGAGGGAGGAAAGAAGGGAAGAGAAAAGGAGGGAGGAGGAAAGAAGGGAGGGAAAGAAAGGAAAGAAGAAAAGAAGAGAGACAGACTGACTCCTCTAGTTTTCTGAAGAAACCTGTATAGCCTTTTTCTCAAAATGATATTTTCAACGTATAAAATAAAATGTACAGGATCACAAAGGAAATCAATTAGATTGAAGGAGTTATCAAAATATTAAGATAGCAAATTCATAAATCCCAAGTTAAAAACCCTGGACTATATTATGCTGCTTCTGCTCAGTTCAAAAATGTCTTTTACTAAAAATAAGGTATGCTATTAGTATTTTGAGTCACTGAATTTGTGTCTGCCACTAAAGAAGTCAAGTAAAGAAGAAATGGCACGAACAATTCAAGAATTAACTGTTAAAAAAAAAAAACGAACCACTTCAAATACCTTCCACAAGCACAGTATTTATTTCCTGCCTTACAAAACTTGCTTAGAAGCAATTTTCAAGCATTTTCTGTATGTCTCAGAGTGGGGCCATACGTTCATAATTTTTTTGAGTAAGGTTCACATCTTGCCTTTACTAGCTTGAGTGACCCTGGGCAAATCACTTATCCTAGTCTGTTTACTTACCTGTAAAGTGGGGATAGCTTCGTACTAATTTAAGGGAGTTGTGAGGATCTAATTTGCTAACATATTAGTAATGCTTTATAAACCTTCACACATTACATCAATGCAATTGTTATTACTATTAATAATTGTCTACCCAGATCACAATGATAACTGTCACCTCATGGATAACAAGTTCTAATAAAGTTCTACCTATTGGGATTATCTACTATGACTGCTGGACACAGACATCCTTTTTATATTAAAAATACCAAAATAGCTTTCAAAAAAGGGAATGCTTAACTTGTTTGGAGCTTCAACAGCTTGGACAGACAAAATTAACAATGAACTGCTGTCCCTCACACACTGCCATATTAAGAGTGTACAAATCTGAAAGTAATTAAAAGCCGCAAGGGATCAACACTGATCCCTTCTCATACTACTATAAAACAAATTACTGGGGAGGGGGGGAGAGCTACCAAGGCGCTCATTTAAAAGTACTCTTCTTCCTTCCTTCACCTGTGAGCCAAAATCACTAATAAATATTCAACTGGGGAGCAGCACTGTTCAGTCCCCGAGAATAGTAAGCACTAACACTATAGCAAAAGAATCTCGGTTACACTAGACAAGTCAGCAAATAGCCACACCTTCTGAATTGTTCATCAGAAGGAATGTACATAATGAATCTAAAAACCACTTACCTACCAACTTGCTCATTGTAAAAGGTTGGGGGCAAGCTGGGACTCAAAGATGAAAAAGGGGGGAAAGGCTAATTAACAGGATTACTAGCTGTAGCCTTTAAGGGTAGAAAAAGTTTTCCCTCCAGTAAGCACAGATGTTCCCTTAAAATGATGAAAATCAGTTGCCACAGGTAGAGATAGTGTGTCTTTTCACTGAGGAATAAAGAGCTAAATGACAAATGTGCGGAACCACCAGCATTCTAAAAAGAAAATACTGGAAGGCTTCACCCACTGGCATCAAAGGAAACCTGCATCACCCGTTCTCTTTCCATTTCCTCTTAGTGGGGGTCCAAGGCCAATCTCCAGATTTCACCCGAAGGACTTCCAGACCATCCTACGAGACCAAATACACCATCTAACTGATCTCTCCCTTCTCTCCTCAGGTCTGCCTCGGCCCCAGGAAACCATCACTTTTCCATCCTCTCCACTCTCTCCCTTGCAATCCCTCTATTTCAGGGGCAACCACACCATCTCTGCATTACCCTAGGGGCCTGCGCCTTCCTGCCTCACTCACTCCTCATTCTTAGGGACCCCTGGGCGGCCGCACGGGGATTTTTACTACTTCCATGAGTTCCAGATAGTATGTAAATATTATTATGAATAATGAGGATGATTTTAACTCCCAAGAATTTGCTCTCCAGAATTTCAATTAATTCAGTAGTTTGAGGTTAGTTTTGTTCTCTTGGGGAGTTTCTCTTCCCCTCCGGCCAGTCCCTTTACTTTCAGGTCCTCCACTAGGGAGACATTTGGACTTTAGAAGTGCCCCTCAATACTTTCTATTGAAAGTATTAAAGAACCCTCCGCCGTCACCTCAGGGTACCAGGCCTCCTCAATACCCATCGTCCGCAGGCAAGGCGCGCAGGTAAGGCGCACTGTGCAGTCCCACCGTCCGGCCCGAGGGGGAGGCGAGGAAACTTGCGACATCTCCCAATTTCCGCGCCAGTACTCCAGAGCTGGACCGCTCCGGGCGGCCCTTTAAGTCATTCCCGGATCCAAAAGGGGGTACTGGGGTGGTAGGGGAAAAGAAGGGGAAGGGAGTGACTGGCCACTAAGAGCGATTTCCTCTCATGTCTTACTCCAAACTCCCCGATCCAGACACCTACATCATCCATCCCACCTCAAGGAAGACTCAACAAGCCCCTCCCGAAACTTAGGCGGGGGGAGGGGCAGGGGGAATCTTGCTCCCCTCTTCTCTCACCTCGTTTTACCGCTTCTACTGCTGCTCCTTAGGAGTCACCCCTGTCTTTGTAATCTTAACCCGAGACAGAAGGAACCCGTTTTCCTGCTCAAATTTCAGGTGTCGCCGCCTGCTTCTGTTGGCTTGGGAAAGTGAGCGGATTTTTTTAATTGTTGCGGTCGGTCGTTGGCCCGCGGGTGGGTGGGTCTGCTTTTTGCTGCGCAGTACCTGCCCCGACTAGGGTATACGGGCGCCGCCGGAACCCCCGGACTCCCGTGCCCGGTGGCCGGGCGCTGCTGGCGAGGCTCCCGGCACGGCCCCTGCCCCCCTCCCGCGGTCGGGGCTGCAGCCTCCCTGTGGCGCGGCTGGGGGCTCGGCGGCTGGGCACTCAGCTCCGCATCCCACGGGGACTGGCGCTTCACGCGGCCGCAGCCTCGCCGCCTTCTTGGCGCATGGACTCGGCTCCGCTCCTGCCCACGCCTCGCAGCCTCCACAGCACGCAGCACCGACGGACCGACGGACCGACGAACGGACGAACAGACTGGGTACTCCCGGGAGGAGGAGGGGTGGGAAGAGGAGGAGGACGAGGAGGAGGAGGAAAAGAAGGAAGAGGAGGAGGTGCGCTGGCACTAGCGGGCTGGCTCCTTGCGCCCCCTCAGGGAGCTGCTCTTCGAGTCAATCCCCCTACTCGATCCGGGCCGCGAACCTTGGGACAGTCGCTTAGCCCCGCCCCCTGCCCTCCCCACCCCCTGCAAGGCGTGTTCTGTGCCCCGAGGGTCACCGCTTGCCTTGGTCCTTACGCCCGCCTTCTTTACCTCAACCACCACCCCCAACTCTCCACTTCCCTTCCAAAAGACCCAAATTTTGAGTGGCTACCCCTCCTTCCCGGGTCCATCTACCTCCCCTTTCCTCTCCTTGTTTCCAAAGCCGACCCCTTCGTAAAGTTTTCTGAGGGGACTAGAAAGATGAAAAAGTGAGGGTGAGGGTGGGAGCGGGGAGGGGCACGTAAACCTCTGATCTTGACCCTATGACCCAGATTTCCCTTGGAAGCGTCGGGAAAAGTAGAAATCTGAATACGGCAACAATTCCGAGTAGCGGCTCGCGGATGTTGCCTAGGTGTTTTTGGCTTACTTAAGCTTCTTGGGTAGCGCCCGCAAGTGATTAGACTACGCGGCGGTTCTCTCAGAAAGTTGAATTTTCAAGCAAAATTTTCTTTTTATGTTTTTCTTTTGTGCCTGGCAGGCAGCGGCTGAGGCGGCACGGAGTCCGGGCCGAACAGGCACGAGTGGTTTTCGGACAATACAAGCCCTGAAGAATAGGTCGATTTGCTGTTAAGTACAGTTTGTAGTGTTCGACGAGTTGAATGATTGGGAGGAAGTAAAAATAATTTAATTAAACTATGGCAGTTTTCCTCCAACCTCCGATGACCCTGGGCAAGTCTAGCTCAGTTTCCTCTTATGTAAAACGGTATTGCTAATAATAGCACCTGCCTCCCAGCGTTGTGGTATAAAATGAGTTCATATCTGTAAAGAATTTTTGGCGAATCTTAATAAATATTTACTAAGAGACAACCAGTTAGTGCCAGATACAACATGTATGCGGCGATACAAATATACAATACAAATTTAAATACTAAAATAGTCCTTATCCTCCTGAAAGAATACAATAAACTTAAGAAAGAGTTGGGGAAGATACTGGCAAAAATCCATAAAAATGAAGCCTAGTAGGATATGAAAAGATAGTGGACCTGGAACCCTTCCTTAATGAAAGTTTAGAGTTTATGCCCCCAAATCTTAGTGTATAAATATTATTAGTTATTATTGTGGCTTTATATAGTAGAGATTGTTTAAAAACAGTGACTAAGTAGTAAATCTAATTCTTTTGGGAGTCCAAAAACATTTCTAGCCTTAAAAAAAAATTTCAACATATTGATATATTCGCGAGATAGATATATATATATATATATATATATATGTATGTATTCAAATGTAATCAATATATTTCAAAAGAATTTTATATAGTTTGTAACCAACATTAATGTTTCCCTAAGGAAATCACTGAATGTATAGAAAAATTATTACTCTTTTGTAACCTGGGGTATTACCCTTATTTAAAGACTAATAGATCTCACCTAGAATTTCCATTTTCGAGGTAGTGATACTGTGAATGTAGTGATGAGGAAAGTTCATCTTCAAATCCAGCCTCAGAGACTTATTAGCTGTGTGATCCTAGAACACTTTGCCTCAGTTTCCTTACTCTTCTGGAAAATGAGCTGAAGAAGGAATTGCAAACCACTCCTTTATCTTTGTCAAGAAAGCCTCAAAAGGAATCATAAAGATTTGGATATGACTGAAGCTCGATGACATTTATTTCCCACCTTCCAAACAATCTATCATTTGTTTGTTCTGTGTTACTAGGTATGCCTACTAAGGAATTGCTGCATGTGATTGTGGTCATTTGGGCCAAGTCCAGTCAGAAAAACAACTAGTTTTAATATATATTTGCCCACTTCTAGATAAAATAGCATTACATATAAATGTAAATTTAAATTATGTTTTTTTCTAAAATTCTGTAATTTATATCTCATCAAACAAAATGTTTGAATTTGAATGTGTAAACCTATCCAAGTGGCTCCAGAAAGGTTCTTTTCAAAACAATGCATTTATTTAACAAATAATGCAAGGTTCTCTAAAATTCACTTGTAGATTTTCTACAATCTTTATGCAATATTTCATATTTGAAAATATGAATTTTAAATACAATACAATTAATATAATATAACCTTTATATGAATGAGTATCATCACTATGAACAGCAGTAATTATGCTTTATGCAGTACATGTAGTTTTTGTTTGTTTTGTTTTTAACAAACTCACCCTGCAGGGTTTTAATTTAAAAAAAAAAAAAAAAAAGTAGGTGGCACAGTAAGAAGAATGCTAGACCAGGAATCAGGAAGGCCTAAGTTCAAATTTGGCCTTAAAGATTTTTATTAGCTGTGTGATACTGAGCAACTAATTTAAACTAAATCTGTCATAGGATACTGCCTTTAAAATTTATTGTTTCTCATCTCTCTTAGCTAGAAAACTATATAACTCAACTATTGAATCAAAAACAAATTGTCTGAGTAAGGCCTTTTAAAATTCAACTATGAGTAAAGTACATTGTGTTTCAACTTTTAAAAACATCCTGGTTACTCAAAGTTTGTTTTTGTGTTTTGTTTTTTGTTTTTTTTCAATCCTTTGTTCCAGAACCTCAAGTACTCTTGAGTTAGGTAAAATTATATTACTGTATGCCATAGCGATATATGCTTTTATAAGTATGCTCACAAATGCACAAAACCCCTTATCACTCCCAGATTTCAAGCCTTTTGAGGCCAGTGACTATATGTTTTCGCATATTTCTCATAGTTCTCACATAGAATTGTATCAAGCCTTACTATAGTGGTAAGCTATAATATCTGGAAGAAGTGGGATTCACATATTTAAAATATGAAATTGTGAAAACTTTTCTGAAAGTACTTAATAAACTTTAAAAGTTGGTAATGGATAGAGTCAACTTCAATAAAAAACTGAGTCAGTATTTCCCTCTGACACAAATTTGACTCTTAAGCAGTCACTTAATTTCTCAATTTCCTCTAGGCAACTGTATTTGTAAACGGAGTTTTCTCACTAAGAATGAATGAAATTCATCAAACACCAATGAAATCCCAAGTCTGGTCCAAATTTTTAAAAGTGCTATGTAAGTAATTGTTAAGGAAGATTTTACTTCATTTTTAAATCCATGAATTTGATTTTATAATACTTTAAATATTTTTAAACCTCACCTCCAAATTCATTCATCTTTAAATGTGAATTCCAGTACTAGATAATTCATGAGTAATATACAACTAATGTAGAATATAATGGCAGAATTTCAGTTCAACAATATTGACATTTGATAGAGTATTATTTGTCAATATTGACAAACGAGTCTACTTTGAGTGAGGTTCTGAACAGGATATTAGGGAAACAAAACATAAAGAATAAAAAGTACCTGCCTTCAAAATGCTTTCATTTTTACAAAACTATGACTAAAAGGATTCACAGGTAACATAAGAAATACATGACAAAGAAAACTGGACTCATTAGAAAAGAAGAGTTCTACTAGGGAGTTAGTGAAGAGAGCAAGGTGACAAGGGCCAAAGAAAACTCCATGGAATTTCACACCAAAAAGGAAGGAGGATATGGATGAGAATCCCACAAAACAAAATTGAAGAAGGGTTAGAGGGAAGAAAACTAGGATAGAAAGAAGTTCCCAAAATCAAGGGAAGAGAGGATGAATGGTTTCATAAGCTTCGGATCAAAGAAAGTAAGATTAATAAAAAGCCATTGGATTTGTCAGTAACAACCCTGTCAGTAACAACTCTGTTTGACCCTCTCCACTTTCCTATTTAACTAAAATAGAATGTATTTCTGTCTCTTCTATTTCACACTGTAAAACTTACCCACATCTTCACCCATCATCTCCACTTTACTCCATATTACAGGAAGAAAGAAACCTCTTTCCCTACACTAACTCTTTTCTTTGTGCCCTCAATTCCTTCTATACCTCCTTCCTCAAGTTTATTCCATCAATTGATTACCCCTCCTCATGTTTTATCTCTCTCAACATTTACTGTCTAGACCATTTACCTACAAATATGTACAGCTATCCTTAGGAAACCATCACTTCATCCTATCATACATTTATCTTTTCCCTTCCATAATCAGAGAGATGTCCCTTTGATGCCTCCATTTCCTTTCCTCCTCTTCAATTTCTGGCACTTTGGCTTTAGATCTCACCATCTGATTATAGCTGATCTCTACAAGCACTCTTGCAGCTCTAAACCTATGTTCCAGTTCTCCAATTTATGTTATGAGAGGAAAATCTCTGCTGAGAAAGAAGAGGGAAAAGAAATTTTGTGGGCTGGAGAGACATTCATTTTATCTTTGTATACTCAGTATCTAGCACAGAGCATGGCATAACCGAGTCAGATTTTTTTCCCCAATACATTGTGCTTCTATTTTGTGCCAGTGATGACTATGATTATTTAAAAGGTTTGAACAGTATGACTGTATATCCAGCTTAAAAAAGTTTCCCAATTATTTCAGCAAGATATTACAAAATAATAGATTTACCAAAGTAAAAATTAATTTTCTAAGTCCTTCTGTCTCCATTTTAAAGATAGTATAGATTTATCCAAGTTTTGCTCCTTAGAAAGAAAAATATTATCAACAAAATGTTATGAAAAAATTTCCTGAGAATTTTTTTCTGCTATTATGAAGATATTTATTTATTCCAGTATTCCATATTCCACATTCAAATAAAAAGAACACTGGGCAAGGAGCCCAGTTTAGATGACCTTGGGCAATTAAGTGATCTTCAGGAAATCATTTATTCTCTCCAAGTCTCATATTCCTCAAGGATAGAGTACAGTGAGATAATATCTAAATCTCCTTCAATCTCTAAAGTGCTTTGATTCTTTATCCAGCTATTAATAAGCCTAAAGGTTTTTGAAAACACTGAGGCCCTACTCATCAAGACTTGAAAGTGACCCTAATTTTTTAAAGATCCCTTCATCCCAGCACAATCTGTAGGAAAACTTACCAATATCAGAAGAATTAAAGTTCAGTTTCAAAAGTGGCCTATGGATCTAGCAGCTGAGGACCCAGCCAGACTAAGTTTTTGAAGACTCATCAATTTAAACGTTAGAGTGATTAAAATGTTCAATTGTGGCAAGTCATAAAAACCATTTAATTGGGTTTTCATAGAAGGATTACCCATGCCAACAAATCATTGAGTAATCAGTAGTTAATGTGTTATACTATAGTAATCCTTTCCAGGTTATTGGGCACTTTCTTTTCTTTCTTTCTTTCTTTTTTTTTTTTTATTAAAGCTTTTTATTTTTTCAAAACATATGCGTGGATAATTCTGCAATATTAGCCCTTGTAAAACCTTGTATTCCAGTTTCCCCCCCTTTTTCTATCCCCGTCCCCTAGATGGGAAAATATATTAAAATTAATTAAAAATAAATATATATATACATATTAAACATGTTAAATCCAATATATGAATACATATTCATAAAATTATCTTTCTGTACAAGAGAAAACTCAAACCAGAAAATAAAATACAAGCAAACAACAAAAAGAGTGAGAATGCTATGTTGTGAACCACACACAGTTCCCACAGTCCTCTTTCTGGGTGTAGATGGCTCATTTGATCACAAAACCATTGAACTGGTCTGAATCATCTCATTGTTGAAGAGAACCACATAAAATCAGAATTGATCATTGTATAATATGGCTATTGCCGTGTACAATGATCTGGTTCTGCTCATTTTACTTAACATCAATTCATGCAAGTCACTCCAGGCTTCTCTGAAATCATCCTGCTTATCATTTCTTATAGAACAATAATATTCCATAGCATTCATATACCATAATGGTTATTCAACCATTCTTCAACTGATGGGTATCTGTAATATTTTTCTCTTAAAATATAATGTTCTCTGGGAGCAGGTTTCTTGGGGGGCTTCTGGAAGCACCCCAAGTGCAGCCAAGGATTAAAGTCCAAATCCTTTATTGTTTCCTTCAAAGTCTTGTCTCTTTTCCTGGGGCCTGGTTAGCTTTCTTAGAGACCTATCTCTCTCCTTGGTTCTGAGAGCTCCTGCGGCTAGTCCTTTGCCTCTGTCAGCTTCTGCCTCTAGCTTCCTCCAAATGAGCTTCTAGTGGGTTTCTCCTCCAAATCCAAAGGTTTGTGCTTGAGCCTCCAGCCACAAAAAAGGTAGACAATGGAATGAATCTGTCTACCCTCTCAGAGCTTCTTGTGGGCTTCTGTGTCTGGCCCTGAGAGCTTCTTGCTTATATGCTATACACTGAGTACACACCAATCATTATATCATTAGGAAACTATTATTTGTTGTAGGATTAAATCACTATCTCCTCAATTCCACTTGGTACCTTGTTTCAAGTTCTGGCCCATTACATCTCCTTGTAGGATCAGATCAATCATACTGAACCATACTAAATTACATGAACTTCCTTTGAAAACAAAATGTTTTGAGAACTTCATTTTCATATAATTTGTTTTCTTAAGTATTTTATTTTATGCATTAAAAAACAAAACAAAAATATTATTGTGAGTTTATAACTTAATCTGACTGACAGAGAAATCCATGACAAAAACAAAACAGCAATTAAAAACTAAGAACTAATGTGATAACATCTATTTTCTATATATCTTTGAGAAAAGGAAGTCTATGTACTCTCTTTAACTTTCCTGATGTACTTTTATTTTTCCTTTCTTTTTAAAAATTATTTTTATTTATTTCATTAAGTATTTACCAACTACATGGAAAACTTTTTAAATATGTAATTAAATTTTGAATTCCACATTTTCTCTCTCTCTCCATCCTTCTGCCCTTCCTTGAAAAGGCAAGCAGTGTGATTATAGAAGTGAAGTCATACAGAACATATTTCTGTATTTGCCATGTTGAAAAAGAAAACACAAACAAAATAAATCAATAAAATAAAGTTTAAAAAAAAGTTTACTTCAATCTGCATTTAGAATTAATCTGTATTCTGAAAATAGCTTTTTTTTTTTTTTTTTTTTTTTTTAAATCATGGGTCCTTTTGGGGTCATTGATTTGGTAAAGTTAGCCAGGTCTGTTACCATATACAATGCTCTCTTGGTGTAATGCCAGAGAAACTGAGAAAGACAGAGATTAGAGAGTATTCAATAAAGAATTTATTAAATGGAGAGATTTACTGGGACCAATGGGCTGAACAAGACTATCGTCTCAAAGAATCCAGCAAGGAACATCCAATACAGGATTTTTTTATAGAGTAATAAAAACAATGACATACTGGGGGAGGTACCTGGATGGGGAAGACCTAATGGGGGGGAGGAACCTAGGATGAGGATGACATAATGGAGGCAAGCTTAATGGAGGGAGGTACTGGAGAGGCTCCTGATATTCTAATGATGTCTAAAATAGGCAAAGACCATTATCCCATCAAACATTAAGAAGGAATAATTATAGCCTAAGGTCTAAGATATAAGACCTTTATCCTAAAATTAAAAGGGAATGGTTATAACCAGAGGCAGAGTAACTGAATAAAACAATTGGGGAAACTGAGTCAGGACATTAAAAGAGAACTGTGGCATAACATTAGTTTTGCTTATTTAACTTTGCCTTAGTTCTTCCTAGGTTTTTCTGAAACAATATAGCTGGGATCATTTCTTATATAGCAACAGTATTACCTCACAACCATATACAACAATTTATTCAGCCATTCCCCAATTGACAGACAATTTTCAATTCTTAGCCATTGGAAAAAAAAAAAAGAAAGAAAAAGGACCCCTCTGTACACAAAAAATATTTATAGCAGCTCACCACAAGAACAATTGTTATAAATATTTTTATAGAGAGAGGTCCTTTTTCTTTTTCCTTCTTTCTCTTTGGAATACTATTAACTATTTCTGGGTCACAGGGTTTGCACAATTTTATAAGCCTTTGGGAATAGTTCTAAATTATTCTCCAGAATGTTTATATTACTTCACAACTCCAACAGTATGTTGTCCCAATTTTTACATACCCCCTCCAGTATTTGTCTTTTTCCTTTTCTGTCATGTTAGCCAATCTGCTAGGTGTGAGGTAGTATCTCAAGAGTTGTTTTAACTTGCATTTCTCTACTCAATAATAAATTTTAGAGAATTTTTTCATGTCTGTCACCTTTCAGGAAATTTTTTTTTTTTGTCCTTGTCTAATGCTACCTCCTAGCAAAACACCTAGCATATAATGGGTAATGATAAATATTTGTAGAATTGATGAGGGAAAGGAAAGGGGGAACCCCTTTTGTTAGCACAAAGATCCCATGAGGCGCAGTGTCCCCTGTAAATGAATTTACAGACTCGAAAACCTAGATTGATAAATAAAAGGTTTATTATAGAAATTTGGAAGTAAAATTCAGTTAGAAAGATGCCAGGGCCGAAGGTGGCCTCTGGGCAGGCAGGAACCTTTACATGGCCGGAAGGATACCATGTGTTGGGGGGAGGGCTCCTGTCAAGAAAGAGCTCCAGCTTGGCTCTTTTATACCTAGAAGGAGATGGGCGGTAGGTACCCCAAGTTGTTGACGGGCTTTTCAGTTAGCTCAGAATAGGTGGGGACTGGGGAAAGCTGAGCAGATAGTGGGGGCTGGGCCCGAATATTCAAAAGGGTGCTTTTGACCAGGATTTGTGAATCAAGGTCAGCTATGGGGGGTGGGAAATCAGAAAGGAATCTTAAAGGGACCTCAACCCCCATCAGAATGAATACAAAGTTTATTTTACAAATATATATGTATATATGGGAAGCATTAAAAATTAGCAGATTGCCTCTGAATAAAATGGGGATATTTTAATCAGAGGATTTGAAACTAAAAAAAAAAATTCATGATTTAGTACAACTTTTGATTTTTCAGGTAGGAAAACAGAGCCTCAGAAACATTCAATGATATACCCATAGTTACAATAATAGTAAATACTTAAGCTAGAATTTAAACCTGTCTTCCAATTCCAAATCCAATATTCTTTCCATTCCAGGATGTTAATATCTTTAAAGATTTATCTTGATATCTTTTTCTAATTTATGTCACATTTCTCTTTCCTTTCCTAATCCTTTAGGCTTATAGATTTAGAGATGAAGGAGATATTAGAGATGTTAATTCTGACATCCTGAGAGATTGTTATTTGCCCAAAGTCATGTCGGTAGTAAGTTGCTGGCTCATTTGGCTCCAGAATCAGTGTCCTTTCCTTTAACTATCTGTCTTTGTTTAGGTTTTTGATTGTTGTGCCACAGTTCTCTTTTATTGTCCTGACTCAGTTTCCCTAAATTGGTTCTGCCTTAGTTTCTATAATTGTTCTGCTTCAGTTTCCCTAATTGGTTTTGCCTTGGTTTCCTTGATTGTTCTGCCTCAATCCCCTTAATTGCAAGCCCTCCCCCACTCTGGTTCATGAAGACTGATATAACTCAGGGCTATTTGCTCTAAGGTTATAAATTGTCACTGTATAAATTCAGATGGAGGAACTCCAAACAGTGTCTGGAGTCCAACACTTTCTTAACTCCCAGCTTCTTAGAATTTATGGTCCTACCCCCCCCCCCCCAAACCTGTCAGAGCTGAGTTGATGGTTCCTACCAGGAGATTCCCCCATCACCAAAGTTTGGACTCCACCCCCCTGCCTTTGTTTAGCTACTGTTTATAAATATATCACAGAGAACTCTCATTGGTGGCTGGATGCCCGCTGGAGACTGGATTCTTGGAGGCCATAGCCTCATTAAACCCTGGGACCAAATCATGGATCTTAATTTGGTCCTACTATATCTCTTCATTTAGTACATTATTAAATACTCTCTAATCTCTATCTTGCCTCAGTTTCTCCAGCATTACATGATAACCTGGCCTATAATGTCAGTAGAATTTTCTCTTGTCTGAAAATTTTAAAGCTGCACATTTGTTGGCTAAACATATTTTCTCCTTTGTGTTTTTTCTTGAATAAAATCACTTTGTAAATCTTAAAACATAATATAAATGTGAGTTATTATTGTTAGGCATTTCATATCTTTAATCCTAGAACAGTCAACTTTCTTGGATTTCCACGAGGCTCCTGGCCTAGTCTTTTAAAAAATATCATTATTTGTAATTTAAAATATTTTGTTGGTTTCTCACTAAATACCCAGAGGAATTTAAAAACAAACATGGCATTCAATCAAGGCTGTCACCTGTGAGGTCACTAGAACTTTTGACTCAGTCATCTTCAGCCCACATCAAGGAAGTCAGCTATGGTCAATCCACAACAAATATTTATTAAGCACTTGCTTTTGTGATAAGCAGTGTGTCAGGCATTAAAGTATAAAGAAAGAATAGTCTTTGCCCTCAAGCAGCTTATCAATTGGAGGGATGCAAAATGGTAACTGGTAGGAATACTAAGTATGCAAAGAAAATGCTAAATAATGGCTGCATGGCTAGCCCCTATGGGACTCAAGAAACACTTTTTTTTTTTTTTTTTTTTTTTTGCTGAGGCAGTTAGGCTTAAGTGATTTGCCCAGCGTCACACAGCTAGAAAGTGTTAAGTGTCTGAAGTCAAATTTGAACTCAGGTCCTCCTGACTTCAGGGCTGGTGCTCTATCCATTGCACCACCTAGCTGCTCCCAGGAAACACTTCTTAAAGGACATAGCCCTAGAACTGAACTTTAGAACCTAGCTAGAGTTTTCAAGATGCAGAGCAAAGGAGGGAAAACTTCAGGTAAAACCATGGAATCAGGAGATGGAGTAGCAAATATGGATAACAATAAATATTGTTAAGTTGGTCTGAAATTTAGAATGTGTGAAGAGGAATAATGTATATTTAACTTGGGAAGTAGGTTAAATATAATCTGTAAGGGGTTTTAAATATCAAACAGAAGAATTTGTATTTTATCTTAGGGACAATATGGACACACTGGAATTCTTGAGGAGAATGATATGATCAGATCTGTGCTTTAGTAGCATCCACTCTGAGGTGTTGTAGATGTTGAATTGGAAAGATGAAAAATGGACGCCATAAGAATCTGCTCTTTGAATTTGATACAGGGAAATTAGCACAAACTCTCTTCACTTCTCTTTGGATGTAGAGATGTATAGCTCTGTTTGTTGATAAATAATACAGGCAACCAATTCAACAAGCATTTATTATGTGCTTTCAAAGTAGCAGGTAAATAATAAAAATAATAAAAAAAATAATAAAAATAATTTAAAAAATAATAAAAAAATAAAAATAAAAAACAAAGTAGCAGGTAATATGCTAAAGTATCGGGATATAAAGAAAAGGAAAAACATAATCCTTGTCCTCAAGAAGCTCATATTCTACAAGGAAGGTAACAAGCAAACACAGAATAAATTGAAGATCATCTCAGATGAAAGACAGAAGGGACAGGGGAGATCTGGAAAGGACTGTTAAAGGAAGTGGGATTTGAATCAAGGCTCAAAGGAAGCAGAAATGAGGAGGGATAGCATTCCTGTCAGGGAGGAGTACAGTCAGTGAAAAGGTAGAGGGGGTGGGAGATGTGTCCTGTTTGAGGAAAAATAGTCTAGTATAGCTGCAACATAAAAGGGAGTTGAATAAAATATAAGAGTAGGAAGATTTTGATAAGATTTGAATGTGAAAGAATCTAAATGTAAAACAGCATTTTGTATTTGATCTTCAACACAGGTTGAAGATCCAGTTTTAATAGTACTAACACCAACAATTAACATTTTTGTCAATGAGAAGATTTGTAAAGGACATTATAAATTTTAAAGAACTATATAAATGCTAACCTTAAATAACTTGCCCAGGATGATATAGTTGGTAAATATCTGAAATTGAACTTAGGTCTTGCTTTTTCAAATCTAACACTTTTATAGACAGAGGCAAAAGATTTTGGTTACATCTGATTGATGTCTTACCTCTTATGCCCTAATTTGTAAGACACCAGGTATTGGTGACTAGATATGCTCAAGCTCAACATACATACGTACATACATATACATACGTGTTATAAATTTTTATGTTTGTGTGTATGCACACAAAGATAGTTAGATAGATATAGATTATATAAAGAGGAGGAAAGGATAACCAGAAGAGAAATAACTTGTACATTTGAGTCTTATGAAACTAAATGAGACTCCTAATGCCAAAGAATATGCCATGTGATCTAGTCCTGGCGAATGGGTGATATATAGAGTTCTTTGAGTATTAAGAAATGTATTCAGTAGCTGAACAGTATTCAGTAGCCTTTCACAGGCTTAGCAAGGAAAACTGAATACTGAAGGTCACATGGGTAGCCTGAAAAAATAGTGTCTGCGGTTTTTAAATGAATCACAATTTTATTTCTGTTTCAAGGATCTACACTTGGAGACTCCTTCTCCTGATAAAGAAGGGATATTGTTCCAAAAAACATTAGGATAGTAGTTCATGAGTCACACTGGCCAAAAAAAAAAAGAAAAATCACTAACTAGCAACTGGCACACAATGCCTATAACAATGTAAATAGAAAGAATTTTCATCACAAAATGATTGAAAGTGAGAACAAAGAACAAATTTAACTCCAAAAAAGAAGTAAGAAGAGATACTTTCTGCCCCAATGACTTTGCAGAGTTCAGAGTGTGGTAATCAGAGATAGGACAATTCATTTTATGTATTACCAATTTTTTTTCCCCCTACATGTTGAGTATGCTGATTTTTTTTTTAATTTTACCTCTTTTTTTTTTTTTTCAAAACCTTATTTTCTTATATAGGATGGATTTCTGAGAAAGGATTAGGGATACAAGGAGAAATGTAGACAGTATAAAAACAAAAGATAGAAAGAAAATAATATTAAAATAAAATTACAACAAGCCCTCTCCAATTCTGAGTGTTCCTGAACCTTGAAGAATCCTTAGAATAAAATTCATCAACAAGCATTTATTAAATATCCATGCATTACAGGGCTTGAGCACATAATACATGATTGGGTTTCAGACTAAACCTTTCTACCTTATAGGACATCTCACAGCTTGCATTCTACTTGTATAGTCCCCAGAAAACTGGGCAAACCTTCATGTCACTGTCTTTTTCTTTTTCTTTTCCTCAGAAAAGGACTTCAGTGAAAGAAAATGTATTTATCCATATAGAACATTCTCTATACATACATATACACATATATCTATGTATATACAAATAGATATACA
Source organism: Sminthopsis crassicaudata (assembly GCF_048593235.1). Lineage (NCBI taxonomy): Eukaryota > Metazoa > Chordata > Mammalia > Dasyuromorphia > Dasyuridae > Sminthopsis > Sminthopsis crassicaudata. Next base: position 112,585,434 of record NC_133622.1, read on the forward strand.
CATATTATACATATTTATAATATATAAAATATGTGTGCATATATATATATATACACTTTCATGTATATATATACATGAAAGTCCAAATTTTCTTCATGCCAAATTTTCACAATATTCTACCATTAATAAATGTGGGAATTCTACATTATTCACATTTTACTTTCATTAATTGCCCTTGACATTTGTGAAGTTTGTTCTTTTTTGGCTTTTTGAATTTTGTTTAGCAAATCATCTTTCTTGGTTTGGTCTTTTGTTAATTCCTACTTTTCATTTATCTACCTCTATTTCATCTGTTCTATCCATCAATCAATAATCAGTCTATCTATCTCCCTGGTGAAGCTCCTCCTCTTTCCCCACCCCCATACATACATATATATACTGTGCCATTGGACCCAGCTTCCCTAATAAAGATTCTGCATCTAGGGGCATAAAAGGCCCCAACTTCATGGATTCTCGAATTAGGTGGTTGTCTAAGACCACAAGTCACCAAACTCTTGATGACTGACCAGAAGTTTCCAGATGGAAACTGGCCAAGTCAGGATACTTGTTTGCCTTATTTTCATTGCATATCCTTGCTGCATTAGATAAGAGTAAAACTTCTTTGTTAAACATTCAGTGACTTGTGAGTACCTAATTGCATCCCAACATCTAACCTGAACTAAGAAGGTGCTACTATTAGAGCCACCTCTATAATATAGTCTATGAAATATAAATATAAATATAAAATATATATAAAATATAATCTATGATATAGACTAATTTGATCAAGTATTTTATGATCAAAATAAAATAAAAATATACAACAATTATAAATATTAATCATTTAAAACAGTAACATTTATAATGCAGATTATATAAATCACAGATATATTCTGTACCTTTGACTTATTTGAGACCTTTTTACTACAAAATATATATAATATTTATTTTATTTTGTTGAGGCAATTGGGGTTAAGTGACTTGCCCTGGGTCACACAACTAATAAGTATTAAATGTCTGAGGTCTGATTTGAACTCAAGTCCTCCTGACTATAGAGTTGGTGCTCTATCTACTGTATCATCTAGCTGCCCCAAAATTTATATAATAATGTAATAACTGCATTGGCTTTTAATTCTTAGCAGTCTCCCACCACCTCCACCACTCCATTTCTCTAATCCCTACCCCTAGAACCATTTAAGTCGTGGCTATAGATTTAGCATAATCAGGATCTGTGACTGATTTGAAGGGAAAATTAAAGGTATTTCTTGGTCTTAGTAACAAGGTTCTTATTTGATTTTTTGATATCAAGCTTGTAGTGTCTTATAGAGTCATTCTCCAGAAATTAGGTCCCCATCTTCCTTGGTCACCTGATCTGTAACCTAGGTATAAATCCATGCCTTGCTCTCTTATCAGTCTCCACAAGAACTGTATCCTGCCTTTAAATTCTCATCCCCTTAGCTATCCTATTTGCTTGTTTGGCTTATAGACTGAATAGGTTTATAGACTGGAATAGATTGACTGCTTTCCTGGATCTCTGAAAGTAATATATCACTTGACACTACCTGACACGATGTCATTTACTGCCTTCTGGTAGTCTTATTTGCCATACCTAAATGATCCTGTTTATGTATTTGCTTGAAGACCTACAAGACACCTTCTAATGTTGTGCCCCATATCCATCTACTAGTTTGTCTAATCATTTGACATCTGCTTTACTTTTCTAATCCTAACTGGCTTCTTTCATAGGTGTGTAACCTACTGCTTTAGTTCCCTGACACATCACCTTCTCATCTAGTCTCTTTTCCCAAGAAGCCTCCTGATTACTTTTTTTTTTCATTTTTAAAAATTTAGTATTTCATTTTTCTCCAGTGTAAAACCATATAAATATCTGCTTGCCTTTTGAACTTCCAAGGGGTCTACCCAGACTCTAGTACTAGCTATGGCAATGTCTTTCATCTCCAGGTAAATTAGTATTGGAACCAGGTAAGTCCCAATACTAAAGTGGTACATACTGCACATAAAAATACAACTCTTCCATATCATAAATTTTACTCATTTAAAAATATACTAAGTTGGGGCAGCTAGGTGGCACAGTGGGAAGAGCACCGCCCTGAAAGTCAGGAGGACCTGAGTTCAAATCTGGTCTCAGACACTTAACACTTTCTAGCTATGTGAGCCTGGGCAAGTCACATAACTTCAATTGCCTCAGGAAAAAAATTATATATATATATATATATATATATATATATATATATATATATATGTGTGTGTGTGTGTGTGTGTGTACTAGCTTATACAAAACTTTTAAAATACTTTTGCTTACACTTTCAGAACTTAGATATAATATTTTCAGGATTTCTAAAAGTCTTTTCTTATAGAAAAAAAAGGGAACTAGAGAAATATGAAAAATTGAAATCTTAGGATGTATGAAACCTTAAAGATCAACTGCTTCCAAGTCTTATGACATGCAGAAATCCTATTTATAATCTCCCTGGTGGATTGTAGCCTCTTCTTGAATATGCTCAGAGATAAATAAGTCACACTTTATTAGGTAGGCACATTTCATTGTTGACTTTTTAGTGTCTTCAATGAAGTATATACTGTCATTAATTTAGCTTACTGATATGAACTAAAAACTCTTATGTCCCATAGGATCTGGTACCTTGTTAATCAATTCTGGGGAAACTCAGACTATAAGCAGTACCTTGGCTTTATCCTAGAAGTTTCCTGGAATAATTCCAGGTGGGGGAGTGGCAATAAACCAAAAAGAGAAAATTTTTCTGGGCTACTACTTCTAGATTTGTATATCTGCCTTTGACAGCTTCTGAATTTTAGACCCATATCTTCAGCTGCTTACAGATCATCGGATGATTTGCACAGACCACAATGTGTCAAGAAACAGGTTTCTTAACATTTTCCTTAAGCTCCTCCCCATGACTTCATTATTTCTATTAATGGTAGCAACATAAATCCAGTTTTCCATGTTTTTTGTCTCATATACAATCAATTGTTAAAGCTTTTAAAATTTTTTTCTGCATCTTTTGCAACAGTTCTTGTATCATTCTTCTTTATCCTCCTGTTGATACATGGGTTTTATTGAAATGATGCCCAGTTGGATCTCCTTAGGAAGGGGAACTTGAACCGGGACGAAGAGATTGTATACTTATAAACTATATAAATAGGAAATAAGGAGCACAGAAATGCAGAAGAGGCAGGAAGTCAAGACTTATTTACTTTACTATTATTCCTAGAGTCTGTCATGATGGAGGAGAACAAATGAAGAGAACAAAAGATTTCTTCTAAGGTCTCCTCACTTCATTTACCACTATTACAAACCTGTCTTCCCCTTTTAAGTGGGACAGGCTGAGTGTCAGTTCTCCAAACTGAGGGCTTCTCTTCTTCATCCAGACCACCCACAAGGACCAAGAATGGTACATTGATATTAATGGCAAGCCTGATGCATTCTTGAATTTCCTTCAGGTTCCTTTGGATTTTAACCAAAGAAACCTGATTTATGGCTCTTCCTAGAAGAGTAGATGGGAAACTGACCCTGGAGAAATCTGTTTGTAATGTTAACAGTTCAGCTTTTTAAATAAAATATAAAACTATAATTGATTTATACTAAAAAACTTGACAATTTGGGTGCTTCACAGCCAAATTTTGTCCTGATCATTTCATGTATATCTACCAGACATTTCATTCTGGAAAAAGTAGTTACAGAACTTATTTTTCTATATTCAATGTAATTTGACAAAAATTTATAAAACATTTATTGTGTGCAGCATAGTCTGCTGAAATTACATGACTGTGAAGTATGGAATAGTTCAATCTCTTTGTTTTTGTTTTTATTTTGTTTTGTTTTACTCAAATACAAAATGAGAAAAGAAAAAAGAACATATTCATGTATGTAGCAGAATATAAGAGAGAATTCAATATAAAATAAATTTCTATTTCTCAAAAACCTATATAATAAATCCTGTTCATTGTTTTCAAAGCAACTTAGCTTTTCTATATTTTCTTCTAGGTTTTCTTTTGTTTTCTGCTGTGTACTTTATTTTATTATTTTTTCATCCTTACTTCCCACCCTAAAAAAATGCTACAATTGAATGGAATATATATGTATGCTTATATATGTGTACGTATGAATATATATGTATACACATATACATATGGATATGGATACACACACATACACATATATATTGGCACTAAAGATTCTACTACTCTACTATAAATATTTCTATTTGTCGATCCTTTCTCTGGAGGTAGATATTATCTTCCTTCATAGGTTCAAATCTTGTTATATTTTTCTAACTTAACCAAGTCATCATTTCTTATATAACAGCTGTATTCTATTATATTCATAGCATATCTCAGAGATTGTCTATGAAAATCCTTTTCCAGCTTTTTCTGCTTTCTTACCAATCTTGGATACATTATTTATATAAGAACATTTTAATTTAAAATACTTGAAATTATCCATTTTTCACTTCAACAATGCTCCCACCTTATAATTTAAGATCTGCTACTGTTGAATCATCTTCTTTTACATTCCCCCCCCTTAGTTTCTTTGAAATTCTTGACCTTTTGCTATTTCAAATGAATTTTGTTTATATTTTTTCTAATTCAGTAATTTTTTTTTTAAAGTAACTTATCTGGCATGGCTTTGAGTACATAGAATACTTAGGTTAAATTGTCATTTTTTAATAATTTATATTAAATTAAATTAATATACAATTAATATATATTGTTTGTTTGTTTCTTTCTTTTTCAAAAAAGAGATATGCAGTAACAGGCTCTCTTTGGAACCAACTCCAGTGAGGAGAAAGAGAAAGTATCTTGCAGACATATAAGATAAAACATAAGATTCATCAAATTACTGATTTCTAGATTGTCTCCCTAGAAATTATGAGGAATTTCTCTGAGATTGGGAGTTCTTTCTTGGTTGAAGATCTCATCTAGTTCCCATCTAAAGAGCTCATTCACTTTTGTGCATGTCTGCTATAGAAAAAGGTCTGTAAAACTTCTCCAATTTATGTTTGCTATCTGCTTGGATAAGTGGTTTTTACTCACTATTGGTGTTATGCCTCAGTTTCCCTAAATTGTTTTGTCTCAGTTTCCCTAGTGGCAATCCCCTCTTCCTGGCCATTAGGACTGAGATAATTAGGGCTGGGAGCTCTATCCACTGTAACATTCCAAAGAGTCCTGAAACTCTAGATGGTTTATCTCAATGCTTGGGCATCTTCTGCCAATTTATCAGAATTTATGATCCTTCCTTCCTTACCCTCAATCTGTCAGAACTGAATTTATGGTCCTTTCCAGAAACTTCCATCCACCCAGTGCTCTACCTCCCCACCCCCCTTGCCTTTGTTCCTCTGATCGCTGGAGCCCTATAAGAGTTTCTGGAATCCCTTGCTCGTCACTGAATGCTTTGAGACAAGAGTCTAATTCAGCTGGCTGGGGGTCAACATGGATCCTGTTTGACCACCATTCCAAACTCTTCACTATTAAAATATTAAAAACCTCTCTAATCTCTGTCTTGCCTCAGTTTTTCTGGCATTACGTTGGTTATGCTCTTTTATATAACAAGCTTCTAGAGAAAAGGAACCAAGCCAGTCACATATACATTTGGAGTATTCTCCTCATTTAAGGAATAGAGACTATGGCAGTGGCTCAAAACCCTAAATCAATAATATTAAGGAGGAAGGATAGATATAATTCTAATATGTCACCTTTTTCTACCCATCCCAGAGAAGAACAAAGTGGCCTGCTTTATATGTCCTTCTGCACCACTTCAAGGCAAAACCCAAAGCCTTCATTTTAAAGAAGAAAGCAAGATTTCACACTAATTTTTGTATGGTTTCCATGATCATTTTGATAACTCATAAAGATCTATATAATATCTGCATGGTCAGCACACTTTTAAATGTGACTAGCCTTTTTAAATCAGAAAAGATCTTGATAGGAGGCATTGTGGTACTGAGGAAAGTGCATTAATAACTTGGAGTTATAAGGTCCAAATTTAAATCTCAGTTCTTCTGTTAACTATCTTTGTGATCCAGGGCAACTCCCTTGCCTTCTCTGACTCTCAGTTTTCTCATCTTAAAGGTGAGGGAGCTGGACTAAATAACCTCTAATCCTAAATTCCTTCATTTTACAGATAAAGAAACAGGTCTAGGGAGATAGGAATGATTTGCTTAAAGCCATAACTAATTAGTAGCAGAACCAAAAAGAAACTTGAGGTTCTGATTCCTGGTGAAGGGGGTTTTTGTTTCTTCAGTGGGCTGGGATTCACTTCCCTGATGATAATGCCTAATATTCAGTATTTGACTTAGAAACTTAACCAGGTCTATGGTTATACAAAATTGTGAAGTAATAGTTTAACTATATTGCATTTGCTGCAGCCTAGTTTAGTACCTATTACATAAAATCAGTGAAGATTTTGTAAGAGAATAAGCACTTATAAGGCTCCTGTGTTGCACCAAGCACTGTGTTAAAACACTGGACATTTAAAGGCAAAAGTGACCTTGAGAAGCTTATTGTCTAGCTAGAGGAGACAACATGTGTGTGTGTGTGTGTGTGTGTGTGTGTGTGTGTGTGTGTGTGTGTGTGTATAGTTCTGTGTAAAACAGATAGAATGTAATGGGAAATGGAAAGGAGCATTATGGATGAGGAAAGGCACAATATTGTAGAGGGCTGGAACTCTGAAAAGGCATACTTGAATCTGAGACAGCAGAGCACTTAAGGCTATCTATTGGATGTGAGATAATAGTTCTATACACATATATTTAGATGAGATGGTGATGTGATGGCTCTCCTCACAATTGGTGCTTGCTGTATGTGTGGTGGTGAGGTAATCCTAGGCAAGGATTGGAGGGCTGAGGGATGGAGGTCAGAGTCACTCAGCCAAAGGACAAGCAGGAGACAGACTTCAGGCTATGCACTACAGAGTCCAGAATTCATCTTTGGCAAGCCGAGAGGCAGCTTGCCTGCCTCCTTCACTTCTCCTCCAAAAGTCCAAGGACTTTGACTGATCCTGACTCTGACTTATCCTGAGGCCCTCTTGACAGCTAGCCCAGACATTATATATTGGTGCAAACATGGATTAAGGACCAACACAAAGCTTGATCATAATTTCATTGAAGTCCCTATGACCTGGAAATAGGGTAAAGTATTAAAACAGACAAACAGAAAACTTTGTTAAGGGCTAAACTAGTAACTTTCCTTTTCTAGCTGAAATGGTGCAGATACTAGGAAAAGAGTATCCCCCATCCCAAGGGAGATCTATAGAAAGCATACTTAGATTAATAAAGAGGCAAGGTTTGTTTGTAACTTGGGAGCAGATTGGTGGACTCTTAGAAACATTAGAATTCACATCCCTTGGTTCTCCAAGGAAGAAGAAATAGAGGTAGAGAAATGAAAACTAGTAGGAGAGCAACTAATTGAATAATACAATGATAATGATCCTGATTCAATTTCTAAGGAAACATTCTATATAAACAACGTAATATAATTGGCCTTAAAGAATCCCACAAATTCTAAAAAAAGGAAAAGTTTTAAGGAAAACAGCCAGACAAGAAAGCATGAGGAGAAAGAGGAAGAGAAAGGGGATGGTACTAATAAAATAGCCAAAAGGCATGGGGAATTGAATGAATTTAAAGGGTGTGGTGATTCTCACTTTCACAGCTCAGTTTCATACCTGAGCAGACTCTTGACCCTCCCCCCATCAATTTTACCTTCCTGTGTGGAGGGAGGAGAAGGAGTGGCAAGGGCAGTGATACCACTAACACAGCATCACCCCCCTTACCCCCCTCCCTGCAACCACCCCTTCCTATGATTAGATTGCAAAAGGCAATACTTAAAGCAGAAGAAGAAGGACAGAATATAGCTGATTTGAGAATAGAAACTTATCCTGTGATTGAAGAGCTTAACTCTTCAGGTCAAAAAAAGAGAAGATACACTCCTTTTAAACTAGAAATTATCAAAGATCTGAAAAAGGTTTGCACTCTTTATGGGGCTACATCATTTTATATTAAGATATCATTAGAGAATTTGGCTTATGAAATTTTAACCCCTTGTGATTGGAAATCTATAGCAAGGACATGTTTAGAACCTGGACAAAATTTGTTGTGGCTTTTGGAGTATAGTGAACTATGTAGGATACAAGCCCAATGAAATAGGCAACCTGGAGTTAATATACCAATCACCTGTGACCAACTAACTGGTGTAGACCCTTATGCAGACACTTTGTCACAGATTAATTGCCCTATGGAAACACATGAGCAAATTGCTGCTGCTGCTATCAAAGCATAAGGCATCCTCCCAGGAAGGCAAGATAGAGGAGAAGCCTTCACAGAAATAGCACAAGATCCAAATGAACCCTTTCCTGATTTTGTGGGACATTTTCAGACAACTTCATATGAATTATTGGTGAAAATGCAGCAAAAGAAATTATGATAAGGCAACTTGCTAGAGAAAATGCTAATAAGGCTTACAGAAGAATAATACTAGGACTACAAAAGGATGCTCCTTTAGATGAGATCATAAGATGCTGTGCTATAGTGGGCACAAATGTCTTTTATACCTAGGCTATGATACAGACTTCCCAAGATCTGGATGTGGGAAGAGAGGTCCCTTTTAGCAAGGGACTTCCAGAGAGACTTGTCAATGCTTTCAATGTGGTAAAGTAAGGCATCTGAAAGCTCAATGTTGGCATAGAGACAAAGTGAGAAAACAGAGTGGGAGAACAAGACCCAAAACCCCTATGTCTGAAATGCAACAGAGGCTTCAATTGGACATCAGAATGTAGACTGATTCAGGGAAATGGGATATAGAGCCCAGCCCCAGGGTCCCAGGCAAAAAACAGTTGAGGCATGATGGCAGCCGCTGTTACACCCAGAGAGTCTTTACAAGTTCACTATTCAGATATGACCAATCATCCAAGAAGCAATCCGATGGGAGAAAGTGATTACATTTGGGGAGAATAGAGTTGTATGCAGCTGGGACTACTGACATATCTCCTGGAAAGGTGAAATCTGTGCCTGTCTGCTTTATAGATCCTTTGCATCCACACACAGTGGACTTGACCATTTCATCTCCTGAGAGTGCTTACAAAACAGAGTCCATCCATACACTGATATGGGAAACTGGGGAATGTTCAAATAATATCCCAGTCACTAATACAGGAAGACAATATGTGACTTATCAAGGAGAAGTAGTAGCATCAGGTTTACTGATACAGACTCCTAACAGGCAATCTGGTGACAGTTGCCAAGATTCTGACATCAAGCAACAGAAAACAGGAATTTAGGACTGCAGCTATTATAGCTGACCATCCTATGCTTACTATCTATATAAATGGAATACCTTTGGATGTTGGTAGATACAGGTGCATATCATTAAAGGTGTCTGCTGGCCCAGTCACTAGCCAAAGATTAAGACAGACACCTATATGTCTGGAGTAGGAGGATTAATAACAAGTGAAGTTAGTACTACCTATGAGATGGACATTTGAAGGTGAAACAGGAGTTTTTACTCCTTTTATACTTGAAAAAAATCCCCATCTATCTGTGGGGAAGAGACATCTTACAACAGTTAGGATTACAAATGAGTACTTCAGTTTTTTAGGCTGGGCTGCTGTTGAAGGCCTGACAACATTCTCACTTGTTCCTATTAAATGAAAAACTGATATACCAGTGTGGATAGAACAGTGGCCTTTAGCTAGGGAAAAAATTTAGGTCTTATTAGATATAATACAGGAGCAACTTGACCAAGGACACTTACAACCTTCTATAAATCCTTGGAATTTCCCTGTATTTGTTATAAAAAAGAAATCTGGAAAATGGAGGATGCTGGCTGATTTAAGAAAAGTAAATAAAGAGATGGAAACTATGGAAACTCTTCAGCCTGGACTTCCATCTCCTATTCAATTGCCTTTTGGGGTTATAGACATTAAGGATTGTTTCTATTCTATCCCTGAGGATAAGGAGGATATGTAAAGATTTGCCTTTTTAGTGCCCAGCATTAACTTGGCTGAGCCTTATAAAAGTTATGAATGAACAGTTTTGCCACAGGGAATGAAAATAGCCCTACTATGTGTCAAATGTATGTTACTGATGCTCTTACTCCAGTAAGAAAAGCATTTCCAAAAGTTATGTTGTTATATTACATGGATGATGTCTTGAGAAATGCACCTGAGGAGCAAATGTTAGAAGCATGTCTACAAAAGACCATAGAAACACTAAGAAACTAGAAATTGCATATAGCTTCAGAAAAAAATTCAAAGACATGTTCCTTTTCAATATTTAGGATATGAAGTATATCTTAAGGTGCTTACAGTACAAAAACTTTCCTTAAGAACAGAGAAATTAAATACCTTAAATGATTTTCACAAATTGATAGGAGATATCCAATGAATACGTCCAGTGTTAGGCTTGACTACCTATCAATTACAAGCATTATATGACATTTTAAGGGGAGCTAGTGCTTTAAACTCACCACACCAGCTCACAAAAGAAGCTCAAGAGGCTTTGAGAGAAGTTGAATTGAATATGGTTAAAAGAATTACTCAAAAACCCTTGGAAATATCAGTTTTTGCTACACAAGAGGCACCCACAGCAGGCCTTCATCAAGGAGACAGTGTGATTGAGTAGGTGAATCTCCCAGCACAACCAGAACAAAGCCTTACTCCTTACCCAGTGCTTGTGGCTAGAATTTTATTAAAGGTCCTTAAGGGAGCAGTACAACTATCTGGGATAAGACCTCATAAGATATATACCAATTTTATACCAATGCCACAAATTAATGTATGTTGTGAAACCATCCTGGAGTGGCAAATTTTATTAGCCATGGCTCCAAATTTTATACATGGGTCTCCATTAAAGATAACCCAACTTTTACATAATTGGAGATGGATTCTTGAAGAACAGGTTTCTAAGGACCAACTATCTTTACAGATGTATCCAAACATAACATTTGTGGTATATACTCTTGTAACTTAACTAAAAAGAGAGTAGTCAGAACTCCTTTTCAGTCCACTCAGCAGAATGAATTGTATGTAATCTTTCTAGCTCTTACTTATAATCCAGGAGATGTAAATTTTTTTAAATTAATTTTATAATTATAACATTTTTTGACAGTACATATGCATAGGTAATTTTTTACATTATCCCTTGTACTCATTCTGTTCCGAATTTTTCCCCTCCTTCTCTCCACCCCCTCCCCTAGATGGCAAGCATTCCCATACATGTTAAATATGCTGTAGTATATCCTAGGTACAATATATTTGTGCAGAACCAAATTTGTTGTTATTGTTGTTGTTGCAAAGGAAGAATTGGATTTGGAAGGTAAAACTAACCTGGGGAGAAAAACAAAAAATGTTAACAGTTTACACTCATTTCCCAGTGTTTCTTCTCTGGGTGTAGCTGATTCTGTCCATCATTGATCAATTGGAGTTGGATTAGCTCTTCTCTATGTTGAAGATATCCACTTCCATCAGAATACATCCTCACATACGATTATTGTTGAAGTGTATAATGATCTAGGAGATGTAAATATAATACCTAATTCGGCCTATTCAGTAGGTGTGGTACAAAGAATTGCCACAGCTCAAATATGTAGCTTCCAACATATATCAGCTCTTTAAGGAACTTCAAGAGCAAGTGAGAAAGCATCCAGGTAAGATTTATATATTGCATGTCCACTCTCTAGTGGACTTCCAGGTCCTAATTTTTATGGACATTCAAAGGCAGATAGCCTTCTAACCATGTTAGCCAATACTCCTTTATTTCAGGCAGCCCAAGGATCTCATTCTAAAATATCATAAGGCTGCTTGAGCTTTACAGTTGCAATTTGGGATAGCAAGAGAGGAAGCTAGGAACATAGTAAAAGGCTGTACAGCTTGCCTTCTTTTCCATGCTCTTACGTTCCCTCCAGGGAAGAATCCTCATGGTTTGAGACCCAGCGAAATTTGGCAAATGGATGTGACCCATTATAAATTTTTTGGTCATCTGTCTTTTATCCATGTTGTAGATGACACCTTTTCAGGATTTACTTTTGCAATACTAGCAGGTTAAAGGCAGTAGGGATGGAGAGTGTTCTGTATCCAGAAAAGCTAAATGCTTCTATAATTTTATTACATATCCTTCTCTGATTAAGCAAAGTAATATTCCTTTGTTAAATGTTCAGTGACTCATTAGTGAGTCATTTTGTCCAAATGCTAAATCTTAAATAAGAGAGTTCTGGTATTAAAGCCATGCCTCTTACAGTTGGACTGATGAGAAGAGATTTGAAACAGTGACACATGTCAGAAAAATTTATTTTAGTAGACAGGTAGTAACAGGAACCTAAATAAGGTCAATGGCCATAGGAGTAGAAAGAGGAGACTGGAAAAGATTCTAAGAAATAATCTGTAGATAAAAATCAATAGAACATAGCTATTGTTTGAATATAGGCATGGAGAATGATGGAAATGGGGTGATGGAGAAGACAGATCACTCATCTGGATGTTTCCTAGTTCTGGTTTGTCTTTTTAAATATGTTAATCTTTCCATCTCCTCCAAGGCCTAACATAATAAGTTGCACACAATGAGTACTTTAAATTTGTGTGTATGTATATGTGTGTGTGAAAAGAGTCACTTGCTTAGATCTGATCTTAGTATTGAAAAAGTTTTCTATGAGGCATTGACCTTCCCATAGTCTTTTCAAGTAAAGTAAACTTAATAACTGGAGAAGTATTGCCCTGAAGTATTTTTGTTCCTAACTATATTATCCATCTTTGTTATAATTTTGTAGGAGCCTGATTCTGATACTTCCTTGTTGCTACAACTTGATACCTAGCCATCAATTTACCCTTGAGTGGAAATGGAGTGAAGTTTTGTAGGGAAACTTCATTCCTTTTTGTTTGGTTGTTTTTAATCTCTCTTGAGTGGATATTTAATCTCTCTTGAGTGGATATTTCAAAAGTTCAAAAAAGAAATGAATGGAACATGAATAGAATGATGGCTTTGTGAATTGAGAGGAGGCATTGATATATGCAAAAGAGAGGGAAGCAGAAATAGAGAGATTTGGCAAATAACTGGGCATATGAAATAAGTGAGAATAAACACTTAAGGATTAAACCAAATGGGTTAATGGAAACTGGGTTAATGGAAGGATGATACTATCCTTGGCATTAATAAAGAAGTTTAGAAGAGGGATGAGTTGGGGGTCCTAATATAGAGAATTTCTATTTAAAAATAGGTAGAGGACCTAGCCGACATCATGACCTCTGACTTTCTTTTTTAAAATTAATTTTATAATTATAAATTTTTTGACAGTATATATGCAGGAGTAATTTTTTTATAACATTATCCCTTGTATTCATTTTTCCAAATTTTCCCCTCCCTCCCTCTACTCCCTCCCCTAGATGACGGGCAATCCCGTTCATTTTACATGTGTTACAGTATAATCTAGATACAATATATGTGTGTAAATCCAATTTTCTTGTTGCACGTTAAGTATTGGATTCCGAAGGTATAAGTAACCTGGGTAGATAGACAGTAGTGCTAACAGTTTACATTCACTTCCCAGTGTTCCTTCTCTGGGTGTAGTTGTTTCTGTCCATCATTGATCAACTGGAAGTGAGTTAGCTCTTCTTTATGTTGAAGATATCCACTTTCATCAGAATATATCCTCATACAGTATTGTTGTTGAAGTGTATAGTGATCTTCTGATTCTGCTCATTTCACTCAGCATCAGTTCATGTAAGTCTCTCCAAATCTTTCTGAATTCATTCTGCTGGTCATTTCTTACAGAACAATAATATTCCATAACCTTCATATACCATAATTTACCCAACCATTCTCCAACTGATGGACATCCATTCATTTTCCAGTTTCTAGCCGCTACAAAGAGGGCTGCCACAAACATTTTGGCACACACAGGTCCCTTCAGCTCTTTAGTATTTCTTTGGGATATAAGCCCAGTAGTAGCACTGCTGGATCAAAGGGTATTCACAGTTTGATAACTTTTTGGACATAGCTCCAAATTGCTCTCCAGAATGGCCGGATTCTTTCACAACTCCACCAACAATGTATTAGTGTCCAGTTTTCCCATATCCCCTCCAACATTCATCATTATTTATTCCTGTTATCTTAGCCAATCTGACAGGTGTGTAGTAGTGTCTCAGAGTTGTCTTAGTTTGCATTTCTCTGATCAGTAGTGATTTGGAACACTTTCATATGAGTGGATATAATTTCAATTTCATTGTCTGAGAATTGTCTGTTGATATCCTTTGTCCATTTATCAATTGGAGAATGGTTTGATTTCTTATAAATTAGAGTCAGTTCTCTATATATTTTGGAAATGAGACCTTTATCAGAATCTTTAACTGTAAAAATATTTTCCCAATTTGTTACTTCCCTTCTAATCTTGTTTGCATTACTATTGTTTGTACAGAAACTTTTTAATTTGATGTAATCAAAATCTTCTATTTTGTGATCAATAATGATCTCTAGTTCTCTTCTGGTCATAAATTCCTTCCTCCTCCACAGGTCTGAGAGGTAGACTATCCTCTGTTCCTCTAATCTATTTATGGTCTCATTCTTTATGCCTAAATCACGGACCATTTTGATCTTATCTTGGTATATGGTGTTAAGTGTGGATCCATATCTAATTTCTGCCATACTAATTTCCAGTTTTCCCAACAGTTTTTTCAAATAATGAATTTTTATCCCTAATGTTGGTATCTTTGGGTTTGTCAAACACTAGATTGCTATAGTTGTACCCTTTTTTGTCCTTTGTACCTAATCTGTTCCACTGATTGACTAGTCTATTTCTTAGCCAATACCAAATGGTTTTGGTGACTACTGCTGTATAATATAGCTTTAGATCAGGTACACCTAGACCACCTTCATCTGACTTTTTTTTTCAGTAATTCCCTTGAAATTCTCGACCTTTTATTCTTCCATATGAATTTTGTTATTTTTTCTTATGACCTCTGACTTTCAATACATGTATCTCTAAAGAGTAAGCTCCCTTGTGTGAGATTATTCTCTTTCTTGATTTGAGCTCTTACCTCGCGCCTACATTATTTGTATCTATATTATAACATACTTGTGACTTTTGATTGAAAATATCTAATAAGTTTTCATAATAAGAGATAAAAGCCCCACAGAGATTATGGCTAGATATATACTTCTGGGAGTCATGTATATTGAAATGAAAATTAAATCTATGTAAGTTTGAAGCAATTGAAGCAATTGGACTGTATTTTTTTTTCAATAAACTATAAGGAAAGGTCCAGCTGAGAGTGTAGAAGTGTGTTGTGGTGCTGTATCATAAATTTGAAGAAAAAAATGGTTTGAAATAGCCTTTGGAGAGTAAGGGTGGGATCGAAGATTAATTAGTATGAAGTGAAAGGACTGCTTGTTTTCAAAGCAGGTTGGGGGGAAGGGAAGTTAGTTGAAATTAGATAACAAAAACTTTTAATGAGCCTATATTTGTATGTGATTTTTCTAGCTCTTCTCAACATCATGTGAGCAAAGGAGGGAGAAAATAGCAGCAATCTTAGAGATGGGATTTTGGCAACACAGAATTCTAGATTTCTAATTGCAAGATATATTAGAAACCAACATCCTTGTAAAATTTTATTCTTATATTTAAGAAAAAAGAAAATAAGTTTCAGAAAAGTTAAGCAACTTGATCAAACTTGGATCATCTAGCAGAACTGAGATTCAAATTTAGTTCCAACAGATCCAATTTCAGAATTATTTCTGTGTTTCTACTAATGATAGAGACCTGGCCTTATCTATATATCCTCTGCATTGTAACCTTTTCCCAAATTTTCATATAACTATAACTGGAACTTGATGTGAATGTGCTTGGAACCTTACTTTGTCTTGACATCATGAGGATACCAGTGAAAATATGGACTCTCTATCAATTATGTCTTGACTATTCTTGACTTGACTATTCTACTTTTGGATAACAGTTCTACACTTAACTCTGATATCTTATTTCAGTGATTCACTATCAAAGCAACTCATTTCACTTTTTCCTTTTCAGTGAGGATGTCCTGAAAAGGTGAACATTCTCTAGGGTAGGAAAAAAAATACAAGCAATTAAAAAAAAATACAGACTAGATTTACTTTGCTGAATAGTGTTTAACTTACAGGGTTTTTTAATACTATATCATCACCTGAAATTCCTTTTGATACAAACTATTGGGTAAGGATAGGGGGATGAATGAAGTTTTTGTTCAATGCTTATTTAATATAATTCCTGGCACCATTTAAAGTTTCATAAGCACACTAAAGAGCAACTTGATAATGTCATGGGTTGAACAATGGGCTTGGGATAAGTAAGATTCCTCTTTCTGAGTTCAAATTCAGCTTTAGACACTTGCTATGTAAGTAAGATTCCTCTTTCTGAGTTCAAATTCAGCTTTAGACACTTGCTATGTGCCCCAGTTTCTTCATCTATAAAATAAATTGGAGAAGAAAATGGCAAAGCACTCTAGTATTTTTGTCAAGAAAACCCCAAATGGGGCCCCAAAGAGTTAGACGTGATTGAAAAAAATTGAATACCAATACTAAACATTCTAACATATATATTTGTGGTTTTTAATTTTGTCTCAACTATAATAAAAGTGCTGAGTGAACTTCTATAACCTAAATCTTTAGTTTCAAAAGAAAACATTCAAATTTTAGATAATTTAGTATGAGTTCAAAGAATGTTAATTCAAATGGAAATTATTCTTCAAAGTGTCACATATATGAATTATACATATTTGATATATTTTTAATAGATTTATTTGTAAATCTTGAAGAATTTATAAACTGACATTAGTGTCAGTTTAAAATAGTTCATTTGAGAGTCTACATATATTCAATAATACTGTTATTGGTCAAAATTTTTTTTTTGAAAGAGTGATGTTTTGAAGTCAGTTCATAAATTAAGGCTTTGAATAGACCTCAAAGACCATCTATTTAGTCAAGGAATTATTCACAGGAATCAATGAGCTTTTTTTCTTTTCTTTTCTTTTCTTTTCTTTTTCTTTTTCTTTCTTTCTTTCTTTCTTTTTTTTTTTTTTTTTTTTTTTAGTATTTGGAGAATTGTATATAAGATTATACAACATTTTATAGTATACACTTGAAAACATTCTCAAGGGGAAATGGCAACCCCAATGACATTCCCAAAACTATTTGTCTCGAGTCAAACATTTTATTAAATGAGGAAATGAAGGAAGATCAAGTGTTATTTGTTCAAGATAACATGGATAGACCTATCCATAGTCTCACACACAGGTTAATGATAAACCTGGAAACTTTAAGTTGATGTTTCCAAGACATGACTACTTCATAGCTTCTATTATTCTCCAAGACAAGGGGGATCTTCCACCATATACCATTGTCTCCTTTTCTTGGACCATCAGAAATCACATGATTTCTCTGATGACAGTATTTGTTCAAAGTACTTCTCTACTATACTAATACATAATGAATAATTTAGAACTGCTTTGCAGAACCAATGAATAATTGGTAAATAAGTAGTCTTTTTTTTATGTTTACTCTGCTTCTTTTCAATGTAGATATTCTATAAGTAGGGCTGAGGGTGGTTATTGTTGTTTTTTTTAAATTCTTCTCTTGTGCCACAGTTCCCTTTTATTGTCCTGACTCAGTTTCCCCATTTGTTCTGCCTCAGTTTCCCTAAGTGGTTTTGCCTTAATCCCTCTGGTTGCAAGAGCCCTCCTGATCATTAGGACTAATATAATTTAGGGCTAGTTACTCTAAGGTTATAAACTGTAAATGTGTAAAGTCAAGATAAGGGCAGTTCAGACTTCCTAGATCTTAACAACTCCTAAGTCATCAGAATGTTTAGTGCCTCCCCTCACCCTGTCAGAACTGGATTGATAGTTCGTTCAGCTCTCAGTGCTCTGACTCTGCCCCTACCTCGGTCTACTCTCTGGTAGCTTGGAGCCATGTGCATATATATATGTCATTGAGAACTCACTTTCACTGTTAGATTCTGGGAGACTATAGTCTCATTCAGCCCTAGGACCAAACCATGAATCCATTTTGTCCCAGTAAATCTCTCCCTCTCAAATAAAATATTAAAAACTCTCTAATCTCTATTTTTCCTCAGTTTCTCTGGCATTACACTTTAAACTAATTTTTATTTGACTGAGGAAGATACTAAGGATGACTTTATCGACTTGATCTCTATAAATAATATATATTCTATATATTTTTTAAATTGTGTTTTTATTTCCTGTCAAAATTTGTACTTAATATCCTTTCAGAATGGCTTTTTGTAAAGTACATTGGATTGCAACTAAACAGATGAGTTTTTATACATAATTGGATGGTCTTACACATGACAATGTTGTTTTTTTTTTTAAGATCATCAGGATTCTACTTCTTGTTGGTGATTGAAAATAAACAATAATTGTTGTTTATAATTTCTCATTTGCACAAGGATATGCTCTCTTATTATATACATATTGAATATGTATGACTCTCTATGACTCTCATTTAAACAAACAACAGCAATACACACACACACACACACACACACACACACACACACACACACCCCTAGAGAAATTCAGTAAACATTTCTTTACTCATTCTCAAGAAAGCTAGAGGTAGACCTGTCCATAGCCACATAACATTAATGATAGGCCTGGGAATTTTTAACTTAATGTTTCTCTTTTTTTTATTAAAGTTTTTTTTATTTACAAAACATGTGCATAGGTAATTTTTCCAACATTGAACCTTGCAAAATCTTTTGTTCCAAATTTTCCCCTCCTCTCCATCCCCTCCCCTAGCTTTCAGATAGTATAATACATATTAAATTTGTAAAAATGAATGTTAAATCGAATATTTGTATACATATCTATACAGTTATCTTGCTGTAAATTAATGTTTTTAAAACAATACTTTGAGCAGTAAACCATATAGCATCATGTAAAGAATTACTTAAAGAAATAGAGTTTATTTATATAATATTTGACTTGTAATTCCAGTTGCATAAAAACCAGGAAATGTGCTGCATTGTTAACTCTCTCAAGCATACCCATTACAATAGGTCTTTCATGAACTTGTCACACAATATATCTACTGTAAATGCCAAATACAGGGGTGAAAGAAATCTGATGCAACAACTTTCCACATGTCATCCCATCAAGAGTTATATTTTGTATTCTAAAGCTATATGAGTACTTTCTATATGACAATCCAATCACAGAGCAACCCATATACCTCCACCAAAATGATCAAGTGAAAAAGATAGAAACTTGTATTTGTGAAAAAGATTAAATTTATGTAAAACTTTTAAAAGGGGGGGCTTATTTTCCAATTAATAAATTGTCAAAGTATATGAATAGACAATTTTCAGATGAAGAAATTGAAACTATTTCTAATCATATGAAAAAGCGCTCTAAATCATTATTGATCAGAGAAATGCAAATTAAGACAACTTTGAGATACCACTACACACCTCTCAGATTGGCTAAAATGACAGGAAAAGATAATGACAAATGTTGGAGGGGATGTGGGAAAACTGGGACACTGATATACATTGTTGGTGGAATTGTTAATACATCCAGCCATTCTGGAGAGCAACTTGGAACTATGCTCAAAAAGTTATCAAACCCTTTGATCCAGCAGTGTTATTACTGGGCTTATATCCCAAAGAGATCTTAAAGAAGGGAAAGGAACCTGTATGTGGCAGCCCTCTTTGTAGTGGCTAGAAACTGGAAATTGAGTGGATGCCCATCAGAGAATGGCTGAATAAACTGTGGTATATGAATATTATGGAATATTATTGTTCTGTAAGAACTGATCAGCGGGATGATTTCAGAAAGGCCTGGAGAGACTTATATGAATTGTTGCTAAGTGAAATAAGCAGAACCAAGATATCATAATACACTTCAACAATAATACTATATAATGATCAATTCTGATAGACAGGACTCTCTTCAACAATGAGAGGATCCAAACCAGTTCCAATTGTTCAGTAATGAACAGAACAAGCTACACCCAGAGAGAGAATTATGTATGGAAAAGGAGTATGTACCACAACATAGCATTTCCGCTCTTTCTGTTATTGTTTGCTTGCATTTTTGTTTTCCTTCTCAGGTTTTTTTTTTTTTTTTAAAACATTCTTTCTAGATCTGATCTTTCTTGAGCAATAAGATAACTGTATAAATATGTACACAGATGTAGAGGGTCACAGTCAGTGGGTAAACTCTGGGTAAGATATAAGACCCTTCAAGCCCAAGCTAACAATGCCTGATTCAGCTCCCCACCTCCCCTAAGGGTTCTAGGCCTTCCTGAGAAGTCAGGGGGCAGTAACTACCTGTGTCTGATTGAAGCAGAATAATAGCAGGTGGAAGAGTGATACCAGGTGGCAAATTACATAGCAAGTTGTTTATGTGGTCCTACATGCTCAGAGTTGTTTTTGTTACATTATAAAAAGAGGAAAGTCCTTGAAATAAACATACTCCATTTTCCACCATCCTTGGGAGTCCCATCTCATCACTTCTCCACTAGGAAGGTATATTTTAATCACCCTGGTGTGGGGGCTCTAGAAAGCAGGATACAACATAAATATATTGTATTTAACATATACTTTAACATATTTAACATGTATTGGACTACCTGCCATCTAGGGGAGGGGGTGGGGGAAGGAGGGGAAAAGTTGGAAAAGAAGATTTTGCAAGGGTCAATTTTGAAAAACTACCCATGCACATGTTTTGTAAATAAAAAACTATAATAAAAAATGATAATAAAAAGAAATAAAAAGGAGGTCTTCCTTTAGCCCATATCTTTCCAAATTACTCCAATTCTCATAGATTAACCTACAATAGATTCCAAACCAAGCTCCATTTGGGCATTTGTTTGGGTCCTCTTTGGCTTAGAGTGAATGTAAGTAGTAATTATTTCTGCTTTGACCAGAAACCCAGAGGAGCTTCCCCTCCTAGTTTGGATTTTTCTTCTTTTGATTAGGTTAAAAGAGGTCATTTCTTTTTATTTTTTTTTTTTTAGAATTTTTTTCCACAGTATATATGCATGAGTAATTTTTTAAAATAATATTATCCCTTCATTTTTCCATATTATCTCCCCCTCCCTCTACTCCCTCCCCCAGATGACTGGCAATCCCATACATTTTACATATGTTACAATATAACCCAGATACAATATATGTGTGTAAATACCATTTTCTTGTTGCACATTAAGTATTAGATTCCGAAGGTGTAAGTAACCTGGGTAGATAGACAGTAGTGCTAACAATTTACATTCACTTCCCAGTGTTCCTTCTCTGGGTGTAGTTGTTTCTGTCCATCATTGATCAACTGGAAGTGAGTTGGATCTTCTTTATGTTGAAGATTTCCACTTCCATCAGAATACATCTTCATACAACATTGAAGTGTACAGCGATCTTCTGGTTCTGTTCACTTCACCCAGCATCAGTTGATGTAAGTCTCTCCAAGCCTCTCTGTATTCCTCCTGCTGGTCATTTCTTACAGAGCAATAATATTCCATAACATTCATATACCATAATTTACCCAACCACTCTCCAGTTGATGGACATCCATTCATTTTCCAGTTTCTAGCCACTACAAAAAGAGCTGCCACAAACATTTTGGCACATATATGTCTCTTTCCGCTCTTTAGTATTTCTTTGGGATATAAGCCCTAACAGCAATGGTGGGTCAAAGGGTATGCACATTTTGATAACTTTTTGGGCAAAATTCCAGATTGCTCTCCAGAATGGCTGGATTCTTTCACAACTCCACCAACAATGTATCAGTGTCCCAGTTTCCCCACATCCCCTCCAACATTCATCATTGTTTGTTCCTGTCATCTTAGCCAATCTGACAGGTGTGTAGTGGTATCTCAGAGTTGTCTTAATTTGCATTTCTCTGATCAGTAGTGATTTGGAACACTACAAGAGGTCATTTCTTAATTACTCTTAATTGTTATGGGCCTGAACTCTGTACTTGAAACAAGGATTCTTACAAGGTGTGGAAGTTGAATTGGAATTGAGTGGAAGTGGAATTGATAAGACAATAGTTATCTGCTTTAGTATGGTGATTAGTAGTTCTCTATTTCAGTATGATTGATTTAATCTTACAATAAATAATGGTTTCCTAGTGATATAATGATTGGTTTACACTTAGTATACTGCAAATGATCTAATTATAATAGAGCATATAAGCTGGGACAAACTCAACCAGACTGATTCCCTCCATCTCACACCATTGTGGTGTGTGGGCTGTCCTCCTGTATTTTGTCCACTGAGACCAAGCTACCCTGGGCTCCAGATAAGGAGATGATAAAGAATTTGGACTTTAACACCTGGCAATTCTCCTGGTGATTACTCTGCTGAAACGAAGGTTTACACCATGCTAAACTAGATAACCATTGTATTATCAGTTCCACTGAGTTAATATCTTGTTGTAAGAATCCTTGCCTCAAGAAAATTTCTCCAGAATTCTGCCTATTACAACAAGGTATTTAAAAAAATTGACCTCAAAAAATAGGTCAAGATAAGATTATCTAAATATCATGGAACTACCTGAATATCAATATGCTTTCCCTCTCTTCCCTAAGCCCTAAATCTTGGATGCCATATTTCAAGAAATCACAAATGGAAATTGTTCAAATTTGTTAAACCAGAGGACAAAGAGAAAATAAAAAGAATCTAATGATCATTTTCTGAAAGAAGACCCCAAATAAAAATGCTCCATTAGATTGTAAGGTCTTTGTGGGCAGGGACTATCTTTTATCTCTTCTTATAGCTCCAGTATACTGTACCTGACATGTAGAAAGTAATTAATAAATGTTTAAATTGAATTGAAATAGCTAGTCCTAGGTACACTCCTTAAATGAAAATTTTGTGAAGAGTCATCTAATAGGAAGAGGTGACATATGTGGAAAATACTTCTAAAGTATGAGTTCCATAATGAAGAGGATTCTGGGACTTAAAGAAGAATTCCTGAGTGTATCCTGGTGGAAAAAAATGATATCATGATTCAAATTATAGGGAAAAGCAAAATCCAACAGCTTTTTTTTTTTTTTTTTTTTTTTTTTTTTTTTTTTTTTTACAAAAAACACTCTTGTAGCATAAAGATTTCCACAAAATTTAAACAATAGGTTGAAGAAAAATATATTACCCTTTAGTCAATGTAATTTACACAGAGGTAGCAATCATTATCTCAAACAAAACAATCATTAAAAATAATTAGTTCTACTTTCTGACAGTGACCTTGGGCAATACACTGTACCTAGATGATCTCCTTCACAAAACTTGGAATTGTTCTGGATGACTGTCATAGCACAGATCATCAATTGGGACCTCCTGATCCTGGCTCAGTAGGCTAGTCACCTAGCAGCACTAGCAACTTCAGCTCCAGTACAAAAGGCATCCCAGGATCCAACAGGCATGACTAGGCCAGGCCACACCAGCTATAGTGGACAAGCCTCAAGCACCTGAAGGCCCAGCCTGGAAAGTAGGGATCAGGACTCTGGTCTTCAGAATAAGAACAATGCCCCTGGTGCCCTAGGAGTAGAGCTCAACTTCAAAAATGATCAAAAGACCAAAAAGAGTCTTGACCATAGAAAGCCACTATGCTGACAGGGAAGATGAAAACACGAACTCAGAGAAGGAAAGCAATGTCAAATGACTACATGTGAAGCTCAAAGGAAAATATGAATTGGTCTCAGGACCAAAAAGTACTCTTGGAAGAGTTCAAAAAGATTTTTTATTAATTTTTTATAAATTTTATAATTATAACTTTTTTTTTGACAGTACATGGCATGGGTAATTTTTTACAACATTATCCCTTGCAACTCACTTCTGTTCCGATTTTTCCCTTCCTTCCCTCCACCCTTTCCCCTAGACAGCAGGCAGTCTTATACATGTTAGATATGTTATAGTATATCCTAGATACAATATATGTGTGCAGAACCGAATTTCTTATTGCATAGGAAGAATTGGATTCAGAAGGTAAAAATAACCTGGGAAAAAAACCAAAAATGCAAACAGTTTACACTCATTTCCCAGTGTTCCTTCTCTGCATATAGCTGATTCTGTCCATCATTGATCCATTGGAAACTGAATTAGATCTTCTCTTATTCGAAGATATCCACTTCCATCATAATACATCCTCATACAGTATTGTTGTTGAAGTGTATAATGATCTCCTGGTTCTACTCATTTTACTCAGCATCAATTCATGTAAGTCTCTCCAAGCCCCTCTGCATTCATCCTGTTGGTCATTTCTTACAGAATAATAATTTTCCATAACATTCATGTACCACAATTTACCCAACCATTCCTAATTGATGAGCATCCATTCATTTTCCAGTTTCTAGCCACTACAAAAAGGGCTGCCACAAACATTTTGGCACATACAGGTCCCTTTCCCTTCTTTAGTATTTCTTTGCAATATAAATCCAGTAGCATCACTGCTGGATCAAATGGTATGCACAGTTTGATAACTTTTTGGAATTAATTCCAGATTGCTTTCCAGAATGTCTGGATGTATTAACAATTCCACCAACAATGTATCAGTGTCCCAGTTTTCCCACATCCCTTCCAACATTCATCATTTTTTCCTGTCATCTTAACCAATCTGACAGGTGTGTAGTGGTATCTCAGAGTTGTCTTAGTTTGCATTTCTCTGATCAATAGTGATTTGGAACACTCTTTCATATGAGTGGAAATAGTTTCAATTTCATCATCTGAAAATTGTCTCTTCATATTCTTTGACCATTTTTCAGTTGGAGAATGGCTTGATTTCTTATAAATTAGAGCTAATTCTCTATATATTTTGGAAATGAGGCCTTTATCAGAACCTTTAAATGTAAAAATGTTTTCCCAGTTTATTACTTCCCTTCTAATCTTGTTTGCATTAGTGTTGTTTGTACAAAAGCTTTTTAATTTAATGTAATCAAATTTTCTATTTTGTGATCAATAACGATCTCTAGTTCTCCTTTGGTCACAAATTCCTTCCTCCTCCACAAGTCTGAGAGGTAAACTACCCTATGTTCCTCTAATTTATTTATGATCTCATTCTTTCTGCCTAAATCATGGACCCATTTTGATCTTATCTTGGTATATGGTGTTAAGTGTTGGTCCATGTCTAATTTCTGCCATACTAATATCCAGTTTTCCCAGCAGTTTTTGTCAAATAATGAATTCTTATGCCAAAAGTTGGGATCTTTGGGTTTTTCAAACACTAGATTGCTATAGTTATTGATTATTTTGTCTTGTGAACCTAACCTGTTCCACTGATCAACTAATCTATTCCTTAGCCAATACCAAATGGTTTTGGTGACTGCTGTTTTATAATATAGTCTTATATCAGGTATAGTTAGGCCACCTTTGAATTTTTTCAAAAATAATTTTTTAAAAATTAAGTAAAAGAGATAGAAGAAAAGTTGGGAAAATAGATGAGAGTTTTGGAAAAGAATTATCCAAAAAAAAATCAGTAGTCTGGAAAATTTGATCACATATATTGATCAAAGAAAATAACTCCTTAAAAAAATAGAACTGGCCAAACTGGGGGGTAGGGAGGAGAGAACACTAAAAAAAATTCCTTTAAAACTAGAATTGGCCAAATGGAAAAAGTGGTACAAAAGCTAACTGAAGAAAATGATTCCTTAAAAATTAGAATTGAGAAAATGGAAGCTAATGACTCTATGAGATGTCAAGAAAAAATCCAAAATGAAATAAAAAGAATACAAGAAAATATAAAATATCTCATTTGGAAAAACAATTAACCTGGAAAATGGATCCAGGAGAGAGAATTTAAGAATTATTGGACTACATGAAAGACATGATTTTAAAATAAAGCCTGTATAGCATCTTTCAAGAAAAATTGGCCTGTTATCCTAGAGTCAGAGGATAAAATAATCAGTTGAAAAAATCCATTGATAACCTCTTGAAATAGATTTCAAAATGAGAATTCCAAGAATATTATAATCAAATTCCAGAATTCTCAGGTCAAAGAGAAAATACTGTAAGCAGGAAGAAAGAAACAATTCAAATATCAAGAAACCATAGTAAGTATTACACAGGACTTAACAACTTCTCCTTTAAATAAATGAAGGGCTTAGGAAAATAATAGTCTTAAAAGCAAAGGAGCTTGAATTACAACCAAGAATCAACTACCCAGAAAAATTCAGCATAATCTTTCTGGGGAAAATATGAATATTCAATGAGATAGGGGACTTTAAAATTTTGTGTTGAAAAGACCAGAGCCAAATTGAAAATTTGAGTACAAGACTCAATAGAAGTATAAACGGCTAAAAAGGAAAGTAAGAAAGCATACTATTCAATATCTCTACCCAGAAAAATGATACTTATAACTCTTGAAAACTTTATTAGGACACAGACAAAGAGTGTGGATATAAGCTAAATTTGATGTCATTATTTAAAAAAAATAAGAGGTGAAAAAAAAAAAGAATTGTATTGGGAGAAGAAGAAAGGAGGAGCCATAATAGGATAAATTATATCACATGAAAGACCTTTTATAATAGAGGGAAGAAAAAGAAAAGGGTGAACATTTTTTGAATCTTCCTCACATCAGATTTGGCTCAAAGAGGGATTAACATACATCATCAATTGGGTATGAAAATATATTTTATTCTATAAGGTGATAGAAAGGGGGGAAGATTGTGAGTGGGGGTAGTTAGAAGCAAGACACTAATGAGGTGAAAAAGTATGAAAAGAGAAAAATATAAACAGAGGGAGAGTGGGATGGAGGGAAATGCACAATTAGTAATCATAACTGAATAAGAATGGAATGAACTCTCCTTTAAAATGGAATTGGATTGCAGATTGGATTGAAAACCCAGAAGTAGAGAGTTGCCACAGATAAGGTAAAATGGTGGAGCAGAATCTATTATGTTTCATTTGAAGTTAAAAAAACAATCAGGGGGCAGCAATCTCTATTTCAGACAAAGCAAAATCAAAAATAAAGCTAATTAAAGAGATAAGGAAGGAAACATCATCTTGTTAGAAGAAGCCACAGACAATGATGTAATATCAATATTAAACATATATGAGCCAATTTATATAGCATCAAATTACAGAAATAAATAGACAAATTATAGTATTGGGGGGACCTCAGTTGTCCCTTCTCAGAACTCAATAAATCTAACCAAATAATGAACAACAAAAAAACTGCAGTGGTATATAGAATATTAGAAAAGTTAGATAGGAATCAGAAGATGGCGGCGTGGAGGCAGAAAGCTGCTTGAGCTCTGCGTTTTCTCTCAGGACTTACTTCATGACAAACCTCAGAATTAATGCTTGACCGGAAAAGAAGCCCACAAATAATCATCAACAGAAGACATCCTTGAAATTTTCCAGAGAAGGTCTGTGTTTGCTCAGGGGGAAGGGACAGACAGACTGGGCCCAAATGGAGGGCAGGCAGCCAAAGTGAGACAGGCAGCTCACATGGCTCAGACCAGAGGGGAGAGGGGTACAATCTCTTCCGTTTCTGCAAAAAGACTTTTTCCCCAGTGTGGATATTCCTTCTTGGCAGCAAGCCAGGAGCAGCTGAGAAAGTGTAAACACCGGAGGTAAAGAATAAAACCCCAGAAAGCTAGCATCTCTACAGACCTGGCCACCCACACCCCCACCCAGAGTGATTCAGCGAAATTCTTAGAGCCTCAAAGCTTAGACTCAGCACAGCCATCTCTGTCCTGTTAGTACCTCGCTGCTGTCTCCCTCAGTCTATAGAGGAAGCTAGTTAACACCATCCAGCCCCATCCCTCCAAAAACAGACCAATTGTTTCTCTAGGCAATTTGTTTTCTTTGATTCCCACTCTGACAAAATGAACAAAAAAATTCAAAAGGGCTCTAACTATTTACAGCTTCTGTATGGAGAGAGAGCAGACTTCAAATATTGAGGAGACTAAAAACAGACTGTCCCCAGAGGAATCCCCTAAGGGGGATATGATCTGCTCCTCAATGCAAAAGAATCTCATAGAGGAAATCAAAAAGGCTCTCACAAGAGAGCTAGAAGAGAAATGGGAAAAGGAAAGGGAAGCTTGGCAAGAGAGTCTGGAGAAGTCATCCAGAGTGGATAAAGAGATCAAATCATTGAGAAATAAAATTAGTGAATTAGAAAAGGCAAATAACTCCCAGGAAAACAGGATTAGTGAGCTGGAAAAAGAAAACAGCTCTCTAAAAAATAAAATGGATAAAATGGAAAAAAATTCCATAGAAGATAAAAACTCAATTGGACAATTACAAAAGGATATTTAAAAAGTGAGTGAAGAAAGCACATCATTGAAAATTAGACTTGAACAAGTAGAAATGAATGACTCAAGGAGAAACCAAGAAGTAGGCAAGCAAAACCAGAAAAATGAAACAACTGAAAAGAATGTCAAGTAACTTATTGGAAAGATGGAAAACAGATCCAGGAGAGACAATTTGAGAATAATCGGACTCCCTGAAAAATGTGAGGAAAAAAAGAGCCTGGACACTATTTTCCAGGAAATTATCAAAGAGAACTGCCCAGATGTTTTGGAAATAGAGGGTAAAATAGACATTGAAAAAATTCATTGATCACCTACTGAAAGGGACCCTAAAATCAAAATGCCAAGAAATATACTGGCCAAATTCAAGAACCATCAGATGAAGGAAAAAATACTGGAAGCTGCTAGAAAAAAGCAATTCAGATATGGAGGAGCCACAATAAGGATAACCCAGGATGTAGCAGCGTCCATATTAAAAGAATGAAGGACCTGGAACATGATATTCTGAAAGGCTAAGGAACTTGGTATGCAGCCAAGAATAACTTACCCAGCAAAAATGAGCATTGTTTTCCAGGAAAGAAGATGGACATTTAACGAAATAATTGAATTCCATCTATTCTTGATGAAAAAACCAGAGCTACACAAAATGTTTGATCTTCCAATACAGAACTAAAGAGATTTCTAAAATGGTAAAAAGAAATCTTGAGAACTATATTTCTGCCATAAAGATATGTAAAGAACACATGTATAATTTGTCCTAGAAACTAGAGGTGGAAAGGAAATTATATCATAAAAAAGGGTAAAGTGGTAGTACTACATCTCATGAAGAGGCAAAGGTAACCTATTATATCTGAGAGAAAGAAAGGAGGGGGATGAACATAGTATGTATCAATAGAAATATTCGATTTATGGTGAAACTTCTTCCACTTCATTGAAAAGTGAGAGGGAAGGAGTAAGCTAAGGGTAAGGGAATACAGAAATTGTGAGGAAAAGGGGTAAAATAGGGGGAGGAACTTTAAGATGGGGGAGGGATACTAAAAAGGGAGGGCTGTGAAAACCAAGTGGTATTCACAAGCTTAATACTGGGTAGGGGGGCAAGTGGGAAGGAAAGGAGAAAAGCATAAACAGAGGTTACAAGATGGCAAGCAATATAGAATTAGTCATTCTAACTATAAATGTTAATGGGGTAAACTCCCTCATAAAGAGGAAGCAGTTAGCAGACTAGATTAAAAGTCAGAATCCTACTATATGTTGTTTACAGGAAACACACCTGAAACAGGGTGATACATTCAAACTAAAAGTAAAAGGGTAGAGAAGAATCTACTATGCTTTAGGTGAAGCCAAAAAAGCAGGAGTAGCCATCCTCATCTCAGATCAAGCAAAAACAAAAATTGATCTAATTAAAAGAGAGAAGGAAGGGCATTATATCCTGCTAAAGGGTAGCATAGATAATGAAGCAGTATCAATATTAAACATATACGCACCAAGTGGTACAGCATCTAAATTCTTAAAAGAGAAATTAAGAGAAAAAGAAATAGACAGCAAAACTATAATAGTGGGAGATCTCAACCTTGTACCCTCAGAATTAGATAAATCAAACCACAAAATTATAAGAAAGAAGTCAAAGAGATAAATAGAATACTAGAAAAGTTTGATATGATAGATCTTTGTCGAAAGCTAAATGGAGACAGAAAGGAGTACACTTTCTTCTCAGCAGTTCATGGAACCTATACAAAAATTGATCATATACTAGGACATAAAAACCTCAAAATCAAATGCAATAAGGCAGAAATAATAAATGCATCCTTTTCAGGCCACAATGCAATTAAAATTACATTTAATAAAAAGCCAGGGGAAAATAGACCCAAAAATA
Source organism: Sminthopsis crassicaudata (assembly GCF_048593235.1). Classification (NCBI taxonomy): domain Eukaryota; kingdom Metazoa; phylum Chordata; class Mammalia; order Dasyuromorphia; family Dasyuridae; genus Sminthopsis; species Sminthopsis crassicaudata. The sequence continues at coordinate 112,615,545 of NC_133622.1, forward strand.
CTTGGAAACTAAATAATCTTATACTAAAGAATGATTGGGTAAAACAGCAAATCATAGACATAATTAATAACTTCACCCAAGAAAATGACAATAATGAGACATCATACCAAAATGTGTGGGATACAGCCAAAGCAGTAATAAGGGGAAGTTTTATATCTCTAGAGGTCTACTTGCATAAAATAGAGAAAGAGAGGGTTAACGAATTGGGCTTACAACTAAAATTGCTAGAAAAGGCACAAATTAAAATCCCCCAGAAACACACAAAACTTGAAATTCTAAAAATAAAAGGTGAGATTGATAAAATTGAAAGTAAAAAAAAAAAAAAAAAACAAAAAAAAACAACTATTGAATTAATTAATAAAACTAAGAGTTGGTTCTATGAAAAAACCAACAAAATAAACAAACCCTTAGTAAATCTGATTAAAAAAAGGAAAAAGAAAAAAGCAAATTGTTAGTCTTGAAAATGAAAAGGGAGAACTCACCACTAATGAAGATGAAATTAGAACAATAGAAACTACTTTTCTCAACTTTGTGCCAATAAATTCGATAACTTAAATGAAATGGAAGAATACCTTAAAAAATGTAGCTTGCCCAGATTAATAGAGGAAGAAGTAGTCTAAATAGTCCCATTTCAGAAAAAGAAATAGAACAAGCTATTAACCAACTCCCAAAGAAAAAATCCCCAGGACCAGATGGATTTGCATGTGAATTCTACCAAACATTTAAAGAACAACTAACTCCAATGCTATATAAACTATTTGAAAAAACAGAGATTGAAGGAGTCCTACAAAATTCCTTTTATGACATAGACATGGTACTGATTCCTAAACCAGGTAGATTGAAAACTGAGAAAGAAAACTATAGACCAATTTCCTTAATGAATATTGATGCTAAAACCTGAAATAAGATATTACCAAAAAGACTTCAGAAAATCATCCCCAAGATAATACACTATGATCAAGTAGGATTTATACCAGGAATGCAGGGCTGGTTTAATATTAGGAAAACTATTAGTATAATTGACCATATTAATAATCAAATTAATAAAAACCATATGATCATCTCAATAGATGCAGAAAAAGCATTTGATAAAATCCAACACCTATTTCTACCAAAAACGCTTGAGAGTATAGGAATAAATGGACTATTCCTTAAAATAATAAAGAGCATATATTTAAAACCGTCTGTAAACATCATAAGTAATGGCGATAAACTGGAACCTTTCCCTGTAAGATCAGGAGTGAAACAAGGTTGCCCACTATCACCATTGCTATTCAGTATAGTACTAGAAACGCTAGCCTCGGCAATAAGAGCCAAGAAAGAGATTCAAGGAATTAGAGTAGGAAATAAGGAAATCAAACTATCACTCTTTGCAGATGACATGATGGTATACTTAGAGAACCCCAAAGACTCTGCTAAAAAGCTATTAGAAATAATTCAAAACTTTAGCAAAGTTGCAGGATACAAAATAAATCCACATAAATCCTCAGCATTTTTATACATTACCAACACAATCCAAGAGCAAGAGATACAAAGAGAAATTCCATTCAAAATAACTGTTGATAGTATAAAATATTTGGGAATATATCTACCAAAGGAAAGTCAGGAATTATATGAGCAAAATTAGGAAACACTTGCCGCAAAAATAAAGCTAGATTTAAATAATTGGAAAGACATTGAGTGCTCTTGGATAGGCTGAGCGAATATAATAAAGATGACAATACTCCCTAAACTAATCTATTTATTCAGTGCTAGGCGAATCAGACTCCCAATTAACTATTTAATGACCTAGAAAAAATAGCAACAGAATTCATATGGAACAACAAAAGGTCAAGAATATCAAGGGAAGTAATGAAAAAAAAATTAAACGAAGGTGGTCTAGCTGTACCTGATCTAGAACTATATTATAAAGTAGCAGTCACCAAAACCATTTGGTATTGGTTAAGAAATAGACTAGTTGATCCGTGGAACAGGTTATGTTCACAGGGCAAGATTGCTGTTTTTATTCGCTATGTAGTGTTTGACAAACCCAAAGATCCCAACTTTTGGGATAAGAATTCATTATTTGACAAAAACTGCTGGGAAAACTGGAAATTAGTATGGCAGAAACTAGGCATAGACCCACATTTAACATCACATACTAAGATAAGATCAAAATGGGTCCATGATTTAGTCATAAAGAACGAGATCATAAATAAATTAGAGGAACAGTTTACCTCTCAGACTTGTGGAGGAGGTAGGAATTTGTGTCAAAAGGAGAACTAGAGATCATTATTGATCACAAAATAGAAAACTTTGATTAAATTAAAAAGTTTCTGCATCAACAAAACTAATGCAAACAAGATTAGAAGGGAAGTAACAAATTGGGAAAACATTTTTACAGTTAAAGGTTCTGATAAAGGCCTCATCTCCAAAATATTGACTTTAATTTATAAGAAATCAAGCCATTCTCCAACTGAAAAATGGTCAAAGAATATGAAGAGACAATTTTCAGATGATGAAATTGAAACTATTTCCACTCATATGAAAGAGTGTTCCAAATCACTATTGATCAGAGAAATGCAAATTAAGACAACTCTGAGACACCTGTCTACACACCTGTCAGATTGGCTAAGATGACAGGAACAAATAATGATGAATGTTGGAGGGGCTGTGGGAAAACTGGGACACTGATGCATTGTTGGTGGAATTGTTAATATATCTAGCCATTCTGGAGAGCAGTCTGGAATTATGACCAAAAAGTTATCAAAATGTGCATACCCTTTGACCCAGCGGTGCTACTACTGTGCTTATATCCCAAGGAAATACTAAAGAAGGGAAAGGGACCTGTATGTACTAAAATGTTTGTAGCAGTCCTTTTTGTAGTGGCTTGAAACTGGAAAATGAATGGATGTCCATCAATTGCAGAATGGTTATGAATGTTATGGAATATTATTTTTGTGTAAGAAATGACCAACAGGAGGAATACAGAGAGGCTTGGAGAGACTTACATGAACTGATGCTGAGTGAAATGAACAGAACTAGGAGAACATTCTACACTTCAACAACAATACTATATGAGGATGTATTCTGATGGAAATGGATATCTTTGACAAAGAAAAGATTTAATTCAGTTCCAATTGATCAATAATGGACAGAATCAGCTACACCCAGAGCAGGAACACTGGGAAGTGAGTGTAAACTGTGAGCATTTTTTTGTTTGTTTGTTTGTTTGCTTTTGTTTTTCTTCCCAGATTATTTTTACCTTCTGAATACAATTCTTCCTTTGCAACAACAACAAAATTGGGTTCTGCACATATATATTGTACCAAGCATATACTATAAGTATTTAATATGTATTGGAATGCCTGACATCTAGGGGAGAGAGTGGAGGGAAGGAGGGAAAAATTTCGGAACAGAAGGGAGTACAAGGGATAATGTTGTAAGAAAAAAAAATTATCTATGCATATGTACTGTCAAAAAAAATGTTACAAATTATAAAATTAATAAAAAATGTTAAAAAAAAAAGAGAAGTTAGATATGACAGGCATTTCGAAAAAACTGAATGAGAACAGGAAGGAATATAACTTTTTCTTAACACTACATGGCATTTATCTAAAACTATAAAAATCAAATGTAAAAAGAAATATTCAGTGCATTCTTTTTGGATTATAATGCAATAAAAGTACATTCAACAAAGATTAGTGGAAAGATAGACTGAAATTAATTGGAAAATAATCTAATCCTTAAGAAAGAATGAGTCAGATAACAAATCATAGAAACAATAATTTCATTAAATAGAGTTACAATAATGAGACAACATCTCAAAACTTATGGGACACAGCCAAAACAATTCTTTGGGAAATTTTCATATCTCTAAATGCTTACATAAGCAAAATAGAGAAAGAACAAATTGATGAATTGGAATGAAACTAAATAATTTAGAAAAAGAACACATTTTAAAACCTCAATTAAATACCAAATTAGAAATTCTAAAAATCAAAGGAGAGAGTAATAAAATTAAACATAATTAAAAATTAGTGAATTAGTAAATAAAACTAAGAGTTACTTTTACATTAAAAAAAACAGTAAAATACAATAGATAAGCCTTTTATTAATCTGGTTTAAGAAAAAAAAATCAAAATTATCAGTGTCAAAAATAAAAAGGATGAATTCACCACCAATATAGAGGACGTTAAAGTATTAATTAGGAATAATTTTCCCCAATTGCATGCCAATAGATCTGATAATCTAAATGAAATATTATTACAATATTACAAAAATATAAATTGCTCAGGAAGAGGAAATAAAATCTTAAGATGAACACTATAAAGATTCTCTGGTACAAAAGTGAATGCATCATTTTTTTCAAGTTTACTTCTTTCAATCACTCCCTGTAGTCTTTGTCTTCTATTGTTTCTTATATTTGTGATCTGCTATCAGACCTCATATCACTACAATTATGGTTACTATTTCTCTTTTTATGTGCTATATGGCAGTTAGGTGGCTCAGTGGATAGGTCAGATCTTCAGTAAGGAACATGAGAGTTCAAATCCAGTTTCAGATACTAACACTATAACTCTGAGCAAGTCATTTAACCTTTATCCACCTCAGTTTCCTTAACTGTAAAAGGTTTACAATCATAGTACATATTTTTCAGAATTGTTTTGAGTATTAAATGAGATAATTATAAAATGCTTAGAATAGTGCAATTCATATAGTAGTCATTTAATAAATACAAGTTCTGTGCTCATCTTCTTTGTCCTCATTCTGTAAACCAGTATTTTCTGTGGCCTAGGTAAATTTAGTTTAGTTTTTAAATATGCTTAAATAGATTCTTGAGTTCTTTCTGTAAGATCTCTCCAATGGATCTGATCACTAGCTCCTGTTTTTCCTGCCCATTGGACTGTGTTCTCCTAAAAGTTTGCCACTTGGTGCTCATTCACTGTGCCAAAGGCCTTCTCTGATTCCTCCTGACACCAGGAGTTCTACTGGAATGCTCAGTAGAGCATATCATACTTTGCTTTTATCACACCACCAGAATATATTATATTTTAGAATAGTTTTTCAAAGCCCTTCATTGATTACATAGTATAGGCTGTTCACATCCACCACATATCTCTCAATTATCATATCATATTGGAGATACAATATACATTTTGAATTATTTGGAAGTTATTTAATCCATCTTTCATTACATTATAACAATACCAGGAAAAACATGATTTTTAAAAAATACTTTTGCTTACAATAGAATCTTGGGCTAATGCCCAATTGATCAATTAATATTGATCAATCAACAAATATTTATGAAGCACTTATTATGTTCCAATCATTGTTTAATATGCTGGGGATGTATGTTTTTTTAAAAATCCCTGCTTTCTAATATGCAATAGAAATAAACTGCAACCTTTCCCAGTAAGATCAGGAGTGAAACAAGGTTGCCCACTATCACCATTACTATTCAATATAGTACTAGAAACGCTAGCCTCGGCAATAAGAGCCGAGAAAGAGATTCAAGGAATTAGAGTAGGAAATGAGGAAATTAAACTATCACTTTTTGCAGATGACATGATGGTATACTTAGAGAACCCCAAAGACTCTGCTAAAAAGCTACTAGAAATAATTCAAAATTTCAGCAAAGTGGCAGGATACAAAATAAATCCATATAAATCCTCAGCATTTTTATATATCACTAACAAAATGCAACAGCAAGAGATACAAAGAGAAATTCCATTCCAAACAAATGTTGAGAGTATAAAATATTTGGGAATCCATCTACCAAAGAAAAGTCAGGAATTATATGAGAAAAATTACAAAACACTTGCCACAAAAATAAAATCAGATTTAAATAATTGGAAAGACATTCAGTGCTCTTGGATAGGCCGAGCGAATATAATAAAGATGACAATACTCCCCAAACTAATCTATTTATTTAGTGCTATACCAATCAGACTCCCAAGAAACTATTTTAATGACCTAGAAAAAATAACAACAAAATTCATATGGAAGAATAAAAGGTCAAGAATTGCAAGGGAACTAATGAAAAAAAACTCAGAGGAAGGTGGTCTAAGTGTACCTGATCTAAAGCTATATTATATAGCAGCAGTCACCAAAACCATTTGGTATTGGCTAAGAAATAGACCGGTAGATCAGTGGAACAGATTAGATACAAAGGACAAAAAAGGGTACATCTATAGCAATCTAATCTTTGACAAACCCAAAGATTCCAACATTAGGGATAAAAATTCATTATTCGGAAAAAACTGTTGGGAAAACTGGAAATTAATATGGCAGAAATTAGATATGGATCCACACTTAACACCATATACCAAGATAAGATCAAAATGGGTCCATGATTTAGGCATAAAGAGGGAGATAATAAATAGATTAGAGGAACAGAGGATAATCTACCTCTCAGACTTGTGGAGGAGGAAGGAATTTATGACCAGAGGAGAACTAGAGATCATTATTGATCACAAAATAGAAGATTTTGATTACATCAAACTAAAAAGTTTCTGTACAAATAATACTAATGCAAACAAGATTAGAAGGGAAGTAACAAATTGGGAAAATATTTTTAAAAACAAAGGTTCTGACAAAGGTCTCATTTCCAAAATATATAGAGAACTGACCATAATTTATAAGAAACCGAACCATTCTCCAATTGATAAATGGTCAAAGGATATGAACAGACAATTCTCAGAGGAAGAAATTGAAACTATATCCACTCACATGAAAGAGTGTTCCAAATCACTACTGATCAGAGAAATGCAAATTAAGACCACTCTGAGATACCACTACACACCTGTCAGATTGGCTAAGATGACAGGAACAAATAATGACAAATGTTGGAGGGGATGTGGGGAAATTGGGACACTGATACATTGCTGGTGGAGTTGTGAAAGAATCCAGCCATTCTGGAGAGCAATCTGGAATTATGCCCAAAAAGTTATCAAACTGTGCATACCCTTTGACCCAGCAGCGCTACTACTGGGATTATATCCCAAAGAAATACTAAAGAGCGGAAAAAAACATATATGTGCCAAAATGTTTGTGGCAGCTCTTTTTGTTGTAGCTAGAAACTGGAGGATGAATGGATGTCCATCAGTTGGAGAATGGTTGGGTAAATTATGGTATATGAAGGTTATGGAATATTATTGCTCTGTAAGAAATGACCAGCAGGAGGAATACAGAGAGGCTTGGAGAGACTTAAATCAACTGATGCTGAGTGAAATGAGCAGAACCAGAAGATCACTGTACACTTCAACAACAATACTGTATGAGGATGTATTCTGATGGAAGTGGAAATCTTCAACATAAAGAAGATCCAACTCACTTCCAGTTGATCAATGATGGACAGAGGTAGCTACACCCAGAGAAGAAACACTGGGAAGTGAATGTAAATTGTTAGCACTAATATCTGTCTGCCCAGGTTGCATGTACCTTCGGATTCTAATGTTTATTGTGCAACAAGAAAATGATATTCACACACATGTATTGTACTTAGACTATATTGTAACACATGTAAAATGTATGGTATTGCCTGTCGTCGGGGGGAGGGAATAGAGGGAGGGGGGGGCAATTTGGAAAAATGAATACAAGGGATAATATTATAAAATATATATATAATAAAAAAAAAAAAAAAATCCCTGCTTTCAAAATGCTCACATTCTGTCTCCTTCATTAGCAGAACCTAGAAATTTTCTGAAGGTCTTTCAGTACCTTCTCCTCTAGTTTTTCAGCTTCTCATTATCACATGGAATTTGTTTTGGTGTTTTTTTTTTTTTTTGGTTGTTGTTTTTTTTTTTTTTTTTTTTTAATTCAATTCATGAATTCATTCACTAAGCAACTTCTAGGTAACATGCAAAATACCAAGCACTGTATGAGGAGAATATAAGAAATAGTTCATAATTCAAGAAGATAGAACATTAACTCATGGAATAAATAGAATAGAAGCCAATACATTATAAAATGATTTACTTTTTGCAGTACAGGCAATAAATACAAAACGTTAAGAATTAGTACCTGACAGAATTTTGGTTGGAAATTTAGGCAGCAGCAGCCACAAGATAGTCACAGGTTATTGAAGACAATTTCCTGAGGCTTTTATTTCATTCCTCCTGAGCTCATGTTTATAGAGCAATTCAGGGTAATGATGGTAATGGTTTAATCTGGCTCTGGGAGAAAGTGTACAGACACTTAATCTTCATTATTAATCTTCAAATCTAGACAACAAAACATTAAAGTAAACCTGGATTTGCAGTGTTTGCTAATTTCTTGTTTTTTGTTTTGTTTTTTTGCTGAGACAATTGGGGTTAAGTGACTTGCCCAGGGTCACACAGCTAGGTCACACAGACAGTGTTAAGTGTCTGAGATCACATTTGAACTCAGGTCCTCCTGACTTCAGAGTTGCTACTGCACTGCACCACCTAGCTGCCTTTATTTGCTCATTTCTAAGGTATAAATTGATCACACTGAAATTATAAGGTGATAAAACTGACTAAAATACCCATCTGACTGTAACAAAGATGGAGTAATAAGGACTTTTCCCCTAAAGTTAAAGTCTGAAGTCTCTGATTAATGTTTTTTTTTTTAAAGCCAGTCATTGATCCCATAATTCTCTAGTATGCTGTCTTCATCATCATTTCCCCTAATTTTCTATTTCTCCCTGGTTAATGGCTTTTAATTTATTGCCTACAAATATGACCTCATCTTTCCATCTTAAAAACAAAAATTTAAAAAAAGCCTTTCTTTTCATCCTATCATTGTTTGTTTGTTTCTAGCCTAATTCTTTGGGAAAAAATTAGTTATCTGCTTTTCCCTGCCTTTAGTTCTTCTTTTTGCCTTTCACTTCCTGGTCCCTTAAATTTTTACTTCTAAATTCATTCATCATGTAGATGAAATTGTTCTTTCTAAAGAGATCACTAGTCTTTTAATTCCCAGGCCTCATGGCGCTTTCTTAGTTTTTAATCTCCTTGATTCTGCAGCACATGATATTATGGATTCTGCTCTACTTTGGGATAATCTTTGCCTCCATGGTTTCTTATGCTGCTGCTTTCTCTTCTTTCTCCTCCTTTCTATTTGTTTGGTCACCACATTTCAAGTTCTTAAGTTGAATCACCAGGCCTGGTGCAGCAGAGGAATGTACTTGGAGTTGTGGAACCTTAGCTCAAATTCTGACTCTGCCATTTATATTTCTATGACCTTAAGTGAATGATATAATCTCTCTGAGTCTCAGTTTCTTCATATGTAAAGTGAGAAAGTTAGATTAGATGACCTCTAAAATCTCTTCTATTGTTACATCTATCATAATTTTTAAAAATTAATTTACTTAAAACTTAAATACAAAAGAAAAAAAATATTGTCATGTGCCCAGCAGAATATGAGAGGATTCAAAATATAAAGCAATAAACCAATTTCAAGAAAGCCTATATAATAAATACTACATATTGTGTTTAGAGATGTCTATCTTTTCTTTGCTTCCTTGTCAATTTTCTTTTGCTCCCCATTGTGCATTTTTTACTTTATTCTTTTTTCCCGTTTTCTCCTCTACTCAAGAAGGCTACAGTTAAGTGTGGAGATACACAAACACACACATATACATATATGTAGATATCTACAATCACACACACATATATATGTGTAAGGGCCCTTTAAATGGGCGGACACAGTGCATTGGGAGATTGAGGCCCAGAAATAATTTCTGTGGATATTAGGACTGCCCTTGGGCGGGATCCTGGCCATATTGAGATAGCTTCGTAATGGGTGACTCTCTCGCTGATTGGCTGTGTGTGTGACCTCACAGGCCCTATGTAAGCCCACTGCAGGCAGCAACCGCCCTCTTTAACCTGGTGCTCTTCACTCTGGCTCCCTAGCCTGAGTGGCCAAGCCAAGATGGGTAGCCAAAAGAGGTAAGGGTTTTGGTAGTGAACACATGGGTCTTCTGACCAGGTGTTCACCAGGGAACCAACAAGTCAGGGCATCAGTTAGGGCATTATGTGAGTAGGTATAATAAAGGCTTTTAAGATTACATGTGGTTGTTCTTGAGTGCGCTACCGGTTACTAAGCTATAGATTCAAGAGATTGTGGCCAGAGACCTTAGAAGGCCTCAGAGGAGGCGAGCCGGGTAGAGCTCACACTGCAAAGGACAGTGGTCAAAGGTACTCTGGTGGGTCTAGGACAGACTAGTAATTGTAACTGCCAGGAGAGCACGTTACAAATGGCGCCCAACGTGGTGGACGCATCAGAAATTATCAGGTTTTGAAAATATTTAATATTCAGAATTAAGATTCTGAAAGATCCGGTAGAAACGCCACTTAAGAGGGAAGACAGAGAAGCAATATGGACCCAGGTAAATCTGGGATCAGACTCAAGGACACAGCTGAACATAATGCTTATTATATAAAGAGGTTAAAGAGCCAGATGGAAGATCTTTTAACAAAGATCACCACTGAAGAACAGCAGGAAGCTTGTAATCAAGCTCCACAAAGGCTATCCCCACACCCAGTAAATATAGCTCGGAGAGGGAGCAACCTAGAGCTAGTGTGTATGTATGACAGTATAGAGTATAAAATGCCACAGCAAGAGTTGCTGGAATTGCAGGTTAAACTACAGATGGAGATAGAGAAAGAAGAAAAAGCTAGGTTACTACAGATAGAACAGGAAGAGTTCAAACCAGTGGCAGAAACTAAGGAAGGAAATAAACGAATCACATGGACTTCAGTTGTAGAAATTCTTCTTAGCGTTTTGTTGGTTTACCTTGTGCATTGTTGTTTTAAGGAATTTATTGATTACTCTTTCATTGAGAAGAAGTTTAGTTCTTTTTATGTGCAAAGCTCAGGTTTGATTTTAAATCAGCCTTTGGGGAATTTTCCAATTCTTCTTCCCTCTGCCTCACCTTCTTGGGCCAAGGGAGAAGGGGGAGGAGGAAAAGGAAGGGCGATAATATCATCAGCACTGCCCATTAATCCATTCAAAACTCCTGTGTCTTCATTTCAAAGGACAGGAGTAGGCTTTATGCCCCAAGGCAAAAAGGAATTGTGGGGTATTGAGTATAATCAGAAAAGTTTTGAAAATACAGTTCAGTTAATTTCTAAGAAACCTTACAGGGACAAGACCTTGCAGTTAGAGAGAGTGGAATTTTATACTTGTAAAACTGCTAGGATCGTCTTTGGAGAGTTGGAACTCCTCTTTTCTTACCTCGTGGATTTTCCACTTCCACAGGTGAGCTTGATTTCCCAACCCCCTACGGGTACTTATAAAACAGTGTTTATGTCTAGAATGGGTTGGAAAATTGCTGTTTTAATCACTAGAATAAATAGACAGTGTGTGATCTTTGACCCAGGAGGAAAATATCAGATTTATTGATTCACACTCCTGAAGTACAATTTGGTATCAGAAACTCAAACTTTGATTTTTAGGCAAAAGAATTCAGGGATATAGCCGAGTGTTCTTTTTTCATTAACTGTATGAGTGGATGTTTTAAGACCAATGGACATTATGGCTTCATTCCAATCTGGAGAAGCAGCTAGACATGTGATCAACCATTTTTCTATTGTAGAAATTTCACATGCATTTAAGACAGTTTATGGATTGGCTTACAAATATTTTTGCATTGAGTTTGACTTTGCCCATTCCATTGGCATTTCTTATAATCCTATTAGTAAAGTCATTACTGCACCGACTATCCCCAAGATCTTCTCTTCTAAACAAGAGAAGGGAATTTTGGGATATGTGATTGCTTACAATTTTTAAATTTTGATTTTACATCTTCAAAGTATTTTGATTTTACATTTTAAAGTTATTTTGGTTTTATATTTTTAACCTATTTCGGTTTTACACTTTGAAATTATTTTGGTTTTACATTTTTAAATTCTTTGCATTTTACCTTAGCAATGCACTTCGGGCATACACAGAAGTGCAGCTAAGTGACAGACTGACTTTTGTCTGACTTGTTAATCTTTTTGACAACAACTTTGTTTCCACTGTGATGTGGAAAGGCCTGGATGGCATTTGGAAAGGCCCAAGTTGGGCCCCGGGGACATTCCTTCCTAGGTGCAGATCCAGCAGCAGAGTTCATCCCCACCAGAGACATTTGTAACCTGGGGATCCAAGAGAAGGACCAGACAAGAGGGACCAGCCAGATGTCCACAGCCCTTCAGACGCTGATGGCAGCGATGCCCCTCCTGACCGTGACACCAGAGACAGCAGACACGGTTCCAGTGTTGCAGCTGAGATGGACTGTTTTGGGTGATACGCAATATAAAGACTGTAAATGGACAATGGGCCTGCTTGCTTCTCCCGTGGCCACTTGCCATATGGTGGCCTGGGAAGAGGCTTTGCCCTATGCTTTCTATTGAAGGACTATGCTTTTAAATTAGTGGGTGAAAAACCAACCCACCCACCTGCCATTGTTATTGAGACAATGTTACTGGACATGACTTTGCTTATGTGCACCTGTGAAACTAGAATTGTTCTAGAATTGTGAAAAGTGCAATAGAGAATTGTGATAAGCTAGAATTGTTCTAGAATTGTGAAAAAGTGCAATTGAGAATTGTGATAAACTAGAATTGTTCTAGGATTGTGAAAAGTGCAATAGAGAATTGTGATAAGCTAGAATTGTTCTAGAATTGTGAAAAAGTGCAATTGAGAATTGTGATAAACTAGAATTGTTCTAGGATTGTGACAAGTGCAATAGAGAATTGTGATAAGCTAGAATTGTTCTAGAGTGTGAAAAGTGCAACAGAAAATTGTAAGAAACTAGAATTGGTCTAGAACTGTGATAAATGTAACTAGAATTGTGACAACCTACCTACTGATATTTGTTAACTAGAATTGTGATGTTTTACCTTGTTGACTTCCCACCTCAGTGTTGACATCCTACCTCATTGGCATCCAACCTCTTTGGCTTATCTCGAGTATGACTTTGATGAATGGTTTGAACACTTGGGCCACTGTTGAGCCTGGTTCTTATTGTCATACTTCTGTTTACTGATCTGCTGCTTTGTACCTCCTTGGGCATAACACTGTCATCTCATGGATCAAGTGAACTATAGCTGGTGCTAAAAGTTTAGCTTGGTGAGATGTGTGGTTCCCGCAAAACAAGAGAAAGGGAATTGTAAGGGCCCTTTAAATGGGCGGACACAGTGCATTGGGAGATTGAGGCCCAGAAATAATTTCTGTGGATATTAGGACTGCCCTTGGGCGGGATCCTGGCCATATTGAGATAGCTTCGTAATGGGTGACTCTCTCGCTGATTGGCTGTGTGTGTGACCTCACAGGCCCTATGTAAGCCCACTGCAGGCAGCAACCGCCCTCTTTAACCTGGTGCTCTTCACTCTGGCTCCCTAGCCTGAGTGGCCAAGCCAAGATGGGTAGCCAAAAGAGGTAAGGGTTTTGGTAGTGAACACATGGGTCTTCTGACCAGGTGTTCACCAGGGAACCAACAAGTCAGGGCATCAGTCAGGGCATTATGTGAGTAGGTATAATAAAGGCTTTTAAGATTACATGTGGTTGTTCTTGAGTGCGCTACCGGTTATTAAGCTATAGATTCAAGAGATTGTGGCCAGAGACCTTAGAAGGCCTCAGAGGAGGCGAGCCGGGTAGAGCTCACACTGCAAAGGACAGTGGTCAAAGGTACTCTGGTGGGTCTAGGACAGACTAGTAATTGTAACTGCCAGGAGAGCATGTTACATATATGGATACATTCATATACATCTATATAAGTTGTACTATGCTTGTTTGTTCTATTTCTCTGAAGATGGATAATATATTCCTTAATAAGACCAAGTCTTTCCGTAATTTTCCAAATCTACTAACTCATTTCTTATATTACAACAATATTCCAACTTATACTGTCTGGTCACTTTAAATACTCTATAATAATATTGATTGATATGGCTGACATGTAATGTAGTTTCCCTATTTTTCTCTTTTGAGTAAATGTTATGGGCCAGAATGCTGTACTTGAAATAAGGATTCTTGTAAGGTGCTAAGTGGAATTGATAAGACTATGGTTATCTAGTTTAGCATGATGATTAATAGTTCTCTAGTTCAGTATGATTGATTTAATCTTACAACAAATAATGGTTCCCTAGTGATATGATTGGTTTATTCTCAGTATACTGTAAATGATCTAATTATAATAGAGCATATAAGCTGGGACAAACTTAGCCAGACAGATTCATTCCATCTCACACCACAGTGGTGGCAGGACTGTCCTCCTTCATTTCTCCACTGAAAGCAAGACTCTGGAAGGCCTCCAAGAAAGCTAGCCTAGGCCCCAGGCAAGAAAACTAGATTGTGAAGGAGATAATAAATGATTTGGAGTTTATCACCTGGCTATTCTTGTGGTGATTAATCTACTGAAACAAAGGCTGGTCCAGAGACCTTCAGAAAATCAACTGGAACAGTACAAGTAAATCTGTTTTAGCTTTAACTGTTTGAAATCATGATTACTAGTTCTTTTTTACCTAATAAGTTATATTTTTTTATCTTTATTATGTTTGTGTCTTTTATTTCCTATCCTTCCTGACTCCTCTGCTTTACTTGTTGCCACTACCTTGCTTTCCTATTACTTTACTATCCCTCCTCCAAAGATCTCTTCTTTATATTCTCTCCCTATACTCATCCCAACCTCATTAATCTACATACCATCATATACTCCCTTCCATGAGAATAAATAGGATTCCTTCTAAAAAAATTTCCCTTATTCTCCCTTCCTTCATTATCCCTTTACCATTTTATTTCTTTCCAAATTTCGAAAACTTTTATACATATATGTATGTATGTATGTGTATGTTGTTCCCTCTTTTACCTATTCCTAGGAGAGAAAAATCCCATAACTACCAATCTTTCTTGTTCATCTAATTCCTCTATGTCAGTTTTTCCTCTCACACCTCATTCATTCAAGAACATTACTTATTTACTCTTTTCTTACAGTTTTCCTTTTTAGCATCACATCATACTCAGTTCTATTCAAATTTCCTTTCAAACTGCTCAATTACTGATGACAATTTTAGAATATGTTTTACATTTCGAGGTATAAAACATAAACAGTATGTCCTTATTGAATCCCTTGTAATTAGTCTTTGATGTTTACTTTAATTTCTCTTGGATCTTATATGTCAATTTTTCTAATAATAAGAATAAAATTTTCTATTTCTACTTTTTCTTCCTGTTCTGACATTTCAGGACCATTTTCTTTAATTATTTCTGGTTTTGATCATAACCTTCGGGTAGTCCAATTATTTTTATACTTTCTCTTTTTGATCTGTTTATGTTAGTTTTTTTTTTTATGAGATGTCTCACATTTTTCTTTTTTAAATTCTTTATATTTTGTTTTATTATTTCTTTGTCTCTTATAATTTTGCTGGCTTCTCTTTACCCCATTTTAGTTTTCAAGGAGTTGTTTTCTTCCTTATGATTCTGGATTTCCTTTTTCCAGTTGGTTGACTTTCTTTTCATAATCTTATTTTTCTTGGAGTATCCTTATTTTTAAAAAATTGTTTCCTCAATATTTCTCATTTGAGAGAAGGAGAAAGAGAGAGGGAGGGGGAGAAGAAAAGGGACACACAGAGAGAAATAGAGAGACTATGCCCTTTGAGTTCTCCTACTTGTCTCAATGCTCCTTAGTTTCTTTTGCTTTATCTTTATCTTTATCATTCTCCCTATTATGGGTTTCCTGCAGACTTTGTCCTGGTTCTCTTCTCTTCTTCCTTTATATTATTCAATTTGACAAATGATAAGTGTCAGAATGGGAGGAGGTAGGTAGCAAGGACATGTGTTACAGTGAAGAGGCTATAAAATCTGAGAATCTCCATTTAAATTCCACTTTTGATGCTTACTATCTATGAGATTTTCATCATTTAAACTCCCTTATATGTTTGCTTGTTTTTAATCTTTAACATGAAGGGGTTAGAGCAGGTAACTCTGAAGTTTCTTTTAATTTTAATAACTCATGATAAATCATCTTTAATAGCCAGATACAGAGGTGGGAGTAATACCTAAGCATACAATCAATCAGTTGCCAAGTTTTTTTTGAGTGTATACCATGTGCCGTCACCATATTAAAGGCTTCTTAAAATATATATGGTACAGTCAAGCATTCCTAGAGCTTTTCAGAAACATCAAATACCTTAAGTGCAACTGGCATTACTGATCTCATTTTACAAATTCTGAAGCTGGAGCTTAGGGAAGTTAAAGTGTTTTTCACACAAGTCACTGAGTAAGCCAGTAAAACCTAGATACCAATAGTCTTTTTTTCCTAACAAAATTTCCCAGTGAAATTAAAACAATTTTTTTTAACTTTCAAGTTCAACTCATGGATTATGAATTAGACTTAAGCTTTTAGTATAGTGGAGGCTGTTGAAGAATATATGTGTGTATGAAGGGGTAGGTTGGAAATCATCCTTTATTTGTGAAATAACAAGATGACTTATCTTACAAAATAATTTATTTTCATTTCTCAGGATTTTTGTAGGAAAAGGCATCTGGTCATAAAATACTTATAGAAGGGGAACACTTCTAAAGCGATCACCTAGCTTCACAATGATATTCCCTATAGTAACCAAGGTACTTTTGAAAGTCTCCAGAAAGGTATTTAGAACCAAGAACCACATAGATTACTAAGTATAGATTCAGTTCTATAGTGGATCTAAATGGAGGAAAAACCATTCTCTAACATGTATAAAAAAATTAAATTGATAATATATATGAGGTATTTTAATCTCAAAGAATCAAAAATTCATCTAATAAATATTTAATGCCTATTGTTCATGCAGAATTGTTATGTTATCTGGGAAGTACAAAATCTGTCCCTTGTCCTCAAGAAAGGCCAAGAGGCAGAGAAGTGGCAATAGTGATCAGTTTAAAGAATTGAGGAGAAATACATTAAGGAGAAAATTATGTGGAAGTGGGACTTCTGCAAGGATAGCAAGGGATACCTTTTATTTGCTTTGGCAGGAATCTATTAACTAGAAACAAAGCCATTTTAGGTTGGGTGGAAGTAAAGGTGGAGAAAGCCCAATCATAAATAAAGCCTTCCTTAATAAACCTCCGGATGCTCAACTTGCATCATGGTCTTAATTAACTTATTAAGCAAACAGGCAATTTCCAGGGTAGTTATGGAGTAGGCCTCAGTAGGGCCTTTGTTAGTTCCTATGTGGGCAGTTGACCATAGAGAACAGAAAAGCAGAATGCAGTTGCCTAACCAATCAGGTGCAGGGGGCTTGGAATGTGGTAAACAGGATGCAGCTCTCCACTTAAGCATGTGCCTATGTGCAGGTTATGCTAATTTTTTCAAAATCTTTGGTCCCAGCAGAGCCTTGTTAGTTTTTAAAGTCTTGATTAGTCTCTAACCAATGGTTGAAAAGTAATCCTCCTTTACCCCACTCCCTAAAAGATAATCATTTCCTCTAAATAGCTCTCACAATCAATCTCCTCTGACCAACTAGTAACCTGATGCTGTTTGGTTCCATCTGCTTTTGTAACAATAAAACCCCTTCCTTTGAAAAAAACGAGTCTGACCTCTTAGTAATTCTTACTGACCAAATCTGCAATCCCATTATAATTTATCATAATGATCAACGCAGTTCCAGTTAATATAGACAATTAAGAAATTTTGAAGTGGGCCAAATAGTGTTCTATGCTTATGTCTTTGTTGATGACAAGTATCTTGAATCAAGTTCAGGAAGATTAACTATTACAGAAGAAGACAAAAGTATTGGAAGAATTCCTTAGTATTGTCTAGATTGTGCATTTCCATTGAATATTCCTTTAAATGCTTCACTGGAAAACAATAAGAAACAATAATTTCTCAGAAGAGACAGAAGCAAGGTTCTAAGATGGGATCTAAATGAGCAGTAGGGAAGAAGGCAGCTGAATCATGACGAAATTTGGAGAATTTGGAGAATAGGTCTGTCTTAGACACTTCCTCAAAATGGAAGGGCTAGTGGTTTCTATTCTTCAGAAGAATAAATGACCAAAATCTTATTGTTTTGCCCAAAGTCATTTGGATTTTGACCTTCAATTTACTTTCACTTATTTTTTGGTACATTTTGAGTTCCAAGCTGTCTTCCTCCCTCCTCCCCTTCCCACCTTTTTATGGAGAAGGCCAACATTTGCAACAGAGAAAATGAGGAAGAGCTTAAAAGTCTTGTGGCAAATGCATATTAACTAGCATGGTGAGAATAAGCAATGATTTCTCACACTGGCCCAAAAAGGTGATAAATTGTAAAAATTACATCTAAAAATGAAAAAAGGATAAATTTTTTTTGCCAGAATTATTTTCCAATTAATTCTAAAATATTTAATTTTACTATTTTTAAAGCAAAAGTGAAAAGCAGAAGGTAAAAACAAAGTTTAAAACAGCCTTACTCTGGAGCAGTTTATGCAGTACTAGGAGGGGAAGGAAGATATACAATGATGACTAATGAAATTTTTTTCCCTTCAATAAGAAAAGCTTAAACAAATGTGCTGTGTTATAATGAAACAGTCATTTGTCCAAACTCTGATTCCTGGTTCATCAATACCTCTTTGTGAGAGGTACATCCCTAAAGTACGTCTTTGTCTTGGGTGGAATGCTACCAGAGGCGTTTAGTGCAAGGAGGCTCAGTAAGGCAGCCGGACACAAACAATGAGGCCATACAGAAGAGAAAATGAAAATGTATATATATATTTCTGTACCATGTTCTATTCATTACCTGATTCAAGAAGTTAGAACAATGTGTTCTAAAAACTCTAAATATTAGAATGCCTAGGGAATGATGTTCAAGAATTTAAATTGCCAATGGAACACAATATGTTACTGGAAACAAAAAAGCTACTGACAAATTATTTTCATTACCGTAGTTCTTGAATATTAATTCATAGTTGTTTAATTATTTTTCTTTTGAATTCTCTGTGAGACAGTTTCATTTAAACATGACTTCTCAGATATATCTTTATCCCTATGTATTTGATTTAGAAGTTCTTAAGTTGGGGTCTCTGAACTTATTTTTTGATAACTATTTCAATGTATTTGGTTTCCTTTGTAATCCTATATGTTTTACTTTTGACATTTAAAGGAATGATTTTGAGAAGAAGTTCATAATATTAACCAGACTTCTTAAGTGGCTTATGATGCAAAATATTTAAGAACCTCTGATCTATATGGATATATCTTTATCAATATGTTTATATTATCATCTACCTTTTTATCTATTTACCCACCAAACTACCAATGCATTATTTTATATATTCACAGTTTATCAATCCATGATTTTATCTGTCCTCTTATATACATCGTTAACTATCTCTATCTGATATCTATCACCTATCTTTTTATCTATCCATCTATCAGTAATCTATGCCTCTTTTACCTATCATCATTCATCTAACACATCATTATCATCAATAATCTATCTTTTATCTATTTATTGATCATCTGTTATCTATCTTCTATCTATCATCTATCTTTCTGCTATCCTTTTTCTATTTATCCACCATTTACCTGTAATCTATCTACCTACCTACTAATCCTTTTATATATTTTAAAATAATATTTTATTTTTCCCAATTGTGGGCACAATTTTTTTCACATTTACTTTTAAAAATTTTGAGTTATGGGAGGCAGAGCCAAAATGGCAGAATAAAGGCAGGAATTTGCCCAATCTCTCCCCCAAACTGCTCCAAATTCCTTTAAATAATGACGCTAAACAAATTTTAGAGCATCAGAACACCTAAAAAATTGATGAAGAACATTTTCCAGCTGAAGGCAACTTAGAAGATCAGTAGAAAAGGTCTGTGACACCAGGGTGGGAGTCCAGTTTGCAGTTTTAGTGCAGAATGTATCTATGTAGTCCTGGACCCAGTCCCAGCCTTGGCCTGGGCCTGATGTCTGAATCAGCAGAAATATTGGTGGCTTCCAGATCTCTCAGAGGACCTAGAAGGCGAGCAAAAAGATCTGTGGAACCAGAGTAGGAGCCCAGTTTACATCCCAGTGTAGGGCTGGCCTGGCCCCAACTCCAGCCCTCACTTCAAGTCAGGGAGGCAGTTGAATCAGTTCATACTTCCACTAACAGCCTAAGAATCCCAATTTTTCTATATCTCTGTTAGTATTTGTCATTTCCCTTTTCTGTCATATTAGTCATTGTAATAAACATAAGATAGTACTTCAGAATTGTTTTAATTTGTATTTCTTTAATCAATAGTGATTTAAAACATCTTTTCCATATGACTATTTAGCTTTGATTTTTTTCATCTGAAAACTACCTATTACATATCTTCTGACCATTTATCATTTGGGATAAGAATTAAATTCATATAAATTTGATTCAGTTACAAGTATGGGTGTTTGTGTTCTTTTATCAAAGACATTCTATAAAATCCTCCTTTTCCCTAGCCTTCTGCTTCTAGTGTTGGTTGCACTAGGTCTTTTTTTGTGCAAAAATGTTTTAATTTATTATAATAATATTGTTGAAGAGAGCCACGTCCATCAGAATTGATCATCATATAATATTGTTGTTGAAGTATATGATGATCTCTTGGTCTTGCTCATTTCACTCAGCATCAGTTCATGTAAGTCTCTCCAGACTTTTCTGAAATCTTCCTGCAGGTCATTTCTTACAGAACTATAATATTCCATAATATTAATATACCACAATTTATTCAGCCATTCTCCAATTGATGGGCATCCATTCAATTTCCAGTTTCTGGCCACTACAAAGAGGGTTACCACAAACATTCTTGCACATACAGGTCCCTTTCCATTCTTTAAGATCTCTTTGGGATATAAGCCCAGTAGTAACACTGCTGGATCAAAAGGTATGCATAGTTTGATAACTTTTTGAGCATAGTTCCAAATCATGCTCCAGAATGCCTGGATGTATTTACAACTTCACCAACAATGTATCAGTGTCCCAGTTTCCCCACATCCCCTCCAACATTCATCATTATCTTTTCCTGTCATCCTAGCCAATCTGAGAGGTGTATAATGGTATCTCAAAGTTGTCTCAATTACCATTTCTCTGATTAATAATAATTTGGAGCATCTTTTCACATGGCTAGAAATAGTTTCAATTTCTTCATCTGAAAATTGTTCATATCTTTTGACCACTCATCAATTGAAGAATGGTTTGCTTTTTTATAAAGTACTATTATGTTTTAAAAAATGATAAGAGAAGTGTTTTTAGAAAATGCTGGGAAAACCTATATATTCTGGCATAATATGAAGTGAATAGAATCAGCTTATTTTCCATAGTAATAGGAATATTGTTATAGTGAACCATGGAGAGAATTTAGCCACTCTGATCAATAAAATGATCCCAGACAATTCTGCAGCACTCATGATGAAAATGCTAACCCAGTCCAGAGAGAGAATTGATGAACTCTGAGTGCAAATTAAAGTGTGATATTTTTATTTTTTTATTGTCTACTTTTTAAAACATGGAATATGGAAAAATACTTTGCATGATTTTATACTTATAAATAATGTTATAATGCTTGCTTTCTTGATGGGTAGGAAAGAGCCTAGGGGGAGGGAGAAAATTTGGAACTTTAAATGTAAAAGAAATGTCAAAAAAAAATAACAAACTTCAAAAAGCAATAAATATCCCCAAACAAAATAAAATAATTTACATAAAGGAAATATACAGTGTAAATGGTATAATTCCAATGGGAAAGCACTAGTAGTATGCATGAGGAAAGGAGGAAGAGGAAAAATCACTAAGAAAGGTCTTTTATAGAAAATAGAATTTGAATTGATTTTTGAAGTAATCCAGATAAGTCATGAAACACATAGGAAAAGCATTCCAGACAGAAGTAGCAAGTGCAAAAGCAAGTTGGAAAATACATTCATAATTCTTAATTCCCACCTTTTTACTGAGGGGATAACAATTTTGGGCTTAGTAACATTTGAATTCCTTTCTTCTTGGCATTGATCTGCAGATACTGAGCCTGATGATCTTGTTCTTAGTCTCTGAAGAGTCAAATACCAAGCTGAATGATCATGGTCATTGGGCATATATATTTCTAGATAATGAAAATATTTATCTAAATATCTGAGATCTATGAACTGTTCCTTCTTTAACATTAGCTCAAAGCAAGGCCACTGTTATAAAGCAGCTATATAGCATGGTCTTTTCTTTTGTCTTTTTTGAAGGATAGGGTAGGTGAAGAGACCCAAGTGAAATTCTTGTTCATTCCACAATAATTTTTGTTTGATTTTCCTTCATTTGTTACAAGGTTTTCATTTATCTTGAGGTAGTGTCTTGCCCAGAACCCTTCATATTTTCATAATCACCAGAAATCCCTTGGTCATCATTTCTTAACATTATTATTCTAAACATGAATTCTTAACCTTTTTTTGTGTCGTGTACGCTTGTCTGGTTAAGCATATGGACTTTCAGAATAATACTTTTAAATGCTTAAAACACATAGCAAAAGAAACTAATTCCATTGAAATAAAGATGTAAATTTCCCCATCTAAGTTGGGGTCCATGGATCCCAGATTAAGGGTTAAGGGTTTCTATTTAATCTCATTAATTAATTTTCTGACACAGTTGAACCTTATATTTTCAGGTTTCATTTTCTTGAGTTCTTTTCACAAGGCTTAATAAAGAATTAAAAAATGACGAGTATATTTTTACTGTGAATTTGGGAAAAAAGGAGGGAGATCATAATTTTCAATTCAGTTTCAGTTGCATGCCCAATCACTGATCTTTTCCTTCTCTATTTTATGCAAGTAAGCATCTAGAGATATAAAATTTTCCCTAAGCTTTGGCTGCATCCCATAAATTTTGGTGTATTGTTTCATTATTGTCACTCTCTTGGATGAAAAATTTTAATTTTGTCTATGATTTGCTGTTTTACCACTCATTCCTTAGAAATCTATTATTTAGTTTCCAATTAATTTTTAGTTTATTTCCCTTGACCATTTATTACATGTAGTTTTTATTGCATCATAATGTGGAAAAGGTACATTTATTATTTCTGCCTTTCTCCATTTGATTTTGAGATTTTTTGTGCCCTAATACATAGTCAATTTTGTGTAGATTCTATGTACTACTGAGAAAAAAGCATTTTCCTTTCTGTCCCCTATTCAATTTTCTCCAAAGATCTATCATACCTAACTTTTCTAAAATTCTTTTTACACACTTAACTTCTTTGTTATTTATTTTGTGGTTTGATTTATCTAGTTCTAATAGAGCAAGGTTGAAATACTCCACTAATAAAAAAAGAAAGAAAGAAAGAAAGAAAGAAAGAAAGAAAGAAAGAAAGAAAGAAAGAAAGAAAGAAAGAAAGAAAGAAAGAAAGAAAGAAAGAAAGAAAGAAAGAAAGAAAGAAAGAAAGAAAGAAAGAAGGAAGGAAGGAAGGAAGGAAGGAAGGAAGGAAGGAAGGAAGGAAGGAAGGAAGGAAGGAAGGAAGGAAGGAAGGAAGGAAGGAAGGAAGGAAGGAAGGAAGGAAGGAAGGAAGGAAGAAAGAAAGAAAGAAAGAAAGAAAGAAAGAAAGAAAGAAAGAAAGAAAGAAAGAAAGAAAGAAAGAAAGAAAGAAAGAAAGAAAGAAAGAAAGAAAGAAAGAAAGAAAGAAAGAAAGAAAGAAAGAAAGAAAGAGGCATCTAGGTGGTGCAGTGGATAGAACACCAGCCCTGAATTCAGGAGGACCCGAGTTCAAATCTGGTCTCAGACACTTAACACTTCCTAGCTGTGTGACCCTGGGCAAGTCACTTAACCCCAGCCTCAGGAAAAAAAGAAAAAAAAGAAAAAAAAAAAAAAAGAAATCCTCCACTAGTATAGTTTTGCTGTCTATATCTTCTTGCAGATCTCTTAACTTTTTTCAATTCAATTTTAAAACTAAACACTAGGAAGCCTGGTTAAACTTTATTATGTATAGTTAATGGAAAATAATCATAGAGTACTTCAAAAGGCATTACTGAGATGCCATGTATTAGTATGTTTGATCAAACCACAATCATTTCACAAACCATTGATTACTCAGCTGTTACTTATTAAATTTAAAGATAATTCAACCTCTCTAAATAGAACCTTCTTATGACAGAAATCTCCCTAGCTGACTTGGTCCTGCCACTTTCATATTTTTCTTTTAATATTCACTCTCAAAGCAGTCTATGCACTTAGGTCTCCATGTCTTAAGACACAGGAAAGAGAATCAAATTTCAATATTTCAAGAATCTATAACTTTGTCAGTGAAAGCAATGTTTCCATTGACATCAATCATAACCATCTTGTGATTTAGTCTAGGGTCTCTGAGAGTTGCTGTGGCTCAAAATTTCAACCTGAACAGGAATTTCTTTACCCTTAGCTTGCCTAGTCATTAGTAGATATATGAGTCCACTACAGCACCTGCACTCAAGTTCTTCCCTGCTTTAGAGCAGGTGCCTGAGCTTGCATCCTATTAGCACAATCTTGGGTCACCTTCAGAAATAGGTACCTAAAGGAGGAGAGAGAATTGTAAAACAGTTCATCAAACAAGAGTCAAAGTTATGGAAGGAAACTGAAAAGATTTTTATGACTAGATGTGATTCTTTGGAGATCTTTTAAAAAATATTTAAATAAAAACTTACTAGGTACTAGGGATTCAAAAAATCCTCTGTCATTTATACATAAGCTAGTTGTTTTCTTTAAAATGAATTTTAAAACCTTCAAGTCTTAAATGGCTCATGAGACTAAAGACCCAGACTATTCATATTACGTCCCAGTTACCTGAATACAGGAAGCCACTAGCAACTCTCACTTTCTCTGATATTTGACTGATAAACCACCCTTTATAGGTGGTTATCATTTATAACCTTCTCAGGATCACAAAATAATAGAACTACAGCTGGAGGAGATCTTTAAAAAGGGGAAAAATAAAGTTTGGTTTCCTAATGGTGATAACATCATAATTTATATTTTTATAGCACCTTGAGATTTACAAAATAGTTTTTCCTTATTACTCTGAGACAGGAAGTGAAAATATTTCTATATCCATTTCATGTGAGGCAACTTAGGCTCAAAGAGATTAAGTGATTCATTCATGGATACATAATTGGGA
Source organism: Sminthopsis crassicaudata (assembly GCF_048593235.1). Classification (NCBI taxonomy): domain Eukaryota; kingdom Metazoa; phylum Chordata; class Mammalia; order Dasyuromorphia; family Dasyuridae; genus Sminthopsis; species Sminthopsis crassicaudata. The sequence continues at coordinate 112,640,556 of NC_133622.1, forward strand.
AGAAGCATGATGAAGCTGAGTGATGGACTTAAAATACAAAACACACATAGACACACTGATGCTACTGCTGTTCACTCAGGTCTATTTTTCATGACCCATTTGTGATTTTAATGGCAAAGTTATTGCTATTTTCTTCTCCATTTTATTTTGCTGATGAATAAACTGAAACCAGAGTGACAGATAATAATTATCTGAGGCTGCATTGGAATTCTTAAAGTGTTCCTCATTATAAACTTTACCCATGGTTCCCCCTCACTGCTTCCTCTTCCTCCTCAAAATCCTGTTACAAATATTTTCAGTTATGTGCTTTTTCTTTATCACTTTGATTTGCTGAAGTGCATATTCCCAGTAAGTAAAACTCTGAGCCAAAGTATACGATCCTGATTTAATTTCCGACATAATTCTAAGTTGTGTTCTGGAATTATTGGTGTGAATTATAGTTATGTTAGTATATCTATCTTTACTCAGTCCTTCAATGAAGCAATCAACAAGTATTCATTAGGTAACTGCTGGAACTCTGTCTTCCCAGAAATCAGCTGGAGTCAGGATCACTAAACATCTTTATTCTTGATCTTTTACGGTCAAGGTCAAGGGGTTAGGGCTAACAATCTCACACACACCTTCCCTCCCTCAAATGCCAGGAGAGACTGACTCAGGTCTCAATTCCTCTCCTTCCTCCTCCTCCTCCCACACACGTCACTTCCCTCTCTTTGTCCCACCAATCAAGTCAGCACAGAACATATGGGGAGGGTCAACCTTCAAACAAGTTAATAGGGAACGGTCCAATTGGCAATTAGTCTTACGTGCTTCATTATCCAAGTGCATTGCTCAGTTCTAGCCCTTTACAGATAACTACTATGTTATAGGTACTGTTCCAGGTATTGGAGAAAACAAACAAGTCCTTGCATTTTAGGAACTCAAATTTTAGTGAGGGACACAAACATGTGTGTGTTTGCATGTGTATATGTGAGTGTGTATGTATGTATATAGAGTTTGGGAAGAGATATATTAGCATCCTGTAGAAGCAGGAGAAGCTTTCATATAAAATTGGAATGGGAGCTGAATCTTAAAGGAAATTAGTGAAAAATTAGTGAAAGGAAATGGAAGTGAGGAGGGAGTACACTGGAGGTTCAGAGAATAGCTGGTACAACAAAGGTAGATGGAATGTTGTATATTAAGGATAGCAAGAAAGGGAGTTAAGCTGGGTTACAGAGTATATGAAAGAGAATGATGTAGAATGTGAAAAAGCTGGAAATGTAGTTTGGGGTTAAATTGTGAAAAGCTTCAAATATTAAACAGAGACAGTTATATTGGATATGTTTTTATTTATTAGGGAAGGAATTATTAGATAGTAATAGATTGAATACCAGAGAATTAGTGGCAGTGCTAGAAAAAATGGGGAGTAGATAAGATCATGTACATAGTGATTTGTTTGATGAGAAATCATATTTTCATCAAAAATTTGAATAAAAGTAAGTAGAATAGGCTTTGGGGTCTAGATAAGGGAAGAAAAGGAAACTCATGGTGAATGGCCTTGATAAAAAAAATGAAGTAAAATGTGAAGTGAGGTCCTCAATAAGAGAACAGGGGGATAATGTGATAGGAGAGGTTTGAGGAAAGTAAAGAAACTTAAATAACAGCTATGAGGAATAACATAGGGAACCAACTCAGCAGGGTGAAAAGGATTATCTTTCTGTAGTGAAGATTCAGTTGAGATCCCATAACATAAATTTGTAGTGAACAAAGTAAGCTTAGCTGTCTTACATTTTCCAATTCTATTTAGCACTTGTCATTAAAAGCAGAGGAGACATGGTGGGAAATCACAAATTTGGACCAAAGCAATATAGGTACAAGGAAGAGAGAATTGAGACTAAAAAAGGGAGGATTGAGAATAGGAAGGAAAGTACCAGAAGATTGGAAAACATTGGTATTCCAGTGAAGTTAAAGTGATTAATATTTATTAAGCACTTAATATATTGCAGATACTATGTTTAGTACTGCATATACAACTGCAAGAGAAATAAAGACTGCCCCTGCCCTCAAGGAACTTATTTTTGAATGGGAAAAGCTAACACATAAAAGAGAAATGAAAAGGGGAAGGGACAGAAGAGAACAAGGTTGGAACATTGCTGAACAAATGCAGAGTCAGCAGTGCAGTTTGGAAAGGAATAAAGATTTGGCTAGATTGATCCTCCTCTTCAAAATGGATATTCTTGGGGCAGCTGGGTGGTGCAGTGGATAGAGCATCAGCCCTGAAGTCAGGGAGGACCTGAGTTCAAATTTGGCCTGAGACACTTAACACTTCCTAGCTGTGTGACCCTGGTCAAGTCACTTAACCCCCAATTGCCTCAGGAAAAAAAAAAAAAGACATTCTTGGAGGTACTAGCCAATCAGAGGAAGAAACCACAAGGAAAGAGTATATTTCCCTCTGTTAAGTTCAAGGTAAAGTGAACTTTCAAGATAGAAAGGTTTCTGGGTCATTAGATAAAATTTGTAGTACAGCCTAAAAAGAAATGATGGTCAATAAGGCCAGATGAATGCTAAATAGGAAGTGGAAATAGCACAATAAAACTGAAAATTTGATCTAATTTATGAATTAAAGCAGCATCCCATTCATTTTTGACAATATAGAATATAAATAAATATATGTATATTTATGTTAAAGTCTATCAAAGAAAAACTCAAAGAAAGTGGAGACAGTGAATAAATATAGGGGAAAGTTAATTATTAAGAATTATATAGTCAAGACTTCTGGCCAAGATGGCGAAGAGGACACACTTAAGCTCTGTCTTTTCTCTCAAAATACTTTATTTTATGACAAGCCTTGGAATTAGTGCTTGACTGAAACACACACACACACACACAATTACCAATAGAAAATATTCTCAAAATTCTCCAGAAAAGGTCTGCTTTTGCTTGTGTGTGGAGACAGTTAGATTAGGCACAAACTGAAAGCAGGCAGTGGCAACACAGCAGACAGTGAGAGTAAGGCAAGCAGCTCACAGCTGAGCAGACTGGAGGGGGGTGGAGCAGCCATTTCTGTAGGGAGAGCTTTACTACAGCGTTGGTTACTTTGCCCTGGCAGCAAACCAGTAGACAAACAGAGAAGCTAAAAACACAGGGGGTAAAGACTATAACCCTGAAAAGCTAGGGTCTCTCAGGACTGGCCACACCCATCCAGAGTGTCTCAAGACGCTCTCAGAGTCTCAGAGTTTCAGAGTGTAGACCCAGCACAGCCAATGCTGTCCTGCTAGTGCCTCGCTGCTGCCCCCTGTAGTCTGTAAATGCAGCTCAGTAATACCATCCAGCCCCCCCCCCCAAAAAAAAAGCAAACTGCATTTGGTTTTCTTGTCAGTTTATTTTCTTTGATTCTTCTTTGACAAAATGAGCAAAAAATTAAAATGGACTCTAACTATCAATAGCTTCTATGGGAATAGAGAGCAGACTTTAAACTCTGAAGAGACTGAAAACAGATTATCTCCAGATGAATCCCCAAAAGGGGATATGATCTGATCCTCAACCCACAAAACTCTCATAGAAGAAATTAAAAAGATTCTCACAAGAGAGCTAGAAGAAAAATGGGAAAAGGAAAGGGAAGCTTGGCAAGAGAGTCTGGATAAGTCATCCCACTCATGTAAAGAGAGTGGATAAAGACATCAAATCCTTAAAAAACAGAATTAGTGAGTTGGAAAAAGAAAATAGTTATTAAAAAATAAAATTGGCAAAATGGAAAAAAAAATTCCATAGAATAAAACAACTCATTTAAAAACTCAATTGGACAATTAGAAAAAAATATATAAAAAAAGTGAGTGAAGAAAAAAATTCATTGAAAATCAGCACTGAACAAATGGAATTGAATGACCCGAGGAGACACCAAGAATCAGTCAAGCAAAACCAAAAAAATGAAACAATGGGAAAAAAAATGTCAAATACCTTCTTGGGAAAACAATAGACCTGGAAAATAGATCTAGGAGAGATAATCTGAAAATTATTGGACTTCCTGAAAAATATAAAGAAAAAAAGAGTCTGGGCACTATTTTTCAGGAAATTATTAAGGAGAACTGCCCAGATGTTATAGAAACAGAGGGTAAAATAGACATTGAAAGAATTCATCGATCACCTACTGAAAGGGACCCTAAAATCAAAACTCCAAGAAATATAGTGGCCAAATTCCAGAACTATCAGATGAAGGAAAAAAACTGCAAGCTGCTAGAAAAATCATTTCAAATATAGAGGAGGCACAATAAGGATTACTCAGAATATAGCAGTGTCCATATTAAAGGATCAAAAGACCTGGAATCTGATATTCCAAAAGGTTAATGAACTTGGTATGCAGCCAAAAATAACTTACCTGGCCAAAATGATCACCTTTTTCCAGGGAAGAAGATGGGCATTCAACAAAATAAGTGAATTTCATCTATTTCTGATGAAAAAAATGGAATTCAAACAAAAAGTTTGATCTACAAATATAGAACTCAAGAGAAACTCAAAAAGGTAAAAAGAAATCTAGAGAACTATATTTCTGCTATAAAGATATATAAAGAACACATGTATACTTTGTCCTAGAAACTAGAAGTGAAAAGGAAATTGTATGGGGAAAAGGTTAGGTGGGGGTACTACATCTCACAAAGAGGCAAAGGAAACCTATTATATATCTGAGAGATGAATTCTAAAAATAAAAGGAAAGATTAATAAAATTGAAAGTTTAAAAAAACTATTAAATTAATTAATAAAACTAAAAGTTGGTTCTATGAAAAAACCAACAAAATAGACAAATCCTTAGTAAATCTGATTTAAAAAATGAAAGAGGAAAAATTAAATTGTTAGTCTTAAAAATGAAAAGGCAGAACTCATCACTAATGAAGAGGAAATTAGCGCAACAATTAGGAGTTACTTTGCCCAGCTTTATGCTAATAAATTCAATAACTTAAATCAAATGGAAGAATACTTTCAGAAATATAGCTTGCCCAGATTAACAGAGGAAGAAGTAAATTGGTTAAACAGTCCGATCTTAGAAAAAGAAATAGAACAAGCTACCCTAAGAAAAAATCCCCAGGACCAGATGGATTTACATGTGAATTCTAGCAAACATTTAAAGAACAATGAACTCCAATGCTGTCCAAACTATTTGAAAAAATAGGGATTGAAGGAGTCCTACCAAATTCCTTTTATGACACAGACATGGTACTGATACCTAAACCAAGTAGAACAAAAACAGAGAAAGAAAATTATTAGACCAATCTCCCTAATGAAATTTGATGCAAAAATCTTAAATAAAATATTAAGAAAAACATTATAAAAAATCATCCCCAGAATAATACACCATGACCAAGTAGGATTTATACCAGGAATGCAGGACTGGTTCAATATTAGGAAATCTATTAGCATAATTGATTATATCAATAACCAAATTAACAAGAACCATATGATCATCTCAATAGATGCAGAAAAAACATATGATAAAATCCAACATCCATTCCTAATACAAACACTTGAGAGTATAGGAATAAATGGACTTTTCCTTAAAATAGGGGCATATATTTAAAACCGCCAATAAGCATCATATGTAATGGGGATAAACTGGAACCATTCCCAATAAGATCAGTAGTGAAACAAGGTTGCCCACTATCACCATTACTATTCAATATCATATTAAAAATTCTAGCCTCAGCAATAAGAGTTGAGAAAGAGATTAAAGGAATTTGAGTAGGTAATGAGGAAAGCAAATTATCACTCTTTGTAGATAATATGATGGTATACTTAGAGAAGCCCAGAGATTCTACTAAGAAGATATTAGAAATAATTCACAACTTTAAAAAAGTTGCAGGATGCAAAATAAATCCACATAAATCCTCAGCATTTTTATACATCACTAACAAAATGCAACAGCAAGAGATACAAAGAGAAGTTCCATTCAAAATAACTGTCAATAGCATAAAATATTTGGGAATCTATCTACCAAAGGAATGTCAGGAATTATATGAGCAAAATTACAAAACACTTTCCACTCAAATAAAGTCAGATTTAAATAATTGTTCTTGGATAGGCCAAACGAACATAATAAAGATGACAATATTCTCTAAACTAATCTATTTATTTAGTGCTATATGAATCAGACTCCCAAGAAACTATTTTAATCACCTAGAAAAAAATAACAACAAAATTCATATAGAAGAACAAAAGGTCGAGAATTTCAAGGCAATAAATGAAAAAAAAAAATCAAATGAAAGCGGCCTAGCTGTACCTGATCTAAAACTATATTACAGTGCAGTGGTCACCAAAACCATTTGGTATTGGCTAAGAAATAGATTAATTGATCAGTGGAATAGGTTAGGTTCACAGGACAAAACAGTCAACAACTCTAGCAATCTAGTATTTGACAAACCCAAAGATCCCAACTTTTGGGATAAGAATTCATTATTTGACAAAAACTGCTGGGAAAACTGGAAATTAGTATGGTAGAAATTAGGCATGTACCCACACTTAACACTGTACACCAAGATAAGATCAAAATGGGTCCATGCTTTAGGCATAAAGAATGAGATGATAAATAAGTTAGAGGAACATAGGATAGTTTACGTCTCAGACTTGTGGAGGAGGAAGGAATTTGTGACTAAAGATGAACTAGAGATCATTATTGATAATAAAATAGAAAATTTTGATTCTATGAAATTAAAAAGCCTTTATACAATCAAAACTAATGCAAACAAGATTAGAAGGGAAGCAACAAACTGGGAAAGCATTTTTACAATTAAAGGATCTGATAAAGGCCTCATTTTCAAAATTTATAGAGAATTGACTCTTATTTATAAGAAATCAAGCCATTCTCCAATTGATAAATGGTTAAAGGATATGAACAGGCATTTTCAGATGATGAAATTGAAACTATTTCCACTCATATGAAAGAGTGTTCCAAATCACTGTTGATCAGAGAAATGCAAATTAAGACAACTCTGAGATACCACTACACACCTGTCAGATTGGCTAAGATGATAGGAAAAAATAATGATGAATGTTGGAGGGGATGTGGGAAAACTGGGACACTGATGTGTTGTTGGTGGAGTTGTGAACGAATCCAACCATTCTGGAAAGCAATTTGGAAATATGCCCAAAAAGTTATCAATCTGTTCATACCCTTTGATCCAGCAGTATTACTCCTGGGCTTATATACCCTAAAGAGATACTAAAGAAGGGAAAGGGATCTGTATGTACCAAAATTTTTGTGGCAGTCCTTTTTGTGGTGTCTAGAAAATGGAAAATGAATTGATGCCCATCAATTGGAGAATGGTTGGGTAAATTGTAGTATATGGATGTTATGGAATATTATTATTCTGTAAGAAATGACCAGCAGGATGAATATAGAGAGGCTTGGAAAGACTTACATGAACTGATGCTGAATAAAATGAGAAGAACCAGGAGATCATTATACACTTCAACAACAATATTGTATAAGAATGTATTGTGATGAAGAGAAAGAGAAGATCTAATTCAGTTCCAATTGATCAGTGATGGACAGAATTAGCTACACCCAGAGAAAGAACACTGGGAAATGAGTGTGAACTGTTTCCATTTTTGTTTTCCTTCTCAGGTTATTTTTACCTCCTAAATACAATTCTTCCTGTGCAAGAAGAGAACTGTTAGGTTCTGCACACATATATTGTATCTAAGGTATACTGTAACATATTCAACATGTATAAGACTGCCTGTCATCTAGGAGAGAGGTTGGAGGGAGGGAAGGGAGAAGTTGGAACAGAAGTGAGTGCAAGGGATAATGTTGTAAAAAATTACCCATGCATAGTACTGACAATAAAAAGTAAAAAAAAAATTTATATAGTCTTTTCATTAGAACCATATTTTCTATAATAGGTATTCAGGGTGAAATCTAACACATTCTGAACTTCTTTAGAAATTGGCATATTAAGCAAAAATATTATGAGTAGCTATCAGAAAATTATAGTGACATAACTTCTTATGAATTCACAAATGACGCAAATTGTTTTCATCTCTTCTCTTGCAATATTCTCATAAAAAGAAGTTGGAAATGTCAAAAATGATGAATTGACTTATAATCATTCTTAATTCTATTTTAGATTATAATACAATTATTATACAATTGAATAAATTATAAGCAAGATATTAAGTCAAGTGAATATAATTTGGAAGCATTAGATTGGAGTTGTAGATTAATTAAAAACTAACAAAGGAACTTGGGAAAGTAATTGTATCATCAAATCAATTCAAGTGTGCCCACTATTTTCATGAGAGAATATGCACTTTCTTTTGTCATTATTGACTATTTTGCTATGTCAAGAAATTGTCTAATCTTCATACTTTTTTTCTGGAAATTAGAGAATATCAGAGATGAAATTAGAGGTGTATCAAGTAGGCTAACAATTAAGGTACAAAAAAAGACCGTAAGTACAGAGAAGAATACCATTAAATAAATAAGATTATTGGTTTAGGGATGGATCATCTAGTTCAGTCATTTCATTTTACAAATAAGAATCTTGAGATATAGAGAGGAAAAGCAAAAAGGACTAAGTGTCAGAACTAGGATTTCAACCCAGATCTTCCTTATTAAATATTACTATCTACAATAGGGCAGAAGGCAATAAGCATTTACCACATTTACCATGTGCTAGATACTTTTTATAAGTATTATATCATTTTATTAATTCAATTTAAATTTTATTTTGTAAGGTCTCACATTTTAGTGCTAAAAACTTCTGTTCTCCATAGCTTAGAGATATTGATTTTATAACCTTAATTCTCATTTTACAGTCAAGTAGAAACCATCTTTGATATATTTACAAATAGGAGGTATAGTTTTCAAAGGAAATAATAATAACTTCAAAGTGCTTTAAAAATGTAATTGCATTTGTTCCTTACAACAACTCTGGGAAGGGACAGAGTTAATATGGCAGAGAGTAGACAGGACATTGCCAAGCTCTCCCAAACTTCCTTCAAAATCAACACTAGAGCAAACCTCTGAATGGATTTTGGAGTGACAGAAATCACAAATATTCAGAGTATAATAATTTTCCCTTCTAAGATATCTTGGAAAGACTTCAGGAAAGGTCTGTCTTAATTGGGAAGGGGGAAATGTGGCTCAGTGAAGGGAAAGTGCAGGGAGACTCAGCATGGGGAGGCCTGGCATGGGGAATCTAGCAAGAGACTCTTAGTCAAATTCAGAAAGCAAGTACCAACACAAGTACAAAAGGTGAATAGTGAGCTGCTGATCACTATTATAACAAGCAAGACTTGACCAGGCTCAACCAGCACACTGAGGAAACCTGCATCACCACTGGCCCCAACACAATCAATGAGAAGCTCCTGTTACCCCACAGAGGAAGCTCAGAATAAAGTACCCTGTGAAATGAGCAAAAAAAAAAACCAAAGAGAACTGTGACCATAGAGAGCAACTATGGAGACAGGAAAGATCAGAATGCAAACCCAAAAGAGTTCAGCAATGGCAAAATGCTGTCAGCTTAAAAGGCTCTCTTGGAACAGTTCAAAAATAATCTTAAAAAGAGATAAGAGAAAAATGAGAAAAGCAATGAGAGCTATCCAGGAGAATTACATAATAGTTTGGAGAAAAAAGCCAACAGCTTGACTGAAGAAGACAACTCCTTAAAAAGCAAATTTGGTGAAATGGAAAAAGACACTCATTAACAAATAGAATTGGCAAATGAAAAAAAAAAAAAAGATCCACTGAACAAAATAACTTTTAAAAAAAAATACAATTGGCCAAATGCAAAAAGAGGTTAAAAAAAAGTTAACTGTAGAAAATAATTCACTAAAAATTAGAATTGGACAAATGGAAGTGAATAACTCAATGAGACATCAAGATTAAACCAAACAAATTTTTTAATGAAAAAAAAGAAGAAGAAAATATTAAATACTTCATTGGAAAAAAAACTGACCTGGAAAATAAATCCAGGAGAGACAATCTAAGAATTAGGCCTTCCTGAAACCCATGATGAAAAAAAAAAAAAAAAAAAAAAAAAAAAAAAGACTTAGAATACATCTTTCAAAAAATCATCAGGGAAAACTGCACTGATATCCTAGAACCAGAGGGTAAAAATAGTCACTGAAAGATGATTCACCAATCATCTTCTGAAAGAGATCCCAAAATGAAAACTCCAAGGAATATAGTAATAGAATAATATTAATAATACTATTAATAATAATACTAATAGTACTAATACTAATTAATACTAGTAATAATAGTAATAGAAACATATAGAATAAGTTTCAGAATTATCAGATCAAGAAAATACTGCAAACAACCAGAAAGAAACAATTCCAATATTGAGGAGTCCCAATCAGGATTACTCAGGACCTAGAAGCTTTCACATTAAAGGATTGAAGGTCCTGGCCAAGGAGTTTGTACTGCAGCCAAGAATCAACCACTAAGCAAAATTAAGCATTATCTTTCAGGGGAAAAGATGAACATTCAATGAAATAGGGAGATTTACAACATTTTAACTAGATAGCCCCTTGCTGTTATCAAAATCCAATTGCAGTGTAATTATTTATGTACATACTGTTTCTGTATGAAATTTGTATCACCTTTGTTTTTCCAAGGACTTGTACAATGCTTTGGACACTTATTAGTTAAATTCCGTTGTTAAATTATGTTATGTGTTACATTTTATTTCTTATTGGACTATGGAAGAGAGAATTGTTGGCCAAAAACAAAATGGCATGAATAGAAAGGGGAACATGACAGCCTATGGCTGGGCCTCTAAGAAGAAAACAAGTGGTTTGAGCATGAGCTGAATGTCTGAGAATCATTCCTAGGTGGGGTATACCATGAGAGTCTCCAATTTTTTCCCAGTTTAATAAATAGGATTCCTAGCTCTCTAATCTTTGACCATTGATATCGTCTAGCCTCATCTTGTTGGAGCTACAAATTGTTATCATTGGTTTAGAGTTGAGATATTCTTCATCCTATTGCATAACTGGCAAGAGGGATGGAAAAAGAGGGGAAATCCCAGTACAATATGAGTAGTAGAGTAGGGAGAGAGATTTTTGTGGCAATTCAACTTGAAGTTACAAATGAATTTTTTCTAAAGAAATATTGTTACATATGGTGGCGAGGTTCTTTAGTTCCATTAGAACCATACTTTAGAGGGGAAATAAAAGAACCATTCTTTAGGTATAACATTTTTTATAAACCTCTTGTTGGTTTCTTGTGGAGCTAAGTTTCTGAAGACATAATATTTTATGTATGGAAAAACATCGTCCAATTTTCAAACAATCTTAAAGATGAATTATTAGAGCACAGCTTCTCCCTAAATTGGGAGATTTATGAGTTTCAAAGTCTAAATTTACATAAAAAGGATATATGATAGGGGTGGAAGAGGTGGGAGAGAGACATAAAATTGAGGGAAAAGTATGCACACATGAGAAAAAGTACTGGACTTTTAATAAAAGAATATTGAATCAGAATACCTGTATTCTCGTCCTGGTTCTGCCATGCATTAGTTATTGAAATCTTGGCAAATCACATAACTTCTCTAAAACTCAGTTTATGCTTTTGCAAAATGGAGGCAATACCACTTTTATTACTATCTCATGAGGTGTATAAATTATACTTTGAGAGATTTCAAAATTTTAAGATGTCAAATGTGTAATATCATTTATTCATAAAAAATGTTTTCCCTGAGGGCTAAAATAACTGAAATGTAGGAGAAATAGACAATATCAGTAAAAATCACAATGATTATTGGGTCAGAGGATTTCTGATGCTTCCTACTTATGTAACCTTGAAGAGGTCAATTATCTTCTAAGACCTCAGTTACTTTTCTGTAAAAAGAAAGGGTCAGACAAAGTGGCTTCTGAGATGTCATACAATGCTAGATTTATGATTCTGCTAGGTGGCCCAATTCTCCCAGTGCTGGACCTGGAATCAAAAGACAGGAGTTCTATCCAGCTTCACTTTATAATCCTGGAAAATTCATTTAATCGATGTCTGAGTGTTCTCAGTCTTAAATTGGGGATAATAACAGAACTTACTTTTTATTCTTATGAGGATCAAATGAGACAGTAATTGTATGACACAATGCATGGCACATAGTAAATGCTATATAAATGTTAACTATTATTATTTTTATTACTACTACTTTGCTGCAATTTTCTGTGTTAAGATACCATTCTATTATCCATTGCTGTAACAAAGATTCTCTTTTAAAATTGCAAATATTCCTGCTATTAGCACCTCAATAAGATTTAGTTTATATAGTTTAATCTCAAAGTTGGGAGACTGAAACAGAAGATAATTTTAATTTGGGATAGAGATAAAGGAAGTAGAGTTCAGAATATGAAGTGTTACCCAGCTAGGGTATCTATGACAGACAACAGGAATACACTGTGTCAGAGTTAGGAAATCTACAGGCTTTATGTTATATAGCATTCCAAATAAGATCATAAAAAGATGTGCTAATTGCCAAGATAAAATTTTCCCATTGAAAATTTTGCTAACATCCAGCACTACTTTTTTATAAGATAATAAAAAGTCCTTTAATATAAGATACTCTTATTAGGGGTTTAAAGATGGTATCTTTATTGAACTGTGGTCTGGATTGGGTCAAGGACAAGACTTCTTAGGAGAACTTCAGGGAAGTTGGAGGAAATTCAGAGCCAGGAATCAGGAAGAAGGATTCGAGATTCTACCTTCACTCTGCCTGGAGGCTCCAGGAGCTTCCCAAGAAACCTGCTCAAAGAGAAAAGATTTACAGAAAAGAAACCTCCTCCCAGAGAAGGATTACAATTGAGAGACAAGAGGACACTACAATTTGTCAAATTTCCTCAAGTGTATTTATCTGCAGGTTTCTTACATTTAAGATACTATTTTGGTCAATAACAGTGATGTATTGTTACTATAAAATTAAAAGTATTTATATAGTACTTTCAGGTTTGTAACACTTTACACATATTATCTCATCTGATGCTCACAATAACCCTGTAAAATAAGTGTTCTTATAATTTTCATTTTATAGATGAGGAAACTGAGGTTGGGAGCTAGGTGGCACAGTAGATAGAGTGCTAGACCTGAAGTCAGTAAGACTGAACTTCCCAAGTTCAAATCTTGCCTCAGGCACACTAGTTGTGTGATCCTGGGCAAGTCACTTAACCCTGCTAGCCTCATCTGTAAAAGGAACAGGAGAAGCAAATGGCAAATCACTCCAGAATCTTTACCAAGTAAATCCAAATGGGTCTTGAAGAATCAGACATGATTGAAATGTCTAAACAACAACGAAGACAGGATTTACATTCTGTTCTTACTGACTCCAAAGTCCAGTGCACTTGCTATGTCAGTTAACTGTCTAGAAAATATCTGCTCAAAAAAAAAGATGAAGAATCTTCATCAAAGTTTCTTTTATCAGACAAACTAGTCCAAAACAAAATATGTATAAAGAGCAACATAAATTAAATTACAAGTAAAATTCTCTTCTGATACTCACAGAAATATAGTTTTCCAGTTTCCTGTAGTCTCCTATAATTAGTAGACAGTTAACCTATGCAGTGAGAAATGATGAACAAGGAATATGCACAGCCATGGCAATTCTTACTTCTCACACTGTGTTCCCAAAGAAAATCATTCCCAGTTCTGCTGCTGCATGCTTCCTCAAGGAGCAACTACTATTATTTGCTGTTTTAATGATGTCGTAAGGATGCAAGCATTTCCCCATCACTGTTAGTTATTGATTAATGAGTTTATGTAAGGCTTTGAATGGGAAGTTGGTTACATCAGCCCTCAGAGAAATCACTTAATTTTTTTTGTGAATAAATATTACTTCACATATAATACATAAAAAATTGATGAAGCCTTACTGTCCCTTAGAGCCCCAATTCTCCTTCAACCTTCATTTTTGTTAAAGATATTCAGTTATATAAAAGTAAAATTGTATAAATAACATTTTTAAAAAGAGGATATTATTTTTCTGGAAAGAATGTATTCATTATTCTTTTGGCTGCTGGATTTGCCATTGAAAATTCCTCAAAGAAAATTCCTCAGCATCCCTGACGTGACTTATTTCTGGTGTTTTAAGGACAAAAATTTTAATTGTTGTAAAACGTCTGTAGGTAGCCTAGTGTTCTCCAGAACAGGTACTATCATGCCAGAGGGCAAGAATGTTATATAATGAAAATGTTGTGACACTATTTGGCCCCTTTTTTTACTGCTTGTCATCTGAATAAAAAAAAATTGTTGTTGAAGCCCAAGGTGAAGCTGAGCAAATGTTTAAATTTTTCTTTTTAATGATATAATAACACGTGCTTGAGTAAAGAGCTCCATCTAAATTTTCCTGCTTAAGTTCCTTGGTTTTAGACAAAACTGCTGAATCAAGTACATCTTAAATGTACCTTAGTGGAAGTCAGCAAAGTCATTTCAGGGTTGACAGGAAGTTGCTTGTAGATCAGAAAGGTCATGCACAGCATCAATATCTAAGAGACTATGCTCTTTTATTCTGCTCCAAAGAAATTAAGAATAGAATTGGAAATTATATTTTAACTCTCCTATAATTATATATTTTAATTCCTTCATCTATTGAGCATTAAAAATTTTATGCTTCTTGATTTACTTCTATATTACTAGAATTTATCAAATATTGATTTAATTTCATATATTTACATCAATTAAATGCTTCTACTATTAAATTTATTTGTCACATATATTTCTAGTAATGGTTATACTCGGGACTTGGAGAATTTCTTTGATAATAGCCAAATATGCCAAATCTAGGAGTAATTGAGGGAAGGAGAAATTATTTTTCATTATAAAATATAACTAATTGCTAGAGATAGAGAAGGAAAAATAAAACAGTTCCTGCCCTTAAAGAGGTAATTTTCTCCTAGAGTCCTCTGTTGGGAGAATCACCCCAAATAGATAATCCTGGATGCTTAGCATATGAAATAATCTGTTACTTAAGAGTCTTTTTTAAAAATATTTGCAGCAGGTTGAAGAATGGTTAGCATTTCTCACCTCAACTTTGTAATCATCACGGTCCAGATGGTCTATTTAGTTCAGTCCATCAGGACTGCCCTCTGTAACAGTTGCTTTCTTTCACTGTTCCCAAACCATGGTCCTAAATTTTGAAGATCTCAATTCTTCTTTTTAAAAAATCTTTCTGCTTCTAAAACCAATCAGATTCCTTATTTCATAATTTATCCATGCTCAGAGCCTACACACAAAGTATGAGGAGAGATGATATTAGTCCAAAATGCCCTTTAATAAACATTTATTAGATCAAATTAAATGCACACACGCGTGCACGCATGCGCACGCACACACACATACACACACACAAAACCTTATAATGTTAAAAATTAAACAGAGCTAGTGGGCATAAGACCAAGTCCCTGACAATAAAAATGCTATGCCTTCCCTCAATTACCTCCTCAAAGTGCTCTAGGGTTGTCTCCCAAAAGTGGCTACTATCTCCCATACTAATACTAGCTGGTTGGTTAATTTTAAAACCATATATAACAAATTCACACCAATATGCTTTCCATGAACTATCAGACAGCAGTCTTAATTGACTCTTATCAAAAGCAATTACTCAAATAATAATCAATATGTATTTAATTGGCAATTATTATGTAGCTCTTCTTCTTAAACTGATGGTTGAGTTAGTTGTGTTTTGCTTTACTGTTAGATATTATGGTGAGGGAGGGGAAGAGGAGAGTATAATTTCTTCTTTCCCTTTTGAAGCAGCCTCACCACCCAAATGGACTGATCCTTGACTTCCTTGTGCTCCTCTGAGATTTGCTAATTAAACTTCCCTCCCAGGGGTCTAACTAAATTTTTTTTCCAACCAATCAAACAAAGCCAACTTTACCTATCTAAGAGTCCCAAGTCCAAAATCTCAATCTAAGATGTCTTTTTAAAACTAATGAATAAACATGGAAAGGCAGCATAGTTTAGTCAAGAAGATTTGGGCTTGAAATCTTGCCTCAGACCTACCTACCCATGTGCCTATATGTTTCTAGGTAATTTTTTCCTAGGTAATCTTTATTTTTTTTAGTCTCTGCTTCTTTTCTGTGTGTGTGTGTGTGTGTGTATGTATATACACATACAAGCACAGAAGAATTTTTTTGTACATGCATATATAAACATGTGTTTTATACACACACACACATGCATTCATAGGCATGTATATCAATTAGGCCTCTGAAGAAAGGATTAAAATTTTTACTTAAAGTTTAGGTCTGGAGAAGCATAAAAAGTTAAAAAGAACTCTTGAGAACTATATTTCTGTTAGGAGTATATAAAGAGCACATGTATAATTTGGTTTTACTGTTATAATATGAATAAGGATCTACAGGTGGAAAGGAAATTGTACAATAAAAAAGGGGAAAATGAGGGTACTACATCTCATGAAGAGGCAAAGGAAACTTATTATATCTGAGGGAAAGAAGGGAGGGAGAGGAACATAGTGTGAATCTTGCTCTAATCAGAATTGGCTCAAAGAGAAAATATTAGACAAATATTAGACATTTGGTTTACAGAGAAACTTCTCCCATCTCATTGAAAAATCTGAGGGGAAAAGTGAACAGGGAAGGAGTAGTCTAAATAGAAGGGAATACAGAAATTGTAAGAGAAAGGTTCAAGAAAAAGGCAGAGACTCTAAGGGTGGGGGGAGGGTTTCTAAAGAAGGAGGGTTGTGTGAAGCACAACTCATAAGTTTAATACTGGGGAGGGAGGTAAGGGGGGAAGGAAAGAGAAAAGGCATAATCTGGGTTAACAAGGAAAGGGCAGGAAATACAGAATTAGTTATTTTAACCATAAATGTGAATGGGGTAACCCCCTCCCCCATAAAGTGGAGGCGAATAGTAGACTGATTTAAAAATCAGAATCCTACAATATGATGTTTAAAGAAAACACACTTGAAGCAAGGTGATACACAGGGTAAAGGTAAAAGTCTGGAGCAGAATCTACTGTACTTCAGGTAAAGTCAAAAGAGGAGGGGTAGCCATCCTGATCTCAGATCAAGCAAAAGCAAAAATTGATCTCATTAAAAGAGATAAGGAAGGAAACTATATCTTGATAAAGGTACCACAGATAATGAAGCATTATTAATAGTAAACATATATGCATCAAGTGGCATAACATCTAAATTCCTAAAGGAGAAGTTAAGAGAGCTGCAAGAAGAAACAGATAGCAAAATTATAATAGTGGGAGATCTCAAACTTGTACTCTCAGAACTAGATAAATCAAACCACAAAATAAATAAGAAAGAAGTCAAAGAGGTAAATAGACTACTAGAAAAGTTAGTATGATAGATCTTTGGAGAAAACTAAATGGACAGAAAGGAGTACACTTTCTTCTCGGCAGTTCATGGAACCTATACAAAAATTGAACATATATTAGGACATAAAGACTTCAAATTCAAATACAGAAAGGCAGAAATAATAAATGCATCCTTTTCAGATCACAATGCAATAAAAATTACATTTATTAAAAAGCCAGAGGAAAATAGATCAAAAAGTAATTGGAAAATAAATAATCTTATCCTAAAGAATGAATGGATGAAACAGCAACTCATAGACACAATTAATAATTTCACCCAAGAGAATGACAATAATGAGACAACATGCCAAAATGTGTGGGATGCAACAAAATTGGTAATAAGAGAAAATTTTATATCTCTAAAGGCCTTTTTGCATAAAATAGAGAAAGAGAAAATCAATTAAGCTTGCAACTAAAAAAGTTAGAAAAAGAGCAAATTAAAAACCCCCAATCAAACACTAAACTTGAAATTCTAAAAATAAAAGGAGAGATTAATAAAATCAAAAGTAAAGAAACTATTGAATGAATAAATAAAAAAAGTTAGTTCTATGAAAAAAAAAAACACAAAATAGATAAACCCTTGGCAAATTTGATTAAAAAAAAGAAAGAGGAAAATAAAATTGTTAGTCTTGAAAATGAAACGGGAGAACTTGCCACTAATGAAAAGGAAATTAGAGCAATAATTAGGAGTTACTTTGCCCAACTTTATGCCAATAAATTTGATAAATGAAATGAATGAATACCTTCAAAAAATAGGTTGCCCAGATTAATAGAGGAAGAAATAAGTTGGCTAAATAGTCCCATTTTAGAAAAAGAAATAGAACAAACTATTAATCACCTCTCTAAGAAAAAATCCCCAGGACCAGATGGATTTACATACGAATTCTACCAAACATTTAAAAAACAATTAACTCCAATGTTATCCAAACTATTTTTTAAAATAGGGATTGAAGGAGTCCTACCAAATTCCATTTATGACACAGACATGGTACTGATACCTAAACCAAGTAGGACAAAAACAGAGAAAGAAAATTATAGACCAATTTCCCTAATGAACTTTGATGTAAAAATCTTAAATAATAAGAAAAAGATTACAGAAAATCATCCCCAGAATAATACACCATGACCAAGTAAGATTTATACCAGGAATGCAGGACTGGGTCAATATTAGGAAAACTATTATTATATTTGTAACCAGATTAGCAAAAACCATATGATCATCTCAATAGATGCAGAAAAAACATTTGATAAAAATCCAACAACCATTCCTGATAAAACACTAGAGAGCATAAGAATAAATGGACTTTTCTTAAAATAGTCAGTAGCATCTATTTAAAACCATGAGCAAGCATCATATATAATGGTGATAAAAAATGGTGACCATTCCCAATAAACTCAGGAGTGAAACAAGGTTGCCCACTATCATCATTACTATTCAATATTATATTAGAAATGAGAGATGAAAAAGAGATTAAAGGAATTAGAGTAGGTAATGAGGAAACCAAATTATCACTCTTTTCAGATGATATGATGGTATACTTAGAGAACTCCAAAGATTCTACTAAAAAGCTATTAGAAATAATCCACACTTATAGCAAAGTTGCAGGATACAAAATAAATCCACATAAGTCATTAGCATTTTTATTCATCACTAACAAAATTTAACAGCAAGTGATACAAAGTGAAATTCCATTTAAAATAACTATTGATAGTACAAAATATTTGGGAATCTATCTACCAAGGGAAAGTCAGGAATTATATGAGCAAAACTACAAAACACTTTCCATACAAATAAAATCAGATCTAAACAATTGGAAAAAATATTAAGTGCTCTTGGATAGGTCAAGCAAATATAATAAAGATGACAATACTCCCTAAATTAATATATTTATTTAGTGCTATGCTAATCAGACTCCCAAGAAACTATTTAATGACCTAGAAAAAATAACAACAAAATTCATCTGGAAGAACAAAAGGTCAGAAATTTCAAGGGAACTAATGAAAAAATAAATCAAATGAAGGTGGCCTACCTGTACCTGATCTAAAAGTATATTACAAAGCAGTGTTACTACTAGGCTTATATCCCAAAGAGATATTAAAGAAGGGAAAGAGACCTGTATGTGAAAAAAATGTTTGTGGGAGGCCTTTTTGTAGTGGCTAGAAACTGAAAATTGATTGGATGCCCATTAATTGGAGAATGGCTGAGTAAATTGTGGTATATGAATGTTGTGGAATATTATTGTTCTGTAAGAAATGACCAGCAGGATGAATACAGAGAGGCTTGGAAAGACTTACATAAACTGATGCTAAATGAAATAAGAGATTTCCCTTAGCTAGGAGATCATGCTACACTTCAACAACAATACTATATATATATCAATTCTGATAGAAGTGGCTATCTTCAACAGTGAGAGGATCCAAATCAGTTCCAATTGATCAGTGATGAACAGAACCAGCTATATCCAGCAAAATAACACTGGGAAATAAGAGTGGACCACAGCATAGCATTTGCAATCTTTTTGTTGTTGTTTGTTTGCATTTTTGTTTTTCTTTCTTTCTTTTTTTTTTTTTAATTTTTTTTATTATATATATATATATATTTTATAATATTATCCCTTGTATTTCATTTTTTCCAAAATTACCCCCCCCTCCCTTATTCCCCTCCCCCCCGACGACAGGCAAATACCATACATTTTTACATGTGTTTACAATATAGTCCTAAGTACAATACATGTGTGTGAAATATCATTTTTCTTGTTGCACAATAAACAATTAGAAATCCGAAGGTACATGCAACCCTGGGGCAGACAGATATTAGTGCTAACAATTTACATTTCCCCCTCCCAGTGTTTCTTCTCTGGGTGTATCTACCCTCTGTCCCATCATTGATCAACTGGAAGTGAGTTGGATCTTCTTTATGTTGAAGATTTCCACTTCCATCAGAATACATCCTCATACAGTATCGTTGTTGAAGTATACAGTGATCTTATTTTTTGTTTTTTTCTTTACAGGGTTATTTTTTTACCGTCTTTCTAAATCCGATTTTTACTTGTGCAAACAAGATAACTGAATCAATATGTTAATACATATATTGTATTTAAACATATACTTTTAACATGTTTTAACATGTATAGGGACTGCCCTGCCATCTAGGGGACGGGGTTAGAGGGGAAGATGGAGAAAAGTTGAAACAGAAGTTTTCACAAGGGTCAGTGTTGAAAAACTACCCATGCATATGTTTTGTCAATAAAAGCTATAATAATAATAATAATTAATAAACATGTAATATAAAATCTGCCCTCCCCCCACAAAAGTTTTTGATCTGGAAGGGACCTCAGATGTAATTTATATCAACTCTTTCATTTTACAGATATAATAGTTGAGGCAAAAGAGATTAAGTGAATCGAAGAGGACTAAATTGTCATATAAAATTTATGGAGCTAAGAACAAATCATACAAAACATAATAAAATTTAAACAAAGAAAAAAATTTAAAAGTAAATTGCATCCATCATAAAAAAGAAAAACTATGTTGTAAAGACTTAACATTATGATCAATGCAATGGCCAAGCACAATTTCAGAAGACTTATAGTGAATTTTTCTATGAACTGCATGGTAGAGAAAAAATAGGTTCAAGATTCAGAATAAGAAATACATTTTTATTCACTGAAAACATAGGAATTTTTATTGGTGTATGATTATGAGTTATACGAACTTCCTTTTTTCCTGTTTCTTTTAAATTTGGAATGTGTTAGATAAGAGGGGGGAAAGCTTGTTAGTTTAAAAAAAAAGTAGATAAAGTTTTTAGTTAAAAGAAATATTTAGAGAAGGAAATGGAAAACTATTCTTTTGCCATCTCCACACACTGAAAAGGGAAGCAATATGATATCAATTGTACATTTGAAAAAAGCAAAGAATTAGGCATAAAGAGGGAGATAATAAATAGATTAGAGGAACAGAGGATAATCTACCTCTCAGACCTGTGGAGGAGGAAGGAATTTATGACCAGAGGAGAACTAGAGATCATTATTGATCACAAAATAGAAGATTTTGATTACATCAAACTAAAAAGTTTCTGTACAAATAATACTAATGCAAACAAGATTAGAAGGGAAGTAACAAATTGGGAAAATATTTTTAAAAACAAAGGTTCTGACAAAGGTCTCATTTCCAAAATATATAGAGAACTGACCCTAATTTATAAGAAACCGAACCATTCTCCAATTGATAAATGGTCAAAGGATATGAACAGACAATTCTCAGAGGAAGAAATTGAAACTATATCCACTCACATGAAAGAGTGTTCCAAATCACTACTGATCAGAGAAATGCAAATTAAGACCACTCTGAGATACCACTACACACCTGTCAGATTGGCTAAGATGACAGGAACAAATAATGATGAATGTTGGAGGGGATGTGGGGAAACTGGGACACTAATACATTGCTGGTGGAGTTGCGAAAGAATCCAGCCATTCTGGAGAGCAATCTGGAATTATGCCCAAAAAGTTATCAAACTGTGCATACCCTTTGACCCAGCAGCGCTACTACTGGGATTATATCCCAAAGAAATACTAAAGAGCGGAAAGAGACATATATGTGCCAAAATGTTTGTGGCAGCTCTTTTTGTTGTAGCTAGAAACTGGAAGATGAATGGATGTCCATCAGTTGGAGAATGGTTGGGTAAATTGTGGTATATGAAGGTTATGGAATATTATTGCTCTGTAAGAAATGACCAGCAGGAGGAATACAGAGAGGCCTGGAGAGACTTAAATCAACTGATGCTGAGTGAAATGAGCAGAACCAGAAGATCACTGTACACTTCAACAATACTGTATGAGGATGTATTCTGATGGAAGTGGAAATCTTCAACATAAAGAAGATCCAACTCACTTCCAGTTGATCAATGATGGACAGAGGTAGCTACACCCAGAGAAGAAACACTGGGAAGTGAATGTAAATTGTTAGCACTAATATCTGTCTGCCCAGGTTGCATATACCTTCGGATTCTAATGTTTATTGTGCAACAAGAAAATGATATTCACACACATGTATTGTACCTAGACTATATTGTAACACATGTAAAATGTATGGGATTGCCTGTCATCGGGGGGAGAGAATAGAAGGAGGGGGGATAATTTGGAAAAATGAATACAAGGGATAATATTATAAAAAACATATATATAATAAAAAATTAAAAAAAAAAGCAAAGAAATTCCATATTAGACATATGTCAAAAAGCAAGAAAAATAAAGTGAGAAAAGTATACTTCAATTTACACTCAGAATTAATCCGCTATCTTTCTGGAGAGGCATAGAATTTGTTCTTCACGTGTCCTTTGGAATTATCTTGGATCATAATATTGACCAGAGTAGCCAAGTCTTTCACAGTTGACCATCATAATAGAAATGTAAATAGTTTAGCTAGAATGAGATCTTTGTAATTGTTCTTTCAGGTTTACTTTTTATGCTTATTTTTATTTCTTGTTTGAATGTCAAATTTTTTAATCAACTCTGGTCTTTTCATCAGGATTGCTTAAAAATCTTCCATTTAATCAAATATTTCAAAATATTCAATATATTCAAATATTCAAAATAATCAAAATACCAAAAATCTCCCCTGAAGTAGTTTATTCATTTTTGTTGGGTAGGTTATTTTTAATTGTAACCTTAATTTCTTTGATTTTCAGAATATCATATTCCAAGCCCTTGAATTCTTTTAACACCGAAGATGCTAAATTTTACATGATCCTGACTATGGCTTCATTATTTGATTTTTCTTTCTTTCTGACTACTTGAAAATGTGAAAAATCAGTGAAAACACTTGAAAAGTCACCATATGTTACATCATTCCACACTTTAGCTTTGCAATAATGTTTAATAATTCCATTTATTTGCTGTTAGAAATATAAAAATATTTATAGATAATTAAGGGATCTGAAGTTACTAGGAAGTGATACTGGGATTTCTTGTTTATAATTGAGTTAAGGTACTATATTCCTAATGTCTCCAACAGTACCAAAAATATAGGTAGTTGTAGGTATCAAATGTACATAATTATTAAATCACACAGTAAAACTTAAGAGCTTGAATTCTGAATACTGTTCAGTTTTCTCTATTTGATAAACAAACAAACAAATAAATGAAGACCAAGATGCTTAGAAGCAGCAAACCTTAATTACCTCAGTGAATTTCTGTTCTAACGAATTTAGATATTCCCTTCAATGGTGCTGCTTATAATTCATCTGCAGCTTCTCATCTTGTGGGATTCTTCTCCAAATTTTTCCAAAAATTCTCCACAAGAAGTTCATTCAATTTGTTTAATGCCTCCCTTGATATTGTAGGGTTAACAATGGAGCACTTGGGATATCTATTCCTTTTCCTATGCTTTCCTGTAATGTGAAAGGCCGGATTTCAACCTCAGTCTCCCTGGTTCTAGATACAATATGCCACCCACTGTATCATACAGCTTCTCAAATAAAAAGCAACAACAGAGAGTGAAAGAAGGAAAAAATAATTGTTCACTTTGCTATTAGGTCTACATTTGTCCTTTCAAGCTAAAATAAAGGTCATTGTCTTTGTTTTCCCAGAGAAAGGATGTCTAAAGAATTGTCCCTTATTCTACTATATTTTCATTTTAGACTCTCTAGCTTCCTAAACATATTTTTCTTTACTAAATAAACAACCTAAATAGCTGTACAAAAGATCCTTTTGAAGTGCTTATGTATCTTCTTCAAGGACCATACTAATTTATTGTGAGAGTTTGGCTGGGAGAATGGGATCGGGGTAAGAGGAGTCATCTGTGGGAATCTGTGAGAGACTGTCAAGTTTTGAGAGATCTGTTAAATTTTTGCTCTGGAGATTTCATGCTCACCTTCATAACTTTTTTGGGTCTATTTTTAAATACTATATTTCACCCTGAGTAATGACTGAAATGTACATTTTTCATATTTATGTAAGAGTATAATTGTCAGGCCTGTAGTCAATCAGAGACTGTTTCTTTCAGAAAAGGGAAAATAATGAAATATGTAGGAAAGTTTTATCATCATAATTCTGGGGCCACTTCTGTAAACTCTCCTTCTGTGTCCTATTTATTTACATGGAAAAGCTCTATGGTTTAGATGTGGTATTTGGCAATATTCTGTGGTTTCTGTGGATCTTTCATAAGCACTCCAGGAAGCAATCTCATTACCACAGTGACATTGGAGCCAAAAACATTAATGAAAACTTAAGCTGTGTGAATAGAGATGTACCATTCATAATAAGAAAGGTAAGCACCATTATGCTCAGCCCTAGTTAGACCCTGTCCATAATGTTGCTTTGGATTCTTTGTATCATATTTAAAACAAAAAGAAACTTATCTAGCTGATGTGATAAACTCCAGAGTACAGCCTAAACCAGATTAAAATGTAAGTAGAAAATATTCAATAAAATACAATAAAACATAACAAAAAATTAGTTTTATAAGTCAAAATGCAGGCCACAGGGATCCATTTCTATTTCAGTTTAGCAGTAGAGATCTAATAGAAGGTCTTTGAAACCATTATTTATATAGTTCTTAATTTAGAATGTATAAACTTTTTTTTAAAAGAAAATTTGATAATTGTTTCAATATAAATGGTTTTCATTTTAATCCTCTATAATTTCTGTTATGTATTTGAAAACTTTATTCTGACACAGGATCTATAAGTTTCACTAAATTGCCAGTGAGATACAGAACCCAAAAACCCAACACAAGAAGTCTTATTTTCAGAGGACAAGTTGAAGGAACTGAAGTATTTCATCTTGGAAGAAAGAATTTTAAGGGATCTGATATTATTTTCAATATCAGGAAGTAGTATCATTTGAAAGAGGATAATTTTTGTTCTGCTTGGCCCTAGATCTAGGAGTAAAGGGAAGAAATTTCAGAGATGGAATTGGGATTTACTCAATATTTTAATTAAATAAGTAAAATAAATATAATCCATAATGAATAAATATGGTAACTAAATGGATGGGTGAATAAATAAATAAATGAACACTAACAATTAGTGAAAGGACTCCTCTCAAGAGATTCTCCATCTCTAAAAAATGTTTAAGTTGGGGCTTCATGGTCACTTAAACATGGATAGTCTATGTTCAGGTATAAATTGAATTAAGAAACCTCAGAGGTTTTTCCTATTCTGAGATTCTAGAATTCATGTGTATATCACCTGGAATTCAGATAAAATTTCCAATAGAACCCATAAGACAGGCCCCTGACACTTCCTAGTTTGGATCCAAAGCAACCAAATTATCCTAAATGTGCTATGTGGAGTATTGGAATGCTAGACTCAGAATAAGGAACACCTGAATTTAAATCTTGCCTCAGCTGTGTAATTTGCTAGGTATATATGACCCAATAGCATGTTGTTGAACCTCAGTTTTTTTATGTGGAAATTACAGTTATTTGGAAGACCAAATAATGTAATGTCTGGAAAATGTCATTAGTTATTAGTCTTTACTAATTTTTTTTTATTATGGCATTTTATATCCATCCATAGCAGACCTTCAAAATGTTATGCCATCTTATAGAATCTACACTTTAGAGCTGGAAAGGACCTTAGAGATAATCTAGTGAAATCTAATTTTAACAGTTAGGTTAACCAACAAGGTTGAGGATTTTATATGTTCCACCCCTGCATCCCCCAATCTCTCAAACTTCTTTAAAACAGAAATTATGCTCCAAGATAAAGAAACTTCAGCTATTTTCATGATCTAGGAAATCCAAAACTTAAAAGGTTAAAAACAACCACAACCCTGACTTGAAACCTACATTGAATTTGCTCAGCACATACTCATATGATCCCCACCCATCTTACTTCCAAGAATAAAACTTTACTAACTCAACAGCATACCCATAGCTTGCAACAACAACAACAACATCATACCCCAGTCCCCAGCCCCACTTCTTTTTCCAATGTCATGTATATCTGGGCTCTAGAATATGAAATATTTATGAGGCTACTACAACCAGGGCAACATATGTATTTGAGTTGTAAATAGAGGGCAGCTCAATATAGTACCTTCCTACCCCAGCCTTAAGTTATGGTGAACCATATACAGAAATCAGTACTGTAGCATCAATCCTGTGACTTTCTGAACTGTTGGTGCTGGACTTGAGAAGAATGGAAAAGAGGTAGTTGGACAGGTCACCAGGAAAAAACAATGTGTTTGAGGAGTCTATGTGACACAACTAAACCTACAGAAAAGAGCTTAGCATTTATCTAGTTTTGTCACTACAAAAGTCAATTAGGGCAGAGGGCTAGACTGGTAAATCATAAATTATCTATCATAAGAGAAAGCTGAGAGTTTGAACTCTAGTTTTTAGGGAAACAACTATCAGACAAGAAGTCAGAAAGAGAACAATAGAGAAAAATAAGGGGAAGGAGAGAGACATCATCTGAAATCATCAAAAATTTCAGGAATAAGAAAACTCAAAAATCTTAAATATAAGTAGATAATCAGTAATTAAATTATTTTTTAAAAAAAGAAAATATGGCCTTTAGATCTAGTAATCAAGAACAGATATCTATGAATAAGTATTGAAAAACAAAGGAAAAATGGTCCAACAGGAAGATTCTATGACATATGAGAACTTAGGATCTCAACATGCTGTTTCTAATCTACTTAAAAGAGAAATGATAATAATGATAGAATTTATGACCTTCCCAGCAAAAATAATGGACAGAATAGAAAAAACTAGCATTTGTGATGGCAAGTCTCGTCAAAGAAATAAAAGAGAGGATAATTTTCAGTAAATGGAGAAAAATTAAGATAAAGAACAATCTAGAAGAAGAAAAAAATTAAAGAAAATGTGCTTACAAGCCAAGGAAATACATTAATTTCAAAGATAAGATTAATAGAGACAAGATTATAAATCTCCTAGAATATGACAGCACACCAAATCTGAAAAATATAATGTAAGAAATACTATAAGAGCACTGTTCAGAACTTTGACATACAGAAAATAAAGTACCAATTGAAAGAATTCATGGATCATCTTAAGAACAAAAAAACCAAAACCAACCAGAGTACAAATTCCAAGATATACAGTACTTAAACTGAATAATTAAACTCAGAAGTCAGTTTTGCATGCAACCAGAAAAAAAGACCTTCTAACAGAAAGAAACAGTAATTCAAATAGGAAGTATGAGAGGAATGGAATGTTTTATTCTAAATGGTGCTCAGGATGAACCACAGGGTATTGCACCCTGAAAAATCTGAGCTTAACTATGAATGAAAAAAAAATCTGTTCAACAATAGATATTTGAAATATTCTTCAAAAGAAAAACAGACCCATAGAAATTATTTGCTTCTTGAACATCCCAGATAACAGAAATGTAAAAATGTAAAAGGATATAGCAGCCAAGAAAAGCAATAGTATCAAAATGGCTCGGTATATAAGGGAGTCTGAAAGGAAGGCTCAAGAAGAAAGGTCAAGAGAAAGTAATAGCGAAGAAAGATAATAAATGATGTAATGGATTGAAAGGTGGTCAGGAAGTCAGGAAGATCTGAGTTAAAATCTGGCATTAGATACTAGCTGTGTGACCCTGGACAAATAATTTAACCTCAGTTTTCTCTAACATGAGCTGCAGAAGGAAATGACAAACTATTCCAGTATTTTTGCCAAGAAAATCCTAAATAAAGTCACAGAGAGTCAGATATGACTGAACAACAATAATGAGAGTGAAGAGATTGAAATGGAACCTTATGGTGACACTCTATCTACAATGAATCATGTGTGTGTGTGTGTGTGTGTGTGTGTGTGTGTGTGTATGTGTGTGTGTATAAAGATATATATTCTACATATATGTATTTGGTGGAGCCACATTATAAAATGAGAGAATGCTTAAAAAGCTGAAGAATATGAAGAGCATATTATACAAGAGCATAGGATGGGCCCATGTCAAATCAAGGGCTAACACTGATGAGGTTACCTCTGTGGTCTTTCAGGAAGAGAAGAGCATATAGAGGATCAGGAGGAGGGTTGGGGAACAGAAATGGAAGGGAGATACGAGTCAGAATTTGCCTTAGTTGTGATATGGAGTTACACCAATAAATGCTCCCATGAATAAAGAGAGTTAATTCTATTCAGAGTGATGAAAACATTGTACTGAGTGTTATCCACAGCATTTGATATTTGAAAACAACATTCATACTACCTTGGAAGGAGGGAAATTGGAACTCATAGGGGCAATTAGCATGTGGAGGAGGAAAGAGACCCAGGAAAAAGATTTTGAAGCAAATGAGGAAAGAAGTTAACCAGGGGGAACTTATAGTTCATTGGTGAAATGCATAATCAAAATCATTTCATATTATTCTTCAAGTTAGGCAAAATGGAAACGGGGAATCTAAGGAAAAGTGGGAAGAGGTAAAAACCAAGGATGGAGACTTTAGAAGTTTTGATTTGATGAAGAATACAGAAAGTACAGAGGGATTAGATAATTATAAGAGTCATAAATCAGATAAGTATAGCCAGAAAGAATAGGTACAGAAAAGAGTAAGGAAAAGGGTGCAAAAAATAAAATTCCAGACTCATGAATAGAAATAGTTGAAGGTGAGGAGAAGAAAGAGAGATTCAAATAAGTAGAAGGTAAAGAGAAAACTAAATAACTAGATACAATCAGGAAAGAAAAAGAAACTATTGAGCAAAATATAAAAGGGAAAGGATAACAAATGGTGGGGGGGGGGGAGTAAATTGAGGGAAAGAGGAAGATAACCAATGGGACTAGGAAAATCTTTAAAAAGATTAAGCTAGAGTAAATAAAGAAATATAGCAATGTCAAGGGCAAAAAAATCATATTTTGACAAAACCCAATATAAGAGACAAATGAAGAAAAATACAAATTGAATTATCAAAACTTTAAATGAAAATGGATTAATGCAGAGTATGGGCTAGCTCCCTAGAGGGCTTCAGGGTCAGTCAGAGTCAGGATAAATTAAAGTCCTTGGCCTTTAGGGGGAGAAGTGAAGGAGGCAGGCAAGCTGCCACGAGGCTTGTCAAAGAAGTATCCTGGATTCTGGAGTCTGGAGTCACCAGCCACTCTCTTCCTCATCTTGACCCCAAGTCACTCTCCTTTCTCTCACTTCACCCCCAATCCTTGACTATAATTATCTTACTCCCAAACATTCAGCAAGCACCAAAGGTGAGGAGAGCCATAATTCAAATATATGTTAATAAAGTCATTGTTTCACATCAAATAGGTAATTTGCCTTAGTGCTCTGCATCCAGCTTTCTTTTGTTTTAGAACACAGGCTCTCTCAAAGCCTCTTGATCTTCTTTTGTAAGCTGGCATGGTGAGTTTAAAATACTCTCTCCCCTTAAAATGTCATGCAATGATTGCAATAGGCTGTCAAGCCTAACACTGGACACATCTATTGGATATCTCCTATCAATTTCTGAAAGTCATTTAAGTGTTTAGCTTCTCTGTTCTTAAGGACAGTTTTTGTACTGTAAGCACCTTAGTATGTACTTCATCTCCTAAGTACTGAAAAGGAGCATGTCTTTGAATTTTTTCTGGAGTTATATACAATTTGTAGTTCCTTAGTGTTTCTATGGTCTTTTGTAGACATGCTTCTAACATTTGCTCCTCAAGTGTATATCCTAATATATCATCCATGTAATGTAATAATTCTTTTGGAAATGCTTTTTTTTTACTGGAGTAAGAGCAGCAGCAAAATACATTTGATACATAGGAAGGCTATTTTTCATTCCCTGTGGCAAAACTGTCCATTCATATCTTTTATAAGGCTCAGCTAAGTTAATGCTGGGCACTGAAAAGGCAAATCTTTTCATATCCTCCTTATCTAGAGGGATAGAATAGAAACAATCCTTAATATAACCCAAAGAGGCCATTCTCTAGGCAATTGAGTAGGAGATGGAAGTTCAGGCTGAAGAGTTCCCATAGTTTCCATCTGTTCATTTACTTTTCTTAAATCAGTTAACATTGTCCATTTTCCAAATTTCTTTCTTACAACAAATACAGGGGAATTCCAAGGACTTAGAGAAGGTTGTAAGTGTCTTTGGTCAAGTTGCACCTGTACTACTATATCTAATAAGGTCTGAATTGTATCACTAGCTAAAGGCCACTGTTCTTTCCACACTGGTGTATTGGTTTTCCATTGAATAGGAACAGGTGAGAGTGTTGGCAGGCCTTCAACAGCAACCCTGCCTAAAAAATCGAAGTACTCATTTCTAATCCTAATTGTTATAAGATGTCTCTTCCCCACAGATTTATTGGGATTTTGTAAACTATAAAAGGAGTAAAAACTCTTGTTTCACCTTCAAATGTCCATCTCAAAGGGGTAACACTAACTTCAGCTCCTATTTATCCTCCTACTCCAGACATATAGGTGTCTGCCTTAATCTTTAGCCAGTGACTGGGCCAGCTGGCATCTTTAATGACTGTATGATCTATCTGCACTTGTGTCTACCAATCCTTGTAATAGTATGCCATTTATATAGCTAGTGAGCATAGGATGGTCAGCTGTAACTGCTGCAGTCCAGAATATTCCTGGATTCTGTTGCTTGGAGTCGGAATCTGGGCAACTATCACCAGATTGCTTATTAGGAGTCTGTATCAGTAAATTTGATGCTACTACTTCTCCTGGTTGATAAGTCACACATTGTCTATCTGTATTAGTGACTGGAATATTATCTACACATTCCCCAGTTTCCCACATCAGTGTATGGATAAACACTGTTTTGTAAGTACTCTCAGGAGGTGAAATGATCAAATCTACTGTGCCTGAAGGCAAGGAATCCCTAGGCTGGAGAGGAATAGATTTCACCTCTCCAGAGGGTATCTCAGTATTCCCAGCTGCATACAATTCTATTCTCCGCAATTGTAATCCCCTTCTCCAATCAGGTTGCTTCCTGGCTGATTGATTGTGTAATCCTTTTCTTCCATCTGATTGCTTCTTGGCTGATTGGTCATGTCTGAGTACTGAACTTCAAAAGACTCTCTGGGTGTAACATTGGCTGTCATCATGCCCCAATGGGTCCTAGGGCTGGACCCCCCATCCTGTTATCCTGAATCAATCTACATCATGATGCGCAATTGAAGCCTCTGTTGCATTTTGGACATGGGCTTTTGGGTCTTATTCTCCCACCCTGTTTTCTCACTCTGTCTTTATGCCAACATTGAGTTTTCAGATGTCCTACTTTACCACATTGAAAGCATTGATGAGTCTCTCTGGAAGTCCCTTGCCAAAAGGGACTTTGTCTTCCCATGTTTGGATCTTGGGAAGTCTTCATCATAACCTGAGTATCAAAGGTATTTGTGCCCACTGTGGCACAGCATCTTAAGATCTCCTCTAAAGGAGCATCCTTGTGTAGTCCTAGTATAATTCTTTTACAAAGATTACAAACATTAGCATTTTCTTTAGCAAGTTGCCTTATCATAAATTCTGTTGCTGCATTTTCACCAATAGTTTGTATGACAGTTGTCTTTAGATGTCCCACAAAATCAGCAAAGGATTCATTTGGACCTTGTGCTATTTTTGTGAAGGTTTCTCCTCTGTCTTATTTACCTGAGAGAAAGCCCCATGCCTTGATAGCAGCAGAAGCAATTTGATCATATGCTGTCAAAGGGTAATTAATCTGTGCTAAAGTGTCTGTATGAGAACTTACACCTGTTATTTGGTCACAGGTGATTGGTGTATTAATTCCAGTTTGCCTATTTCACTGGGATTGTATCCTATAGAGTTCACTATATTCAGAAAGCCACAAGAAGTTTTGTCCAGGTTCTAAGTATGTCCTTGCTATAGATTTCCAATCACTAGGAGTTAAAATTTCATAAACCAAATTCTGTAATAACATCTTAACATAAGATGATATAGCCCCATAAAGAATGCAAGCCTTTTTTTAGGTCTTTGCTAACTTCCATATCAAAAGGAGTGTATCTTCTTCTGTCTCGATCTTTGGCTTTAAGTAGTGCCTTTTGCAGTTGAGTCATTGGGGGGGAGGGGTGATTGCTGGGGTGGAGGTGCTGGTGCTATCACTGCTCCTCCCATTCCTCCTCCTCCTCCCTCCAACCAGGAAGGTGAAGTTGATGGAAAAGGTCCAAGAGCTTGCTTTGGTGCAGGTGTAGGTGAAGCTGGACCTTGAGAATGAGAATCACCACACCCTTTAAGTTCCCTAATCTTGTAGGCTGTTATCAGTGCCAGTCCCCTTCTCTTACTCTTTCTCCTCATGCTTCCTTGTTTGGCTGTTCTTGGAGCTTTTTTTTTTTTTTTTTTTTTTTTTTTTATAAAACTTGTAGGATTCTTTAAGGCCAATTGTATTATGTTGTATATATAGAATGGAAATTTAATCAGGACCTTTATCATTGTAATATTTACATAGTTTATCTCTTACTAGTTTCCAATTATCTGCATCTAATTCTTCTTCCTTGAAGAACCAGGAGGACATGCATTCTAATATTTCCAAGAGTCTACCAATCTGCTCCCAAGTTACAAGCAAACTTTGCCTCTTTATTAGTCTAAGTATGCTTTCTATAAAGCTCCCTTGGGGTGGAGGTGAATCTTTTCCTAATATCTGCCCCATTTCAGCTAGAAAATGAAATTTACTAGTTTAGCTCTTAACAAAGTATGTTCCCTGTTTGTTTATTTTAATACTCACCCTGTTTGCTGGTCACAATGAAATTTCAGTGAAATTAGGCTCCTTGGTCCATGTTGGGTGCCAAATGTAGAATATGTAGAAAATGTAGAATATGGGCTAGCACCATGGAGGGCTTCAGGGTCAGCCAGAATCAGGATAAATTAAAGTCTTTGGTCTTAGGGGGAGAAGTGAAGGAGGCAGGCAAGCTGCCACGAGGCTTATCAAAGATGTATCTTGGATTCTGGAGTCTGGAGTCACCAGCCTCTCTCTTCCTCATCTTGACCCCAAGTCACTCTCCTTTCTCTCACTTCACCCCCAATCCTTGACTATAATTATCTTACTCCCAAACATTCAGCAAGCACCAAAGGTGAGGAGAGCCATAATCCAAATATATGTTAATAAAGTCATTGTTTCACATCCAATAGGTAATTAGCCTTAAGTGCTCTGCATTCTGAGATTCAAGTACTCCTATTCAGAGGTTCAGTCCTCTAAAGATTAAACAATCCGATTTTTAAAAAATGTAATAGATTATATAAAATCTGCAATCTGTTGCTTATATGAAACACATTTTAAAAGTAAAGAAACACATAATAAAACCTAGAAAATAGAAAAGCCAGGAGTCACTGTCATGCTATCCGTCAAAACAAAAATAAACATTTAAAAAAATAAAAAGGACTAAACAAATAAATCACATTGTGCTGAATGGAACAACAAACCAAAATCAGGTATAAATTTATATTCTCTATATGACTTAATATTAAAAAAAAAAAAATTAAGGGAACTACAAGAAGACTTGACAATAACAAAATATCTTTTCAAGGAAAACTTCAACAAAAACTTCAAGGAAACTTGAATGAATCCCTCTCAGCTTTAGATGTCTAACAGAAAAATAAACAAAAAAGGAAAATATGGAACAGAACAAGCTATTATCAAAACTAGAGATACAAGATGACAGAGACAACAGATGTTTCTTTCTGACCTTCTCCTACAACCCTCAGACAAATTAGCAAATCCAGCTTCTAAATTAACTCTGGACCAGCAGAACACAAAAATATTGGGAGTGCAACAAATTATCAGCAGAAGATAATTTTGAAAATCATCAGAAAATGTCTGTTTCAATTGGAAACAGGAGGGAGGCAGCCAGTGCAAGCATCTGAGCACAAAAGCCAGTGCAGACAGCACAGTCCCAAGGCGATGTGTATGCTATGAGTGGTGTGGACTCTGTGAGGTGGTGCAGACTTCACGTTGGGGAGAATCTACAGTAGTAATCTACAGGAATCTACAGCAGAGTTGGCCATTCTGCCCTGATTGCAAGCCAGTAGGTCAGCAGCAAAGTTATAAAACATCCAACACAAAAAAAGATTTTTTTTTAAATGAGTAAAAAAAGTAAAGAGGACTCTGACAATTTATGGTGAGGAGATCCTGAGGAGACTAAAGGCAGATGAAGCCCCAAAAGGTGATTTAACCTGGTCCCCATCACACAAGGCTCTCCTGAAAGAAATTAAAAAGGATCTTAAAAGAGAGCTAGAAGAAAGATGGAGAAAGAAAAGGAAAACTTTGCAAGAGGGTTTGGAAAAGGCATATAACTCATTAAAAGATAGATTTAATAAAATGTTAAAAAGAAAAAACTCCCCAAAAAACAGAATTTGTGAAATAGAAAAAGAAAATAACTCCTTAAAAAACGGAATTTGTGAAATGGAAAAAAAAATCCATAGAACAAAACAACTTATTTAAAAATTCAATTGGACAAATACAAAAAGAAGCTAAAAAAGTAAAAAAAGAAAATAATTTACTAAAATTCAGAACTGAACAGATGGAAATGAATGACTCAATGAGACAACAAGAATCAGACAAGCAAAACAAAAAAAAAAATATGGAAAAAATGTAAAATACCTAATTGTGAAAACAACTGGTGTGGGAAATAAATAAATCTAGGGGAGACAATCTAAGGACTATTGGAATCCCTGAAATACATGTTGGAAAAAGAGCCTAGACACTACCAGGAAATCATCAAAGAGAACTCCCGGAATATCACAGAATCAGAAGGTAAAATGACCATTGAAAGAATTCATCAAACACCTCCTAAAAGAAACCCCAAAATTAAAACCCCAAGGAATATTATGGTTAAATTTCAGGTCTATCAAACCAAGTAAAAATATTACAAGCAGCCAGAAAAAACAATTCAAATATTGAAGAGCCATAATAAGGATTATTAGGACTTAGCAGCTTTCACTTTAAAGAACTGAAGGGACTGGAATCTGATATTCCAAAAGATGAAGGAAGTTGGAATGCAACCAAAAATACATTACCCTGCTAAATTGGAGAAGATGGACATTCAATGAAACTGGTAAATTCCATTTATGTTTGATGAAAAGACCAGAACTAAACAAAAAATACGACCTTCAAATATAGAATTCAAGAAAAGCATAAAAAGCTAAAAAGAAAAAAAAAACTCTTGAGAACTATATTTCTGTTATGGATATACATAAAGAGTACATGTATAATCTGATTTTACTGTTATATTATACAAAAGAAACTAGAGATGGAAAGGGGATTGTAACAGAAAAAAATCAGATTTCAGCCGATGGATTGGACAAGATGATTTGGTGAGGTTGGTCCACCATGGTTCGAGGACCCATCACTTGGTTGGAAGTTCAGTCTAGCAGGCTGGCGAGGAGGAGACTATGCAGAGGCTTGATATAGGACTCTGACTGCTGCCTGGATGACCTAGAGATCCTGTAGGGACTTGAAAAGGGAATCATTAGTAACATCCTCCCCCATGTGGGAAAAGATAGGGAGTGGAATACCAAATAGGATTTCTAAAGGTGACAGGGAGAGGACGGAGGTATTTGGAGTACATCTAGCCCTAAAGAAGGCAAAGGGGAAAAGTCCTATCCAGGTCTTGCCAGTTTCCAACTGGACCTTAGAAATGTGCTCCTTAAGTGTCCTATTCATTCTCTCTACCTGGCCCAAACTCTGTGTTCTATAGGCATAGTGAAGGCACCACCTGAACCTGAGGGCTTTTGCCAGGGATTGAACAACATTAGAAACAAAAGCTGGGCCACTGTCAGACCTGAGGGAGAGAAGGAGGCCAAACCAAGGAATAATCTCAGCCCAAGTTTCTTTGCTATGACCAAAATGGATTCGGACTTTATAAGAAAGGCTTCAGGCCAACTGGAGAAAGTGTCAATGAAAACTAAAAGAAAACAATATCCTTGAACTCAGGTTTCCATATCTGTGAAATCAACTTCCCAATGTTCACCACAGTTGGTCCTTAGGGCCAAAGAGCAGGCACAGTGGGAGGATGGGCAGGGTTCACTTTGGCACAGGTCAGGCATTTGTGGACAGCAGTCTCAGTGAGGGATTTCATTCCAGGCAAAGAAAAGAAATGCAAAAGTAGATCATATAGGCAAGTACCCCTTAAGTGTGCATCTTTGAAATGAAGGGATAGCTTTCAGAAGAAGCATGTGTGTGCCACCAGCCCTGGCCATCAGCTGGGCCAGGAGGCTTTTAAGGTCCCTACAAGGGTTGGGGAAGCAGTAGGATGTCTGGGGCAGGCTTGTCCGTCATTGTGTGGCATCCAACTGGTTGCCTGGCTGCACCTTTGGCAGCCTCATCTGCAGTGGCATCACCATGAGTCACTGAGTCATCCCCAGTCTTGTGGGTTGGAACATGGATGATGGCCACCTCTCTGGGGTGCTAGACAGCGTCTAGGAGTGCTTTGATGTACTCCTTGTTTCTGACCTCCTTACCTTTGGCAGTGAGAAGACCATGCTTTTGGTAAATGTAGCCATGTACATGGGCAGTTGCAAAGGTGTATCGGCTGTCAGTATAAATGTTTACTCTCTTACCCTCTGCCAGCTGTAAGGCTTTGGTCAAAGCAATGAGCTCAGCTTGCTGTGCTGAGGTGCCAGGCGGGAGGGACTCTGTCCACAGAGTGGCAGACAAAGAGACCACTGTGGTACCAGCCCGGCGCTGCCTATCAATGACCATGCTACTCTCATCTGTGAACAAAGTTAAGTCCAACTGTAGGAGGGGAGTGTCTCGCAAGTTCAGGGGAGAAGTGTGGATGGTATCTAGAACAGAAGAACAGTCATGCAAGGGAGTTTCAGACGGGTCAGAGGCTAAGAGGGTGGCAGGATTTAGGGAACTTGGAGGAGCAAATGTAACTCTGGTTTCATTGAGCAACAGAACTTGATAGTGGATGAGGCAGGAATTAGAAATCCAGTGTTGTGGAGTGAATGCAGGAGTTGGTCTAAATGATGTTCAGCCACCTCTTCCAGGAGTTGCCTAAAAATGAGTTTAAAAGCCTCTTTCAGTAAAAGAGCAGTGACCTCCAGAGATCAAAGACAGGGTGGCCAACCAGGAACAACAGGGTCTATTTGTTTGGACATGGGCCAAGTTTCTGGGTTAGGACACCTTTAGCAATCCCCACCTTTTCAGCAATATAAAGATGAAAGAGAGGTCAGGCAAGGTGAGTGCGAGTGAGGAGGTGAGAGCTGACCAGAGTGTATGGAATGCAGCATCTTGTTTGGCGGTCCTACACAAGGGATTCCCTGGGGCCAGTGAGGGAGGTAGTACAATTTCAGCAAAGCTGAAAACCCAAAGTCTGCTATACCTTGTGACTCCCTAAAATTCCCTCAACTGACATTTGGTAGCAAGGGTAGGGCTGTATAGGATGCCGAAAATGCAGGAAGGGGACAAAAAGTGGAATCCTTCCTTGAGAATAAAGCCTAGGTATGTGATTTCTTGGGAACAGAGCTATGTCTTATCCGGTATCCCTTCTCAGCCAACAGTTTAAGAAGGGAAGGGGTGAGTTGGAAATTCTGATAAGGTTCAGCAGTAGGTCATCAATATATTGCAACAGAACTGCCCCTGGATTGGTAGCTCTAAAATCTTGCAAGTCACGCTCCAGAGCATCCCCAAAGAGTATAGGAGAATTCTTGAAACCCTGGGTAAGCCTGATACATGTTAGTTGCTGAGAGTTCCAGGGAGTGGAATCCTCCCAAGTGAAAGTAAAAATGGGCTGGTTAATGGGCGCCAAAGGGATTGAAAAGAACACATCCTTAAGGTCCAACACCGCGTCCCAGGTCAGAGAGGGGCTCAAGGAGGGCAAAAGAGTATAAGGGTTAGGTACAATTGGGTTTATGGTCTCAACTCGCCTATTCACCCCCCTGAAGAACTGAACAGGATGGAAATCCCCTGGCCTAGGTTTCTTGACCGGCAATGGTGGAATATTCCACACGCTCTGGCAGGGGTGAAGTAGTCCTGCCTTTAAAAGTTTATCAATATGAGGCTTAATCCCTAACAAGAATTGCTGAGGGATAAAATACTGTTTCACTCCTACCAAAACAGCATTTGCCTTGAGTTGGACTACAATGGGAGGATGATGAATGGCAAGCCCAAATGGAAATTCTTCAACCCAAACACCAGGAATCAAGAATTTTAAGATAGGCAGAAGGAGTGGGAGGGATTCTAAAGAGGGAAAGCTGTGTCAGGCAAATGGTGCCCATAAATTTAATAATGGGGAGGGGAGGG
This sequence comes from Sminthopsis crassicaudata, assembly GCF_048593235.1. Taxonomy (NCBI): domain Eukaryota; kingdom Metazoa; phylum Chordata; class Mammalia; order Dasyuromorphia; family Dasyuridae; genus Sminthopsis; species Sminthopsis crassicaudata. The sequence continues at coordinate 112,679,011 of NC_133622.1, forward strand.
GTAAAGTCGGAAAGGAAAAGAAAATTATAATCTGGGAATAATAAGATGGCAGGAAATACAGAATTAGTAGTTTTAACCATAAAGGTGAATGGGATAAACTACCCCATAATGCGGAAGTGGATAGGAGACTGGATCAAAAGCCAGAATCATACAATATGTTGTTTTCAGGAAACACATTTAAAGTAGGCAGGTACAGTAAAGGTAAAAGCTATAGCAGAATCTATTATACTTCAGGTGAAGTCAAAAAAGCAGGCAAGCAAAAGCAAAAATTGATCTCATTAAAAGAGATAAGGAAGGAAAATATATTTTGCTAAAGGGTAGCATAGACAATGAAGCAATATCAATACTAAACATATATACACCAATTGATATAGCATCTAAATTCCTAAAGGAGAAGTTAAGAAAGTTGCAAGAAGAAATAGACAGCAAAACTATAATAGTGGGAGATCTCAACCTTTTACTCTCAGAATTAGATAAATCAAACCACAAAACAAGTAAGAAAGAAATTAAAGAGGTAAATGGAATATTAGAAAAATTAGGTATGATAGATCTTTGGAGAAAACTGAGTGGTGATAGAAAGGGGTATACTTTCTTCTCAGCAGTTCATGGAACCTTTACAAAAATTGACATATATTAGGATATAAAGATCTCAAAATTAAATGTAGGAAGGCAGAAATAGTAATATAGTTCTCTTTGTTTATTTTCTGAAAAATAGTGTCTAAGCTCTTTTTCTTTCATCATGATTTTCAGGGAGGCCAATAATCCTTAGATTATCTCTCCTAGATCTATTTTCGAGGTCTTTTGTTTTCCCACGTAGGTATTTAACATTTTTTTTCTATTTTTTCATTTTTTGGTTTTGTTTGACTGTTTCTTAGTGTCTGGAGTCATTCATTTCCATTTGTTCAATTCTGATTTTTTATGAATTATTTTCTTCATTTACATTTTAAATTTCTTTTTGTAATTGTCCAATTGAGTTTTTAAATGAGTTATTTTATTCTATGGAATGTTTTTCCATTTCTTCAATTTTATTTTTTAAGGTGTTATTTTCTTTTTCTGAATTCACTAATTCTGTTTTTCAGGGAGTTGTTTTCTTTTTCCATGCTAGCTTTTAATGAGTTATATACCTTATCCAGATCCTCTTGCAAAGATTCCCTTTCCTTTCCCCATTTTTCTTCTTGCTCTGTTTTAAGAGACTTTTAAATTTCTTTTATGTGAGTCTTATGTGGTGGGGAGCAGGTCATATATAACTTTGAGTTTTCATCTAGAGATAAACTGTTTTTAGTCTCCTCAGGGTTTGAAATGTGTTCTCTTTCAGTATAGAAGATATTTATAGTTAGAGCCGCTTTGCCTTTTTACTCATTTTAACAGAAACAAACAAACAAAAGTACTGCAATCTGCTTATGGGGTAGTGGGGTATCTCCAGGTGGCCTCTACAGAAAACAGGAAGTAGCAGTGAAGCAGCAGCAGAAGACAGCAATTGGGCTGGGATTTGTGTTGCAAGCCGAGATTGTGCTGAGTCCCTCTCAGTACTGAGTTGGTGTGGCCAAGTCCAGAGAGACTCTAGCATTTTGGAGTTATAATCTTTACCCTTTGTGTTTATTTTCTCTGCTTATCTACTGGCTTGCTGCAAGGGCAGATTAGCCAACACTGTGTTAGAGTTCTTTTCGAAGATTTTCTGCTAGTGAAGACCACACCCCATCCACCTCTGGTCTGCTCAGCTGTCTTCTTTTCTCTCACTGACTATTTGCATGAGTCTGTGCCTGTCCTAGCCTATTTAATCCCTGCATGCGAGCAAAACCAGACCTTTTCTGGTGAATTTCAAGATTATCGTCTTTTGGTAATGTGTTGTATTCCCAATATTCTTTGGTTTTATGAAGCTGAGTTTCATAAACATAGTTTGAGGGTAAAGGAGAGCTCAGAAAGATGGTTCTCTCCCCTATTTTGACTCCACCCCACGGAACATTAAGTTGAATGCATTCACTTTCTCTCCCCAGTAAGGTTTTCTAATATTTAATTGACTTACCAAACTTCAGTAGATTATTGAAATGATGTAGCAATACACTGAAAGAAAATTGTGGTATATTGTTTTCTCTTTAAATATTAATCTATTTTTGTAGTTTTTCTTTCTGAAGAAAGGCAGACTATCCCAATAACAAATAGCATTCATTATGTAGCATGAGGTAGTGAACAGAGAGTTGGCCTCAGAAGTAGGAAAATCTGCTTTTAGAAAATTCCCCTGGCTAAGAAACTGGAAACTGAATGGATGCCCATTAATTGGAGAATGGCTGAACAAATTATGATATATGAATATTATGGAATATTATTGTTCTGTAAGAAACAACCAGCAGGATGATTATAGAGAGGCCTGAAGAGACCTATATGAACTGATGCTAAGTGAAATAAACAGAACTAGGAGATCATTATACATGGCAACAACAAGTTTATATGATGATCATTTCTGATGGATATGGCTCTCTTCAACAATGAGATGATTCAAATCAGTTCCAATTGTTCAGTGATGAAGAGAGTCATCTAGATCCAGAGAAAGGACAGTGGGACCTGAATGTGGTTCACAACATAGAATTTTCACTTTTTTTTGTTGTTGTTTACTTGAATTTTATTTTGCTTTTCTTGTTTTTTTTTTTTTTTTTTTTACTGGTTTGATTTGATTTTTCTTGTGCAGCATGATAATTGTATAAATATGTGTGCATATATTGGATTTAATATATATTTCTACCATGTTTAATATAATATTGGACTAATTACTGTCTAGGGGAAGGTGGGAGGTAAGGGACGGGAAATTGGAATACAAGATTTTGCAAGGGCTAATGTTGAAGAATTGTCCACGCTTATATTTTGAAAAATAAAAGGCTTTAATAAAAAAAAAAATTGCCTCTGACACTTCAGACTGTATATCTCTGGACAAATCACATGTTTTCAAGGAGTTATTTTCTTCCTTAAGATTTTGGATCTTTTTCCAATTGGTTAAGTTCTTTTCATCATTTTCTTGGATTGCTTTTACTTTTTTTTCCTATTGTTTCCCTCAATATCTCTTATCTGATTTTTGGATTCCTTTTTAAGTTCTTCCAAGAATTCCTTTTGGGCTTATAAGCATTTGATGTTACTCTTTGGGGTAGGAGTGGCTTTCCTCTATCTTCCTCTGATTATTTTTTATATTATAGTAGCTCTCTAGGGTCATGTTTTTTTTTTTTTTTTCCCTTTGCTTATTCATTTGAGTTTATATTTAACTTTATTTTATTTTTAGAAATGTATTATAATAATCAAGTTTTAAACTCAGGTTGTGGGACAAACTTAAATTCTCATTATTATTATTTTCTGAATTATGCCTATGGACTCAACTATGGAGACTCCTCTCACTTCTCCTACCAGCCATAGGAGGAGGCTTTCCTATGAGTACTACATTCACTTTGTGTGTTTATTTCTCCTCACCCTCTGGAGTGGGGGTGACGGAAGGAAAAAAGGGAAAAAAAAGAAATTTACAAAATAACTTTGTTGTATATTTGGATGGAACAGCAAATTCTATATCATAGATTTGCAGTTCATTTTTTTTATTATTGTACTGAGGTCAAATATTGAAATATTTGAATTGAATTGAAAATATTAAAAAAAAAAAGGAAAAAAAAACCCACTTAATTGCTTCAGTGCTCTAGTCAACTCTTGAAGAAAATTAAGCTTTCCCAAATAGAAATTCCCTGTACTCATGAAATTATATACCCAGTTGATTATCCATATTCCCATTTGTCAGAATTTGATAGTGAATTCTGAAAATAAGACAACTTACTTATTCCAGTTGTTGTTTTCTTAGATGGGTGACATAGAAGCAAGTGAGTTGATTATTTATTAAGACTAACTTTTATTCTTTGATATTTTAGTGATTTTTGTTTGATGACTCAACAAAATATGTCAGTAAATATTCTCTCTTTTCAATGAACAAGTCATCATTTATTGAATAAATATTTTAGAATCTATAAAGGATAGTAAGAACCAGATCCTGGTCTTTCTGAGACTTGTAAGCTAGGTAGACAAGTACAGCTTGATTCTAATGAAAGCAAATAACAAATCTCATGAACTGATCACTTTACTTGCACTTGCACTGTAAATCCCCATTGGACTGGAACTAAATTCTATATTTTATATTATGACTTTGAAGACTGGGAATTCAAATACAGATAACCATTTCATGGGATTAATTATCTAATGTAATTGAAATCTGGTTAAATACCATATCTCAATATTCTATGTTGAGATATAACTCATAATAGTACATGAGGCTGAATGTTCAGAATTTGATTTTAAGAAAAAGAAATCTTATGAAATCACATTTTTACATTTTTTTTCCATTCAGTACCACCTTTCCTTATTTCTCTCGAATACTATGAAGTGTATTTAACCTTGTAATTCCAACAGGTTAATGATTCAAGAACTCTAACTCATTAAAGTTAATTAGGTATGCTTTAATGCTTCCTGAAGGTACTGAAATACCAGTTCCAGTCTCAGATTTTTAATATTCCATTTAAATTATACAAATGACTGTATTTGAAGAAGGTATGCATGGCTTAGGAAATGAGGTATGAAGTAGAAACAGGTTTGGGACTACAATTAAGAAAAGCTAAAATAAAAATTTTGAAAATGAATTTGTATGATCACTCCTACAATCCCTACCTCTTCACTTGAAAACATGTAAAAATTATAATTATATACATATATGTGTGTATGTGAATGTATATATGTATGTTTTTATAGTGTTTTTGAGATTTTATCAGCCATATATTAATTAATGTGGACACATGGTGAATCAATCTATTAAAATGTTAAAATTCTATAGAGAACAAAAATAAGAACTTAAAAAGAAAAAATATCTCCTACCATTTATGCTTATTTGCAAACTTATTAGGTCCAGAAGATACCCAAAGGAATTATGAATTTGGAGCCAAGACTGGAACTATTCTGAAATAATTCAGTCTTTCCTCTGTTCCTCTACAAAGAATTATGAATTATAAGGACTCAAAATACAGCCATTCTTGTATACCACGAGAACTGCTTCAGTATAGATAATCACTTCCTATTGACTGATTTTTTAGTAAACATTTATCAAATGTACTGTGTGAAAAGAACTGAGTGGCATAAAATTTAAATAAGACATCACACTAGTCTCTATGAATAAAGAGGAAAGGAAGGAGGAGAAAGGAAAGAAGAAAAACAAAGAACAATAGTCTGTTCCTGTTCTAAAAAAGTAGGATGATAGTATATGTTCACAACTCTAAGCATAACATTCTATCTATTGAGCCATCTAACTGTCACTTACTAAACAATGTAGGCCCAATAATGACCTCATACTTTCTTTGACTTCTCTTATAATGCTGAAAGACTGTAAAACAGCATTGCTCTTAACCAATGCCTTCTCTACACCATATCTGGGAAATGTCCCCCAACTGGCTATAGGATAATTCTTGTTAGATGTGCTTTTTCTTCAATAGAGTAGAAATATTATACAGAAGATAAAACTCTGGATTTAGAATTAGGGGTCTTAGGTTCATTACACAAGTAGATCTGTCATTTAGTGCTTGAGTGAACTGCAACAAGTCACTTATTAGTTCTTGCCCTCAGGTTCCTTATCTTTAAAATGAGGAAGTTGGGTTAGATGATCTCTAAGGTCTCTTCTTTCTTTCATTCAAGGACATTTCTGCCTATAATAATAGATGGGGAAGAACACAAAAAATGGATCTGAAAAGCCAGACAGTTTCTAACACTTCAGTAAGTGCTTTCTTGGCTTAACTCTGTAAGGAGAAGCATGGTGAGTGTAGTTCAGCACTATCAGGTTCAAATAGATTGCACAAGAATCCTTGAAGCTTCTTAATGACTTAGAAAATCAAATATTCACACTATGTTTTTTAAAATTTATTTTGTTAAATATTTCCCAATTACATTTTAATCTGGATTGGGCAAGACCTAGAAGGTGGTATACTACCTAATGTGTGTGGTGCTCAACACTTCTGGCACAGAGGTAGCAAACTACAAGTCTCAGTCAGTTTTGAATAGGCTCTGACACATGCTGGCCATATATCTCATCAGGAATTCTTGTACTAATGAAATCATAGACCCAATTTAAACAGAAAATGAATAAAGGAAAAGAGGAGGAAGAGGAAGAAGAGGAAAAAGAAGAAAAAGAAGATTCATAAAAACAACAACAACTCTACTAGACCAGATTATCTAAGAAGGGCATACACAGAAATTCCAGCAAGCAGGTGCAATAGAAAAAATAATAGTTAATGACATATAATATCAGGAGTACAAAAAAGTATACAATATCAGAAATGGAACTCTTCTGCATTCCAGCTAATGCGCTTCCAAGAAGCAAAATTATAGAAACAATAGACTCACACAATGGCTGCTACAGTCTACTAATTATAGATGATTATCAAGTAACATAAAATGGCAGAACTCTGAACTGATTTGTCCAGTCATACTCCATCTCTCTCAAAAGACTGTGCATTTTCAAAATGTCCATTTAAAAATGGAGAGACCTATAGATCTAAATTAAGAGTGTGTCTATTAAAATGTGTAGGCTATTCGTGCTAATTTCACATTATCTCTTTTCATTCATTCAATGCTCCAAGCAGATTAGAATAGAAACTATTGTCTCATCTGATTCCATATTCTTCTGTCTCTTTGTATTTTCTGAGATTAGCTTTCATGCATGGAACTCTTTTTTTGTTCAACTATTCTTTCTAAACATTTTTCTTTTCCTTCAAGGTCTATATGAGTCTCCTCTATGAAACTTTCCCTGAATCCTTCTCCTGCTTGCTGGAAGTGATGATTTCTTTTTGCCTATTCTACAGGCCCAAAGCAAAAAATCCCTTTGTCTTAAATATTTTTCACCCCTTTCATTTTATCTACTAACTCTTACTGAAATCTGGGTCACCTGATGACATTGCTTCATAGCTACTTTTTCCACTAATGACTGCACCTTTCTTTTCTAATTCTACTGAGTTTATTGGCTAAGGTGGGAGGTTGAAATATGCTTTGCTACCCATTATTACTTCTAGGTTCTCCTTCTTCTTCTATCACTCACTAAGTAACCTCTCTTCCTTCATGCTACTCATATCTACCATTCAGTGAAAATCCTGGAAGTCTTTAGACTTCTAGGTAACTTCCATTTTTCCTTTGAGTTTAGTTTAAAATTGTTTTCTCTTTCCTAACTCCTGTCCTCATGTCAACATACAGATTATTTCTCCCTCAAATACCCTAAATACTCAATTCTTCAACTTAATCTTATGACTATCACACTGATAGATGAAAGAGGGCTACTATCTTCCTCTTGCCATCTCCCACAAATATACCAACTCCATGTTCAAGAATTTCAAAGTTTCAAAGGATATATATGAACAGACAATTTTCAGATGATGAAATTAAAACTATTTCCACTCATATGAAAGAGTGTTCCAAATCACTATTGATCAGAGAAATGCAAATTAAGACAACTCTGAGATATCATTACACACCTGTCAGATTGGCTAAGATGATAGGAACAAATAACGATGAATGTTGGAGGGGCTGTGGGAAAACTGGGACACTGATGCATTGTTGGTGGAGTTGTGAAAGAATCCAACCATTCTGGAGAGCAATCTGGAATTATGCCCCAAAAGTTATCAAACTGTGCATACCCTTTGACCCAGCCATACTACTACTGGGCTTATATCCCAAGGAAATACTAAAGAAGGGAAAGGGACCTATATGTGCCAAAATGTTTGTGGCAGCTCTTTTCATAGTGGCTAGAAGCTGGAAAATGAATGGATGTCCATCAATTGGAGAATGGTTGGGTAAATTATGGTATATGAATGAGATCATTATACACTTCAATGTATGAGGATGTATTCTGATGGAAGTGGATATCTTCAACATAGAGAAGAGCTAATCGAATTCCAATTGATCAATGATGGACAGAATTAGCTACATCCAGAAAAGGAACACTGGGAAATGAGTGTAAACTGTGAGCATTGTTTTTTTGTTTTTGTTTTTGTTTTTGTTTTGTTTCTCTTCCCAGATTATTTTTACCTTGTGAATACAATCCTTCCTTTGCAACAACAACAACAACAAAATCCGGTTCTGCACATATATATTGTACTTAATATATACTATAAGATATTTAATATGTATGGGAATGCCTGCCATCCAGGTGAGGGGGTGGAAGGAAGGAGGGGAAAAACTCGGAACAGAAGGGAGTACAAGGGATAATGTTGTAAAAAAGAAATTAGCTATGCATATGTACTGCTAAAGAAAATGTTATAATTATAAAAAATTAATTTAAAAATGCTTAATAAAAAAAAAAAAAAGAATGTCAAAGTTCCCTTATCTAACTATATTGGTTCTTCACCTGTCCCTCTGCTTTCCCTTACAAAATCCTACTCTTTATCTCTTCTGTGCCCTTCAATTCCTTAATCCCTCAATTTTCTCCCAGGCCATCTTTCCTACAGTAGACATTCTCTCCTCTTCTCCTCTTGATAAACTAATTCAATTCTACATTGTACTCTTTTAAAATCCCTAGACCCCTTACCATATCACTGATTTTGTCCACTTCAGCCTTTTATTATCACCACCATTCCTCATCTTCCTTACCCACACATCAGCAAAAGTGGAAATATAATCATGCAGCAGTTCTGACTGGGTTCTCAACAAATTTATTACATAACCTCAACTAGGTTTTCACTACTAGAAAATCCTATTATACCTACTTTATTAACTTAAAATATTACTCTCCACAAACTTCTGATGTTTCCCCTTTCCCCCGTTTTCTCAGCTAAAAACTTGCTCATATTTTACAGAAAAAAAGGACTATTCACCATGAAATCCCTCTTTTTCTCATTTGCTGTGATTCAAGTGCCTCCTGACACTTCCTCTTCCTAGTAGAATCTATGCACCAAGACCATTGCTATAAGATTAGGCCATGGAAAAACACTGACAGCAATAGTTTTAATACTAATACAACTGAAGCCAAAAACAATAATTTGCCAACTACTAGTTTGTATTCCCTTTCCTCCTCCTCAAATCCCCTGTGTTCTCTGAACCTTGACATGCAAATCAAGCAGCTCCGGGTAGACACCAAGATCAGGGTTTAAACATTCCATTCTCAGAAAGGTGTTTAGAAGCAGGTCTCCCCATCCCAGATGTACACACTCCCAAGGGCACACATCTCCCCTCCCAGAGAGCATGGTGCTTCCTTGTGACCAAGCCTTTCCACCTGATTGGACCCATGTCTACACTCCCAACTCAGGGTCTCTTTAAATTTGCTCTGTGTATCCTCTTCTCTTTTTCCCTTTCTCCTTTTCCCCTTTGCTCACTTTTCCCTATTACTTTACAATAAAACCTGAATATTAAACTGGTCTACAATTGTTATGGCATATTACTCATGTCATGTAAATTCATTAAGAGATTTGTTTTCCCTAACTGCTCTGGCTGGCCTACAAGCCTTTCCTTAGGCATATATTGAGTCTCTGGATGATGTCTTCTCTTATGGGTGGGTGCAGGTGCACATAACACTGAGTAAATTTGCCTGTGTGACTCTAATTTTCTATAAGGGTGGTATACTATGTCCTCCCTGAGGGACTATTTTAATGCAGAGGACTATCATCATGTTCAAGGTAATGGGATGGATTAAAATTGAAATCTAAAAATGTATTATCTACAGGAAATGGAATTTACTGTAAAACAATTTACATTTTTCCCCATGATGGAGGAACAGAAAGAAATAGTATAATTCTATTCCATCATTAAATATTATATGTAGCAGATTTCCTTAGAAATTGAAAGCAAAAGAATTTGGACATCAGTTGTAAGACAGCCCCTAAGACCAACAAAAACCTTTTAAGTCTCAGAGGGACTGAAGCGAACATGATGGCATATTTAATCAAGAGTTTTCTAGAATCATACATGTATGATTATTATGTTGATCACAGTTCTTACAGATTGCAAAGTTTATAGTAGTTTTTCGTGTTGTTATTATGTTACTTGCTATTATGTATATTCCTTGTTTGGTCCTGCTTTTTTGATTCTCCATCAACTTATACAAGTTTTCAAAATTGTTTATAATTCTTTTATAAAATAAATTATTCTTCTGGTTCTGTTAATTACTCTGCATCAGTTCATATATCTTTTCATGTCTCTTTCAACAACAATTACATTCTATCTTATATTATACTTTCTAATGTACATGTCATAACCACCCACTCACTCCCCAACTTCCCATTTATCCTAACACTACCTTACAAACTATCACTAATTTATAAAGTTAAGGTAGGGGTTGAATTTCTGTTGGGTTTATCATTGTACTTGTTGCACTAACACAGCACATTGCATAAAGTTTGCACAAAATAAACATTTGCTGAATTGCATTGACTTTAAAATAGAAACCTTTCTATTTCAAATTGAGGTATCTTTATTAATGGGCACAAAGAGTGACATTCCTATATAGGGTTAAAATGCAAATTGCTGGAGTATGTTTATTATTGCATAAGCCAACTAATTCACATTGTTCCACCAAGAATACTAATCTTCACTGAGACTTTCTAAAAGGTCATATTTGACATGATATACACATTTAGCTTTTGGAATCTTCTCTTGTGTGTAAACTATATAATTTATTCACAAAACATATCCAAGGGAAAATTGTATTATGTATGTATTATGTTATGTTATTGATAAGGGTTGGGGTCCTTTTAAGATTCCTTTCTAATTGCCCAACCCATGACTGACCGTGATTCACAAATCCTGGTCAAAGGCACCCTTTGCTGGGCTCAGCCCCCACCATCATCAGCTCAACTTCCCTCAGCCCTCACCTGATCTGAGCTAACTGAAAAGCCCGCCGAGAACTTAGGGGTACCGCCCATCATTTTTTGGGTATAAAAGAAACGAGCCAGAGAGCTCTCTTTGCAGGAGCCCTCCCAGCCAACACATGGTATCCTTCTAGTCATATAGGGGTTCTTGTCCGCCTAGCGGCCACCTTCGGCCCTAGTGTCTTTCTAACTGAACTTTACTTCCAAATTTCTACAATAAACCTTTTATTTATCAATCTAGGTTTTTGGGCCTGTAAATTCATTTTACAGGGGACACTGTGCCTCATAGGATTATCTATGTGCCGAGAAATGGTGTTCCCCCTTTCCTTTCCCTCATTAGTATGATACTCCCTTTTCTTTTTTCTTAGTTATAGGTAGTGACCAAAGTCTTTTCTAAGCCAAATCAACAGTAGAGAAAGGGAAACTATACAGAACACAAAAAGGATGAAGTCAGTATAAAGTCAATTAATGCATCAAAGATCCAGGTAATTGGCTAGATCTAGAAAGCTAGAAAGGCTTTCTGGCCAACCAGCCTATGTATAGGTATACCTATAAATATAGACATAACTATATAGATCAGATATCTATGTAAATTTGTATAAAAATATGAACTACCTACTGAGAATCAATTTCCCAAATCTAATTCTATTTAAAGAAAAGACCTGAGCATTTTTGAATCAAAAGTACTTTAAAAGATACATAGGAAAGAATTTGTACTTCAAGTGGAAAAGATAAGTACTTAAACAATAGATACTTTAAACTGATATCAACTAATTAGTTGATTAACTAATTAGAATATTTCTGACGTCCTGAATATCACAGAAAGTAAGTGAAAACAAAAGAAAAAAAAAAAAAAAAGGATGTAAAATAAGGTTAAGGGGAAGGAATTAGATGTTTTAAAATAAAATTCTTATAAATGGGAAATTTAGGCTAACAATATTATTAGGATAATTATATAGTGGCCTTATTTAATTTTATCCTAAAAAATCTGGAATAGTAGAAAAAATAGGAACCCAATTATTCATTTATTTTGACATGAATGATGAATAATTTAGCAAAGAATGCTAGATTATACGACAAATTTAACAGTTATAATTTTAGAAACAAATGAATTAAAATCACCAATAAGAAAAAAAGGAATATGGGATAGATTAAAAACAAAATCAAAAAATGTATTGTCTACAGAAAATGGATTTACTGTAAAACAATTTACATTTTTTCCCCAAAATGGAGGAACAGAAAGAAATAGTATAATTCTATACCACTATTAAACAATATGATTATTAAAAGTCTTACCCCTTAGTCAAGCAGGAAATATGTGTCAGATTGCCTTAGAAATTGAAAGTGAAACAATTTGGACCTCAATTGTAAGATAGCTCCTAAGAAGAGAAAGGGGATGTGAAAAATCAACAAAAGCCTTTTAAGTCTCAGAGGGACTGAGGTGAAACTGATAGATTTCTTAAGTTTAAACAACAACCCTTCTCACTGAGAAGATGCTTGTGTGAAGAAAAGGAACCCTCATCTCAGGGTGGCAGTTGAATTTTCTTTTTTTTTTTTTTTTTTTTTTTTTTTTGAGATATTCATATACTTCAGCTGGAAGTTAAGGAAAAAGGTCTTACCTAGCTCCTTAGCACAAGAGAACAACCTAAGATTTTTACTGTTGTTTGTCCTTCATTCTTGAGGAGGACCATGACATAAGGAAAGTAATGCCAAGCTTTTCAAGTAAGCTGGATTTAAGCAAGGATGAGCTTTGCAAAGTCACCAATGCCATTTGGATTCATTGGCAAAATATAGATCAGGAAGCCTGGAGATGGTCCTTTTTAAGCTAAAGTCTTTAACCTTTAACGGAAACAATGCTTATTCAGTGATTAAAACTAGGTAAAGGATTGAGAAATAAAATAGTCTTTGTTACCTTGTTAAATAAAAAAGAAAAAAAAAATCTGGGAGGGAAAGATCCTCAAAATCCAGACCAAAACAGAAATAATTCTTATTTATATTTACTCTGAGTCAGTTAAGACACAAACAATGACTAAGAAGGGCTTGGCCTCAACCTATTGTTAAGTCAATCAAAGAGAGCCAGAGAGACTTGAATTGAAGGAAGGCACAGTCCTGGTAAGCCACAAGATATCTTTGGATATTTCAAGAAAAAGCTTCTCTCTTTCTTCTCTCTCTCTCTCTCCAAAGGAAGTGTTCCAACCAATGCTGATCATAGGAGAGCACAACTTTGGTTTTAGTGGTGAAAGAAAAGGCTTAAAGAAAGAAATACCAATTTAATTTGATTTCTAGGATAGAGTTAACCTAGAATTTAATTTTTAAGGTGATAACAAAAAAATGAATGAACAAATAAATTAATTAATTAAGGTCTTACATGATGCCAGGAGTGTCCAAAAAAAAAATCCTCAAAAGAGGACAATAACAACTATAATCAAAACCTCAAAGAAAACAAAACAAAACAAAACAAAAAAACAACAACTTAGGCACAATTACAATTCTTTAAAGAAATAATTTGAGGTAAGAAACGTTTTTTAAAATGAGATCTGTAAATAGAACAAGCAATCAACTAACTCCCTAAGAAAACATCCCCGGACCAGATGGATTTACAAGTGAATTCTACCAAACTTTTAAAGAATAATTAACTCCAATGCTATATAAACTATTTGAAAAAATAGGGATTGAAGGACCAAATTCCTTTTATGACACAGACATGGTACTGATACCTAAACCAGGTAGGTTGAAAACAGAGAAAGAAAATTATAGACCAATCTCCCTAATGAATATTGATACTAAAATCTTAAATAAAATATTACCAAAAAGAATACAGAAAATCCCCCAGGATAATACACTATGACCAAGTAGGATTTATACTAGGAATGCATGGCTGGTTCAATATTAACATAATTGATTATATCAATAACCAAATTAACAAAAACCATATGATCATTTCAATAGTTGCAGAAAAATCATTTGATAAAATCCAGTATCCATTCCTAATAAAAATACTAGAGAGGATAGGAATAAATTGGTTGAGACAAAGTCCTGAAAATCTGAAATTTTGTTGAATGTCCATTCATTTTTATTCAGTATTTGTAACGTGCTCTCCTGGCAGTTACAATTACTAGTCTGTCCTAGACCCACCAGAGTACCTTTGACCACTGTCCTTTGCAGTGTGAACTCTACCCAGCTTGCCTCCTCTGAGGCCTTCAAAGGTCTCTGGCCACAATCTCTTGAATCTATAGCTTAATAACCGGTAGCGCACTCAAGAACAGCCACGTGTAATCTTAAAAGCCTTTATTATACCTACTCACATAATGCCCTGATTGATGCCCTGACTTGTTGGTTCCCGAGTGAACACCTGGTCAGAAGACCCACGTGATCACTACCAAACTCCTTACCTCTTTTGGCTACCCATCTTGGCTTGGTCACCCAGGCTAGGAAGCCAGGGTGAAGAGCGCCAGGTTAAAGAGAGCGACTGCTGCCTGCAGTGGGCTTATAAAGGGCCTGTGAGGTCATACACACAGCCAATCAGCGAGAGAGTCACCCATTACAAAGCTATCTCATCATGGCCATGATCCCACCTACAAGGCAGTCTTAATATCCACAGAAATTACTTCTGGGCCTCAATCTCCCGATGCACCGTGTCTGCCCATTTATAGGGCCCTTACAAGTATTATGGATAATTTTGCTGGATATGATAGTTTTGGCTACAGGCCTAGTTCTTTTGACTGCTGATATGTATGATCCCAGGACCTGCAGTCTTTTATTGTGGCTACTGATAAATCCTGTACAATTCTAATTGTAACTCCAGCATATTTAAATTATTTTTTCTTGTTTTTTTCAAAATTTTCTCTTTGATCTGGGGGTTCCAAAATTTGGCAGTAATATTCCTATGCCTTTTTAAACAAAGGATCTCTTTGAGGTAGTGATTGGTGGATTTTTTTCAATTTCTATTTTTCTCTCATGTTCTGTCATGTTGTCCTAAAGGGACAACTTTCTTGGGTTATCTCTTACATTATTGTGTCAAGGTTCTTTTTCTGGTTAGCTTTTAGGTAATCAAATTATTCTTTCATTTTCTCTTCTTTATTTGTTCTTCAGATCTATTGTTTTTCTTATAAGATAATGCACATTCTTTTCTATTTTTTCACTATATTTTGTTTTGTTATTTCTTGTTCTCATAGTTTCACTGGCTTCCCCTTGCCCAATTCTAATTTTTAAAGAATTATTTTCTTCTTTAATGCTCTGCATCTTTTTTTTTTTTTTTTTAGTTGATTATCTTTTGTTCCATAATCTAATTAGGTTCTTTTGGATTTTTTTTTTATGTTTTCTTCAATCTCTCTCATTTGATTTATAAAGTCTTTTTTGAGTTCTTTTATAAATTCTTTCTGGGCAAGTAACCATTTAATATTATTCTTTGAGATATAAGAGGCTTTTTTTTTTAATTTTACTATCTTCTTTTGAAGATGAATCTTTGTCTTCCCTATTTTACACAGACACAGACACACACACACACACACACACACATATATATATATATATATATATATACATATATATATATATATATACATATATATATATATGCACATACATACATAAAAACACATATATGTATATATATATTTCATCCATATATTTTTCATATACATATGTGTATCAGCCTCAATTTTTTATCTATAAAATGGTAATAATACTATTTGCATTGTTTACTAGTAAATTTACATTACTATAAGTTAAATCTTTATGAAGTATCTTTTATTATATAAATTGACACCATTGTTGATGATGTAATTATGTGGACAATCTTTTGTGGTGGATGAAAACCTGTCCTGGATCCAGGAAAATCTGAGTTCAAGCCCCATCTCTGACACCTGATTCTTTTTGCTGTTTTGGCCAGAAACTCTTTAGGGTTTTCTCCTCAGATATTGATTCTTTTTTTGAAGTAATATTTATGTCTGCTATTGGACAAATATTTGTAGCAAGATAAAATGATTATTAAATTTGTCAGTGTATTAGCTAAATCATTTAATTTTCCAAAATAAATAGCAAAGAATATTAGGATTATTGTCTAATATTTTATTCCTTGAATACAGATATTTCCCACTTTATGAAGCAACTGATTAAGAGCCAAGTGAGTAATTTGTAAAATTCAGGCATATTCTGAAAGCTCTCATCATTTTATTTCTTAACAACAGGTAATATTATATTAAGGCAGCTAAAAGAAATTAAATTTAAACCAAATAAATTTAAATGATTATAAATTAAAAATATTTCTAGAAAATCACAGATATACTATCAAAAATTTTTAATTCCACTGAAGCCTAAATAAATACTGAAAAAAGATAAAATTTATTTAAATCTTCCTCTATATTCACTTTTGTCTTTAGATTGCAAATGGGAGAAAAAAGGTAAGTGCAAGGGAGTAGCTACTCAAGACAAGAGCTCCTAGCTACCCTTCAGTTACCTAATCAAGATGAAGTACATTGTTAGATATTAAAAGTCCTGGCAGATATAACTTTTGAGCCATTGTCAGAAATATCGGAAAAGTAATAATAATTAAAAAAAAAAAAGATTGGAGAAAGTCAAGTGATATATCTATGTTAGGAGAGAGAGAGGGAGGGGGGAAGGAAAAGAAGGAAAGAAGGGAGGGAGGGGGAGAGAGAAACAAAGAGACAGACACACACACATATACACATAGAGGACAGAATGAATAATAAAAGCAAGGAAGTTTGTCTTCAGGAAAATTCCAAGATGGATGAATGAATGAATGATGAATCCTCACCTAGAAAAGGAAGTAATGATTACAAAGAGCCTATACGATATCATCAAAAGCAGGTTATAACAGACTAGTTTTTATATCCCAAGGCTTATATATAAAGTAAGTACACTTTCATTCATTTGTTCTCAGTCTCTAATGATATTGTATGTATATATGTGTGTGCTTACTGTAAACTAGTATTCTGTGGATTAAACAATTAAATTACAAACAAGATTTTGGATCTAATGAGATTTAATAATCTAATTCATATCAGCTTTATTTTCAATACTGTCTGGTACAATGTCATACTAAATTAATGCTGATAAATTAATTTCATAATTTCATAGTTACTGATATGACATTAGACATAAAAATAATAGAACCAAATAGGATTTAGACCTGGAAAAGATTTAAAAATTATACAATCTATTCCACTGCACCCCCTCATTTTTAAATGTAAGAAAACACACGACCAGCAAAGTGAGGTATTTTGGTCAATATTACAATAATAATAAATAGATTTGAACCCAGGTCTTCCTATTATAAATCTAGTGTTTTTTCCACTCCATCAATTATACAATTTTAATTAAAATCTTACAGTAATATGGAATTATTTTTCCCCCACTTAATTTCTTTTGGGTTGTATTAGAATTATTTATTTAGTATTTTTCCCCAGTTACATTCAAGACTTCAAGATTCTCTCCCTTATCCCCATCCCCAATTAAGAAACCACATATGAAGTTATAAAAAACATTTCCATAAATGTCAAGTTGTGAAAGAAAATATAGATCTTACAACCTAATGAAAATAAAAACCCTCAAGAAAAATTAAGTTAAAGAGAGGAGAGAGGAAGACTTTTCTGTAGTAATTTGACAAGATTTTAAAGAGGGAAAAGAAGAGAATTAAACAGCATCTGTATTTGAAGAGAAAGGCATTTTTTGAGAACTAATTGAAGTGGTAGGAGTTGTGTTATGGCTATATTATATAACAATGTAAATACATCCATACATACACATAGGAGTATGAATGTGTATAGATACCCAATTGCTATATAATGTAATAACGTGTATATATGTGCACAGACATACATATTTTACATACACACACACACACACACACATATACTGGAGTCAAGTATAGAATTTGCTTTTGATATCACTATCATGACTATTACTACTCTTATTACTCGCACTCCTAGCATTATTACTATTAACTGCTACTACAACTACAACCATTATTACCACTATGACCATTACTACTATTATTATTACTGTGACAATGATGATGACAATGATGATAATGTTATGACTATGACTATAACTATAACAACTACTAAGACTAGCTAGTCATTAATATAGCACTTACTTTGTAACTTTAGAGTACTCCTCTCAGGACTTATTGATGAAAGAGGTAAAAGGCAGAGCAAAAAGGAGGTATTATTGAATTGGATCAGTGGGAGAAGAAAAGGAATAATCGAAAAGAGATATACTAAAGCACTCAACAGATTGTCCTACTGAAATATACAATTATTTACTTGTATGTAGGTTACAGTAAAAAGAATAATAATGATAATGACAACAATAACAACTAGTATTTCTAAAAGGACTTAAGGTTTGCAAAGTGGTTTTTTTTTTAATTTTCATCACAATTTTTTTCTCTTTTTTATTTTTATAACTTTTTTATTTACAAAACATATGTATGGATAATTTTTCAACAATGCCCCTTGCAAAACCTTCTGTTCCAAATTTTTCCCTCCTTCCTCCCAACCTCTCCCCTAGATGGCGGGTAGCCCAATACATGTTAAATATGTTAAAATATATGTTAAATCCAATATATGTATACATATTTATACAGTTATTTTGCTGCACAAGAAAAATCAGGTCTAGAAAGAAAGGAAAAACCCTGAGAAGAAAAACAAAAATGCAAGCAAACAATAACAGAAAGTGAAAATGCTATGTTGTGATCCACACTCATTTCCCATAGTCCTCTCTCTCGGTGTAGATGATTCTCTTCATTACTGAACAATTGAAACTAGCTTAAATCATCTCATTATTGAAAAGAGCCACATCCATCAGAATTGATCATCCTATAATAGATCTTCTTGTTGCCGTGTGTAATGACCTCCTGGTTCTGCTCATTTCACTTAGCATCAATTCTTGTAAGTCTATCCAGGCCTCTCTGAAATCTTCCTGTTGGTCGTTTCTTACAGAATAATAATATTCCATAATGTTCATATACCATAATTTATTCAGCCATCCTCCAATTGATGGCATCCATTCAGTTTCCAGTTTCTAGCAACTATTAAAAGGGCTGCCACAAACATTTTTGCACATATGGGTCCCTTTCCTTCCTTTAAGATCTCTTTGGGATATAAGCCCAGTAGTAACACTGCTGATTCAAGGGGTATACACAGTTTGATAGTTTTTTGAGCATAACTCCAAATTTCTCTTTGGAATGGTTAGATTTGTTCACAGTTCCACTAAGAATGTATTAGTGTCACAGTTTTCCCACATCCCCTCCAACATTCATCATTATCTTTTCCTGTCTCTTACCCAATCTCAGAGGTGTGCAGTGGTATCTCAGAGTTGTCTTAATCTGCATTTTTCTGATCAATATGATTTGGAGCATATGATTAGAAATATGTTTCAATTTCTTCACCTTAAAATTGTCTTTTCAATATCCTTTGACCATTTATCAAATGGAGAATGGCTTGAACTATTATGAATTTCAGTCAATATATTTTGAGTCCATTTATTTTGGAAATGAGGCCTTTATCAGAATCTTTGAATGTAAAAATGTTTTCCCAGTTTATTGCTTCCATTCTATCTTGTCTGCATTAGTTACATTTATACAAAACCTTTTTAACTTAATATAATCAAAATTGTTTTGATCAATAATGATCTCTAGTTCTTCTTTGATCATAGATTCCTTCCTCCTTTAGAAGTCTGAGAAGTAAATTATCCTATGTTCTACTAATTTATTTATAATGTTATTCTTTATGTCTAGATTATGAACCCATTTTGACCTTATCTTGGTGTACAGTGTTAAGTGTGGATCAATGCCCAGTTTCTGCCATACTAGTTTCCAATTTTCCCAACAGTTTTTGTCAAATAGTGAATTCTTATCCCCAAAGCTGGAGCCTTTGGATTTGTGAAACACTAGATTGATATAGTTCTTGACTATTTTGTCCTGCAAACCTAACCTATTCCACTGATCAACTACTCTTTTTCTTAGCCAATACCAAATGGGTTTGATGACTGCTGTTTTACAATATAATTTCACCTTCATTTGATTTTGTTTTCATTAGTTCCCTTTGAAATTCTTGACATTTTTTTCTTCCAGATGAATTTTGTTGTCATTTTTTCTAGTTCAGTAAAATAGTTTCTTGGGAGTTTAATTGGGATAGCACTAAATAAATAGATTAAGTAGTATTGTCATCTTTATTATATTTATTAGACCTATTCAAGAGCACTTGACATTTTTCCAATTGTTTAGATCTTACTTTATTTCTGTGGAAAGTGTTTTGTAGTTTTGCTCATATAATTTGCTCATATAATTCCTGACTTTCTCTTGCCAAATATTTTATACTATCAACAGTTGTTTTAAATGGAATTTCTCTTTGTATCACTTGCTGTTGGATTTTGTTAGTGATTTATAAAAATGCTGATGACTTATGTGGATTTATTTTGTATCCTGCAACTTTGCTATAAGTGTGGATTATGTCTAATAGCTTTTTAGTGGAATCTCTGGGGTTCTCTAAGTATACCATCATATCATCTGCAAAGAGTGATCATTTGGATTCCTCATTATCTACTCTAATTCCTTTAATCTCTTTTTCATCTCTCATTGCTGAAGCTAGCATTTATAATATAATATTGAATAGTAATGGTGATAGTAGGCAACCTTGTTTCACTCATGATTTTATTGGGAATGGTTTCAATTTATCACTATTACATATGATGCTTGCTGATGGTTTTAAATAGATTCTACTGACTGTTTTAAGAAAAAGTTCACTTCAAATAATGACAAATGTTGGAGGGGATGTGGGGAAATTGGGACACTAATACATTGCTGGTGGAGTTGTGAAAGAATCCAGCCATTCTGGAGAGCAATCTGGAATTATGCCCAAAAAGTTATCAAACTGTGCATACCCTTTGACCCAGCAGCGCTACTACTGGGATTATATCCCAAAGAAATACTAAAGAGAGGAAAGAGACATATATGTGCCAAAATGTTTGTGGCAGCTCTTTTTGTTGTAGCTAGAAACTGGAAGATGAATGGATGTCCATCAGTTGGAGAATGGTTGGGTAAATTGTGGTATATGAAGGTTATGGAATATTATTGCTCTGTAAGAAATGACCAGCAGGAGGAATACAGAGAGGCCTGGAGAGACTTAAACCAACTGATGCTGAGTGAAATGAGCAGAACCAGAAGATCACTGTACACTTCAACAACAATACTGTATGAGGATGTATTCTGATGGAAGTGGAAATCTTCAACATAAAGAAGATTCAACTCACTTCCAGTTGATCAATGATGGACAGAGGTAGCTACACCCAGAGAAGAAACACTGGGAAGTGAATGTAAATTGTTAGCACTAATATCTGTCTGCCCAGGTTGCATGTACCTTCGGATTCTAATGTTTATTGTGCAACAAGAAAATGATATTCACACACATGTATTGTACCTAGACTATATTGTAACACATGTAAAATGTATGGGATTGCCTGTCATCGGGGGGAGGGAATAGAGGGAGGGGGGGTAATTTGGAAAAATGAATACAAGGGATAATATTATAAAATATATATATATAATAAAAAATTAAAAAAAAAAAAGAAAAGAAAAAGTTCACTTTCTAGTGTTTTTATGAGGAATGCATGTTGGATGTTATCAAATTTTTTTTCTGCATCTATTGAGATGATCATATAATTTTTGTTAATTTGGTTATTGATATAGTCAATTATACTAATTGTTTTCCTAATATTGAACCAATCCTACATTCCTGGTAGAAATCCTACTTGGTTGTGATGTATTATCCTGGGGATGATTTTCCATAATCTTTTTGCTAATATTTTATTTAAGATTATATAGTATTGGAGTTAATTGTTCTTTAAATGTTTAATAAAATTCATATGTAAATCCATCTGGTCTTGGGTATTTTTTCTTAGGTAGTTGATTAATAGCTTGTTCTATTTCTTTTTCTAAAAAATAAAATTTAAGTAATTTATTTCATCTTCTGTTAATTTGGGCAATCTAAATTTTAGGTAGATTATCAAATTACTTGATGGATAGGTTTCCATTTTCATTTTTGAGACTAATGATTTAATATTCCTCTTTCCTTTTTCTAATCAAATTAACTAAAGTTTTATGTATTTTGTTGGGGTTTTTTAAAAAATAAAACCAACTCTTAGTTTCATTTATTAATTCAACAAGTTTTTATTTTTAGTTTCAATTTTATTAATCTCTCCTTTTATTTTTAGAATTTC
Source organism: Sminthopsis crassicaudata (assembly GCF_048593235.1). Classification (NCBI taxonomy): domain Eukaryota; kingdom Metazoa; phylum Chordata; class Mammalia; order Dasyuromorphia; family Dasyuridae; genus Sminthopsis; species Sminthopsis crassicaudata. Next base: position 112,701,099 of record NC_133622.1, read on the forward strand.
AAGTTTGGTATTTGATTGGAGGATTTTAATTTGCTTTTTTAGTTGCAAGCCCAATTTGTTGAACTTCTCTTTCTCTATTTTATACAAATAAGCATCTAGAGATGTAAAATTTTCCCTTATTACCACTTTGGCTGCATCTCACAAATTTTGGTATATCGTTTCATTGTTGCCATTCTCTTATATGAAATTATTGATTGTATTTATGATTTGCTGTTTCACCCATTCATTATTTTGGATGAGATTATTGAGTTTCCAATTTCTTTTTGGTCTATTTTCCCTTGGCCTTTAATTGAATGTAATTTTTATTTCATTGTGATCTGAAAAAGATCCATTTACTATTTCTGCCTTTTTGCATTTGATGTTCAGGTTTTTTTTTTTTTTTTGTCCTAATACATGATCAATTTTTGTATAGGTTCCATGAAATGCTAAGAAAAAAGTGTACTCCTTTCTCCTTTCTGTCTCCATTCAATTTTCTCCAAAGATCTATCATACCTAACTTTAGTATTCTATTTAACTCTTTAACTTTTCTTATTTGTGTGTGTGTGTGTGTGTGAGTGTGATTTGATTTATCTACTTCTATGAGAGCAAGGTTGAGATCTCCCACTATTATATTTTTGCTGTCTATTTGTTCTTGCAGCTCTTTTAACTTTTCCTTTAGGAATTTAGATGCTATACCACTTGGTGCATATATATTTAGTATTGATATTGCCTTATTATCTATGGCACCCTTTAGCAAGACATAGTTTTCTTCCTTATCTCTTTTAATTTGATCATTTTTTGCTTTGGCTTGATCTGAGATCAGGATGGCTATCCCTGCTTTTTTGACTTCATCTGAAGCTTACCTTTACTATGTATGTATTACTCTGCTTTAAATGTGTTTCCTGTAAACACCATATTATAGGATTCTGGCTTTTAATCCAGTTTGCTAGATTTTATGGGAGAGTTCACCCCATTCACATTTATGGTTAAAACTACTAATTCTATTTCCTGCCATCTTATTATCTCCAGATTATACTTTTCTCTTTCTTTTTTCCCTTTCCTTCCTCCCCAGTATTTAATTTATGAGTACCATTTGCCTCAAGCAGCCCTCCCACTTTAGAATCCCTCCCCCTTTAGAATCCCTCCCCCTTTAGAGTTTCTCCCCTTTTCTTATACCTTTCACCTATTATTTCTGTATAGCCTTCTATTTAACCTATCTCTTCCCTTTTTGCCTTTCCCCTTCCACTTTTCAATAAGGTGAGAGAAGTTTCTCTGTAAACCAAATATGTTTAATATTTTCTCTTTGAGCCAAATCTGATGAGTAAGAGTTACACAATGTTCATCCCTTGTTAGGATTACAAGGTTGTTTAAACAATTTTCTAGCTCAGAGTTCACACCTTTAGTTCTCACCTTTAAAAGGAGTTTACACATTTAGTCTTCTGAAAGTTGTCACCTTTAAAGGAGTTTACATCTTTGGAATACCCACAAGCCCATTATCTGGGAGGATAAAAAGAGGCAGCATTGAGTCTGGAGAACAGTCTGGTTGAGTCAAAGAGAAGAGGTCCCATGGATTCGCAAGTACAGCATTCCCACATTTTTGGAGGGGAAGGCTCCAGAAGTCTCCCAAGAAACCTGCTCCCAGAGAAAAAGATTATACAGAAAAGAAACCTCCTCCCAGAGAAGGATTATAATTGAGAGACAATCAGGACATTACAATCCCTCTCCATTTTTCCCCTCAAATATAATAGATTTCCTTTGCCTCTTTGTGAGATGTAATTTCCCTCTTTTTACCTCCACTTTTCCCTTTTTCTGGTATAATTCTCTACCTCTAGTTCCTTTTTTATATTATAACAGTAACATCAAATTACACATGCACTCTCTGTGTATATCCATAATAGAAATACCATTCTTAAGAGGTCTTTTTACCCTTTTTATGCTTCTCTTGAGTCCTAAATTTTGGAGGTCAATTTTTCTGTTTAACTCTAGTCTTTTCATGAGAAATAAATGGAATCAACCTATTTCATTGAATGCCCATCTGCTTCCCTGGAAGAAAATGCTCATTTTAGTAGGGTAGTTTATTTTTGGCTGCATTCCAAATTCCTTTGCCTTTTGGAATATTATATTCCAGGCCCTTTGATCTTTTAAGGTGGAAGCTGCTACATCCTGAGTAATCTTTATTGTGGCTCCTTAGTATTTGAGTTGTATTTTTCTGTGCTGCTTGTAGTATTTTTTCCTTAGTGCAATAGTTCTGAAATTTAGCCATAATATTCCTTGGAGTTTTAATTTTGGGATCTTTTTCAGGAAGTGTTTGGTGAATTCTTTCAATGGCTATTTTACCTTCTGATTCTATGACAGTGCAGTTCTCTTTGATAATTTCCTGAAAAATAGTGTCTATGTTCTTTTTTTTCATCATGATTTTCAGGGAGTCCAATCATCCTTAGATTGTCTCTCCTAGATCTATTTTTCAGGTCAGTTGTTTTCCCAAGTAGGTATTTTACATTTATTTTCTATTTTTTTTCATTTATTTATATATATATATATATATATATATATATATATTTTGGTTTTGTTTGATTGATTCTTGATGTCTACTAGAGGCATTGATTACAATTTGTTCAGTTCTGATTTTTAGTGAATTATTTTCTTCATTTACTTTTTTACTTCTTTCTGTGTTTGTCCCAATTGAGTCTTTAAATGAGTTGGTTTTGTTCTATAGAATTTTTTTTCTATTTCACAAATTCCATTTTTTAAGGAGTTATTTTCTTTTTCCATTTCACAAATTCTATTTTCCTGCAAGTTATTTACCTTTTCCATTTCACAAATTCTGTTTTTCAGGGAGTTGTTTTCTTTTTCCATTTTGTCAAATCTATCTTTTAATGAGATATGTACCTTTTCCAAATCCTCTTGCAAAGTTTTCCTTTCTTTTCCTCATTTTTCTTCTAGCTCTCTTTTGAGATCCTTTTAAATTTCTTCTAGGAGAGCCCAGGGATCAGGTTATACCACCTTTGGGGGCTTCATATGGAGACAATCTGCTTTTAGTTTTCTCAGGACTTGAAATCTGTTCTTCTCTTTCACTATAAAAGCTATAGTCTATAGTTAGAATTTGTTTCTCCTCTTTACTCTTTTTTTTTTTTAATTTAGGATATGATTTTAAAGCAAGGGAAGTTTTCCAAGCTTTCTCTACAGACAGCATCAAAGCCCTGAGTCCGTGCTGACTCACTCCTGATTCTTGATGGGCATTAACAGATCCCACAAAACTCCCAGCGTTTCAAAGTTCAATCTTTACCTTTTGTGTTTGTGTTGGATGTTTTATAACTTCTCTGCTGACTACTGGCTTGCAACCAGGGCAGAGTCACCAACACTGCTGTAGATTCCTCTTTGTAGATTCTCTGCAGTGTGGAGTCTGCACTGCCTGGTGGAGACTGCACCTGCCACGGGTCTGACAGAATGTGCTTTCCTCCATGCTCTGCCTTCCTGCCTGTGCCTAGCTACCTACTACCTTTTCTTACTTCTTTCTGTGTTTATCCAATTGAGTCTTTAAATGAGTTGTTTTGTTCTATAGAATTTTTTTGAATCACCTTTTCTGGTGATCTTCAAAATTATCTTTTGCTGGTAATTTTCTATACTCCCAATATTTGTGAATTCTGCCAAACCTCAATGCAGGATACTACTTTAGTTAAATTAGCATGCTTTAGTTCCAAATCATCTTGGAAAACAGATAAGTTCTAGTAAAATTGATAATGCAATATTTTAATGTTCTCTTTTTCATTCACCAAATTGTTACAGAAGGAAGAATATGATTTTATAAAATAATACAAGTAATAAATTAAAGCTTTCTCTGGTGAATGGAATAATGGGAAAAAATACTTGTCAATACAAGATTCTAACACAATATTTTTCTTCCCTGAAAAGACTTTAATACAACCCATTAAAACTTTCCTCTTTTCAGTTATTAAAATCCATTTAAATCAGAAGATAGCCATTCAAAACAATGACAAAACTGACCCATTTCAAAACACATCTTTACCTTGGTAAACTTGTTAACCAATAGCCAATTGAAAGCTCAAACAAACAATTTCTTAGATGATTGCTCAATTCTCAAGTCCTCTTAAGTTGAGTAAACCACCTTGCTTTGTTTTGATTTAGAGGTATTGTCATTGGTACCTTAAACAGGTAACTAAGTGCCATAGAAACTCAGATATCAGATGAGCTACTTGAGCTCCTTATGAATTGTTAATTGTCTACGATCCTTAAACTAGATACTTAAACTGAATAGACCACTATCAGCGACAGATGTAAATTATGTGGGTAGTATAAGTGCCCAACTGCAAGTGGCATGCTGAATTTTTTATGACCTTGCTAAGTGTCTCCTAGATAGGAGTCCAGTCTACATGGCTTTCCTCAAATTCTAAGATGTCTAGTGCTAAAACAGTTGTTCTTTTACAAAAGTAGATTGAATATATAATCTAAAAACTCTAAATTTTGGTATATTATCTCATTATCATTCTCTTGGATGAAGTTATCGATTGTGTCTATGATTTGCTTTTTCATCCACTCATTCTTTAGGATTAGATTATTTAGTTTCCAATTAATTTTTGGTCTATTTTCATATATTTTTATTGTATTATGTATTATATGTATTATTTTTATTGTATCATTATATTTATTGTATTATGATCTGAAAAGATGCATTTGCTATTTCTGCCTTTCTGCATTTGATTTTGAGGTTTATGCTCTAACACATGATCAATTTGTGTGTAGGTTTCATATACTGCCAAGAAAAAAGTATATTCCTTTTTGTCCCCATTCAATTTTCTCCAAAGATCTATAATACTTAACTTTTCTAAACTTCTATTTATCTACTTTTCTCTTTCTTATTTATTTATTTTGTTTCAATTTATTTAGTTCTGATAGACCAAATTTGATCATCTCCTACCAGTATAATTTTGCTATCTATTCTTTCTTGTAGTTCTCTTTAACTTCTCCTCTAGGAATTTGGCTGCTATAATACTTGATGAATATATGCTTAGTATTGATATCACCACATTATCTAAACAGTGCACTCTTTAGCAAAATGTAGTTTTGTTCCTTATCTCTTTTAATTAGATCTATTTTTTGCTTTTTCTTGGTCTGATATCAAAATCACTGCCCTTGCTTTTTATTACTTCAGCTAAAGCATAATAAATTCTGCTCTGGCCTTTTACCTTTACTATGTATGTGTCACTCTGCTTTAAATGTGTTTCTTATAAACAACATATTGTTTTGACTTTTAATCTAGTCTACTATCTGCTTCCTTTCTCTGGGATACTTTGTCACAATCAATCACAGTTAAAATGACTAACTCTGTAATTTCCACCATCTTATTTTTCCCATGTGATACTTTTCTCTTTCCTTTCCCCCTTTCTTATTCTTTTCCCCTTCTACTTCTATTCTCCCTTCTATTATCCTCCACTTTTTGTCCCCTTTCCTCTCATAGTTCCATTTGTATGATATTCCCTCTTTGATCCAAAGGTGATGAGATTAATATTCAAACAATACTCATTTCCCACCCTTCTTTCCTTCAATTGTAATAGGTGGTTTTTGACTCTTCATGTGATGTAAGTTATCCCATTTTACCTCTTCTTCCAGTAAAATCCCTTTTCTAATACCTAATTTCTTTTTTTCTATCATCACAATAAAATCAAATTATACCTACATCCTCTAAGCATACCCCTAACAAAGATACAGTCTCAAGGGTTAAACATATCAATTTTCCCATGTAGGGATGGAAATGCTTTAACCTTTCAAAAATATAGGTTTTTGTTCCTTCCCTTTTAACCTTCTTATGATTTTTTTGAGTTCTCTATTTGAAAATCAAATTTTCTGTTCAGCTGGGTTTTTTTGGTTTTTTGGTGTTTTTTTTTTTGTTTGTTTGTTTGTTTTTTTAATTCAGAAATGATTGAAAATCTCCTATTTCATTGGACGTCCATCTTTTTCCCTGAAAGATAATGCTTAGTTTTGCTGGGTAGTTGATTCTTTACTGCTCCTTTGCCTTTCAAAATATCATATTCCAGGGTCTTCAGTCCTTAAATGTGGAAGCTGCTAAATCCTGGGTAATCCTAATTGTGGCTCCTAGATATTTGAATTGTTTCTTTCTGGCTGTTTGCAGTATTTTTTTCCTTGATCTGATAATTCTGGAATTTAGCTACGATATTCTTAGGAATTTTCATTTTGGGGTCTCTTTCAGGAGGTGATTGGTGGATACTTTCAATAGCTATTTAACCCTCTTTCTAGGATATTTGGGCAGTTTTTCTTGAAGATTTCTTGAAAGATGTCATCTATGTTCTTATTTCATTGAGGTTTTCAGGTAATTCAACAATTCTCAGATGCTCTCTCCTGGATCTATTTTCCAAATCAGTTGCTTTTCCAATGAAATATTTTGCATTTTAAAATTTTTTTCTTTTTGGTTTTGTTGACTGATTCCTTGATGTCTCATTGACATTTGTTCAATTTGTTCAATTTCAATTTTTAGTGAATTATTTTCTTCAGTTTTTTTTTTTAACCTTTTTTTGAATTTGGCCTATTGAACTTTTTAAAGAGCTTTGTTCATTGGATGTTTTTTGTTTGTTTTGTTTTGTTTTTTTCATTTTACCTGTTCTGAAGTTTTGTTTTTTTTCCCATTTTGTCAAATCTATTTTTAAGGAGTTATTTTCTTAAGACAATTTATGTGTTTCCTTTTCCAAAGCTCTCATTTCCTTTCCTCATTTTTATTCTCTCTTTAAAGATCCTTTTTGAATTCTTCCAAGAGAGCCTTTTGAGTTGGAGATCCACTCATATCACCCTTTGAGGCTTCACCTAAAGACATTTTGCTTTTAATAACCTTAAGTTTTGAGGTCTGTTCTTCCCTGTCTCTATAATAATTGCCTATGATTAGAGCTCTTTTTGCTTTTTTTTTTTTTTTGCTCATTTTAAAAGGTTGAGCTCTGCTCTTAGGACAAAGGGAAGATTTTCCAAATTTCCTCTAGTGGAGGAAATTTATGATGACTGACCCCAGGGGGTCAATGTTGCTGACTCCCATCCTCTGCATGTTGGGTGTGGCCAAGTCCCACTTATTATGCTGGAGTTCAGGGGCTCACTAGTTGGCTTTTGTAGTTGCATTGGAGGTCTCACAGCTAATCTGCTCATTTGCTGGCTTCTGAACAACCAATCCTGCTGTATCTTGACTAAGGGCCTTCCACTAGGTTTCCCCTCTTTATGGGGGGCTTTCTGTGCTGGGCTTCTCTGTGCTGTGCCTATGCTGGGCCATGTCCCCCATATCTAACTGAGACAGACCTTTATTGAAGTTCTTCCAAAGTATATTTTACTGGAAATTTGTTACACTACAAATATTTGTGGGTACTGTAACTATAAAACCCATTCAGAGGCTTGATCTGTTGCTGATTCTGAGGGAAGCCAGGAAGACCTGACAGAAAGACATATTTATTTTCTGTCTTCTTGGCTTCATCTTCTCTCTCCCTTCCCATTATTTTTAAACAAAAAGCAGAATTGATCACATTTCTATTTTTCTATTATTTCTATATTTCTATTTTTAGATCTTTTTCTAAAGAGATACAAAAGTTAATTAAAGAAAATAATTCCTTAAAAGTTAGAATTAGGTAAATAGAAACTAATGACTTAATAAGAGATCAAGGAAAATAAGATAAAGTTTAAAAAATAGAAGAATATGAAATATATCTCATTGAAAAAACAATTATCATTGCAAATAAACAAAAGAAAAATATTTAAGAATTGTCAGACTCTCTGAAAGTCAAAATTTAAAAAGCAGTCCACATCATATTTAAAGAAAGAACATATAAAGAAAACTAGCTTCAATACTCTAAGTCCACAGGGAATTTGGTTAAGGGGATCAGAGAAAGGGGTACAAAAGGAAGTGAGGATTAAGGGATGGGAGTGCTCAGAAGCAAATCAGTCTTTTGACAAGGGACAAGTTTAAAAAAAAAAAAAAGAAAGAAAGAAAGAGCAGTAACCATAACAGTCAAAATGAATGGGATAAGACCAACTATAAACCAGGAGTGGATCGCAGAATAGAATAGAAACAAAAATCCAATAATATGTTGTTTACAAGAGACACAACTTTCTTTACAAGAAAGACACAAAGAGTAAAAATAAAGACCTGGAATAGAATCTATATTGTCCAGTTGAAATTAAAAAAAAAAAAAAAAAAGAAAAGCAGGGGTTGTGATTATGATCTTAGAAAAAGCAAAAGCAAAAATAAGATCTCATTAAAAGAGATAAACAGAGAACCTACATTTTGTTAAAAGATACTATAGGCATTGAAGTACTATCATCAATATTTATACCAATTTTTTTTCAGATAAAGGCCTAAATTATCAAATATGTAGGGAGTAAAATTTATAAAAATAAATGCCATTTCACAATTGATACCACTTATTTATAAGAAATGACAAATGCTAAAAAGGGTGTGGGAAATAGATGCGTTAATGAACTGTTGGTAGAGTTGTGAACTGGTTCAATCATTCTCGAGAACAATTTATAACTATGCCCAAAGGGCTATAAAACTCTTTGACCCAGCAATATCTCTACAGATCTGTACCCCAAAGAGATGACTTATATGTACTAAAATATTCATAGCATTCCTTTTAATGGTGGCAAGGAATTGGAAATTTAAAGGATACCCATCAATTAGAGAATGACTAAACAAGTTGTGGTATATTATTGTGAAAGAACACTATTATGATATAAGAAAGTAATTCAGAATACTCATTATGAAAATTTCGTTTCACATCTGTAGAGGGAACTTTCATTGAATATTTAAATATGATTTTCTCACTTTCTTTATTTTTCCTTATTTTTTAATTCATGTATTAACATGAAAATGTTTTGTATGATTTCATACATATTTTTGCTTTTTCAGTTGATTTGAGAGGGATTAGAGGGAGTGAGAGAATTTGGACCTCAATTTTTTTTAATGTTAATTTTATATATAGTAATTTTTTTGGGAAAAAAAGTACTCATGAGGTAAAAATATAGATTTTTACTTTCATTACAAGTTTTGGTATTTCAACTACATTGTGATTAAAGAGGGATAGCTTGTTGATCCATTGGTTAGAATTCTGGGCCTAGAATTAGAAAGACTTTTCTTCCTGAGTTCAAATCCAACCTCAGTTACTTATTAACTGTGTGACTCTGGGTAAGTCACTTAACTCTGTTTCAATTTTCTCATCTATAAAAGATCTGGAAAAGGAAATGGTAAGACACTTCAATATCTTTGTTAAGAAATCCCCAAATAAGTTCACAGAGAATTGGACCCTACTAAAAAACAACTCAACTTAATAGACTAATTTTGTGGACTAATTTGACACTCAAAATCCTTAAAATTGCTTCTATGAGAAAATATATTATAATTAAAAACTGGTAATGAGTGTCACAAAACCTAAATATAATTCAAGAATCATTAAAAATATGCAATAATATTCTAATGGCTACAGAAATATAACCTAAATCAAGAAGATATGCATTCACATTCTGATTCTGACTCTTTCTGTATGACCATGTACAAATTCCTTAACCACTCTGAGACTTAATTTCCTTATCTATAAAATGGTGATAACGTTGTTTTTTAGTATATGTCTAGCTACACAGAGATTTTCCTGATGGAAGACACTTTGGAGTAAGCATATTCTCTGTACCAATACAAATCAGCATCCTTTTTGAATAGAGAAATTTCAATTGAAATTAATCTCTCCAAAATAACTGATGATCTCAATTTGTAAATCTAATGATCTTTTTTTCATTCTTTATTCTTGATCTCTTTGCAGCCTTTGATATTGTCAATCATTTTTTTGCCCTTATATTCTCTTTTCTTAAGGTATTTACAACACCATTCTCCCCTGATTTTCTTGTCCTCAAACCTATCACTACTTCTTACTCTTTTACTATATCTCTATCAGCAGGTTCTCACTATCCATCAGAGGCCTCCTAAATTTCTGTCCAGTGACTTCTTTTGTACTCCTTTCATACTACTTCATTTGGTATTGTTACCATCATCTGTAAATTCAATTAGCATCTCTGTATAGATTATTCTCACATCTATTTTCTTCAACCTAAATCTTTCTCCTGATATCCAGTCTTATATCTTCATCTACCAATTAGTTATCTCAAACTGTATGTTTCATAAAGATCTTAAACTCAACATGTAAAAAAAAAAAAGCCTAAACTCTATATATTTTTGTGCATAACATTTCTATCTCTAGACTTGTTGTATTTTCTATTTTTTAAAAAATAAGTATTTTCTGATATTTTTTGCTTTAATTTACATCACAATTTCCTTTAACATTCTTCATCTCCTTGAATTGTTATGACATATAAGTAAACAACAAATTGAAAAAGTTATGAAAATTTGTGTACTCAACAAAGCTTGTTGACTTTCTCAATTTGTTATTTAGTTATATGTGTACAAAGAACATTCCATAGTATATAAAAGGGAATAAAAGGAGACTTATTCTGAAATAAGGTTTATTTTTTTCTTCTTCAGGTCCTTCTTCCCTTTTAGGATAGCTCCAATTTAATGTTTATATTTATATAATCTATATTTCTTCCATTTCTTCCATTAGAATGTGAGATCCTTGAAGTCAGAGTGCTCAAGCATTCTTATTAAGTCCCTATTAGGAACTTAATAAAGGGGCTGTTAGATGGCACAGTAGATAGAGTGCTAAACATGGAGTCAGGGAAAACATCTCTTCTTAAGTTCAAATCTGGCCTTAGATTCTTACCAGTTGTGTGACCTTGGGCAAGTCACTCAATTCTTACCTTGTCTGTAAAATGAGCTGAAGAAAGAAACGGCAAACCACTCTTCCAAGAAAACCCCAAATGGGGTCACAAAGAATGGGACAAGCCTGAAAATGCCTGAAAAACAACAGTTGCCTAGATCAGTAGTGACAAATTCAAATACAAAAAAATTCCTGCAGTAGCATATTGACTTAGAAAACTACAAATTAGCATTATCTATACAGTATAGCATTTTTTTAATTTTGTTAAACATCTCTCAATTTCCTATTCATCTGGTTTATTTCATACACATTTCTAGAGTTTTCATACTTTAGAGGGGCCAGAAGTGTAACACCTCTAGAAATCAGAACCTTGTTCAGGGACCTATTAGTGAGTATCAGAAACTAGATTCAAACCCATTCTCTCCCCACTTTGTAATACTGTTTCTTAGGAACTTATAAGAAGCAAAGGAGAGCAAAAATATAAAATCATTACTATGTAAATGGTGGCCATTTTATTTATGCTTTTAGAATGGTAGGATAGATAAACACACATACTTATAAGTCAACATGTTACTGTATATGTCAGTACATGTAAACACACACATATATGTGTAACGTGCTATTGTCTCCAGAAACTGCCGATTGCTCTCTGGGAGGAGATCTGCTGTGTCAACTCAAATCTCTCGGACAGATTCTTCTTCCTGTAAAGAACCGTTGTCTCCACACAGTTGCCATTAACTCTGGTCCAGAGTAGTGACTTCCCTTCCTGCAGAGAGCTGCCTCAAGTCTGGTCCAGACAAGACACTCTCTCTCTTTGGAGTGCCTCCCTCTTTTATCCTCCCAGAGAATGGGCGTGGGATAACACAAGGGCTTCTGGGAAAAATTACTTCAACCAATGAACTTGCTCCTCCTCAGGAGTTTACAAGTAAAACTCCCAGTAAAGACCGGAACTAGAGAATTGTTAAGTACCGACTTAGCACTTAGTAAGAACCTAATATCTCATTATCTCATTAGCACTTAGTAAGAACCTAACATATATGTACATATATACACATATATTATATATTTCATAAATATTACTTGATTTCCCACAATGTGCTAAGCCCTGTATTAGATAGTAGAATGCATATAAAACATATGGAATGATAATTTATATAGATATAGATATAGATATGCTAGATATTTGTTATAGCTATATATATGTATATAGAAATATCTATAGATATTTAGTTCTATCCAGTTATATCTAGATTATCTATCATCTATGTCTAAATAGAGAGATAGATAGATAATCATAGTCTTTTTCCTCAAGAAGCTTACCTCTTTAGAGGCAGCTGTTTGGTAAAGCATATTGGACTTGGAATCAGGAAGACCAAATCTGGCCCAGATTCTGATCAGCTGTATGCCTGTAACAAATTTATTTCTACATGCATCAGTTCCCTCTTCTGGAAAAAAAAAAAAAAGGGATAATAATACTTCCCACTTAGAGCTGTTGGGTGGATCAAAAAGATAATATTGGTTGAAGTGCTTTGCAAACCTTAAATGCCTGCTTTATTATTGATTGTTGATGAAAGGGAAGAAAAGAGTATGAAACATGCAAGAAAATAATTGTGATACAAGTTAGAATATGATTATGTATACATGCTACAGATGATGTTTGGAACTTGAGATGATGTTTTTCTTATTATTTTGATTTGTTTTGTTTTTTTCTGACCCCAAGACATATTATGATTTTTTTAAGTTAAAATTTTTTATATGAGAAGTGAGTCCTCCATTAAAACAACTTACTTTTGTGAGATGAAAATAATAATAAAAAAATTGGTAAATTTAAAAGGTCCAGTGGGACCAGATAACAGAGATTTTATTGTAACTTTTTAAAAATTATATTAAGCTTCAGAACTGTGAATCTTCTTCACAAGAAAGCTGAATTTAAAACAGAAAAATAGCAAAAATATAATCAAATTGTATCTTCTCCTCTCTCCTCAATGCTAGAGGAAGTGCCCTTAAATAGGTAGATCTGGGGACACTATTGACCATCAGTCTGAGTTGTTGTAAGTGCATGCAGTGGCAACAAAGATGCTGACAAATGCAGCTTCCATCACTCAGCTGATTTGAGAAGACACAGAGTCAATAAAACAGTTCCAAAAGCTCCCCTGCTGCAAAGCTCTCATGCCCTTCAGAGTGATACCTTTGTCCTTTAGGATTCATTCAACCGCTTTAGGAATGTGATAGCCTAGGTCATAAAAATAGTACTGTGAATGCAGGAGGGTGAGGGGGGAAGCTCATTTTAACCTCAAATGAAACACACCATTTTATTCTTTCAGTATTCTGTCCTCTATTTTAATTCTTTTATATGTAAAATAAACTTTTTGAACTATTTCATCACAGTCAGATTCAGAATAAGAGATTTGGCTCACTCCCTAGTCTCCCTAATCTTTTCACTACTTGCTTTCTTGTATTCTCATTAAGAAATTCAAAATGTAATTTCTCCCCTTAATTGTCAATGAACATCATGAAAACAAAATAAACAGAAAATATCAAAACAATTTCAAATTTGCTGCAAATTCTATTTCTGCTTTAATCCAAAGGTTGAAAATTATCTTTATTGTTATTTTTTATTGTTGTTAAACAATTTGAAAGGCCACCTTTGAAGGAGATAGTATCAAATCTGCATGGACAACTTAATATTATGGATGCAATCAATGGAGGGAGCCTCAAATGAGCTCACTGTCACTAATTCACTGTATGATTTTCTAGGGTCATAGACATACAGGTAGGAGGGACCTCAAAGATCATCTTGACCAACCCTCTAATTTAACAGAAACTGAAGCTAAGGAGTTAAATGATTTGTTCAAAGTCAGAAGAGATAGTAAATATTCCTGATAGTATTTGAAAACAAGATTTCTAATTCCAAAATCAGTTCTTATAATATAGGGGATGGATGGGACAAAGGAATGACTCTAGAGTCAGAAGAGAGCTAGGTTAGAATTCCATGGATGTCTTTTAATATCTTTGTGACCCTGGTGAAATCACTTCATTCTTCTAAATTTTAGTTTACAAATTTTTTAAATGAAGGGAATATACTAGCTATACTAGCTACTTCTACCTTTAGAACTACAACCCTATGATGCAATGACTCTGGGCAAGGCATTTCATCTTCATTGTTCTCATCCTTAAAATCAAAAGACTGTTCCAGATTATTTCTTAAGTTCTGAAGTTCTACAAGTAATTACAAACAAAATAAGTTGAGGTCCTAATTTCATGTGTGAATATTATTAGAAAGAAAACAAAGCACTAGGTTGGAATCTAATGTGATAGATTTAGGAAGAGAACTAGTCTTTCAGCTATTGAAATCTGGATCCAGAGTTGAATAGGAGCAGATGGAACTGATTGCATTTTGGAAACTGTAGCAATTTTAGTGAATGTAAACTGTTCATTAGGGGCACAGAAGGGGAACAGAGAGGGAGAATAAAAAGAAAGGAAGAAAAGGGTAAGAAAGAAGAGAAAAGTTGAGGGAAAAATAAAGGAAGGGAAAGAAAATGACAGGAACAGGAAGAATACAGCTGTTAAGAGGCCTGTTGAACTTGAGGAAGCAGGTTGGTGCCTTGTAGAGTTTAGTAAATTTCAAAAATTTATTATTAGAGTAGCAAAAACTTGAACTTAACTATTTAAGAGCTGAGAAGAATGTTTTTTCCTCCACTGGTTTTATACGACATTGGATCATTCTACATTTAATTAATTTCTAAATAAATTTCTTTATGAAATGTATCAAATATGAAAATCTCTCCATTTTTATTCTTTAGATAATTATTAGTTATGCAATTTTATCCAAATCATTTAAAACTCTTTGCTTCAGTTTCCTCATCTGTCAAATGAGAATAATACTTACTCTATTTACCTCATAGGATTGCTGGGAAGAAAGGTTTCATATAGCTTAACAAACTATATAAATGTGGACAATAATTATATAATTTTTGTACATACCTCCACAAATACAAATTTTTATCTTAAACGCTTAACAGTTATTGATTTCTTCACAAATTTGGAATCATTCACTTTCTGGAAGGTAGTATAGCAGCAAACAGATGTGTAGTATGTTTAAAAAGCATTGCTCTGTATAGTTAAAAACAACATAATTCTCTCTTAGTTGAGTGAATGATCACATCACAGGTATATGAGGAGAAATTACGTAAGTGGTTTTATATTTGCCACACATATATATTACGTATGTGATTATGGACATGAATTTTCCACTGATCTTAAGTAGTTAATGTATTTCCTTAAGAAAAGGATTTACTGCTAGGGAGTGTCATAATACTTGGAAAGATAGAAACCACTAGAGATCTAGTATCTTAATATTAAAAAAAAAAAACATGGGAAACTAGAAGCTAGGGTATTTAGGTCTTCATATTTTGCTACTACCTAGTCATGTGATAATATTATTTAAACTCTAAGCCCCAGTTTTCTGATCTCATAAGGGGATAGTATTGCTGTGATGAAATGAGATAATGTTTTGAAGAACAAGAACAACAAAAAAGTTGTGTAAATTGTTTTTTTCAGTCATGTTTGACTCTATATGATCCCATTTGAGGTTTTCTTGGCAGAGGTACTAGAGTGGCTTGTCATTTCCTTCTCCAGCATATTTTACTGATAGGAAACTGAAGCAGTTAGTAAGGATCGGAGGGTATATTTGAACTCAGGGAGATGAGTCTTCCTGACTCTAAGCCTACTATTCTATCCACTGCACCATTTAGCTACCAATATAGTTGTTACATAAATGCAAAAAAAAATTACATAATTGTACTTCAAGATAATATTTTATTAGTTATGTTTTATTAGTTATATTATTTATATTTGTTATATCAATTATATTAACTATATTATGCCATGTAATTAATATTAATCATATATATTGATGCTAAAATTTTTATTAAAAGGCAAATCAATTGCAACCCACTTTAAAACTATTGATATGGTCATTCACAATTTGAATATTTGCAGTAGCATTTTGGGTAAGAGAGGTAGATCAGGAATGATACTTTAGTTCTTCATGTATTCCATTGTGGTGCCTTCCATAGGTTTTTCTATAGTGAGGGACTTGAAGCAATGTAGATAGAACATTGCCCTTGGAGTCAGGAAGATCTGAGTTCAAATTTTATTTCAGCTGTGTGACCCTAGGCAAATCATTGAACCTCTCTCATCCATCCTTAAAATGAGAGATTGAATAAGATAGTTGCACTTAACTTTTCCCCTGCAAATCTATGATTCTCTAGACAATATTATTCTGTCTGTATTGACTGTCTAGTTGTCTTTGCTCTCTGATAGTCTCATACTAGACATATTGTTTGGTTTCCCAAAATTATATTATCCTATTTCTTATAGAAGTTGTAACTCAGTATTAAGTCTTACCCTTCTGCAAATAGTCACCTTTCAAAACTCCTTCAGCCAACCTTTAATATTCTCAGAGGTAATAACATCAGCACAGAAAATTCAAAAGTCAGGGCATCACTGAATGAGATTTATTTTGCACACTTAGAACAATAAACACAAGCATTGGACCCCTTTTGTTCTCAGAATTATTCTGCATCTTCCTCTTTCTCTTAAACAATTGTATTTTCTCAAGAGTCTTAACTTTCAAATTAAAAAAAATTAAATCATAATTGTTTCCCTTCTAACTTTTCACTTTGTACAGAATCACAAAAGTCATTTTTACCATAAATTGCTTTTCAAAATATTTGTTTTTCTAACAGAAATGATTTGTTTACCTAAACTCGTAGTTGATAGAGTTCATTTATTCTCATTCATTTTCTAATCTGTGCTAAAAGTATTGGGATTAGATTAACTATAAATTAAAGACAGAAAAAGCTTTTTAGATTTAAAATAAGTCATTTACCAATCATATAATGATATAGAGCTCTGAGGTCACAAGACTTTCATTTAAATTGTGTTTTATAAAAGTTTCAGCTAACCTTGAAATTACATACAAAAATATATTTTTTCTTTTGAACATACAAAGAACTAGAATTATTTCCTTGACAGGGGTTTGTTGTTCATTTTTTCCACTACTGCTATTACCCTAAATTGTATTTTGTTATACTATTGTATTCATTTGAACTTGGCAGGAGACAGTATGCAAATCTGTGCCTGCTTCCTGTATATCAGCAAGTGAGATCTCTGAAAGGTAAGCATTATTGCTTACACTGAGGCCTCAATCAAACAATATTACAATCTAATACTGTGTAAGAAAGGATATCTTGAGAACAATTTAGGTCCTTTCAGACAAAGTGCCCATTATTAATGTGTCAAATTTATTTTTTAATTAAAATTTATTTTTCAATAGACAAAATCTATTTTTTCTTGCTCCAATGGTTCCCCAGCACATTGGGGCAAAAAGGGGGGAGAAAGAAAACCCCTGTAACAAATATGCATAGTCGAGCAAAACATATTCTCACATTGGCAGCATCTAAACTAAAATTTAATAACTATACCAGGAATGTACAAACCTTGCATTCTAGCCTGAACAAGAAGCATTTTTTTAAACAAACCTTATTCAAATTATGAAGAGAATATTTCTGCAACATGGAAAACTATTCTTTACATTTATCTGGCATGTGCTATATTTTGTTGCATTTAACTTCTTTCCTAAATCAAATTTAAAGTGCATATAGGCAATTTTCATACAAATGAAAATGAGGAGATGTGAGCCAGTAATTCTCAAAGCTTATTCTCACACAGCAAGTTCTCTTTTTTGTTGGTAAACTGGCAAAAATATATAATTAAAATTTTTTTAAGGTATCATTTCAATGCAAAGGTCACTAAGGGAACATAAAGTTACAGATTCTGCCATTGAACAGATGAAGGACATAGTCAGTGGAGAAACAATAAAAATGTTCTTCATTACAATTTGTTGTTACACAATATCAACCCTTTGTAATCCTGAAGAAAGTAAGACAACCTGTTGTTAACTATCTCTTGATCTTTAAATAATTACCATTATGGGGGCAACTAAGTAGCATAGCAAATAGAGCACCAGTCCTGAAGTCAGAAGGATCTGAGTTTAAATCTGGTCTCAAACACTTCAAATTTCCTAGCTGTGAGACCCTGGCAAGTCACTTAACCCCAATTGCCTCAGCAAACAAATAATAATAATAATGATAATAATAATAATAATTTCCATTATTGTATTTTCACATCTCAGATAAGATTGTTAGTGCCATTTTCTCCTTGGGGAAGTACATGAGAACTTTTTAGATCCTATTGTAGAAGCTAAAAGCAGGATAGCTAATACACACAAAAAAATGTTCATTAAAATGAAAATTGAGCCACTTCCAATAAGAAATTACAAGATCAGAGATGATTTAAAGTAGCTGGGATGAACTCCTGCAGGTAGAAGAGGAAAAAGGGCTAAAGACTCTGGTATTTATAATCTTTTTAGCTGAAAAAGAGGATGATTCATTGTGGACCCTGAGCAGTACAGCACTGTTTCCTCTCTGGGGAAAAATCTTAAATCAATTCTTCTAAAGATGAAAGGGGATGCATATACACACTGACATAGAAGAGAAGTGGGAGGCAATAGAATTATAAGTGGCAATACTACAGGGGACCTTTTTGTATAGGAATAGGTAATCACCATTAAATGACTAGAGCTTTGCCATTAACTTAGTTGATTAGAAAAAAAGTGCTGAGGAGCAGAGAGAATTGATGGTAAAACTTTCTCTCCTCTTATCTCTTAATGCTGTTCCCCTTCTCTTTGTCTCTTTCTCTGTTTATCCCCATCCCTCATCTCTACCCCTCTACTGTCTCTGTCTCTAATTCTAAAATTTTCTATTCCTACACTTTCTGTTTTAGTTAGTATTTTAAAGCTAATTAATTTTCTTTATGTAAAGAAAAAATTGATCTGCATTGCTTTTGGAACGAAGGCTTTTGAGTTCAAATCTTACCGGTCTTTGAGCACTTATCACTTTCAAACTTTAAGTTTCTTCATCTTTAAAATTAAGATGCTAATGGTTTCTACTTTGAAGAATTTCTATGAGGATCAAATAAAATAATATATTTAAAGTACTTTGCATACCTTAAAGTATTATATAGTCACTATTATTATTATCATTATTATCAGTATTATATACAAAGAATAATATTGGGGAGGTGGCAATGGTTGGCTTAAGTAGGAAAAATTATAGCTGTAACTCTCCTCATAACTAAGATTTTTGTCTTCACTTGGCAGCTCAAATGCTAAGCTTCTTAAACTATGAATTTCAACCTCATATGAGACTGTGGAACTGAATGGGGTGGCAAAAATTTTGGTTACAGCAAAAGGTATCAAATATTCTGCCAAAATTTAAATCTTTATATAAAAGTAAGCATATCCATCTCATTAGTATGCAAATTTGTTTTTGTCTTTAATAAATGGTAAAATTATATGCATATCAAAGAATTGTTTTAGAATAAGTTTCTTTATGATTTATTATAAGTAAATATTTGATTTGTATATCTATTTTATATGCTCTTATATCCGGGGTCATATAAAAATTTCTCAGGTAAAAAAGGTTACAAGTGGAAAAAGCTTAAGAAGTCCTGCTATAAAGCTTAATAACCTGTATTTTGAACTCCCCTCAAAAAGCAAACAAGGCAGATGTAGGGAAGCATCATTTTGTCTTTGAACAAACTTAAAGAATCATTTTAAGAATATGTGAATGATAGTCCATGGGAGTGAGTGGGATAAATTGAGTGAAGATCTCTCATAAGGACGTGGCCTCTATCCTAATTATAACTTGGCACTTTGCAATAACAAGTTGTGTTATAGCCTAAAGCTGCAGGTGTTCAATTATCTTAGATAAACATATATTTCCCTCCTGTCAACCCCCTGATCTTTTCATTAGCATTAAGTTCCTAATATGATAAAGAGTGTGTCATTGACTAGTATTCTTGGTCTCTGAAGTAGATTTCTGTGTTCAGAATGGGAGTCTGGACTCCTAACAAATGGGAAGAAGGTCCAGGAAGGTGGTGAGAGGACTTCCATGTTAGGATCTATATAAACCTCTGTTTTACAGTTTGTGCTTTGCATTCCTATACCTATACTTCTGTCTTTGGGAGCTGCCTTTTCTCACAAGATCATAATAAATCCTTTTTGCTTTTTACCGTGACAGTCTCTGATTTTAATTTGGGTAAGGGTCACTGTCCCACAAAGCTTTAGGGGCTCATTCTGGGATATTTCCTGTTTATGAGGGGTCCCTCCTGTACTAAATCCTTGGGTAGGTTCCCTCTGGAGAGTTTTCTTGTAGTCTGTGAACTTGGCTTGAAATTCCCACTCCAATCGGAGAATTTCTGAAGAGAGACACTCAGAGAAAGAAGAAACAAAAGTAAATGGAACTTTGGACAGAGTTAGGGAAGATAGAGGGTTAATTAGATTCAAGGAGATAAGCCAGTGGAGAAAAGTTTGGAATTAGTCATGTAATTGTGAGCACAACCTAAATAGACAAGAAACTGGTGAGCCAAAGGTAGGGATAGTGGGAAAGAGAATTCTAGGCAGTTAAGAATCTGTTAAGAGTTGAGTCCATAAGAGTAATTTCCCTTTTGGTAAGAACTAGTGAGCCACCTAGGTGGCTGGCGTGGAGAGACTTTAAGCTGTTAGAATTTAAGAGTGTTTCCATTTCCTTTTGGTTAAAATCAGGTAAGTTCTCCATCAAAGGGGGCAAGATATATGTACAAATGATAGAAAAAGAACAATCTGAGGTAGTTGGCTCTAAAAACATTTTTAGTGCCCCAGAAGACAGTTCTTTAGGAAATAGGTTTAAGAATTGGGATAAATACCAAAATTTATAGGAAAGGACAAAAAGAAAATGATTAAATACTGTTGTTTTGTTTGAGCAGGCACCTGCTTGGAGGAAATGTCTTCAGGCAAAATTATAGATCCCCTGAGAATTGGGTGTGGCAATAATTGAATTTTATGTAAATTTAAAGGAGCTGGTTAATACTTTTATTTTTCTTTCTTCAATTTTGTGATTTTATTTTAATATTTTTATTAAAGTTTTTTTATTTACAAAACAAATGCATGGGTAATTTTTTCAGCATTGACCCTTGCAAAACCTTTTGTTCCAAATTTTCCCTTCTTCCCCCCCACCCCTTCTCCTAGATGGCAGGTAGTCCAGTACATGTTAAATGTTGAAATACATGTTGGATCCAATATATGTATACATATTTATACAGTTATCTTCTTGCACAAGAAATATCAGATCAAGAAGGAAGTAAAAGAAAAACTGAGAAAGAAAAATTGCAAGCAAATAACAACATGAGAATGCTATATTGTGTTCCACAATCTGTTCCCATGGTTCTCTCTCTTCATCACTGCACAAGTGGAACTGGTTTGAATCATTTCAATGTTGAAGAGAGCTACTTCCATCAGAATTAACTGTCTCCCAAACCTCACTTGGGGACCACCTATCACCCCAACCATTTGCAACCTCATTCACATCCCTTTCACAAATAAATATACCTATCACAAAGGTCAGCAATAACAGAAAAACTAAAAGAAACACAGACATATGCATCTAGCAACAGAGATTGAATAGGATCAACTGAGTGAAGACCTCTCATAAGAAAGTGGCCTCAATCCATACCCTAATTATAACTTGAAACTTTGCAATAACAAGTTGTGCTATAGTCCAAAGCCACAGGTGTTCGATTATCTAAAGTAAACATACATTTTCTTCCTATCTCCTCCCATCTTTTTGTTAGCATTAGGTTTCTAATATGGTAAAGTATGTCACTGACTAATATTCTCTGCCTCTGGGATAGATTTCCATGTTCAGAATGAGAGCTCAGACTCCCAGCCAATGGGAAGCCAATAGGGCCAGGAAGGGAAATGGGAACTTCTATTTCAGGGTATATATAAACCTGTGTTTTGCAGTTTATATCTTGCTCTCCTATACCAGCACTGTTGTTGAGAGCTGCCCTTTCTTACAAGATTGTCATAAATCCTTTTTACTTTTTACCTTGAGAGTCTCTGATTTTAATTTGGGTGAAGTTTGCTGTCCCACACAAGAGCATCAGGTAATCTTTAGCTTCTGAGCATGGATAACCATGTCTAATGCCAGCCCAGTGGAAGAAGACAATTGTGATCTGTAAGAACTTAGCCATTTCTAAATAGAGTTTGGAGAAAACAAAGCCCTGCTCAGCCAAACTATGCTCTTCACAATGACACTTTTTAGTTATATTGTGCACATACTTAGAAGGGAGTTAATTCCAATATATTTGGAATGACCAAGTCTAAATTTCTTAAGAAAAGAATGTGTTCAATCAGATACAATATTTCGAACAGAAGAGAAAACCACTTCTTGCAATGAAAATATCAATGAAAAAAGGACAGAACACCATCTACATCTCATAAGACCCTTTTTGACCAGTCTTAATAGGGATGCATTAGTAATAACTATGGAAAAAGCAAGGGGACTTCTGATTGTTGTAGTTTAAAAATAATCCCTTTCTGTGTCTGTATGTGCATGTGTATGTAAGTGTTCATGTGTGAGTTGCCTATCCTTTAGACCTACTTCTTCCTTCATTTTGGCCTTTCCCTCTTGACTTACCTTTTTTGTCAGTGATTTTTTTCTCCTTCTACATATTAAACATGAGAAACGTTTAATTTCTATTGTGGAAGGTAAGAGAAATCCTGATATTGATGAAGTTATCACATTTTAGATTTTAAAATTAGAATATGCAATTAGACTGTCAACCATACCTGAACCATTCTCTAACCTGAAAGTGACCTGAGCAGGTTAACGACAGAAGAATCAGAACACAATAAGACATTTAATTAGTTTTAGAATGAGGGAAATGACACTCACTGAAGGAAGAGAATGTGAGTATTCTCTCTTTTACTACCCCTCTCTAAGAAGGACAGCTTAATATTGCTAATGCTGGGGTTGCTAAATACATGAAAGCGATTGATCCACAATATAATCATTCTTAGTTCTTGAGACAGTTCTCATGGTTGATATTTCTTGGGAAAATACAGATGTTTTTGGGTCCTGTGGGAATAATCATTATCTCAAGTCTTGGGGGCATAATTACTTGGTGGGGTCTATACCTATAGAGCCAGAGTTCTGTGATAAGAACAGGAGTATAGTACAAGGAACAGGCATTGGGAACATGTGATGGATGGCTCTGGGAAATATGGGAAATTAAATCCTTAACAACACCTGGTGTTGATCTAGGCAATATGCTTTGCCAAATATCATCCACAGTACAAAAAATTATTGGTAAACCAAGATCAGCCCACAGCCAGCTTGCTGAAATACTATTATCCTATAGAAAATGTCAAGTAGAATGGTTTCAGAAAAACTTAGAAAGACTTTTATGAACTAATGTGGTGTAAAGTTAGCAGAATCAAAAGAATAATGTACATAATAATAGCAATATTGTACAGTGAACAACTGGGTGACTTAACTATTCTTGGAAATACAAGGATCCAAGATAATTCTGAAGTACTTATGAAAAATACCATCCACCTCCAGAGAAAGAACTGATGTAATGTGGATGCAGATCAAAGCATACTTTTTAAATTTAATTTTTAATTTTTATTTTTTGATCTTTGTTTTCTTTTGTAATATGATAAATTTGGAAATATGTCTTGCATGGCTGCCCATGTATAATCAATATCAGTTTTCTTGTCTTCTCAAAGAGGGAAGGAGAAGAGGGAGAGGATTTTGGATTCAATATTTTAAAAAAAGAATGTTCAAAATTATTTAAATATGTAAATATGCAGAGTGAGAAAGTGTAGATAAGTTAGAATCTGAATCAGTGTCAGGAGAATCTGTGCCATTAAGATTTTTAAGCCAAATTATTCATAAAAATATTTTCAAGGCAACCCACAATCATATTGCTAATCATTTAAACTATATGATAACAGTAAATGTTTTATTGCCAAAAATGTAGAGTTTAGGGTCGAGTGTTAAATGCCTTAGCATATGAGTATAACAAAGATTTCTAAATGCATTCATAATTTAGTGAATAATGTTAACAAATAAAAAGCTCATGGATCCTATTTTTTCTGTCCCTCTCTATGACTTCACTTTGTCACCATTATATTTTATTCTATATCATGAGAGTTGGGAGCATTTCATATTCTTTCCTTAGACTAGAGGCTACTGGTAGTCAGAGGATGCATCACAGCCACCCACATTTCTACTGTCCTCTAAGTTTTATGAAATATTCTCTTTAAGTCAGTATGGTGAACTATAAGTTTCAGAAAATTTAAATGATTTAAATATTTAAATTTACACGATGATTTGGTATCACTACAGGCAAGCTTTGAAAATGGATTTCTAATTCCAAGGCCAGAGCTCTTTCCATGGATTACCCTGCCTTTCATATTCAGGGACTGTACCATTTTACATCTCTCTATCCTTAGCATTTAGCACAAGATTAGACATATACATGCTTAATGGATATTTGCTAATTAAAATCCAAATTCTCCCAGGAAATTTTACTCTGTTAATCTTATCATTAGCTAAACAGAGATATTAACTATTTCACATTTCTCCTTTACTGAGTACAACCTGATTAGCACCAAGGGGGTGAGGAAGCATTTTAGAAAGGTGGAGGAGAAAGTCAGTAAATTTCAAGCTCTCCAGATTTTCCCCACAAACAACATATTTGTGCCTCAGGGGAACATACACTTGTGAGAAACAAAGAAGACTTGGGGCAGAACAGGACAGCAAGGGACAACCCAATAAGATTTGGAAAAAAAAAAAAGACCCTAAGGGTTAACCTGTGTGAAGTACAAATACCTCTGGGCTAGCTCCACAGAAACAGCAAGTGCAGAGTTCTGGAGCTTGCTGGGTCCAGCTGGACCCTCAGCAGGAACCACAGAAACTTTTGCCTCTTGGACAGTGTGCAGCCAAAGGTCTGAGTCTGACAAGATTAAGGGAACCTCTGCTGATTAGGAACACCAGGCCCAGCTGTGCTGCAGAGACATGGCCCTGGGCAAGAAAGAATCAATACACCTGGTGAGGCAGGGACATTAGCTGCAGACACTTTAGTTTGGGTTTCCAGGTCAGAGGTAAGAGCTGAAGTGAAAACAGAGGCACCATCCTCCCCACCTCATGATTAGAGGCACTTACACTAATACTTCTCATTAAAAATAATAAGGAACAAATAAAGAATAAATAATCCAATCATAGAAACTTACTATGGGAATAGGGAAGACTGGAGTTCATTTTCTTTCTTTCTTTTTTTTTTTTATTAATAGTTTCTTATTTACCAGACATTTGCATGGGTAATTTTACAACATTGACAGTTGCCAAACCCTTTGTTCCAATCTCTCCCCTCCCCCCTCCAGATGGCAGGTCGACCAATACATGTCAAATATGTTAGAGTATAAATTAAATACCATATATGTATACATGACCAAACAGTTGTTTTGTTGAACAAAAAGAATCGGATTCTGAAACAGAGCACATCTAGCCTGTGAAGGAAATCCAAAATGCAGGCAGACAAAATCAGAGGGATTGGAAATTCTATGTAGTGGTTCATAATCATTTCCCAGAGTTCTTTCGCTGGGTGTAGCTGGTTCTGTTCATTACTGCTCTATTGGAACTGATTTGGTTCATCTCATTGTTGAAGATGGCCACGTCCATCAGAATTGATCATCATACAGTACTGTTGTTGAAGTAAATAATGATTTCCTGGTCCTGTTCATTTTACTCAGCATCAGTTCATGTAAGTCTCTCCAGGCCTTTCTGAAATCATCCTGTTGGTCATTTCTTACAGAACAATATTATTCCATACTATTCATATACCACAATTTATTCAGCCAATCTCCAATTGATGGGCATCCATGTAGTTTCCAGTTTCTGGCCACCACAAAGAGGGCTGCCACAAACATTCTTGCACATACAGGTCCCTTTCCCTTCTTTAAGATCTCTTTGGGATACAAACCCAGTAACAACACTGCTGGCTCAAAGGGTATGCACAGTTTGATAACTTTTTGAGCGTAGTTCCAAATTGCTCTCCAGAATGGCTGGATGTATTCAAGTTCCACCAACAATGTATCAGTGTCCCTGTTTTCCCACATTCCCTCCAACATTCTGCATTACCTTTCCCTGTCATTCTAGCCAATCTGACAGGTGTATAGTGGTATCTCAGAGTTGTCTTAATTTGCATTTCTCTGATTAATAATGATTTGGAGCATCTTTTCATATGACTATAAATAGTTTCAATTTCTTTATCTGAGAATTGTCTGTTCATATCCTTTGAGCATTTATCAATTGGAGATTGGCTTGATTTCTTATATATTAGAGTTAATTCTCTATATATTTTGGAAATGAAGCCTTTATCTGAACCTTTGACTGTAAAAATGTTTTCCCAGTTTATTGTTTCCCTTCTAATCTTATCTGCATTGATTTTGTTTGTACAAAAACTTTTCAAATTGATATAAACAAAGCTTTCTACTGTGTGATCAATAATGATCTCTAGTTCCTCCTTGGACATGAATTCATTCCTCTTCCCCAGGTCCGAGAGGTAAACTATACTATGTTGGAGTTCATTTTCAAAAGAGGACAGTGAAGTAAAAAAAAAAAAAATCTCTTCTACCACAAAGAGCAAAATTGCCTTCCTAGAAACAATGTATAGAAGAACCCTCCCCCCAAAAAAAGACTTTAAAAACAAAATGAGAAACATTGAGGCAAAACTAAAAAAAAAAAAAAAAGAAAAAAAAAAAAAGAAAATTCAAGAAAAACAAGATGATTATGAAAAAAATGTTAACCAACTAAAAAAAGGAGATAGAGTCTTAAAAAAGAAAATAATTCTTTAAAATTTAGAATTGGGCAAGGGGGAAACCAGTGAAGGCATAAGAGACAAAGAAATAAAACCAAATATGATGAAAAAAAGGACATAATGTGAAATATCTTTTAAGAAAAACAATAGATCTAGAGTACAGATCAAGAAGAGAAAATATAAGAATAATTGAACACAATAATGCAAGAAAATACAAGAAAATTGTCCTGAAATGATAGAATAGAAGGGAAAAGTAGAAGAAATCCACTGATCACCACCTTAAAGAGATATTTTGTAGGAAACATGTAGGAATATTATTGCCAAATTTTGAAACCCCTAGATAAAACAGAAAATTTGCAAGAAACAAGAAAAAAAAACAATTCAAATATGCTAAAGTTACAATTAGAATTGTACAGAATTTATCAGTAGCTACAATAAAAGACTACAGGTTCTAGAACTGATCTGCATTCAAAAGAACTAGGTCTGCAGCTAAAAATATATCCAGCAAAATTATCCACAATATTAGATGAAAAAAAAAATAAATGGAAATTCAATGAACTTGCAGATTTTCAAGACTTTGTCTTAACCAAACCTAAACTTAATGGAAAATTTAACATGTAAGAGCCAGTATCAAAGATTAATTTCAAAAAACTTAACATGGACAAATTATGATTTTTTTTTACATGGAAATGTATAGCATATGTTTAAGATTGACATTAGTAATTGGATAGCTCAAAAGACATATTGGGACAGAGTTGAGTATGATCTGACTCTAAAAAGCAAGATTGTCTAGGAGAAGGTAAAATTAGTAATTATGTTATGTGAATGAGGTACAGAGAAAGAATAGACATAGAGGCGTTGGGGGCAGGGAAGATGGCTCATAGAACTAAAAATCTATTCACATTGGGAATGAATTAAATAGACAACACTACATATAAACCATGAAGGGATACAGCATCCTCCAAATTCTATAAAGATATGAGGGGGAGAGAATAGGATAAGGTGGGATATAGAAGAAAATGTAGATTTATGGCAGTGGGACAAGGTGTGTAAATTAATGGACAAAAGATAACATGGGATATAAAAGGGTGTATAGAGTTGTGCTAGTAGGATAAATAGATTAATGGGAAAAGCATAAAGTAGAGGGAAGGATGGCATAAAATATGGTGAAGTACTAAAGAGTTTTTAGAGTAATAAGAGTGGCATAAAGTGGTTAGATTAATGGGAATGGGTTGAAGAGGGAAAGAAAGGGTAGGGAGAGAAGATAAAAAAGGGGTCCATGGGTCAGGAGAGATTAAGTAATAGCAAAACAAGTTAAGGAGCATAATTAAAGTAAGAGTTGCAGGGAATACAATACTACTAAATCAGGAATAGAATTTATCAGAAAAAAAAAAAGGAGAGCTAATAATCATTGATCTTAGACAAAGACAAACTTAAAGATTTAATCAAGAAAAAATATACAATTAATATTAATTAGCCATATTAAAGCCATATTAATATTGTTTTATTATTAAATTTAATTTAATAATAATAATAATAATAATATTTATTATTATTAAAGCCATATTAATATTGTTTTAGATGGATGTTATATGTGGGTAAATGTATGTATACACACATATCTGTGTTTAATTGTAGTCTTCTTGGGGAAAGTGGAGGGGATGAAAGGGGGGAAAAGAAAAAAAATTAAAAGTACACAGCAGAGAACAAAATCATATACAAGGAAACAAAGGAAAATATGGATACTCATGAATAGAATCCCTTCGATTATTATATATGCTTTCTTGAAAAGGAAATTTATTGCTATATATTTTTAATCCTTCCTGAGGGAAGCTGGGTACACGGCAATGTTCTTTGTTTTATTTTGTTTTATTGTCCTTTTTTGTCATTCTTTTTCCATTCTATTATTTACATTCAGTTCAATTAAAAAAAAATTAAATAACAAGAACAAAACTACTAAGTGAGCAGATAAATGATATACAAGATAGAACCCCAGGCCTGAAGAGAGGAAGAATTGATTTCAAATCCAGCCTTTCAAACTCCCTGGCTATATGACTTGCCTTAGCATGTCACTTATCGTATGTCTGCCTCAGTTTCCTCTTTTGTAAAATAAGAAAAATAATAGTATCCATTTCCCATCGATGTTGTGGGAGAGAGTATTTTATAAAATGCTTAGCACAGTGTCTGGCATAGAAGTAGTGCTTAATAAATGTTAATTCCCTATCCAATCATCTCCTCTTCAGTGATTTTCCATGTGTTTCTACTTGAGTGATCTGCTGTTTTTTTCTACTGCCACTACTGCTATTATTTCTATGAGAACTACTACTGTCATGTTTTTATATGCCTAGAAAGAGGAGGGAGGAAGATGCCAGCTACCAAGGACAGTATGATCTCACAAGGACTTTTACCAAAGGAAAATAGACAAGGTTCTTCCCTGATTTCCCTTCACTGATCCTTCAGATTTGAGAGGCCTGGCAAGTTGGATAACTATGGCATTGGATTGCTCAAAATATCTAGAATTCTGGCTGTCCAGTCAATTGGAATTATCTTTTTAGCAGACAAGAAACAGAAGACAAGGAGGAATTATAGGCTCCTGTTCTGGGGCTCATGCACGTGTTTATGCTTCTGTATGTGTATGTGTGGATTGGGGGGGGGGGAGGAGAGGGAAATGAGATGAAGAAAAAACTCCTGGATTACACATCCTCATAAATAATCCCTAACACAAAAACCCCTCCCACCACTGACTCTCATCCTTATTGGCTGAGGGCCTTACATTGTAAACTTGGGAACTCCCCAGCCAATAAGTATATACCTTTCCATATTTCATTGAGGTAGGAAGGAAATAATGTCATGGAAGAATAGTAGGAAAGGGAAGTAGGTATGTTCTTGGGTGTTGGTTAGTACCTAGGCTAACTCTGGGGTAGGTGAAAACTTACTTGATTTTCACATTAGAAATAATACTCTTGACACTGAAAATCAGATTCAAGAAAAATTTATTAAAGAAGAATCTTAAGGAATTATCTTAATGTTTCTGGCCAGAAGTGGGCCCCACTCCTTTTTGGGAAGAGGGCACTGAGTACAGAAATGGGGGAAATTTTATACTTGCTCAAGTGATGCAACTCCTCCCTTCAGAGAACGAATTGATCTGTCTTTCTGATATACCCACTACATGTTTCCCCTTAATAGGTATAAAACATGTCTCTCCCCCTCTCCCCCATATATCACATGTTAAAAAATAGTGAAAACTTCTTCTCTGGAGTGTGTTGTTTAATATTCAATTAGCCTATTAAGCAGACACAATAGTGATTTGTCTAAGTCAGGTCATTGACCCCAACTAGTTTGGAATGGATAGGCTATTATCTTAAATTTGTGGTTTTCTCAAAACCATAAGACTCTTTCTGATTGGTTGAATCCACTTGTGTCTTCCTAGCCCCCCCAGTTTCTTATTTGTTCAAGGCTTCTGTTGATCACTTAATTGTTCTGTGAATCTTAATCTTCCTTAATCTCTCACATTCTGAAAACATCTAGGTCATTGGTACCCACTATTCCAATCCCATATTACCTCAAGGTTTGCAATACTGTGGAAACCCAACATTTCAGCATTTCTCATAAGATCTCACTCCATCTCATTAATATCCTATATGTATATATATCATATATAATCCTATATATACTTAGTGCTATTTACATAGTACATTTGTATCAGGCTATTCTCAAATTCTTTTTGTTGTGCCACAATTCTCTTTTAATGTCCTGACCCAGTTTCCCTAATTGTCCTATTCAGTTACTCTGCTTTGGATTATAACCATTCCTTTTTAATGTTAGGATGAAGGTTTTATATCTTAGACCTTATGATATACTTATTCCCTCTTAATGTTTGATGGGATAAAGGTCTTTCTCCATTTTAGACATCATTAGAATATTAGAATTATATTAGAATATCAAGAGCTTCTCCAGTACTTCCCTCCATTATGTCATTTTAGGTGCCTGCTTCCATTATGTCATCCTCATCCTAGGTTCCTCCCCCCATTAGGTCATCCCCATTCAGGTACCTCCCCCATTATGTTATTGTTCTTGTTAACCTATAAAAAATCTTGTATATCTGACATTGGTGCTGGATTCTTTGAGACAATAGTCTCTTTCAGCCCTGGGACCAATCATGGATCCATTGGTCCCAGTAAATCTCTCCATTTAATAAATTCTATATAGAATACGCTCTAATCTCTGTCTTGCTCAGTTTCTCCGGCATTACATTTTGACCTTTCTTGTAGCTAGTGTCCTGTATATACAAAATATATAATTGTAGTTAAAAGAAAATTGTTGCTGATGAATCTCCTTTTATTTGGGCAATGTTGATTGATTATGGAAGAATTTGAACCTTTAAACATCTCATTAGCAATGTTTTCTGAGTTAACCAAGTTAGACTAAAGAAAAAAATAGAAGTTTTAGGCAAGTTTTTCTCAGATGTTTGCACATGTTTAAAGGGTGAATATTATAAAGTTCCCTTTTTTATTAAGTTTGAATTTGAGTAACCAGTGATTTGTAAAATCTTATTAATATAAGAATTTATTAATTAAAAATTGTATTACTTTAGACAAAGGTTAAATTGAAGACTTTTATAAGGAAATAATATTTTTAAAAGATGTTTTGTTTTCTTAAAAATTATCAACTTCATTAAAATAATTTGATATTAATAAATCTTCCTTGCATTAAAATAGGTCTGAAAATCCATTACTTAAAATATTACTTAAATCCATTACTTAAGCCTAGTTAATTACTATATGTATCCCCAAAATAACAAAACAGCAATTTTAAAAATTCTGCAATTCCAAGTCTTCACAAATCCAGATTCATTGCACCTTTACTAACTTACATTAGGATTTATTTGTAACTTATCTGTGTTCCTGAATAAGGCCAATTAAAAGAAATAAGCCAGTATTTGTATAAAATATTTTTGAAGTAAACTATTTCCTATATCTTTAGCTATGTTTCTGAATTGTTAGAATTTTCAGTTCCAAAAGGAAAGTGTAAAATGGCTTTTAAAATGACTATGCTCGACTTTGTTCATGTCTGAGTTTTTAAAAGAAACAATTTGTAATTAAATGTCTCATTTCATGTTTTCTTGTAGGCTTTTAATTGTTTTAAAAGTCATTATTGCACTTAATAATAGTGACTTATAAAGGTTTGCAACTATCTGACTTTATTATTCATGTGTTGATTACTAATTGGTGGATTATCTAGGGTGCTTTGCTGTTTCATCTACCTAATAATTTAACTTTAAGCTCATTTGTTGTTTTTGTTGGTGTGGTTGTTATTCATCCTTTGTTCTCAAAGATGAACAATGACATCACAAAGGTTGTGTCTTGACTTGGGCATAAATAAGGTAAGAGTGGAACAGAGCTATAAAAAGTTGTCAACCTCACTTTGAAGTCCAGTGGCTAGATAAAGGACCTTGGTCTTTCATAGTTTGCAACAGCAAATTAAATCAAATTCAAGTTAGTAAGTTTCTTGTTAGTTTATGTAAAAAAGGATGATATAATTAAAATTATATGATAGGATTTAGATGTAACTACTATATAATACCTTAAATGTTTCTTTATATGGTACAGATTAGAAATCATTACATTACATCTCTTTGTGTTCCCTGGGCTCTATGCCTCCCATAGCCACAACTCCTGTGAAAATTTTCAAGGATTTGGGTTAGAGAAAGGATGGCTTCAGAATGAGGCAAGACTCATTAGAGCCTTTTGCCTGGCCCCAAATCCTAATACCCTTCTACTTATAATGCAAAAGTAAAAAATATGCAATGGTTTATAACATTTCATACTTCATACTTCACAGTGACAGTTATGAATTTAAACTACTAGACTATTTCCTAATATTATTAATGTGAAATTCATTTATCTTAATGTGGCTCTACTTACAGTGTATATATCTCCTTCCCTGTCTCTCAGGGTCTGTTTCTCAAACTAAATGAATAAACAGTAACACAAATACATATATGTTTATTTCTATCTTTAATGAAATGTTTTTTGCCTTTCTAAATTATAAAGATTACAAGTTTAAAGGCCACTTATGATGGAATATATGATTTTCTGTAAGATAAATAAAAATTCATTTGGTTGATTGATAATATCACCTGACTGGTAATGTATGGTTACATGTTTCAAATCTATGTGTATATTGTGAAACTTGATAACATCATCACTGTTAGAAAAATGACTTCTCCTGTGATTTAGATTCTATTATTCAGTTGTGACCTCATTTGGAGTTTTCTTAGCAAAGATATTGGAGTGGTTTGCCATTTCCATCTTCAGTTCATTTTACAGATGAAAAAACTGAAGCAAACAAGGTTAAGTGAATTTGTTTAGGGTCACTCAGCTAGTAAATATCTGAGGCCAGATTTGGATGCAGACAGATGAGTCTTCCTAACTTCAGGTCTGGCATCTTTGGGTCACCTAACAGTCTATAATTCAGATCCTGTTACATTATAAATTCAGCTGTTGAACAGCTGTTTAAAAGCTGCTAAATATTTCATTGGGGATATTCTATTTCATTAGGATTACAATACTAGTTTCAAAGTTTTCTTAGATTGTTTTATCTGATAAGTTGTTTGAGACTTGCTATTTGGGTTTGGTTAATAAGGTCTTATCAGTTTTGCTGGTGGTATGGTATGAGATTCAGCAATGAGAATTGCAGTACTGTAGCTGGAATCTTGTCTCAACTTTTAGAATTTGAAGAATTAGATCTTTCTAGAATGAGGAAATTTACATGTTTATTTACCTTGAAAAGTAAATGTACTTATATTTATTTTGAGGGCTAGTATGTGGATGCATTGGATAAAGTATGGGCCTGAATTCAGGAAAATTCATCTTCCTGAGTTTAACTATGGCCTCAGATACTTGACCTGCTATGTGACTCTCAGTAAGTCACAAACCTTTTCCCCTCATTTTCCTGATCTATAAAATGAGCTGGAGAAGGCAGTGACAAACTACTTCAGTATATTTGCCAAGAAAACCCCAAATGGGGTCACAAAGCGTCTGAAGTGACTGAACATTAACAAAATACATTTAGCTATATTAAAGTCACACCTTAACTTGGTATCAAAATCTCTAAGCTTGCAGTACTCAACAATCTTCTTGAGATATGGAATGTGACTACCAAGAGAACCTAAAAGTATCTTGTGGCACTAATTTCTGGAGTTTCAAGTTATAATAAACCTTTCGTTTTATTAATGAGGGGAAAGGGTGGCTTTTCAGGTATTTTGACCTAACATATTAGTCCTTCCATGTCTTTCTACTCTGCTCAAAGTGTTCCAAGATATTAAATCTTTTATTGCTAATCATTCAATGAGCACAACATAAGAGTAGTAATGCTTATATCCAGCTTTAAGTTACTAGTGAAACATTGCTATGTAAGCTTAAGTTTTGGGGGACTTTTAATTGATATTAATCTGAGTTTGAATTCAGGTGTGATTGACAAGTAATTGAGTCATACATAATGTCAATAGACTAATGAGAATACTATCTTTGAGCAGTTATCTGCTCAAAGTATGTCCCTAGGAAATAATAGTTAGTAAGAATGACTTTGGAATATTGTCAGGAACATCTTGACTTATTTCCCATATGAGTCATTTTCCTAGCTATTTTATTTTGAGTCTGGCAATGCTAACCTGTCCTTACAATTGGCTGTCTATATGAATATAATTTTTGCCTAGAATAGACACAAATCTTTCTTGTCTAGAATTAACACAGATATTTTTAAAGAGCAAATTTCTATAGTTGTGGCAGGTGGTCATTAGAAGATATGAGAACAATATCTATTTTAGTTTTTAATGGATTAATACTGGAACACATCTAAATTACTATAATAGAATCCAATGAGAGCTTAACTTTTCAATCTAAAGTTATAATTATTTCCCTACCCTAAATAACTAAGTTAAAGATTTCTGAGGCTTATTATCTGCCTGCTGGTATTATATTCATGTGTAAGATTAAGTCCTTGAAATAAAACAAGCAAAAGCTTGATTTACATGAAATAAAATTACATGAGAGCCTAGTCTCTAAAGTATGTAATATATACTTTATTTGAATATAGTGAATAGAGTTTACTATAAACAACTTGTTTGTTCTTTGTATACAAATTGGAATTAGTTACAATTGGAGTAAAATATATACCTCTTAAGTAAATTCATTTGTATAATCATTGAACCTAGGCATAAAAGTCACCTATTTACAAGAGTATTATTACCTATGTGTCCATCCTCCTGAGGCAGGAATTAATTGGAATAGAAATTTTTGAGAAAACAGCAAGATCAGGTGATTGTATATGTCAATGTCAATGATTCTAATGGGATATATAGGTCTTGGACATGTTCAAAGAATTTTTTCAAAGACAAAGTATATTCTAATTAAAAGTTCTAAAAATTGGGTTCAAAATTTTACATTTTCGATTATATTTTTCACCCTCTCCACAAATCAGGCATTTGAAAATGTTTTGTTAGGTCCTGATTTCTCAGTTTTTATTTGAATTTCTTAAATATATCAATATGATGATTTGTTAACATGACATAGGACAGTTACAGATAATAAAATTGAAATTTTTCCTTTTCTCTTTGTGGGGCTTGAATTTGAGCAGAAGACTCAAATGAAAGCCAGTTTAAAAGTGTAAGATGATAGCTGAGTCCATGTTGATAAATATTAAATCTTTAACCAAAAGCGTTCATTTTAAAAGTCAGATTCTCATAGATTTA
Source organism: Sminthopsis crassicaudata (assembly GCF_048593235.1). Lineage (NCBI taxonomy): Eukaryota > Metazoa > Chordata > Mammalia > Dasyuromorphia > Dasyuridae > Sminthopsis > Sminthopsis crassicaudata. The sequence continues at coordinate 112,736,370 of NC_133622.1, forward strand.
TTTGTTTATAGAGTCTTCCCTTATCCTATTGTTGACAGCATCTATTTAAAATTTCGGTAAAGGTAGAAACCGGTAGGGGAATGTAAAAACTTAAATTCTCCAGAGTCTAAAGTTAATAACAGATTGGAGTCATAAGGTTTCAGCTAATTTTCAACATATGTTGGCTGTCTGCCTTAGTTTCCTCATTTGTAAAATAAGGATAATAATAAGACCTACTTCCCACTGATGTTGTGGGAATCAAATTGAGAGAGATTTGGAAAGTGCTAAAAACAGTATCTGGCATATAATAGATGCTTAATAAATGTTTATTTGCTGACCCTCTTCAGTGATTTCCTTTCTATGGGCAACTCTTTCCTCCTTTTGAGAGGCCTACTGTTGCTTTTTCTACTGTCAATACTATTACTTCTAGGAGCCAGAGTCCTGCTTTTGTGCCCAGGAATGGGAGATGGGAAGATGCCAGCTGTCAAGGGCATCTGTGACCTCACAAAGATTTTTACCAAAGGAAAGTAAACAATCTATATTTGCATATAGATTCCCTCCACTACCGTTCAGATCTGAGAGGCCCTGGAGAAAGGATAACTGAGGCTTATAGGGATTGCCAATACCTTAGTATATCTCAATTGGCTCTTCAGTCAATTGAAAGTATCCTTGTAGTAGACAAGAAAAGAGGACTAGGAGAAATTATAGAGACCTGTTCTGAAGTGTGTGAGGGAAGGAATGAGGTCAAGAGAGGAGAAAGTCCAAGAATTACATCTCCCCGAAGATATATTACTTGTGCTATATATAATTTTGAATACTTTAAAATTTGTAAGTGAAGATAATACAAAACTCTCCCAGTATTAGGTGATCATTGTCTTTAATAGACAAATAAGTGTGAATTTCTGAAGAACAAGCAAGACAAAGGGAATTGGTGTATGCTAGGTGAGGAATGAGAACTTTTGTGAGACAACATTAGCTAGCCATGACTGTGGAATGGCACAAGAGTTCTATAGGCTTTCTTTAATAGAGAAGCTAGAGGGAGACCATAACAAAAGGGAAGAAGGAATTCCTGAGAACAAAGGCAAGAGAAAGGGTTTATAAAGACAACATAAAAAAAAAATCATTGAAGGAATGAAAATCACTAGACAAAGACTGTAGGAATCACCTGACAGACCAATGTCCTGATAGTTTAGGTGCAATTTTAAAACAAAATAATACATTCAAAGATCATCCAAGAGTTGATAAGAAGAGATTTGTTTAGCCAAAAACAGGAAAAATCTTCAAGAAGGTTATATACAGAAAATACCTTGAGTTGATTTAGTAAGGGAGTGAATCTTGCTTTAGCTGCCCATGCTGGTCCACCAATCAAGCATCAGAACGCTCCCCTGGAATGTCTTGTGGCTTCCTTGTTTTTAGGTTATCAGAAAGTTATACCAACATCTTTAGTCCCCTGGATTTATTAATACTAGGATGATCTCAATATCTCTTAAGGGGAAATTGGTCTAATTTATATGAAGAGAGGGATTAGGTTATTGCCCCTCCTAAAAGGACACTAATTTCTAGTTCTAGTTGCACAACTGACTGTTTGAATCAAACTGCACCTCTTATTCCCAACTTTTCCATATACCTCACCTGCTGTTCTTTATGTATATTGGATCCCATTCAAAGGCCCAAGGTTATAGAGAACTCCAGGTATTTGAAGCCATGAAAAGATGACCTTTGTCCAATGTGTTCCCTTTGAGAGTTTCAAGGAATCAACATTTGCCAGGGCCCCAAAGTCTCAAAGTTTTTAAAATATTGAATGAAAGAGATTTGCATGCTAAGTGTAATTTTTGGAGGATAATTAGAATGAAATTAATTAAATAGAAATTATTAATTTTGCTTCATGATGTTGTTACAAGTCATTCTGGGATAGACAAAACTTTTTTGTGTGAATAAGAATGCTTTGAACACTTCTTTGAAAGAATAGGGGAAACATAGATGTGAACAATCAATGACTTCTAACTCAAACTGAGTCAGTCACTGAAAAATGTGTGCTGTCAAAGTTTATTAGTTCTTCATGTTAAAAATATCTCTCAACTAATGCTAATTAGTTTATTCTGTCCTTCACTTATCTTGGTACAGTTTATCCCTGAGACTTCCACTTAGAATCTTCAGTAACATTATTGAGCCACAGTTCTCTTTTAATGTCCTGACCCAGTTTGTCCTATTCAGTTACTCTGCCTCAGGTTATAACCCTTCCCTCTTAATGTTTGATAGGATAAAGGTCTTTATCCATTTTAGATATCATTAGAATATCAGGAGCCTCTCCAGTACCTCCCTCCATTAAGCCTGCCTCCCTTATGTCATCTTCATCCTAGGTTCTTCCTCCCATTAAGTCATCCCCATCCAGGTACCTCCTCCATTATGCCATTGTTCTTGTAACCCTATAAAAGACTCTTATAGCTGACATTCACTGCTGGATCCATGGTTTGGTCCCTGTAAATCTCTCCCATTTAGTAAATTATTAAATACGCTCTAATTTCTATCTTGCTCTGTTTCTCCCACATTATATTTTAGAGGCTTCCCAGTGAGATGTTAGAAAATGAGCAGGATTAGAGATAATAGACTTTTGGTTCTCTGTTTTAAGGCCTCAGGGTAGCTGGGAATCTGAATTCTTGGCCTGGAGAGGCCGGCCCCCCTGGATTTTTTTCCCCACAGCCTCTGTGAAAGAGAGCAGTTTCTAGCCACAACAGCCTGACAGTAGACAGCCCCATTTTGGCCACAGGACAGTCAGTCTGTTTGGGTACCTTTGGGGTACCATCTGGTTAAGTCTTAAGACCTGTTCTGTTCTGTATGCTAGCATCTGGATTCCCATAATTATGAAATGCTGACGGGCATAAATTCTAAGAGTAGGGTCTTCTGGATGCAGTGGACCCTACCTGAGTGTCTTAAGACACATCTGGTTCTGTGTGCCAGTTGGCACAACTCTGGGCATTCCAGATATAAATCTTGGTGTCTTTCTTTAAGACACCATCTGGCTAAAAAAAAAAAAAAAAAAAAAAAAGGCTCCATTTGGATTATAGGAGGGAAGACTCTGGCGCTGACAACTTCCCTCAAGGCTATTCTTTCAGATAGTCCCTTGTCTGTGTGTTAAATGTTTTGACTGCACAGTCTATGTGTGCCCTGTGTTCTGTGTGATTTGTTTGTCTGCTTTGTTAATTTAAGAGATCTTTTAAATTTAAAAACAATGATCAAGAAATTTGGGAATTGGTTATTTCAATGTAGCAACTGTGCTTAGTATAATTACTTCTGAACTGGAGAAAATATTTGATTGTCAGCATGCCACACTACACCCATCCCTCTCCCTGGACTGAGCATCTCTGCCCATCTTCAGCAGAAAGCAGTTTTTGAGAACCATCGATCCTGCTCCTGACGTAATTTGCACTGATGGGGAAGTGGGGAAGTGGTTGAATTGTTAAAAACTATTATTGTGTTTTAAGACTTGGGATGTAAATTGTTAAACTATCGCTGTTATGTTTGAGGGATTTTTAGTCTGTTATATATATATGTATAGGAATTTTGATTCACTCTTGGGATTTATATGTGGAATGGTTATTTGACAATTCCCTTCCATAAGACAAAAAGGGAGGAAGACATAGGAAATTGGGGAATCTGGTGTATTTTCTTAAGCACTTCTGCCCTACCCCCTATCTTACTAGTTCAGATTTAATTGGAAGTCCTTTAAAAAGTCCTTTTTCTTTTTTACTCCTTGCTTAAATTTACTGGACTATGATTTGCTGGTTATGTTTTAACTTTGAAATCCCTTATTCTGTTGGAATTGCCCTGGTAGATTCAAGTTTTGGGGATTCTTTTTTAGAAATAACCAGAAATCAGATACCTGTCTTGGGACTTGGCAGTCTCTTTGTCCAAGTTATTCCACTGACATTCTTAGCTTTTTATTTTTCCAGATGAATTTTCTTGTCTTTTTTTTTGGTAGCCCTAATTCCTTGGTAGTTTGAATGGTAAGACACTTAATTAGTAAATTAATTTAGGTAGTATTATCATTTTTATGATGCTGTTTTGGCTTCCACATGAACAATTAGTATTTCTCTAATGATTTCTATTTGTCTTTTCATATGAAGAGTGTTTTGTGATTGTGACCAGGATCAATTATATAGTAATACTTTATATTTATTAGATTCACTAATATAATAAAAAAAAAGGAAAATGATAAATATTTGATGGGATGTAGGAAAACATCGTATCATTGCACTCTTAGTGGAACTGTGAACCAATCCAACCATCCTGGAAAGCAATTTGGAATTATGTTCAGAAAGCTATCAAACTTTACAAATTTTTTGACCCAGTAATACCACTACTAGGGCTATATTCTCTGGAGATTAAAGAAAGAGAAAAATGAAAGAATATCCATTAATTGGGGAATGATTGAACAAGTTGCAACATGTAAATGAGATGGAATACTATTTTGCCACAAGAAATGAAAAAGAGGAAAGTTTCAGAAAAATCCAAAAGATTTGTATGACTGACACAAAGTGCAGTGAGCAGAACCAGATAGATTAGTCTCCTGTGACAGAAATATTGTAAAGACTTAGTGACTCTGATCAAAAAAATGATTCATGACAAAATATACTATTAACCTTCCAGATAGAGAACTGATCTACTCAAAAATAAAAACTGAAATATGTTTTCCCTTTTTCTTGCTTGAAAAAATGGCTAATGTGGATTTTTTTTTACATGACTATACATATTTGCAATAAGTTTTATTTATTTATTTTTTTTTTGCCTCTTCATTGGGAAGGGAGAAAACTTGGCAAAAGAAAAGAATAAAAATATCTCTGTTCTTTAAAAAAATAAAACAAAACATATTTTTCATCTGTTAAATGAAGCATTTAGACTAAATGGCAAATTCTATAATTCTATGATTAACCTTTTTATCAGAAATAACACTTACTTCAGAACATACTCAAGAAAATTGATTAACAGTATAGATTTTCTTCCTATACATATATCATTTATATATATATATATATATATATATATATATATATATATATTATATATACATATATGAACATATATAAATATGTAACATATTACCTAGACCAGGGATAGCATTAGCATTAAGAACTCATTACCATTAGATATAGAGATTCTTTGTTTTGTTTTTGTAATTGAGTCATAAGAGATTTGGGAGAGACATAGTCATTACATTGTTTGTGAACAGCTTAATTTGAATCCAAATGTTCTTGGCTGATCCTGAGATCAGCTCTCTATCTACATGTCTAGCTACATATATTTGCATAAGTTTTTTATTATTATTATTAATGGAATTACTAAATCTTTAATATGAACAAGAGTAAGTAAACAAATGGTGTTCTTATGTACATGGTGGAGGCAGGTACACATTTTTTCCAAGATCCTTGTATGGAAAGAGAGTGTTGATATTGAGAAAAAGAAAAAAAAAAAATCAGTTTTAATTAGATTTCTCTTTTAAATTTGTATATAAAATATAGCTAAGAACTTGTCTGTATATTCTCATCCATTTGCCACCCATTGCCTTATCTGGCTTGTATAATAAATGCTTTATCTATATGGAAATAAAACAACCATTCTCAGTGTCTAAGCTGGAATATTTTTCCAGCTCCTCTTTCCTTTTTCTCCCTCCAACACCACCTTTTAGGTGAGGTGACCAGGCAACTTAGCTGTCTTATATTATACAAAGCTTTTAAAATTATTTTCCTACCCAGAGTAATCACAAAATAGTATTTTCTTTCTTTTTTTCTCAGGCAATTGGGGCTCAGAGTCACACAGTTAGTAGTAAGGGTTAATTTTTTGAGTCCAGATTTGAACTCAGTCTTCCTGACTCTAGAGCTGGTGAAGTGTCCACTAAACCATCTAGCTGCTCCAACCATTGATATTTTCAACAGGATTTGAAGAATACATGAATCATAGAAAGACAAAGAACTCTCTGTTATATCCCTTCTGGAATGCCCTTGGCAATTTTTTTCCCATACACCAGCTGCAAATGGACAATTACTAATCTGAAGAAAATGTCCTTAAAAAATATATCCCAGATAGGGTCAGAGTACAGTATATACTGTGCAATATAAACTGTAAGATATAATATAGAAGGGATCTTCATCTCTAGAAGGGATGAGGGAGTTAAGAGGAAATCTGGTGATGTAAAAAAAATCAATTCAATAAAATTATTATTATTTAGTAATATCTGATCCTAAAAAAACTTTGGATCTGAAGGTTCCATTTTTTACACTATTAATGTGATGCTGGGAAATCTAGTAACCTCTCTGGGGCTGAATTTTCTCTTCTGTAAAATGAGCTGATTATTAGATTTAGAGAGCCTCTGAGTCCTTTTTTGGCTCCTGAAGGGATCATAAAATCCAATATGATATGCTCTCTGCATGTTTAGTTGGTCAACAAATTATGTATATGTGTGTGTGTGTGTGTGTGTGTGTGTGTGTGTGTTGAAAAATCTTTATCAAAATTAGATGATTTCTAGCATTCTTTCAGGCCTTCCTTTTTTGCAAATATGGGCACTATCAAGAGTAATTTAAGGCACTAGGTGGCATTGTGGATAGAGTTCCAGATATAAAATTTTCTTGAATCAGGAAGACTGATCTGAATTAAAGTCTCACCTCAAACATTTACTAGATATGTAACTCCTTGCCAAGTCACTTAACCCAACTTGCCTCATATCCCTCATTTGTCAGATGAATTAGAGAAGAAAATGGCAAACCACTTCAGTATCTTTGTCATAAAAACCCTAAATAGGGTCATGACTGAAACAACTAAACACCCCTAACAAGGATTATTTGAACAGCGCGGGAATGACACTTTGAATTCCAACAAAAAGAACATTCTTCTGACACCCACTCTTGGTAGATAGCATTCATAACCCAGCTTAAACAAGCAGCAGCAGTTGGTGGGAATTTTAAAATACTGAGTTTTGAGGAATATTACTGTAGCACAAACACCCACCAGTCCTAGAATCCAAACATCCCCAAGAACAATAATTTTCAGCACTCTCAGAGAACAATCTTTAACATGATTTTGTTTTGACCAGTATTGTTTTCACTCTTTTTAAAAGTAGCCTCTTTGAAATATCTTTTTCCTTGGCACAGGACAAAAGGGCATTGCCCCTACACTAAATTCCAGCCAAGAAAAAAATGCCATTTAAGTTGAACAGATGTTTCATTATTTTTAGGGAGCTACATGCGTCACATTAGAAAGAATTGTCTTCTTCCATTAAAATTATTCAAAGATGGAAGGGATGACTTTCAAATAGTAACATGTTGTGGTTTTGCCTCTGTCCTATTTTCTAAAGTCAAGTCTTAATGGACTTTGTCAATGTGTTATTTTTTTTAAACTATCAACAGGGATTTATTTGTAGTTAGTTGACTATAGACTATATGCTGTTAGAAGGTAGGCTCTATCTGAACCCGAAAATTTAGCTCCACACACTGCAGGAACACAAAACAGAGAATGCCTATATCATGATAGTTTCTACAGAGTTTTGTATTTTGCTCAGCTCCATATTCAGTCACACCTTCTGGTACTTTTTGACCCAGGCAATGCCACAAAGTTGGAGAACTATTATGTTGAGGGAATATTAGAATGTTAGTTTCTTTCAAACTGGGATTGTCTCATTTCTTCTTGTATCCCCAATGTCTAGATTGTTGTTGAGTCATTTCAATTATCTGACTTTTTGGAATCTCTTTTGGGGTTTTCTTGGAAAAGACAGTGGAGTCCTCTGCCATTTCCTTCTCCAGCTCATTTTACAGATGAGGAAACTGAGGCAAACAGGGTTAAGTGACATGGCTAGTAAGTATCTGAGGTCACAGTTAAACTCAGATCTTCCTGACTTCAGGCCTAGCATTCTATCCACTATGCCACTTAGTTATGCTGAGGAGAAAACCTTGATAAATAACTGATGACTTATTGATTGTAAACTCCAGTGGTTTCCTATTACACAGGATTTGATATTAACTTTGCTATTTAGTATTTAAAATTCTTCACAAATTGGCTTCAACCTTCTTTTAGGATTATTACATAGTATTTCCCTTCACACATAACTATATCACTCAGACAAGTTGATAGGCTCTCTCTCATTAGAATTCAATTCTTTCTTTTCTTAGTCATCTTCCTTTCATACTGCTGTACCCCACCTTTGACTACTAAGATAGCAATCCAGCTCCCTGGATGGGATGGTCAGTGGCCTGGTAGAAAAGATGAACTAAGGAGCAGCTAGGTGACACAGTGGATAGAGCACCAGCCCTGAAGTCAGGAGGACTTCAAAATTCAAATCTGGTCTCAGATACTTGACACTTTTTAACTGTGTGACCTTGGGCAAGTCACTTAACCCCAAATGCCTCAGCAAAAAGGGAATAAAAAAAGAAATGATGAACTAGAGGAGTTTTGTAATGTTCTGATTAGCTTTCTTAGAGGTCTCAGGACTAGCCTTGGTCTCAGCAGAATAATCACCATGAGAATAGTCAGGGATAAAGTCCAAAGTTTTTATTGTCTCCTTCGCCTGGGGCCAGAATAGCTTTCTGGGGGACCTTCAGATAGGCATTGGTTTCAGTGGAGGAATGCAGGAGGCAGGAGAGGCACCAGGAGGCTGGTCAAGTCTTCTTCAGCTAGTTTGTCCCTAGTTTATATACTCTATTACAATTAAATCAATGATCATAGTAAGCATAAGCCAATCATTATATCACTAGAGAACCATTATTTGTTGTAAGATTAAATCAATCATACTGAACTAGAGAACTCTATTAATCACCATGCTAAACTAGATAACCATTGTCTTATCAATTCCACTGAGTAATACCTTTCTCCAGAGTTCTGGAACTTTACAGAGTTTAAATCCCTCCAATTTCTTAATAAAGATGATTCAGTCCCAAACTAGCCATTCCAAAATTCAGGTTTACCCACCTAAGAAATGAAGGCATAATTTTTAAAGGTCCTATTTTAAGGGTATTGGATGAAACAATAGAGTCCCTAAATTATCAAAATAACCTAGAAGCTACTAATTTTACTAGCCATTGTTTATTTTGGCATAAACTTTATTTTCATTAGACCTATGTGTTTACAGAATGCTTATCACTGAAATTTACACAGAAGCCATGTTCTTGATACAGAACTAAAAAAGAGAACTCACAGCCCCAGTGTAGAATCTATCCTGATAAATGATTACTAAATGGTTTTGAGGTAGCCTATACTGTTTTGATAAAAACAAATTTAAATGGGCACTCAGAGTAATTTTCAATTAAATAGGGGACTATTTCCCTATTTAAATTGATTGTTCCTAATACCCCATTCTCTAGGAAAATAAAGCAAATGATGAAAAGGAATGATTTTTACCAACAAAATCCACTGCCATTGTTTTAAGTTTTTCTTCTTTACTTTGCTTATTTATTTACATGCAGATTTTAGAACATGTACACTTATATCATAAATAAATAGAAAGAAGATAGAATTTATTTATCTCTACCAAACTGCAAGTTAATCAAAATGGTAACATAGGTAGTTAAAGTTAAAGGTAGGGGGAAGTTGGCCCAACTTGATCCATTGGTTTTTACCTATAAACTTGATAACATTTTCAAGTTTAAAACACAACCAACCATTCCATCACAGTCATATATCACAATTTATTCAGCCATTTCTCAGTTAATAGATATTCCTTCAATTTCTAGTTACTTGTCAAGACAAAGAGAGTTGTTATAAATATTTCAGCACATAGAGGTTCTTTTCCTTTTTCTCTGGATCACATCTGGGAAACAGACCTAATGGAGGAATGACTGGGTCAGAGAGTATACACAGCTTTATAACTCTTTGGGCCTAATTCCAGATTGATCTCCAAAATGGTTCACAGTTCCACCAACAGTTCCCTCAAACATTTGTTATTTTTCCCCTTATTTTAATAATCTGATAGGTGTGAAATGGTATCTTAAAGTTGGTTCAATTTGCATTTCCTTAATAAAAATAATTGAGAGCATTTCTTCCTCCAAAAATTGCCTGTTCACATCCTTTGACCATTTATTAATTTGAGAATGAATCATATTATTATAAATTTGGCTAAAGTCTTCTATTAATTTGAGACATGATAGAATTCCAAATATTTGAGTGAAACAATCATTTTCCCACCTCCTTATGTCTATTCATCTTCAGGCTAAACAAAACTATTCCTATTGGATGATCCTCATATAATATAAACTGAAGGCTTTTATCACCATGGCTGACCTCTTTTAGAAGTTTCCCAGTTTGTCAAGATCTTTCCAAAGTATGATGCCCAGATATGGCTACAATATTCTTGATTTACATTGTATAGTGAAAAGGTTCCAGGACTTGACGTCACAAGTCATGAGCTTAAATAGTTACTCTGGAACTTTCTATCTATCTAATGCTGAGCAAATCATTTGAACTCTTTAGGATTCACTTTCCACATCTGTATAATGAGGCATTGTGCTAGATTGTGCCAGTTTTAAATCTTTGATCAAAATGGTCTAACTAGTGTAAAGTAAAATAGTACTAATTACTCCCTAGTCCTAAATGCTAAGCCTTCCTTAACTTTAACCTAAGATTACACTTCTTTTCTTTCTTTTTTTTTTTATTAAAGCTTTTTATTTTCAAAACATATGCATAGATAATTTTTCAATATTGATCTCAAGACCTATGAAAAATAATTCCCAACACTTTTGAATGTTTAGTGTCTTTCATCTCATGGCCCTAAGGATTTTGCTTTACAACAATTATTATTTTTCTCTTAAATGGATATTTCACCATTCAAAGTCAATTACTTGAGCAGGGTTTTCCTAAAGGTCATAACCATGTTTATGAAATGATCAGGAGGGTTACAAGGAATGTTGGAATATTGATTCTTGTCATTTCCTACTTGTGACACCAAGGGCAAATCATTTCTTCTTTCTAATAATCTAATTTGTAAGAAGTGACTGGAATAGATGACCTCCCAAGTTTGCCTCTCTCTCTCTCTCTCTCTCTCTCTCTCTCTCTCTCTCTCTCTCTCTCTCTCTCTCTCTCTCTCTCTCTCTCTCTCTTTTTAAATAGTTTTTATTTACCAGATATATGCACGGGTAATTTTTCAGCATTGATAATTGCCAAACCTTTTGTTCTATTTTTTCCCCTCCTTTCCCCCTTCCCCTCCCCCAGATGGCAGGTTGACCAATACATGTTCAATATGCTAAAGTATAAATTAAATACAATATATGTTTACATGTCCAAACAGTTGTTTTGCTGTACAAAAAGAATCGGACTTTGAAATAGTGTACAATTAGCCTGTGAAGGAAATCCAAAATGCATGTGGACAAAATCAGAGGGATTGGGAATTCTATGTAGTGGTTCATAGTCATCTCCCAGAGTACTTTGGCTGGGTGTAGCTGGTTCAGTTCATTACTGCTCTATTGGAACTGATTTGATTAATCTCATTATTGAAGAGAGCCACATCCATCAGAATTGATCATCATATAGTATTGTTGTTGAAGCATATAATGATCTCCTGGTCCTGTTCATTTTACTCAGCATCAGTTCGTGTAAGTCTCTCCAGGCCTTTCTGAAATCCTCCTGCTGGTCATTTCTTACAGAACAATAACATTCAATAATATTCATATACCACAATTTATTCAGCCATTCTTTAATTGATGGGCATCCACATAGTTTCCAGTTTCTGAGTTTGCCTCTATCTCTAAAATTATATTCCTAAGTATTCCTAAATTCAGTTTTCATATATTCACTCATGGTGGATTTCCACCCTTAGAACATTAAGGGATATTTAATGTCATTTTAGTACTTCTAAAATGTTATCATTACTGCCTTGGGAATTTTAATATTTCATTACTCATTCTTGTTTTTTCTGGTCACTCTCATTGAACTCACTCTCTAGAAGTAGCCAGGTCTGAAGATAGATTTCAGTACGTTGATTTTCTGAACTAAATCTGGCACCAATATGGTGCCCACTAGGATGTCTAAAAAGGGGTACAAGAACCCCGATGGAAAACAGAACAGGTCAGATCTTCTACATTGAACAATTAACTGAGTCATGCCTCTAAATGTCTTATTCATGTTTAATGTGAGCAATAAGGAAACCTAATCTCAAGAAATTAATATAACACAGCTAAAATCATAAATATTGAAGATTTTTCTTATTGCAGCATTAAGACAAAATTAGGAACAAAGGAATCTAGCTTATCGGTCAACTAGCTAGACTGTTCCAATAGCCTAATTGTGAAGTTATGAGGACTTGTATCATATTGGTAAGAGTGGAAACAAAAAGAAAGGAATAGACCTTTCTAAATGAAAAATAGAACTTGACATGAAGAATGAAAGAGAGGAATACTATTAAGATTTTGAGCCCCTGTTACTAGAAGCATGCCACAATGTTGAGCAATTGGGCCAAAACTAATAAAAGGAAATTTAATAAAAGTAAATTCAAAGTCTTACACAGGTCAAGAAATGCATCTTGCAAATACATATATATAGCTAGACAAATAGACATCTGAAATTATTTGATTACAAGCGAAATAAGAGGACATTGTGACAGTTCATCCAAGAAAATAAGTATAATCACCTCTCAGATTGGCTAAAATGACAGGAAAAGATAATGATGAATGTTGGAGGGGATGTGGGAAAACTGAAACACTAATACCTTGTTGGTAAAGTTGTGAACTGATCCAGCCATTCTGGAGAGCAATTTGGAACTATGCTCAAAAAGTTATCAAACTGTCTTTGATTCAACACTATTTCTATTGAGCTTATATCCCAAAGAGATTTTAAAGGAGGGAAAGGGACTTACATATGTTTGTGGCAACCTTTCATGCTCATCAGTTGGAGAATGGCTGAATAAGTTATGGTTTATGAATGGTATGGAATAGTATTGTTCTATAAGAAACAATCAGCAGGATAATTTTAGAGAGGCCTGGAGAGACTTACATGAGCTGATGCTAAGTGAAATGAGCTGAACCAGGAAATCATAATACATGGCAACAATAAGATTATGGGATGATCAATTCTTATGGACAATGACTCTTTCCAACAATGAGATGATTGAGGCCAATTCCAATGATCTTATCATGAATAGAGCCATTTACACCCAGAGAGAGGACAGTGGGAATTGAGTGTGGATCACAACATAGCATTTTCACTCTTTTTGTTGTTATTTTCTTGCATTTTGTTTTCTTTCTCATTTTTTTTCTTTTTTGATGTGATTTTTCTTGTGCAGCAAGATTATTGTATAAATATGTATGTGTACATACACATATATATATGATTTAACATATATTTTCACATGTTTAACATATATTGATTATATATATGTATATGTATATAATATATACATGTAATATGTAATATATGTATATGTATATAACATATAATATATGCCATCTAGGGGAGGGAGTGGAGGGAAGGAAGGGAAAATTTGGAACACAAGGTTTTTTAAGGGTCAATGTTGGAAAATTATCCATGTATATGTTTTGAAAATAAAAAGCTTTAATTTAAAAAAAGAGAGAGATAGATAATTTGGAATAAATGTGACAAGGGAAATGTGAGTCAGATTGTGGATATTTTATTTCATATTTTCTTTTCCTTTTAGGAAATTCTAGCAAAAGTGGCTTGTTAGAAGATCTCAGGAAGAATTTTCCATTTACTGCCTTTGCCCCTAGATCTCGCAAAGCCCTTTCCAACTCTTGATATTCAAAGCAGACTCATATTTTTCACCAAAATCTCCTGTTACTTTTGTTATCACTGACATTCTTCTAGTCACATGAATTCATAACCCTGGAGTCATCTTTGATTTTCCCTTTCACCCAACATTCATATCCAAGTCTAGAATGGTTCATGAATTATTTGGGATTAAAAAAATTGTGGCAACAGTAGTCATACATCTGTGTTTCTCATAACATTAGACTTTGTGTCACTAATCTTTCTCCCCTTGCAGACATCTTTAAAGTTCTACCACAGTGGACATGTTTAGTATACATTTTGTTTGAGTAAGGGCATTTTCTTTGAAGAAACCATATTCTTTACTGCTCTACTTAGGTGGATTTGTGACTATTGGTAATAACAAAGATAATAATAACTAACAATAAATAGCTACACATTTAAATAGTGTTTACTATATGCCAGGCACTGTGCTCTTTGTAGTTATCTCTTTTTTCCTCATTACTCTGAGAGATAGGTGCTTTTATTATCCCCAATTTATAGATGAGAAAACTGAGACAGTCAGCAGTTAAATGACATGCCCAGAGTCACATAGCTGGGAAATGTCTCAGGTTAGATTTGAAATTAAGTCTTCCTGACTCCAAGTCTACCACTGCTCATGCAACTGTCGATATTGATTCTATTAATGCACACTGCAGCCTTATACTTGTCCATTTTAAAAAAATAATTAATTAATTATTCATAAAGAATAATTGGATTGTAATATGGATTAAAATATTAATAACTAGCAATTATGAAATAGTTTTGAATGAGGTGAGATCTTTCAAGACAGTTGTGAAAATCGAGTAAGGCTTCATCTACTTCAGTGTTTGAGTAGGCCTGAAGGACTCTGAAGATGGAGTTAAGGGCATAATTGAGTCCCCTTCCTGCTATCCTCCCATGACATCATTTTCTCCTTATTTCAGCCAAATATGGCAACTATATACTTATTGATCAAGTTCAATTTCGTGGGTAGATCTCACGTTTAGAATGTAAGACTCTCAGCCAATGAAGAGGAGGGTCAGTGGTGGGAGGGGGTGTTATGCATTAGGGATTAAAGGTGCTGTCCTGCCCACTGGAGGTGCTTCCTCTCTTCCATTGTCTGCTCGAAGGGTGGGACGCCCTTCTTGGGAGAACGTACAATAAACTTTGCTTTACTCTAGAGCTCTCTCCAGCTTTTTTATTAAATGGTGACCCCTCACCATTTCCGTACCACAGTTTCTTAATTTGTTAATATATTAAATAAAAATAAAAAATCATTAATTACTTTCTGTGTACCAAGCTTAGTGCTGGTATTCAGGCTACAAAGACCAAAGTGAAAAAGGCTTTGCTTTAGGTTGCTTATATTTTAGGACTGAAAGTGACCTCGGAATGAGCAAATGGAAAATATTTATTTCAACGTTTACTATTAAGCCATCTATCTAATGCATTCCCCCCCCCCCTCCCTACTTTGACCCCCCTACACCTTTTTTGGGTTTTTTTTCCAGATATGGAAAAAGTCACGGGGAAGTTAAAAATTTACCCAATGTTACACAGGTAATGAATGACAAATCTGGGATTTGAATCTAGGTGTTTTAATTTCAATTCTGTGTTTTTAATCCTGTCTCTAACCCTTTATCAGAGGAAAATGTAAAATCCTTAATGGCATTTTTGTCTTTGTAATTCCTCAAAGTTTTGCATATGGGTAGACCCTTAATAAATATGTATTGAGTTCAATGTAGTCTTATTCAATTTTATATCTTCTTTAGTTGTTTAATAAATTGATTGAAATAGAACAATTCAATTTATTTTATTTTTTAGTATATCAAATTTATTTAGAAATCCCATGAGATCAAAGAATCATAGATATTTTAGATTTAGAAACTATTTTAAAGGCCATTTATTCCAATTCTTTTATTTTACAAAATACAAATACTCAATAGAACCTTCAAATATCAGATATTTATATACAAAAATTATTTTCCTTTAAACAATTATCAAAACTAAAAGGATATGACAAATCTTAGCCAATTCTACTTTGCATTAGCTATAGAGTATTAGGTGCTTAAGAATGAGACATTTAACTTATTTCAAAAAATTTTCATATCCTAAATGTTCTTTATTTTTTGAATACCCAAAGTTCAGACAATGTGGTATTTTCAGTGTTTTAAGACTTTTATCTCATATCAAGTTTAATTTCCTTCTATTTGTGCAATTAAGTCTCATAGTAGCAGTATGGTATTTGTAGAAAGATCCTTGGATTTAGAGTCCAAAAATATGGTTTGAAAATTTGCTTCTGACTCTTGTGTTGGGCAATTTATTGAACTTCTCTGGGCTTCAGTTTTGTCATCTGTAAAATGTTGGACTATATGATCTTTGAGGTCTTTTCCAGCATTAAATCTACAATCCATAACATGTTCTAAGGCTGTGGTTCTTGTCTTCAACCTAGGTCTTAATTTCCCTTCACAACATATTCAAGGGATATACTAGTTTCTTTTATAGCCAATTTCATAATAGTGATTTATTTTCAAATTGTCCTAAGGAGGACATCTGTCAAAAATTCTGGATGGACATTTCTGTTTCCTATGTATCCATATACATCACTCATAATTAAAGTTGTTAAAAGTCCATCATTCCTTTCTGTATGTCTGTGGAATAGATCAATATCTTTATTTATACTTCATAGATGTAGAAATCAAGAAATGGAACTAGGTGACTTAATAAATAAGACATACGTCATAACAAAGTTAGAAGTTAATCTCTTTTTTCTTCCCTCCACACATCCCTCCCTCTACCCCCATCTCTCCTTTTTTTCTCTGTCTCTCTATTTTTCATAACTCACAGGAAAATAGTTTCAAAGAACTAAATTTCTATAGGTCACAATTCCTCATGTCCCTTTTGGGATAGAATTAAGCTAACAACAGATCCTGGATAGTGTACTTCCTTTTGCTGCAAAATTGCAAACCAGCGTGAAAATGATTTGCCAATATATCTTCCCACTTAAGCCTGTACATACCAATGAAATAGTATCAAAGTTCAGTTGTTTTTCTGTAGCTCACTCAAAGAGTGGCATGATGTCCCTATCAAATAAGTTTGGGCAAAGGAGAATTTGTGTACAGTGCTATCATTTTAAAATTGTTTTGAAATTTATTTTTAAAAAAGGAGCTATGAAAGAACACCTTATTAACCATAGCTCCTTCTTCAGAATAGTAAGACAATATTAAAATAGCTAAACGAATCCCTTCTTTCTAGAAGAATGTTCTACATGATATGTGAAGCACTTAATAGACCAGTGCATCCCCTGCATGCTTCTTTCATTGTGGTAAATGTTTTAATTTCACTTTAAAATTCAGTAAATTATTACTTTGGTGGTTAACATTTTGGTTAATCCATACCATTTTGGTATGTTTTTCAGGAAATAAAGAAAAATAAATATTACAGGCAAATCCTTTTTATAAAAAAAATTAAGTTTCTCAAAAAGTATATGCATGGAAATTTTTTTTAGATAAAAGAGGCTCTTAGGAGAAAGTATATATCATGATTAGGGATCTGACCATTAATTCAGGAAAACCTTTCTCAATATGAAATCAGCTGCTGATAATTTGACTATGTTGTCCTAAGAAAACCATTTAATCTCTTAATATCCCATGTGACTCTTTAAGATTGCTAATTGAAGAATTTACTGTTACAAATGATTTTCCTTTCCAGAAGATTTGTATACTTTTTAAATGGATTTCCAAATCTATGTTGGAAATTACCTTCATTGCTGGGGAAAAAAAACAAAACAAAAAAAACAACAACAACAACAACAACAACATCCAAGGGACAGGAGGAACCCAAAGTTCTCCAGAGTATAAAAGTATTTCAAACAGTTTTTCCTTGAAAACCACTTCACCTGCTTTCCCATGTTCTCAAAAAGAATTAAAATCATAGAGGTAATATATTGACTTTTTTTTTTTTTTTTTCCTATGAGGGCTCTTGCGTATCTAGAAGATAATGGAAATTGAAGATTGTTACTCTGACACATAAGGACATAGGGGCTTCAGTCAGTGAAAAAATTTTCTGAAATTATATTGCCATCATGTGGTCTGCAGATAAAAAAGCAGTTTTTCACTAGTCCCAACTAGATGACCAAAATAAATTTTTTAAAGTAGACATTTTAATTATATCAAATTATAGTCAAAGATAATAATTTTTAAGTCTATACCGTTAAATTGTTTATTGAGCTCTTTTGCTAGCCTCCTCACAGAGGCAGGGGTGATATAAGAAAATCCCAGTTTCTTCTATGTCAGGAAGAGAGATGTTTTTTTTTGTTTTGTTTTGATTTTTTTTTTTTTAAGAACGTGAAAATATCTTTAAATATCAATAGAATGTCACTATGACAAGAAAAAGACTATGGAATTACAATGTCCTTAATTCCAGTGGTTTTACTCTTAGTCTTCAGCATTTTCATAGGATCTGAAGGGGCAAAGTAGACAGTATTGGGGAATACTGGAAAACCTGAGTTCAAATTTTCCCTTATGAACTCAAGCAGCTGGGTGACCCCAGGCAAGTCACTAAACTTCTTAGCCTCATTTTTCTCAATTGTAAAGTGGGAAGAGTAATAATATCACTTGCCTTACAGAGTTGTTCAATCCGTATCAAGTATCAATCCAGATAATGTATATATATGAAATTCTTTGAAAATCCTCAACTGTAGCAATTCCAACAGAATTCTGATGGAAACCCATCCAGAGAGAGAATTATGGAAACTGAATGTGGATCAAAGCATAGTATTTTCACCTTTCTTTTTGTTGTTGTTGTTGTTTGTTTGTTTTTTACCTTTTGATCTGACTTTTCTTGTGCAGCATAATGAGTATAAAATTTTTTAGGAAAATTGCTTGGGATTGGATTGCTTGGGAAAGAAGGGGAAAGGGGGGAAGGAAGGAAAAAATTTGAAAACAAAATTTTGCACAGGTGAATGTTGAAAACTAATTTTTGCATGTATTTTTTTTTTTTTTTAAATCTGTATCTCTCTCTATTCATCCACCCTGGCTCCCTAGCCTGGGTGGCCAAGCCAAGATGGATAGCCAAAAGAGGTAAGGAGTTTGGTAGTGAACAGGTGGGTCTTCAGACCAGGTGTTCACTCGGGAACCAACAAGTCAGGGCATCAAGTCAGGGCATTATGTGAGTAGGTATAATAAAGGCTTTTAAGAGTACACGTGGCTGTTCTTGAGTGCACTACCGGTTATTAAGCTATAGATTCAAGAGATTGTGGCCAGAGACCTTTGAAGGCCTCAGAGGAGGTGAATTCTACATGGATTCAGAGAAATGTCTCTATAATTAGTTTGTATCTGTTCTAAGCTTATTACTTTTTACCATTTATTTTATTTTTAAGCATAACAGAGTGATTAGTCTCTAAAATGTTTAAATAAAATACAGTCTATGAAGAATAGAAATTGTGTTATAAGTTGTTTCCTAAAAAAAAAAAAAAAAAAAAAGCAATAATAAAAAAATACATCATATAAATGAATATGAGTTTGTTCTTTCAATTACCAGAGATTTTTAGCATTTTTCATCTCATGGATGCTTTTGGCTATCTGAGGAAGTTTATGAGTCTTCTCAAAATAATGGTTCTAAATACATAGAATAAAACTGTTATGGCATTACAAAGAAAATTAATTATATTGAAGATTGGACCTGGAATCAGAAAGGTGAGTGAAACTTCAACTCTACCTGGGTTTCCTCAACTAAAAAATGAAAAGTAGCATTTTTCTTTCAAGGTTGTAATAAGGATAAAGTGAGATAATATTTAGAAAGCATTTAGTTCAGCACTTAGCAAGTAGTATTTAGTAAATACTTGCTTCCTTTCTTCCCTAGCAAAATATTTTAAAATTTATTTCATTGTTTTTGTTTCATTATTTTCCAATTATATATAAAAATTAACAATCTTTTTATTTAAAAGAATGTTCAATTAATAATTCTTTTTCCTACTCTTCCCTTCCTTTGCATATAAGGTCATACAAAACATTTTTGTATTAATCATATGAAACTATAAACAAAATAAAACAGTAAAGACAATTTTGAATTGTGTGATTCAATCTGCATTAACAGTTTTTCAGTTCTTTCTCTGGATATGGATAGCATTTTTCAAGCTGGGTCCTTTGGAATTCTCTTGAATAATTTTCTTGATCAAAGTAGGTAAATCAGCACTCATATTTACAGGATTACATTGTTTAGAGACCTTAATGGTCTCTACCCAATCTACCCAAAGTCCAGGATTTCACATTCTAGACAGGATAACTTTAGGACTTAAAAATGAAAACAAGTTGCATCTTTAAAATCCATATCTTGTGTCAGGCAATTCATATCTAAAAATTGATGTGAATCAATTGTTTATAATAACAACAAAAATAAACTGTGATAGTCCAGGCTTTATGAGCTCATATAAAGAAGCCACTTTTAAGAAACTATCAAACTCAAACTTCATGCTTGAGGCGTTTACTTTTAAAGTCAAAACAAACTTGACACCATTGATACAAAATCAAGAAATGATTCTTATGCATTGAGACTTGATACTAATGTAGGTTTATCAACTTTTAATTATGATCTGGCTCCCTTTAAGAAGGATATTTTTATTAACCATGACCCACTATAGTCCCTGTCCTGTTCCTGATAAACTTAGCACTCTTATTTATAAGATCAAAGAATTTAGAGCTAGAACAGAAAGATTTTAGTGGTCTAATCCAATTTTCAAGTCTGGACACTGATGTTCAGAGAAGTCACTCAGAGAGCAAGCAGCAAAAACTACCCAAATCCTTAGATGGCAAAGACAGTAACCCAACACTGCCTCTATTATAGGGGTGTTGAGGGCATAAAATGAGATAAGAAAGAAACCATCAGCAGGATGACCTGAGCTGATGCTAAATGAAGTGAGTAGAACCTGGAAAACACTGTACACAGCAACAGCAAGATTATACAATGCTCAATTCTAACAAACATGGCTCTTTTCAAAAGCTAGGTGACTCAGGCCAGTTCTAATGGTCTTGTGATTAAGAGAGCCATCCGCACCCAGAGACAGAACTGTGAAGATTGAGTATGGATCACAACATAGCATTTTCATTTTTTTGTTGTTATTTTGTTTTCTTTATCATTTTTCCTTTTTTGATCTGGTATTTCTTGTGCAGCATGATAATTATGGAAATATATTATGGAAATATAAACTGCACATGTTTAATATACATTGGATTATTTGCTGTCTAGAGGAGAGAGTACGGGAAGGGAGGGAAAAAATTTGGAACATAAGGTTTTGTGAGGGTGAATATTGAAAATTATCTATGCATATGTTTTGAAAATAAAAGTTTTAATAAAAAAGAACTGGAAAAAATAGAATGAGATAAGAGACATAGAATACTTTCCTTAAAGAGTTTTATAAATGCCAGTTGTCATTGTTAATGAAGTCACTGCTTTATTCACTAAACTTTCTACTGAATTTTTGCCAAGCTCAAAGTTCTGGCCTGCCATTACTCATGCTTACTGAGTGTTGGTAGAAAGACTTTCCTGTCTTCCTGTGGATACATTTGCCTTTAGTTCTGCTACTTTCTCTGCTGCTTGCTGAAAGAAGGGAGGAAACCTATAAATCAAGGATCCATCTGACCATGCATGGCATGAGAGAAGACACTATTTTATAAAGCTGGTAATTGACAGATGTCTGAGTTGTACCATACCAAGAATTTACATACATTCATTTAGGCAAAAAAATAAGCTGATCGTGAGAATTTCAGCTTGCTCTTGGAAAGTTCAGGGAGAAATCATTAACCACGAGAAGACTAATGGCCTCTCAACTAAGCAATGGATTATACAGTAGTCAATCATTTGCCTGTGTATGGGATTTTCTGCTTCAAAACCACTGGTACACAAATTGTCATATTGCAGTATAGCTACCTCTGAAATTATAATCTTATCTCTGAGGACAATAATTGAAGTATTTTGTTACAACTTTGAAGCTAGCAAAAAACAAACAAACCTAAAATTAAAGCAAAAAACAAACACACTACAGGCTAAGCAAAAGAGGTATTTATCTCAAATAATTCAAATGTCAATCAGTTTTTTTTTCCTTTTAGAAATTTAGGTTCCCATTTAGCAAAAAAGGTTTTTTGGATTGAGTGATAGACTTCTAGTTAAGAATACTGAGTGCAAATACTAGGCAAGTTACCCACCAGCCCTCGGTCTCAGTTTCCTCATCTATAAAAGAGGAGTATAAAAGTATCTACCTTTTAGGGCTACTGTGAAAATAAACAGAGATAACATTTGTTTTGCAAAATTTAAAGTACTATATAAATACTAATTGTGATTATTATTAAATATTATTATTATTACTGTTATTGTACATACCATCAGTTAGAAGAACAAGAAACACACATTGGGGAAAAAAGGACACAAGTATGGAGGGGGAAATAATATTTGATCAGAAAGTGTATGGCATGGCAAGCCATGCTTCAGATACTACAGGCTACTGATGCCAATTCTGACATCATTATGTGATTCCTTCTGGGCCTTACACAGCACAAAAAAATGAGGCTGGGTATTCTGTCTATGCTCCAGAATGACTTTTAATACCTTTTTGAATTCTTTCTTTACTTTCTCGTCTTTTTAAAAAATTTCTTGGTTGGTTTCAAATATTTTTTTTTTCATCCTGTTTTGTCCTTTTTTACTCTCACATGGATTACAAACTGTTTGATTTGAATGGATTTTACATTCAATTTAATCTAATTCAATATATACTTATTAAGCATGTGTCAGACATTATATAATATACACAATTTTTAAAAAAATCTACTGAATGAAAAATAACTGAAATAGCTATTTACAAATGTTCAAAGAAATATACATTCCTTAGGGAAGCTATTCTTTTCCTTCCTTTCCATTCTCCTTCCTTGTTCCTTTCCTCTCTTTTCCCTTCCCTTCCTTTCTCTGTTTCTTCTTCCTCCCTTTCTCATTTCCTTTCTTCCTTCCTTCTTTGTTTCTTTCTTTCCTTCTCACCTTGATCATTACCTGTGATTTCCTCAATGTATGGTATTCTCAGTGGAGGAACACTTCCATTTATTCAAATCTACAACTTCACCTACAGCTTATATTTATTTAGTTATATTAGGTAATATTTATTAAATATTATAAAATATAATAATATTTAGGCAATATTAATCAAAGATTTAAAATCTAAGAGTGATATGAGGTTGGTTGAATTTGGCAGTCAGAAAACAAAGATGTCACACTGAAGAAATTTAGGAGGAAAAATTTGGTGGCAAAACTGGGATAAAATAGAAACTACTTGATAGTTTGGCCTAACCATCCTAATCTAGTGGAATAATGTGAGCCAGTTATTTATAATCTAAATAATTTGGGGATACAAAGAGAAAGCAAAACCAGACCCTGCCTTCAAAGGACCTGAATTCTGCAGATAGAAATCAGAGCATAACAAGAGAGAAAGTGGCCTTAGAGGAGATGATATTAACAGCTGGAAGAAGGGCAAGATAGCTTTGTCTTTACTTAATTCCCCAATCCAGTGTCTTACCTTTACATCAGGAATGCTTTACCTCTTGTGTAATGGGGCCCTTTGGCCTATAGACCAGTTCTCCATATAAGTTTTTTTTTTAATTAAATTTATTTTGTCATTTTAAAAGCATTTCTGTAAATATAATAGAATTTTTAGTTGAACAACATTGAAAATAATTCAAATATTGAAACTGCAAATCTATTATATGCAACTTGCTATTCATATATATATATATATATATATATATACACATATATATATATATATTTATGTAAATATTTTCCCTTGTTTCTATTAGCCCCAATAGATAAAGTTTTTAAATACATAAAGTCAAATACATAAGATTAATCAAACTTTCTTTGCTAGGGTGGTAACCCCTGATAGAAAGTAGATAAAAAATACAAATTTGCAATATTAAATTTATGTAGTTGACAGTCTGTCTCTGCACAGCAACCAAAATGGTAATCTTAAATCATGTCATTCCCTTCCTCAATAAACTCCAATGGTTTCCTATTACTTCTTGGATAAAAGATCTCTCTTCTTTTTGGCCTTTAAAATCCTTCTTAATCTGGCTTCAATCTATCTTTCCAGCAACCACTGACTTTCTTGATGTTGCTAACATTCAGCACTCCATTCGCTATCTTTGTGTCCTTTCCTTCTCACCTACTTCCCTTGAAATTCTTGATTTTCTTCTTAAATATAATTTTTTATCCAAGGCCCTACCTGATTCCCCCAGAAAATCTGAAAATTATCTTGATTTAGACAGAGAAATACAGCTATACAATGCATAATACATAGATATAGAAAGATGTATAGATAAAGATGATAAAGATATAAGTACATATGCATGTCCAAGCAGTGACAATAAATGATCTCAGGAGCCTATTTTAGAGAAGTTGCTCTGAGTATAGATTACATAGGATATAAATACTTATACTGAATAACTTCCTATATGATTAATATACTAATTGTTTATGTAATTATTATATCATCATCTTTAATAGACTTCTATATTTATATACATATTCATACACTCATATATATATATATATATATATTCACAGTGTACACTCACTTATATATCCATACACGGGTACATACATGTGCACAAACATGCATATGTATATGTAACAATATTGATAATTGTAATATCTAATAATTACATGGTGCTTCCTATGTGCATTATACTTTATAAATATTATCTCATTTGATCAATAACCCTAGAAGATAGGTGCTAAACATTTCTCAATTTTGCATGTTAGGAAATTCATTATAGTGTTAGAAAATGTCTGAAGCTGTATTTAAACTTAGATTATTCTGCCTCCAGGCTCACTGCTCTATTCACTAGGGTGCTTAGCTGCTCCTGATATGTATGTGTATATACTTATACAGGAAGGAAGGAAACAAGCAATTATTCACCTACTTTGTGCTGGACATTGTGCTAAGTACTTTATAGACATTAACTCATATGATGCTCAGAACAATCTTGTGAGACATACTGTCCTGATGATGGTCTCTAGGGTTACCACTGTGGGTCAGTGGTAAGTGAATAATACAGAAGATAATTAAAAGGTTCATGTAAAATAAATGTGTAAAACAAATAACTCATAGCTGGATTAAATGTAGAGGTGCTCCAATTGTTGTTTTAATAGCTATTTTTTTCCATCTAGATTTTATTTTCCATCTAGAACATAATAAAATATAAAATAAAATAATAAATATAAAATAAAATAAAATATAAAATAAAATAATAAAATATAAAATAAAAGATGCTACTTTAATGTACTGAGTGAAGGGGTAGATTTCAAATAGAAACAAGTAACCTGGATACTTTTTTTTTTTTTTTTTTTAATACTGGATCTCCAACGTTAGAAATACAAGGCGTCAGGGTTGATCCAATTGCTGATTAGTATGGGAGCTTTGATCTACTCTGTTTTGACCTGGACCAGTTAAGTTATCTGATACCACTCATCCCCTCTGGATTGTGATAAAACTAATACTCATCAGCATTGTTTTGATCCATCTTTTCTTGCTAGCCACAACAAGAGACAAGCTTAGGTTCTGCAATTTCCATTTTGCCCCAAGGATTCTTGTTCAATCATTCAGTTCTGTCCAACTGTTCATAACTCTGTGGATCATACAGTTCATGGGACTTTTTTGGCAAGGATATTGGAGTGGTTTCTCATTTCCTTCTCCAGTGGATTAAGACAAAGAGAGATTAAATGACATTGTTACCCAGGAACACAAAACTAGTAAATATCTAACAACACATTGGAACTTAGATTTTCCTGATTTCAGTCTCAGTGCTCTGTCCACTGAGTTATCCAGTTGCCTCCTACTACCGGAATTAGCTTTCTCTAAAAGAAGACAAAGCAGTTCCAGGATCTGATTGGCTCTTGTTTCCCTATGGGTTTCTTGCCTTATTAGGGAGGTCCAGGTCCTTTCCTGAATGGAGATTCTCTTTAAAGCTAT
The DNA here is from genome assembly GCF_048593235.1 of Sminthopsis crassicaudata. Classification (NCBI taxonomy): domain Eukaryota; kingdom Metazoa; phylum Chordata; class Mammalia; order Dasyuromorphia; family Dasyuridae; genus Sminthopsis; species Sminthopsis crassicaudata. The sequence continues at coordinate 112,762,066 of NC_133622.1, forward strand.
CCTTGATATTGGATTGGCTCTGACTTCTTGATGCTGCTTCCTAGTCTCTAAGGCATAAAAATTCACAGCTCATGGAGTCCAGGCCATTCAGATTTAATGAGCACCTGAGACCATGAAAATCACCATACTCTGTAATGATCTGCTCAATGACATGTTTCTATGGGTAGATAAAGTAGTCATCCTAAAGTTGAAGTGAATTGTCATTGTATCCTTGTAGCATATCATTTCCATGTTTAGACAAAATAAATTTTTCCCCAAATGTTTAATGACCTACAAGTGCCTCATTTTGCCCCCAAATCAAACCTGAACTAAGAGAGCACTAGTATTAGGTCTGCCTCCAACATGGGGATTCACCATATTGGTATTGATATAGTTTCCACCTATTTATATCCAATATTCTCAGAAATCCTGAGTTCAGGAGATTCACTAGCCTCAGCTCACTGAGTTAGCAGGATTTATAGGTGTATGCCATCATTCCCAAATATGTGTGAGGAAAGAGGTGATTCTGATTGACTCAAAGTTCAGATTGAGGACCAGACTTCAGAGTTCCAGATCTAGCTATGAGCCCTAGTACCTCTAACCAATGCCTGAGACATAGTAGGTGCTTTATTAATATGCAAACTTGACTGGCCCCAGATTTTGTCATAGAAATTAATGAATCTGAGAACTTCGTAGATAATCCAGGATTCCCTAAGTCATAGTAGTCTTGCTTCCATTCTTGAATAGATTTTTTGGGAAGTAAATAAGATGGTAACTGAGAAGGAGACTTAATTAAGAATGATTGAAGATCAGGACAGAAAATTCAAATATAAAACATCGAAAAAAGAGCAACAGATAACAGTAAAAGTCATTAGATTGGGAATTGAGAATGAATATGGACCATAGCTAGGAGCAAGTTAGGAAAGAGACAGACAATGACCCATGGATCCTGGGGATGTAATGACCAATGACCATCAATCCAATTCACCTCCTCTTCCCTCTCCAAGAAAAAGCAGTTTTATTTCATTAGTTAGTTAATCTTTTTACTTCCCAATATCCCTCTTACCCTTCCTCAGTTGTTAGACAAAGTTCTTGGTACTAGGGGATTTTGTTTTCCATCACAGTCTACTTTCATATTTATACTATTTAAACAATCACTATATAAACTTAATTGTTAAGTCATTAACCCTGAGTCTTTTTGACAACTAAATATTCAGAGGAAGAATGAAAGAGGAAGGGAAGGGAGGGAGAAAGTAAAGGAAGGAAGAAAGGAAGGAAGGAAGGAAGGAGAAAAAGAAAGAGATTGGGGAGACAGAGACAGAGAGAGACAGAGATAGAAAGAGACAGAAAGGAAGAGACAAAGAAGTAGAGAGACAAACAGGGAAGGAAAGAGGGAGGGAGAAACAGAGACAGAGGCAGAGGCAAAGACAGAGACAGAGACAAAAATAAAGTTACAAAGAAAGAAATATTTAGCGAGGAGGTGGGAGGTACAGAGTCAACACCCTCAAAAGGATAGAAGACAAAATTTCCCCTTAAAAAGTGGAGTGTGGAGGCAGAGCTGAAGAAAGAGAGCACCCAATTAATTTACTAGTAATGTACTGATAATCCCTTGAATCACAGATTTATCTCCTTTCTTTTTCTGCCTAATATGAGAATGAAAGGGATGAAGCAAAGAAAATCCATAGTGTGGCCAGCTGATTTGTCTTATAGAACCATATAATGGCTGGTCTCTTTCTATGCAGCTATTTGGAAGAGTAGCCTCTCCCCAATCCACAACCTCTTCCAGTTGAAGATCCCTGTGTGTGTATTAGGGGTGAGTAGTGGTGGGAAGCATATGCTTTTATTCAAACCCTATAGAGAGTTTGAATTATGTATGATAGTTTGCTAGCTAGCTGACATAATAGTCTAATTCTCATTGTTTGGAGCAACAGGATCTCCTGCTTTCTTCATATACATTAAAAATGTATATTGTTTGGTAGATTGTTTGGTTGATTTACTTGGTTACTATGCCTATTAGATGGAATTCTTTGGTCATAAAAGGGACCAAAGAACTATATATTCTAAACTTATTCTTACTGGAATTTCTTCAGTCTCATAGAGCATTCATAAAGTATATGTCAGCTAGTAGGACCACATGCCTTGTAGGGTCTGGTCTAGGGTAGGGGTGGAAACCTATATAACCTCAATAGGTCTGGCAGGATTATCATTCCTCTTTGATTGGTCCCCGGAAGTCCTATATTTTTTGGGATAAATTCAGGGAATTAGGTGAGTTTGTGACCTTTTCCTGGGCTTGGGACACTGCCTGAACCTATTTGACTTTTCAATGAATCAATGAGCAATTTCAATGAGCAAAACCAATGCTTTGCATAAAATCATCACCAATAAAGATTTTGTCATTGAGGATGATAGGTTGCATAGTAGATAGATTATTGAATTTATAGTCAAGACTTGTAGTCTTCAGTTATTTACTGTGTGATCCTGGGCTAGTTATTCAAGTTTGTCTCAGTTTCTTTATCTATAAAATGGGGATAATAATAATACCTACCTCACAGGTGATCATGAGAATCAAATGAGAAAATGTACATAGGGTTTTTAAAAATAAAAACATGAAAGCACTATGTAAATTAGGTATTAATAATATTGCTATCTTACACAGGGTAATGATAGCAACTTCTCTAATAGAGAAGCATAAAAAGAAGAAAAGGAGGGAAGGAAAGAAAGGAAGGAAGTAAGGAAGAAAGGGAGAGAGGGAGAGAAGGAGGAAAGAAGTAAGGGAGGGAAAAAAGAGGGAGGGAGGGAAGAAAGGAATAGAAAGAGAAAGGGATAAGGAAGCAAGCAATAAAGGAAGAAAATTTTCCATATTATTCAGAAAAAAACTTTTTAAAATATTGCAAAACCTTAAAGCGCTGTATGTTCAGTGACATGTCTATTTTCAGCTTTTAGTATTGCTCTGTGACAAGCTACTTACTCTAAAAGCATTTCTACAAGCATTTAATTATGTATCATATAATTTGAAAACACATTCCAGTTCTCATCCTCATTTTTTTACACAAATTACTACTCTTTCCATAGTTACTTTGGGGTCAAGGTCCTTGTATTTGGTTAATGTTGTATAAAATTTTGTTTGAAGATTTTCTAAAACTAAGTGGTTCTGTGTAAGCTTTGGACTGGAATCAGGAAGATCTGAGTTCAAATTTAACCCCAGACACTTAATAGCTATATGAATCTGGTCAGTCACTTGATCTTTGTGTACTGCAGCTTTCTCATCTGAAAAAAGAGGGAACCGAGCCACTTGCCTCCCAGAGTTGTGAGGATAAAATGAAATAATATGTCAAGTGATTTGCAAACCTTAATTGTCATTATTATAATTATTATTGATATTATTAAAGCTCTATTATTTATTTTACTGTTCCAGAAACTTTGATATTGAAACTTTGATAAAGATTGATATTGCAAGAGTGTTGATTGTTCCAAATGCTGAACTTTAAATGACAGTAAATATAGAAATATAGTGATAGTTTCCTCCTTCATAACATAATTCTTGATGTGTTTTGCCTTTGGAAGACCAAGATATTAATAAATATTTGTCATCCACAGGGTACCATTCATTGTGTTACCACAGTAAGAAAGTAAGTGCTTTTTTGATTCATAAAAAAAGGTATATTTTTTTTAATCACAGACAGAACCTTAACTACCATTTCATTCCAAATAATGGGATTTTCAGTTCTTTTTATTTTATGAATGCTTTGGCTAACTTTAAAACATTTTCAAAAAATAAAGTCAAATCAGACATTTAGCTGTAGCCACACATATGGTTTTGAGCAATTATTTGTAAAAGTTTGTTACCAAACCAGGGGACCTTATGAGTTACCAGTCTCTGATATAATACTTGCCAACACCAAGTTTCAAAATTCAACTGATGCTTTTTATTTCTTTGGCAAGTTCTTCAAATGATTTAGAATATTTCAAGCTTGTGGATTCATATTTACTTAGCTTTTAATTAAAATTTAGTTGTGGATGAACTCTAAATCTATTAACCTTAGTCATAGAATTCTGTTAATTTAGTCCAAGCATCTCAAGATAATGTGTAATTAGGCTGTCTCAGGAGTTCAAAAAGGATTTTGAAAATCAAATAAGAGGCGTAGAAGAAAAATTAGGAAGAGAACAGAGAATGATGTAACAAAATTATGAAAAATATGTCTATAGCTTGGGAAAGAAGATAGAAAAAAAGGAAATAACATGTTAAAAAGAAAAAATACTGAAGAAAATAACATGTTAAAAAAATTAGTCAAATGATAAAAGAAGTATGAAAAGCCGATGAGGAGAATGCTTTAAAAAGCAGAATTGGCCAAATGTGGAGAAAAATTAACTGAACAAAACAACTCATTTACAAGTAGAACTGGACAAATGGAAAAGGAGGTACAAAAGCTCATTGATGAAAATTATTCCTAAAATTGAACAAAAAATAGAAAACAATGTGAAATATCTCATTGGAAAAACAACAGAGAAACTAGAATTACCACCAAGACCCAGGAAAACTTACGTATAATCCTTCAGGGAGGGGAGAATGGTATTCAATGAAATAAAGGACTTTCAAGTATTTTTGATGAAAAGGTTTGAGCTGAATAGAAAATTTTACTTTCAAGTGCAAGACTATAAAAAAGCATCAAAAGTTAAGGAAAATTATAAGGGACTTAATAAAGCTAATCTGTTTACATACCTATATAGGAAGATAATACTTGTAATTCATGAGAATTTTCTCATGATTAGGGCATTTAGAAGAAGTATATATAGACAGAGGGCATAGGTATGAATTGAATCTGAAAGGATAATATCTAAGATATAATTTAAGAGGTTAGTGAAGAAAGTACTAAGAGAAGGGTAAAGGAGAAGTAGAAGGGAATAAATGAATGCTCACAAAAGAGACCAGGAAAAGCTTTTGTAGTGGAGAGAAAGGAGGAGGGAATTAAGGAAGAGTGAGTGAGCCTTATTCTCATCATAATTTTCTCCAAGAGGGATTAACATACACACTCATTTGGGAATAGAAATTTTATCTTCTCCTATAGTATAGTAAGAAGGGTATTGTTGGTGTGTGGAGTAAGGTATAATGAAGACCTTACAGATTAAGCACATATTGATCAGAGACTGCTAGCTAAAGTAAAATCAGGCCTATAGGCCCCAGTCCTGTGAAGGCCTAGGCTGCATTCCTTTGCCCAAATAGGGATTAACCTATACGTGGCCGAAGAAGCTATAAATCACATTTCCAGCTGCATTCCACTGACCAAATATGACCAATCATAACCTATGGAGGGTGGGATTTTGGAGGTTCTTTGTCTGAAATGTATAAAAGTCGTGAGCATCTTCAAGGAGTGGCTCTCTCCTGCTGTGAATCTGGCTCACAGATCAGGATGGGGTCCGCTTCTCGAGATTCTAATAAATAATTCTGCTTTCTATGAGTGATCTCTGAGTAGTCATTTTTGGATAGGATTTTCTATCCCTCGCTGTGGGATGGGGTGATGGAAGGGAGAAGATATTGGAGAAATGGATATTCAGAAATAAAATATTTTTGAGGAAGACAGGGTTAAAGGAGAGAGAACAGAAAAAATGAGATGAGGTATAGTTATCAAGAGTAATTGTGAAAAAAATGAAGTTTCTCTGAGAAAGGTCTCCTCAAACAGAAAATAAGTCAAATTTATAAAAATAAGAGCCATTCTTCAACTGATAAATGATCAGAATACATGAACAGTTTTCAGATGAAGTAATCATAGCTAGCTATAGTCATATGAAAAAATGCTTTAATTCACTATTGATTAGTGAAATACAAAATAAAAATTTCTGAGGTACTACCTTATACCTATTAGATTGACTAATGGGCCAGAAAAGGAATAAATACAACAGTTGGAGGAAATTTGGAGAAAATGAGAAATTAATATATTGCTGGTAGAGTTGTGACCTAAATCAACCATTGTGCAGTACATTTTGGAACTCTGCTCAAAAGGATATGAAACCATGCATAGTCTTTGACTTAGCAATACCATTATTGGATTTATATCCCCCATATATTTTTCCTTCCTGCCTACCTTACTTCCTATCAGATTTTTTTTTGGTCAAATTTGAACTCAGGTCCTCCTAACTTTAGAGCTAGTATTCTTTCCATTGCACCATCTAGCTGCTCACCCTCATAAAAAATTTTCAGTGATGAAGACAACTCTAATGACTTATGATGAAAAATGCTATCCATAACCAGAGAAAGAATTGATGTTGTCTATATGCAGACTGAAGCATACTTCCCTCCTCCCCAACTTCTTTTATTTTTCTTGAGGGTTTATTTATTTATTTGGTCTATTATTTTTCACAACATGACTATTATGGAAATGATTTGCATGACTACACATATACAACCTATATTGAATTGCTTGCATTTTCAATGTCAGGGAACTGGAGTGAAAGGGAGCAGGGGAAAGGAGACAATTTGAAAATTGTTTGTATATTGTTAAAAATGAGGGGGAAATAAAATACTAAGTAGAAAAAAAAGGAAATGATGATGAGATGGTTTAAGACAAACTTTCTTAAACTTTTTCCCCTTGTAATCCTTTTTTACCCAAGAAATTTTTATGTGACCCCCGGTATATATGTATGTAAAATAGGTATACAAATCAAATATTTTCTAATAGTAAATCATAAAGAAATTAATTTTAAAACTTCTCCTTGAAATACATATAATTTTTTGCCATTTATTTAAGATGAAATTAATTTTCATAATAATGAGAATGCTTCTTCATTTTTACATAAAGAATTAAATCTTGGCATAATATTTTGTATCTTTTATTACTGACAAATTTTCATAACTTCTACATTCAGTTATGTGATCCCATGTGGGGTTGTGATCCACAATTTAAGAAGCTTTGGTTTAAGAAAACAGAACATGGCAAAATTTATATGAATTAACACAAAATGAGATAAGAACTTGAAGATTATTTTGCAGAGTAAAAACAATGCTATAATTATTAGTAAGCATGAAAGACTTACATTTTTGATCAGTATGATGATGGAAGTGTCAAACTCATGTTGAAAAAATACTATTCACATCTAAAGAGAGAATAGATGAACCCTGAGTATAAATAGAAATATTTTCTTCCTCACTTCCTCCCTTGCTCCCTTCTTCCCTCTCTTCTTTCCTTTCTTCCTTCCCTACTTCCTTTTCCTTCTTTATTTTTCCTTTTTTGCAAGATGGCTAATGGAAATATGTTTTGCATGATTTCACATATACAACTGAAAAAGCATGCACACATTTAAATTCATTATCTTTTTAAATTTTAATTTTATTGCATTAAATACAAAATAAGAAAAAAAAAACAGAACAGAAAAAAGACAGAAAAGGAAAACAAAATAAAACATAACATGGTCATATGCCAAGCAGAAAATCAGGGAAGATTCAAAATATATAACAAAAAATTTCCATTAAATATATATATATATATATATATATATATATATATATATATATATATATATATATATATATATATATATATATATATATATATATATATAAAATAGAAGAAATTATATTCATGAGTATATTTGCTTCTTTGTAGGCTGTTATTTTTTTCTCTGCTGCTCTTACTTTATTTTTTTTTCTTCCTTTTGTCCCCCTCTTTCTTCCCCAAACACTAAAGTTAAGCATAGATACACACTCACATGTGAGTACACACAGGTACAAACACAGCCACGGTTTACTCAGTTTTCCTAGAGTCAGACACTTGCCTCCTGAGGTGAAAGTTTCTGTGCTTTGGACTAAGGTACAAACCAAACCCTGCTAGCCCCAGGACTTCTTGCTGGCTATTTCTGTGGAACTAGCCTGGAGGTGTTTGCATTTCACACTGGTTAATCCTTAGTCTAGGGTCTTCAGCTCTCCTAGGTTTGTTCTAGGTCTTCTTAGTTTTTCCACCAGTCTATGTTTGCCAAGAGTTGCAAATCTGTTCTGTTTGTGGGGAAATCTGGAGAGCTTAAAATTAGTTGAAAAGAGAAAGAGTAAACAAAGAGGAAGGGAATACAGAAATTGTGAGGAAAAGCGGTAAGGGGGAGGAACTCTAAGATGGGGGGAGGGATACTAAAAAGGGAGAGCTGTGAGAAGCAAGTGGTGCTCACAAGTTTAATACTAAGGAGGGGGGTAAGAGGGAAGGAAAGGAGAAAAGCATAAGCAGGGGTTAACAAGATGCCAAGTAATACAAAATTGGTAATTTTAACCATAAATGTGAATAGGGTAAACTCCTCCATAAAGAGGAAGCACTTAGCAGACTGGATTAAAAGCCAGAATCCTACAATACGTTGTTTACAGGAAACACACTTGAAGCAGGGCTATACATACAGAGCAAAGGTAAAAGTTTGGAGCAGAATCTACTATGCTTCAGGTGCAGTCAAAAAATCAGGGTTAGCCATCCTGCTCTCAGATCAAGCAAAAGCAAAAACTGATCTAATTAAAAGAGATAAGGAAGGGCACTATATCTTGCTAAAGGGTAGCATCAATAATGAAGCAGTATCAATATTAAACATATATGCACCAAGTGGTGCAGCATCTAAATTCTTAAAAGAGAAATTAAGAGAGCTGCAAGAAGAAATAGATAGCAAAATTATAATAGTGGGAGATCTCAACCTTGCACTCTCAGAATTAGATAAATCAAACCACAAAATAAATAAGAAAGAAGTCAAAGAGATAAACAGAATATTAGAAATTTAGATATGATAGATCTTTGGAGAAAACTAAATGGAGACAGAAAGGAGTACACTTTTTTTCTCAGCAGTTCATGGAACCAAACAAAAATTGACCATTTATTAGGACATAAAAACCTCAAATTCAAATGCAGTAAGTCAGAAATAATAAATGCATCCTTTTCAGATCACAATACAATGAAAATTACATTCAATAAAAAGCCAGGGGAAAATAGACCAAAAAATAATTGGAAACTAAATAATCTCATACTAAAGAATGATTGGGTGAAACAGCAAATCATAGACATAATTATTAACTTCACCCAAAAAAATGACAGTAATGAGACATCATACCAAAATGTGTGGGATACAGCCAAAGCGGTAATAAGGGGAAATTTCATATCTCTAGAGACCTACTTGCATAAAATATTGAAAGAGAAGGTCAATGAATTGGGCTTGTAACTAAAAATGCTAGAAAAGGAACAAATTGAAACCCCCCATTAAAAAACTAAACTTGAAATTCTAAAAATAAAAGGTGAGATTAATAAAATTGAAAGTAAAAAAACTATTGAATTAATTAATAAAACTAAGAGTTGGTTCTATGAAAAAACCAACAAAATAGATAAGCCCTTAGTAAATCTGATTTTAAAAAGGAAAGAGGAAAATCAAATTGTTAGTCTTAAAAATGAAGAGGGAGAACTTGCCACTAATGAAGAGGAAATTAGAACAATAATTAGGAGTTATTTTGCTCAACTTTATCAATAAATTCGATAACTTAAATGAAATGGAAGAATATCTTTAAAAATATAGCTTGCCCAGATTAACAGAGGAAGAAATAAATTAAACAGTCCCATCTTAGAAAAAGAAATAGAACAAGCTATTAATCAACTCCCTAAGAAAAAATCCCCAGGACTAGATGGATTTACATGTGAATTCTACCAAAAATTTAAAGAACAATTAACTCCAATGTTATATAAACTATTTGAAAAAATAGGGATTAAAGGAGTCCTACCAAATTCCTTTTATGACAAAGACATGGTACTGATATCTAAACCAGATAGGTTGAAAACAGAGAAAGAAAATTATAGACCAATCTTCCTAATGAATATTGATGCTAAAATATTAAATAACATATTAGCAAAAAGATTACAGAAAATCATTCCCAGGATAATATACCATGGCCAAGTAGGATTTATGCCAGGAATGCAAGGTTGGTTCAATATTAGGAAAACTATTAACATAATTGACTATCAATAACCAAATTAACAAAAAACATATAATGCTCTCAATAGATGCAAAAACAGCATTTGATAAAATCTAATATCCTTTCCTAATAAAAACACTTGAGAGTATAAGAATAAATGGACTTTTCCTTAAAATAGTTGGGAGCATATATTTAAAACCACCAATAAGCATCATATGTAATGAAGATAAACTAAAACCTTTCCCATTAAGATCAGGAGTGAAACAAGGTTGCCCACTATTACCATTGTTATTCAATATTGTATAAGAAACACTAGCCTCGGCAATAAGAGGTGAGAAAGAGATTAAAGGAATTAGAGTAGCTAATGAGGAAACCAAATTATCACTATTTGCAGATGCTATGATGGTATACTTAGATAACCCCAGAGATTCTATTAAAAACTATTAGAAATAATTCACAACTTTAGAAAAGTTGCAGGATATAAAATAAACCCACATAAATCCTCAGCATTTTTATACATCACCAACAAAATCCAACAGCAAGAGATACAAAGAGAAATTCAATTCAAAATATTTGTCGATAGCATAAAATATTTGGGAATATATCTACCAAAGGAGAGTCAGGAATTATATGAGCAAAATTACAAAACACTTGCCACAAAAATAAAGTCAGATTTAAATAATTGGAAAGACATTCAGTGTTCGTGGATAGGCTGAGTGAATATAATAAAGATGACAATACTCCCTAAACTAATCTATTTATTTATTACTATATCAATCAGACTCCCAAGAAACTATTTTAATGACCTAGAAAAAATAAACAAAATTCATATGGAAGAACAAAAGATCAAGAATTTCAAAGGAACTTATGAAAAAAAAGAATCAAATAAAAGTGGCCTCACTATACCAGATTTAAAACTATATTATAAAGTAGCAGTCACCAAAACCATTTGGTATTGACTAAGAAATAGATTAATTGATCAGTGGAATAGGTTAAGTTCACAGGACAAAATAGTCAATAACTATAGCAATCTAGTGTTTGACAAACCCAAAGATTCCAACTTTTGGGATAAGAATTCATTAACTGACAAAAACTGCTGGGAAAACTGGAAATTAGTATGGCAGAAATTAGGCATGGACCCACATTTAATACCGTACACCAAGATAAGATCAAAATGGGTCCATGATTTAGTCATAAAGAACGAGATTATCATCTTCTCTTAATAAATTAGAGGAACATAAGTTAGTTTACCTTTCAGACTGATGGAGGAGGAAGGAATTTGTGACCAATGAAGAACTAGAGATCATTATTGATCACAGAATAGAAAATTTTGATTATATCAAATTAAAAAGCCTTTGTACAAACAAAACTAATGCAAACAAGATTAGAAGGGAAGCAACAAACTGGGAAAACATTTTTACAGTTAAAGGTTCTACTACAAGCCTCATTTCCAAAATATATAGAGAATTGACTCTATAAGAAATCAAACCATTCACCAACTGATAAATGGTCAAAGGATATGAACAATTTTCAGATGACGAAATTGAAACTATTTATACCCATATGAAAGGGTGTTCCAAATCACTATTGATCAGAGAAATGCAAATTAAGACAACTCAGAGATACCACTACACACATGTCAGATTGGCTAAGATGACAGGAAAAAATAATGATGAATGTTGGAAGGGATACGGGAAAACTGGGACACTGATGCATTGTTGGTGGAGTTCTGAACAAATCCAACCATTCTGGAGAGCAATCTGGAATTATGCCCAAAAAGTTATCAACCTGTGCATACCCTTTGATCCAGCAGTGCTACTACTGGGCTTATATCCCAAAGAGATATTAAAGAAGGGAAAGGGACTTGTATGTGACAAAATGTTTGTGGAAGCTCTTTTTGTAGTGGCTTGAACCTTGAAAATGAACAGATGCCCATCAATTGGAGAATGATTGAGTAAATGTTATGGAATACTATTGTTCTGTAAGAAATGACCAGCAGGATCAATACAGAGAGGCTTGGAAAGACTTACATGAACTGATGATGAGTGAAATGAGCAGAACCAGGAGATCATTATACACTTCAACAACAATATTGTATGATGAGGATGTATTCTGATAGAAGTAGATATCTTCAACAAAGAGAAGATCTAATCCACTTCCAATTGATCAATGATGGACAGAATCAGCTAAACCCAGAGAAGGAACACTAGGAAATGAATGTGGACTACTTGCATTTTTGCTTTTCTTCCCAAATTCTTTTTATCTTCTGAATCCAATTTTTTTTGTGCAACAAGAGAATTGCAATTATGCATACATATATTGTATCTAGGACATATAATAACATATTTAACATGTATAAGATTGCCTGACATCTAGGGGAGGGAGTGGAAGGAAGGAGGGAAAAGTCGGAACAGAAGTGAATGCAAGGGATAATGTTGTAAAAAATTACCCATGCATATATTCTGTCAGTGAAAAGCCATAATTAAAAAAAAAAAAAAGAAAAAAACAACACTATTCATATTTTTTGATCATTTATCAGTTGGAAAATTGTTCTTATTTTACAAATTTTGCTCAGTTCTTTATTTCTGAGAAATGAGATCTTTATCATAATAATGTTTCAAAATTATTATCACAATTACTATTGCTAAGTTATTTCCTCCCCCCTCCCAATTATTGTGTCAAGATTCTTTCAGGTAATCCAATTATTCTTCCTGATCTTTTCTTCAGATCCATTCTTTTTCTTATAAGATGTTTCACATTCTGTTCTATTTTTTCCATTCTTTATATTTAGTTTTGTTATTTCTTGATCTCTTATAGTTTCAGAGCTTCACTTTAAAAGGTCAAGATCACCCAGGGATTTTTTTAGTCATCTTGATTTATGTTTGTCACTGGAATCAGATGGCTCTAGAGAAGAGAGTGAGGCAAATAACTTTGCTCCTATCTCTGGTAAATCTAATTCATTTGCAAGTCAAGTCATTTGCATCACTGAACTGCTGAGAAAGAATCAAGTCTATATAGTTGATTGTTGCACAATCCTGCTGTTTCTGTGAACCAATGCTTTACTGGTTCTATTTGTTTCATTTAGCATGAGTTCATGTAAATCTTTTCAGGCTTTTCTAAAAAAATCAGCCTGTTCATCATGTCTTATAGAATAATAACATTCCAATGCTTTCATATATCATAACTTTTTTAGTCATTCCTCAATTGATGGATATCTACTCATTTTCCAATTCCTTGCCATCACAGAAAGAATTGCTGCAGACATTTTTGACATGTGAGACCTTTTCCCTCTTTTATGATTCTTTGGGATACAGACTCAGTAATGTTACTGGATTAAAGGATATGCAGTTTTAAAGTCAGTTGGACATAGTTCCAAATTGCTCTCCAGATAATGCATTATGTCCCACTTTTCCCACATCCTGGCTGACATTTATAATTATCTTTTCCTGTTATGTTAGCCAATCTGATAGGTTTGAGGTGGTACCTCAGATTGTTTTAAATTGTATTTTTCTAATCATTAGTGATTTAGAACTTTTTTTTTTTCAGATGACTATAAATGGTTTTAAATTCTTTATCTGAAAATTGTCTGTCTATATCCTTTGACCATTTATCAAATGGGAAATGGCTTTAAGGCTATTTGTGAACCCTTTAAATGTATTTTAATTTATAACCTGACTTATTTTAACTATAGAGCTTGTTTCCTTATGAGACATATGAAATAATTACTATTTAATTAAGTTTATTCAACCTTCATGACATTGAAGGACATATGTAATTATGAATCTTTCTTTTTTTTAATAACTTTTATGACCTAAGGGGAATGCACAAGGTTTCAGTATGTAGAATTTTTGCCTGTTACTCTAATATAAGTTTCCTACCAAAAGTCATAATTTTTGTTCAGATTTATTATTATTTTTGTCTAGGATCTGAATCTGTGTTTAAGCAAAATAAAATTGTTTTTAACCTCTATTACTACTATATTGTGACATATATATTTTGGCAACAATTATCTACCATATGAAATAGTGCATGTTTATCATGAATCCAAATCTGTCTTTAGACACTTTGTGATTCCAAGAAAGTAATTCAACTCTTTCCCAGTTTTTTTTTTTTTTAATCTGGAAAATGAGGTGCAAGCAACTCTAGGATCTTTGCCAAAAAATCCCCAAATGTGGTCATAAAGAATTGGACATGACTAAATGACTGAACAAATTGAACAATAACTTATTACATGACATCAAAAAGGAGATATTTCTACTGTGACAATTCTAAGGCAGTGCCTAATTAGATTGGTAGCAATGAGTTTGAAATCAAGGTCCCGAGTTAGAATCCTCACTGTGTCACTTAATCCATAGCAGTAGCAAGTTGTAAGTAAATGATCTTATTTCTCCACTTTCAAAATAGTATTAGGGAGGTCAAGCTGCACATGAAGCTAATCAATGAGGCAAACTTTGACTAGTTCTGATTCTGAATTAAGTATTACCCCTTTCAAATCACATAAAGCATCACTACAATAAAGCAACTCAATGTCACATGGAACTTATATACTAGTAGATTTTGTGACTTTTGGCATGTCTCCTAAGCTCTTTGAAGGCCTCAATTTGCTCAATAAAATAAAAGTATTAAACTTTATGCTTTTTAATGTGTCTTCCAGTTTTAAGTCTATGCCATTAATGTCTCTGGTTTCCTCAGTTTCCATCTCTTTAGATGCAACTCTCATCAGTTGTCAAAGTCACAGGTATATTCAATTCTTAAGCATAAATTAAATAAGCAAACAAGCAATGAATCAATCAATTAATCAAAGAACATTTAGTAAGTGCTTACTCTGTACCAGAGACTGTGTTAGCTGCTAAAGATATAAAGACAAAAATGAAACAGTCCCTGTCCTCAAGGACCTTATGTTCTATTAGGGAAAAACAAAACAAAACATGTAGAGGCATATACAAAATTTTTAAAAACGTAATTTTGGCAGGGAAACATTCTGTCAGCCTGAGGGATTCAGAAAGATTTCTGTAGAAAAAAGAAAATCCATTTAGTATTTAAAAAGAGAAAGGCTTTTTGAGATTAACTGTATTCATTAAAAAGACTTTGGAGTATTCAGAAATGTCAGAATACAGAAACATTATTCCTGAACAACACAGATGTGCTCATTCATAAATAGTCAAATTGTGCTCTCTCCTGGCCAAAAAATGAAACCTTTTTTGAGAAGAATCTAAAATTGGAGTGTCTCTATTGTTTTTCTATTTGTTTTGGGCTTTTTGTTAATATTTTGTTAATATTTGTTATTTTGTTAATATTTATGAACATGAAAGCTATGCTCATCTTATATAGTGAATTGTAAAGTCATTTAACCAAAGTAATTTAATAAACATAGATGGTTCAAGTATTTTTTAGAGAAAATAACTCAGAAACCTCTTGGAAATCAGGAAAGAGATATTTAGTCACTATCTCTGTCAATACAAAACTAACAGGATCTGAAGATAGAAGAAATTATTTTTGCCATAGTTTCTATATTTGAGAAATGATCCAAATGTTAGCATCATTTTTCATAAGACATTTTGAAATCCCTTTATGAATGACTATATGTGGTGCAAACTAGAGAATTCCAATAGTGGCTTTACTCTGGTTATCTAGATCTAAGCTCATCTTACTGAGGTTTAGATTTGGGGTACCCAAATGAAATTGAGGTCTAGTGACAGGTTCAGGGTTCAGGGAGTCAAATGGAGCTCCTCTACAACCCCTCAGGATTCTGCACAAGGATAGGGAGTTAAATGAGGTCTAGTGGCAGTCCCCTGTAAAGGAATTTACAGATCCGAAAACCTAGATTGATAAAAGGTTTATTATGGGCATTGGAAGTAAGGTTCAAGTTTAGTTAGTAAAAGGTGTTAGGTAAAGAGAGGTTGGTACTGGAGAACAGTATTCCAGTGGGCAGAGAGTCCTTGGGGTGCCAAGCATGGTATGGCTTGGTGGGGGTTGGGAAACCTGAGCAGATCATTAGAATGGGGAGTGGGATAGCCCAAGTTTGCTCAGATCCGATGGGGGCTGGGACAAGCCCAGATATCTCCTATTGGAATTCAAAGGGATGCTTTTGACCAGGATTTGTGAATCAAAGGTCCTAGCTTCCTGAATTGATAATACATCAGCTAGGAGGGGCTGGAAACAGAAAGGAATAAATCAATTTGAAATGATAAGTTTCTAAAATGGACCACAACCCACTTCAATCTCTGAAAAAGAATTCCCATCATAACATATCTGAAAAACACCTCCAGTGATATGGATTTTACTGACTGTTGAAGTGGCATCTACTTTTGCATAGTTCTAATTTTAGACTTTCCCCTAAATCAAGCTTAAACTTGCATTTTTCTTTTAAAATATTATACACACATATACATATATCACCCTCTCCCCATTACAAGTTAAAACAATTTTTAACGTTTGTTTTTTAAAAAGTTTTCACTTCCAAGTTTTATCTCTTTCCTCTCCCCTCCCTGAGATGGGATATAATCAGTGTATATATAAGTTATGCAAGTAGAATAATGAAAAACATTTCCATTTTGGTAATTTTGTATAAGAAAACTCCAATAAAAAAAAAAAAAGAGAGAAAGAAAATTTAAAATACCATGCTTCATTCTGTATTCAAATAATATCAGTTCTTCCTCTGGATAGTATGCTTCATCATTAGTCTTTTTATAACATTGCCCTGGTTCTGCTCTTTGGAAGCAACTTTATAAGTCTAATGTCTCTTCTATATTCTATTATTTCTATTTCTACACTGCAAAGCTTAACAGGTTACCCAAGTGCTTTTCATCTAGCATGGATTACAAATCTTTTACTACCTCATTTTACCATTGTTTAAATGGTTCCCCAGTTTATCAATGCCCTTCAAGAAATGTTACCCCAAACTCCAGATGTGGTCTGATCAAGGTGAGTTCAATGGTACCTGCTTATTCCTGGATACTATATCTTTCTTAGTGTAGCCCAATTTCACATCAAGTTCTGTAGCCCAAGGCTAAAGAGTAATTTCCAGATGAATTTAGGGTGGTGATTATTTTAGGAGTTTCCCGAGGCTAGAAGCTAAGGAGTGAATTAAGGGTGGAGAATGGTGATCCCAAGCCAGAAGATTGTGGGTTTCCTGACCCAGGCCCCCTCATAAAGATCAGGGGACCAAAGAGTCCTATTACATCAAACCTACTTACTCTTTACTGAAAAAGAACTTTTTATTCTTTACTGGAATTACCAGGATCAAAATAAGGAAAATTCATTGGACTTTTGATGAATTTTAAAAAATATCACATAAAATTCTATATAAGCCAAACAAAAATAATTGACCATGATTTGCAAAGCACTTTATATATACTATTTCATTAGGTTCTCACAGCTGTGAGGTCCACTTTACCAATGGGGAAAGTGGGACTGACAAAGGTTAAGTGATTTTTCCCAGGATCACACAACTAGTAAGTCTGAGGAAGAGTTTAAATTCAGATATTCCTTTTTCCAAAACTAGTTCCCTATTTCCAGTAATTTGACTGTGGCAAAGTTGTACAAGATTCCTTGATAGATGTAACCAAGATAATTTAATCAGTGAACCTCTAATAGTCATTATCAAATAAAGTTTAAAACAGTTAGGCGTATACATTATTATAGTAACTATTTGACAGACTAGGGATTTCTAGTGAAAGATGACTAATTTCTGCAGAGGCAGGAATGCAGAACAATGGTCACCATTTTCAAATCATTTCCTCTAACTTAGCTCAATGAGTTCTAAAGTAATTTACATAGCAATAAAACACTTGGGAATTTAGAAGGAATTACTGACCCTAACCCAAACACCAATCTGAATTGAGGGCATTCCTAATATGGGAAGCAAAGAGTTCAAAAAGTAATCTAAATCTAAATCTAAAATCTAAAAGTAATTTTCTTTTCTACTGCCTGGGGATGATTGTAGGTCTGACTCCTAAGAGAATTGAAATACTTTGTATTTTTATACCCAGAGAGAGGACTGTGAGAACTAAGTGTGGATCACAGCATAGCATTTTCACTTCTTTTGTTGTTGTTTGCTTGAATTTTATTTTCTTTCTCACTTTTTCCTTTTTGATCTGATTTTTCTTGTGCAGCATGTATGCCTGCCTAATATTGGATTACTTGCCATCTAGGGGAGAGGATAGAGGGAAGAGAGGGAAAACTTGGAACACAAGGTTTTGCAAGGGTCACTGTTGAAAAATTATCCTTGCATATGTTTTGAAAATAAAAAGCTTCAACAATATACATATACATATACATATACATATACATATACATATACATATACATATACATATATACACACACACACATATATGTATATATATATATATACACACACACATATATATAGACTTGTATGAATTTCTGTAAAAGAACTGCTTAGCATCAGCAATTTAATAGAGAACCAGCAGATGGCAGCAGTTTAACAAAGAACCAGTCAAGAGCTGCTCAGGAAAGTCATATAAGAACATTTGCTTCTCTTGGGAAGCAGTTTTCTGAGCATGTCATTTTTGCAATGTGTGTTCTCCCTCCAATTGTTCTTATGAGAAATAATAACAATGTTTTGTTATTATTTACTTAACAATTCTGTTTATTTAAATATTTTTATTTTGATTTAGGGCTTTTTGCTTTTGTCTGATAAAAAAAAAACATTTGTGGGGTTCATGAATTATGGATTTGAATACATTCCAACTTAAAATATATCTTGGTATGTATATAGCTTTTTGAGAGGTTTGGGGGCTACATTTGTAAATGATGCAATCCTTCACATGGTCCCATTTGCAAGACTATTTTTCTTATGATGCTCTTTAATGAAATTTCTCTGATTTGAGAGAAATGCAAATTAAGACCACTCTGAGATACCACTACACACCTGTCAGATTGGCTAAGATGACAGGAACAAATAATGGTGAATGTTGGAGGGGATGTGGGAAAACTGGGACACTGATACATTGTTGGTGGAGTTGTGAAAGAATCCAGCCATTCTGGAGAGCAATTTGGAACTATGCCCAAAAAGTTATCAAACTGTGCATACCCTTTGACCCAGCATTGCTGTTATTGGGCTTATATCCCAAAGAATACTAAAGAGCGGAAAGGGACCTGTATGTGCCAAAATGTTTGTGGCAGCTCTTTTTGTTGTAGCTAGAAACTGGAAGTTGAATGGATGTCCATCAATTGGAGAATGGTTGGGTAAATTATGGTATATGAAGGTTATGGAATATTATTGCTCTGTAAGAAATGACCAGCAGGAGGAATACAGAGAGGCTTGGAGAGACTTACATCAACTGATGCTGAGTGAAATGAGCAGAACCAGAAGATCACTATACACTTCAACAACAATACTGTATGTGGATGTATTCTGATGGAAGTGGAAATCTTCAACATAAAGAAGATCCAACTCACTTCCAGTTGATCAATGATGGACAGAAATAACTATACCCAGAGAAGGAACACTGGAAGCAAATGTAAATTGTTAGCACTACTGTCTATCTACCCAGGTTACTTACACCTTCGGAAGCTAATAATTATTGTGCAACAAGAAAATGGTATTTACACACATATATTGTATCTAGGTTATATTGTAACACATGTAAAATGTATGGGATTACCTGCCATGGGGGGAGGGAGTGGAGGGAGGGAGGGGATAATTTGGAAAAATGAATAATAAAAAAAAATTTAAAAAAATTTCTCTGATTTGAACTAATTATGACCTTTGATTGACTAGAAAAAGCAAAGACATTGATAAAGGTTTATAAGCTATGATTTCAGAAAAATATGAATCCACAGACTATCTCATATATAAGAATACAACTAAAAGAAATTAAAAATTAAGTTCCTTATTTCCCCTCATTTCAAATATATTATAACTACATAGTGTTGCCATACTGAAGAATGAGCCTTTTAATGGGCCTTGCAAGCATGGATTGTCAAGTATCAAAATGGTGTGTTCAGTGATTTACAAACAATAAATAACAGACAAAATGTTCAATAATGGTGAACTAATATTAATACTAACTATTAATCAGGAATTGAATAAAGCAGGTCCTAATATTTTGAGAAATATTATATATAGGAAATTAATTTTAAATTAATGTGTAAATTTGGATAAATTTTCATTCAAATTTAATTTTACCAACTATGTTTTCTAAATTCTTAATATATCAGGCTCACATATTTTAATGTTGAAGTCTGGGTCTTCTAGACCTCCTCCTTTGTTCTATGAACTAGTTGAAGGTAGTTCAGTAGATTAACAGATAAAATCAGCAGCTTTATGTGGAAACAATGAACATTAGATTAAGAGACCTAGCACTAGGGGCAGCTGGGTGGTGCAGTGGATAGAGCATCAGCCCTGAATTCAGGAGGACCTGAGTTCAAATCTGGTCTCAGACACTTAACACTTCCTAGCTGTGTGACCCTGGGCAAGTCACTTAACCCCAGCCTCAGGGGAAAAAAAAAAAGAGAGACTAGCACTGCTCCTCTTGAATAAAATAATAGTTTCCCATTCACTCTGGGGAATACTCATGTTCATCCACAACTAAAAGTTCCAAGTGGATCTTTGGAGAACTCTCAGGAAACAATAAAAAGTCTTCATTTCACCAACCAATGCAATTACTCCTTATTTATATTATCTGTTTTAACTCTGCCTCACTAGAATTTTAACTAATCTTCTCTTATCCTCTGAATGTGAGTTAATGATAACATTTGGAGACTGGCATATTTAGGATCAATGGTTTCACTATGTCCTCCATCATTCCAGTGGTCTTTTCTCTTTTTTATTCTTACCTAGTTCATTTGCATAAGGTACACTTCAGATTTTAATATATAGGAGACATATCAACAGTGATACTGTTCTTTGTGAACATGTACTGAAGGTGACTTTTATTTTATATAATGAATTAAAAGTTCAGCATGTGAATTGAACTTCTCTGATTCCAGACCTCAATTTCTCAATAGCATCTGTACTTCAGAGACACAAGGAGCCCTTGAAAGTAAGATAAAATGAATATGAATGAAGAGAAATAAAGAGCTTACCTCCCCCCCCCCCCCACACACACACACACAATTTTTCTGTCCTGGCCACCTTTTTCAACCTTCATTTTCACTCATTCTCCACAGATCATTCTAGACAGGGGTTTTGAAAAAGTCCTCCCCTTTTTCTATCACTTTCTAATCTCTCTTCTTATTCTTGCTATTATCTACCACCCAATCAAAATCCTGGTAGTTACTGTCTACAGATCCCCAAGTCATTCCCTTTCTTTCCTCAATGAGTACAACACATGGCTTACAACTTTTTTTCCTTCCTAACTCTTTACCTCATACATAGGGTCTCTCCCTAAATACCCCACTTAATTCTTTAAGCTACTCCCCTCTCAACCTACCCAACATCAGCTACACATAAAGATGCCATTTTCTTTGACCTTGCCTGATGCTGGTCTAGCCCCTTTAAGATTCCTTTCTTGATTTCTTCATCTTTTCTTGATATTCTTCATCTGTATCATAACTTTCAATCTCACAGATCCCTCTGATGAGGGATAGAAAAGGGGGAGCCCCTTTGGTCGGCTCAAAGATAGTAAGATAGTCCCACGAGGTGCAGTGTCCCCT
The DNA here is from genome assembly GCF_048593235.1 of Sminthopsis crassicaudata. Classification (NCBI taxonomy): domain Eukaryota; kingdom Metazoa; phylum Chordata; class Mammalia; order Dasyuromorphia; family Dasyuridae; genus Sminthopsis; species Sminthopsis crassicaudata. The sequence goes on from NC_133622.1 coordinate 112,783,586, forward strand.
GTAAATGAATTTACAGGCCCGAAAACCTAGATTGATAAAAAGGTTTATTGTAGCGATTTCAGAAGTAAAGTTTAGTTAGTAGAGTTGAGGGTAGAGATAGAAGAGCACTGGATTAGGTCTGGTGGGCAGAAACCCTTGGCATAAGAATGCCATACTTAGGACTTCTGCAAAAGCATGGCGTCTAGCGTTGCCTTTTTATAATGGGGGCTCTTAGTGATGTTGAAGGTGGGTGGAGTCCCAGGCTCCTGGCGGGCTTTCAGTTAGCTCAGATCCAGTGGGGACTAGGGAAAGCCCAAATATCATTGGAATTCAAAAGGGTCCTTTTTGACCAGGATTTGTGAATTAAAGGTCAGCCATGGGGGTTGGGGAATCTTAAAGGGACCTCAACCCCCATCACCTCAATTCTCTCTCAAACCATTTCCTCTGCACTAGCCACTCTTTTCCTGAAGAAAACCACAATAAACCCTTAATACTGCCATTAGATAGTGCTATTATACCTTTTTTAGCAGTCACTCTTAGCAAGTCCTTCACAAGTGGGATCATGATCCACGATGACTTCATCACCCTTAAAAATCTCCCATTGTTCTCCTTCCTCCAACTTCCTCAGCTGAGAATATTGCCTCATAGTTTAAAGGAAAAAAAATACTCTTTTTGAGATTCGTCTTTTTGCTAGTCTCCAATTTAAATTGCTTTTCAGACACCTCAAACTTGGATGTTCTTCCTCTTCTTCTTCCTCTTCCTCTTCTTCCTCTTTCTTTTCCTTCTCTTCTTCTGTTCCCCCTTCTCCTACCCTTTCTTCCTCCTTTTCCAATTCTTCTTCCTCCTCTTCCTCAATATAACTCAATATATCCAAAATAGAAATCATTTTGTTTCCCCATAAGCCTTCTGCACCTCCTACTTTCCCTATTACTATGAAGGATATCATCTTCCCATTCCCTTAGGTTCACATCCTGAATGCCTCATAATCTCTTATCCCCTATATCCCATCTGTGGATTTCACCTTTGTAACATCTCTGAAATATGCTCCTTTCTTCTCTGATACTGCCACCACTCTGATGCAGGTCCTCATACCCTCACACCTGGGTTATTGCACACCTAGTGGGTCTGCCTGCCTCAAGTCTTTCCTCACTCCAATCTATTCTCTATTTAATCCCTTACATGATTTTTCCTACATAGGTCCAATCATGTCATTCCCCCTACTCTATAAATTTCAGTAGTTCCCTGCTGCCTCCAGTAACATTCAAAGACCTTCACAAACTCCCTCCCTTTTAGCTTTCCAGTGTTCTTCAGTGTTTTAGTCTCCAACATGTGCTCTTCAATCTAGTGGTATAGGCTTCCATGAACAATTCCCCGAACGAGAAATTTCATATCTCGGCTTCGGGCATTTTTTTTCTGGCTGCCCTCCATCCCTAGGTTACTCTACCTCCTATTTTCTCTACTGAGCTCCCTGCCTTTCTTCAAATTCCCACTAAGTCCCATAATAGTCTTGAAGAAGCTCTAAATTGGGGTCAGGTGGGGCAGGAAGCAGACAAAATCTGTTCATTATTCAGGCAGTGTAAGCAAATCAATGCCCAGGTAGCCATGCCAAAGTCACAGTAGAAGCTAGAGCCAGAGGAGGTTTCAGGCATCTCATCTCCAAGGTCTTTGTCTGGAACACAACAATAAATAGGGCTGGGGTTTTCCAGGAGACTTATAAACTAGCACAATCATTAGCATATGGGTGGCATCTAAAAGGTTCAAAGCTAATTCTGTCAATATTACTAGTTAGGTTCATTGGCTCCTATTTGCTACCTCTATTTAAAATAATTTTCTAACAGTAACTATTGTTTTACTCCTCCTCCTCCTCCTCCTCCTTCTACTCTTCCTCCTTTTCTTATTCTTCCTCCTCTAAAAAATAAACAACTAATCAGAACTAATACAAATTCAACTGTTTTCTCAAGACAACTATCCTGGAATGGCCAGAAAAAAGTCATTTTTAACATACTTTAAAGGACAGATTTTCAAGGGAAGAAGGAAAAGAATGATTTAGTTATTCTGAGTGTTTTAATTTTGATTAATGGAGGAGTGGCTGAAATTTCATTTACTCAAAGAACTATCATCACAGAGTCAACTCTTCCCTCTTCTAAATAGGAAAATCCTGAATTTAGTTGTAATGATAAATTATCTAAAGTCATGTAAAAAGTGGGGCAGCAAAACTGCTTTCTTTCTACCAGGGAATCAATTAATTGCTCTTTGCTGAATAAACACACTATCCTGAAAGTTCTAAAAATGACTAGACTAAATTTAAACAACAACATTTCCAAGGGAAGAATCTTAGAGATTCTTAGAGAAATCTTAGAGAAATCAACCCATTGAATATCTCTTGTATGAATGAGGAAAGAAATAGAAAATATTTATTTTATTCCTCATCTGTTATTTTCTGATGTCTGAAAATAGACATCAGAATAAAATCAAACAGATCTATTTCTTTCTTATCATTGATTATTGGAAATGTCCCAGTTGAATCAAGGTACCTGAGATAATTTCTCTCCAATCAGAGCAAGGGAAGCAATTCTTGGTTATGAGTAGACAAAGTTTATTTCTTTAATATATGATTTTTTAAAAACTAGATCTTTTACATGATTATAAGCTACTGAAGGATTGACACAATATGTTGTTCATTTTTCATCCATCACAGGATATAGTGGTAGAAACTGATATTAATATTAGAAAACCTTGTATTCAAGTCACTTTTCTAACACATATGGACGGTGTTACTTAGGCAAATCACCCAAGCTTTCTGACATGTAGACATCTCTCTAAGACTATAAATTTTAGAATAATTGCCAATCTTTATTAGCAGGAAATTATTTCATGGGTAGTTTCCTAAGTCAATGAAATTGCAGGTATAGACCAAAACAAACAAAAAACAAAACTAAAAAAAAAAAAACCCCTGACACTCCTGTGGTAAATTTTATGCTTGCCTTCCATAAAAATAGAATAAAAATCAAAGTAAAATTTTAAAATTGGGTTCAAAAAGTCAACTTAACTAGAAGAAGCATGACAAAACAAAATCCATATATATTTTTTTAAAAATTTAGTCATTTAAGTGAACTTTATCTCAATGATTTGACAATATACAGCATCTGAGAAAGCTAATTCAATCTTTGGTTACAATCAGGATCCATGGAACCCAAAGCAAAGGAGATAATAGTTCTATTATACTCAATTCTAGATAGTATAAACATGGAGAATCATGTTCAGTTTTGGTGGCTAGAGATATGAAGGATACTGATGAACTGAAGATTGATCAGTGGAAAACAATCATGGTGGTAAAGGAACTTGAGATAAGAGTGAAGTAGAATTGCTTAAAAGTATTTATTTAAATTATTGTTTAGCTTGAAGAAAGGAAGAATGAGGGGGAGATGAAATGGCTGTTTACAAGTATTTGAAGCACTGTAGTATTTTTTTTTTAGTTTGACCTGAGAAGGCACATGAACTATGAGTCCAAAGCAAAAGGAACAAAGAAGAAAATTTATATTTGACAGAAGAATGGGAATCATATTCTTACTTGTTCAAATTCTAGAAAATGGAATGGGATTCCCAGAGAGTTATTGATATTGAAGAAATTCAGAAAATATTTGTTGTTCTAATATCAAGTTTTCCCTGAGACTGGGGTTAAATGACTTGCCCAGGGTCACACAGCTAGGAAGTGTTAAGTGTCTGAGACCAGATTTGAACTCGAGAAATTCTGAATTCAAGGGTGGTGCTCTATCTACTGTGCCACCTAGCTGCCCCTAATATCAAGTTTTGATGTAAAGATGTAAGGTAGCCTAAAAGGCCTACGAGGCTTTTTTCAAATCTGACGTTCTGGGATTCTTTGAGTTATAATGCTACCTGTCGGATACAGAAAAGAACATTGTATGTGGAGTCAGCCATTCCTTAGTTCAAGCTTGTGACCATGGATACAGCACCTAACATCTTTGTACCATAGGTCCTTAAAGTGCTATTTGAATATGCTATTAATATGTCAATAAAAGTATTGAATGGCCCTTCTGACAATGAAAATCTTGGTATATTTTTACATTTGGGTTAAAAATATTATTGGGGGGGGGTGGAGTGATGATAAGGAAAACTAAGGAACTGCAGAAGCTTTTGCAGGAGTTCTGTTCTACCACAACAATGATATTCATATCTATCTTAGACATAGCCATATGCACTCCTTCCTCTCTCCTTTAGGATTTTGCTATAGCTTAGCCATTCTCTTATTTATTTGCAGTTTCTCCTCTCCTCTCGCTCCTTTCCATCTGTCTGAAAATGTTGGGTTTACCCAATCTTTAGAAAAACACTTTCCCATGCAGTTTTACCATCCCATCTGTCTCTTCCACATCATTGCAAAATATTTATAGTTTGTTTTGGCAAGTACTTGGTTTTTTCTCAATCCCTTGGAATTTGGCTTCAGACCACCTCCACTCTATTGAATCTGCTTTCCCAAGGTTACCATTGACCTCTAAATACCAAACTCAGTGGTCTTTTCCAGGACCTAATCTGCATTGACTTTTCTTCAGTATTTTACACTAGTAGAGACACTATATTCTCTTGTTTCTCTTCATGTCTCCTTAAATATTTCCTTTAGCACTTCTTTTACTTTATCTTTTCTGGCTCCATTTCATTTCCCCAATCAATTAACTTTTATTAAGGACCTACTATGGGTCCGGCACTGTGTTAAGAACCAGGGATACAAACAGAGGCAAAAAAGAGTCCCTATCCTCAAGGAGCTTACAATAGAATGGGGGAAACAACATGTTTGTGTTTGTGTGTGGGGGTGTCTAGACATAGACATATATGTATGCACACACACAAAACAAGCTATTTACAAGATGAATGGATAATAATGGTCAAAGGAAAGCCTTTTGAATTAATAGGGCTCAAGGAAAGAAAGCTTCCAATAAAAGAAGGGATTTTAGTTGGAACTTAAAGGAAGCCAGGAAAGTCATTAGGTAGAGCATAAGAGAGAACAAGTTCTAGTCATGGAGTCACAGAAAATATTTGGTATTTAGAGATGGAGTGTCTTAGAATAAATAGCCAGGAATCCAGTATCACTGGATGTAAAAATAGACATAAGGGAGTAAAGCTTAACAACAGTGAAAAAGTAGCAGATGGTCAGGTTATGCTTCCAATCTAACTTTTATGCAAATTACATTCACATCTCTATCTCTATGCCTTACCTTTATTCTGAGTTTCAGAAAATGTGAAAAAGATAAACTGAAGGAGTTAGATGGCATTATAACTAGATGATTGTGTAATTGATTGAATGGCAGAGCTCAGAGTCGTGAACTTATAATACAGATAATTCTATTAGAAGATTTGCTTTGGTCTTATGGAGGATGAGATGGGGATTTGAGCTCCTTGTTAAAGAAAAAGCACAAATCTTACCCCAAGACAAGGCCCCACATAAAGAGGATTAGACACTGAACCAGGAAAAAATGGTCTATTTCCCACTTAGATTATGTACAATAATATATGTCATTATACAACTTGTATAATGACAAGTTATATTAGCATTATATAATATAATGTATTAATTATACATTATAATTAATGTATTACTAATTATAATACATTATATTATGTTTATATATATATACATAATATATGTATTTGGTCTTATTATTATTATTTTCTATTTACTTAATAAACTCATCTCCAGTTGCAAAAGATAATTTGTTCTTTGTTCCTCTAATTTATATTGTCATTTTGTACATCTAAGTCACATATTCCTTTGGGATTTTCTTGGTATATGGTGTTAGGATAAGATGCTGGGCTTTACTTCATTTCTGCCAGGTTCTGTAGGTTTCTTAGTATTTCCTTTTTCATCCAAAAATATAATCATTACCCTAGTATCTATATTAGATATAGGATCTTAGTTACCTGTATCTGATTTCTCCTTCTTATTCATAGGCAGTCAATGCTTTAGTGAAGGTCCTCATTCTATCCTGGACTATTGCAAAAGTTTTCTAACTAGTTCTAGACTTATGTTTTTCTTTTATTTGAGTTTTTTTCTAAAACATAGGCTTGACTATTTAATTCCCCCAATCTATTAGCTCCAGTGGCTCCCTTTTAGATATATGATGAAATAATAAACTCCTCATAAATCCATAAATCTGAATCATAAATTTATCTCCTACTTTCTGCAATGCATCTTCACTAGAGTGTTCTACTAGAATCTGACATATTCAGAAGTGAGTGTTATTTTCTTCCCTAATTTTTTTTTTACTTTTTCAGTAGTAATGCTAGTCCTTATGTCTCCCATGTATTGATTATTTTTGACTTTGCCCCTTTCCCCAAATATAGTCAGTTAATGAGTTCTATTCCAACCTCTCATTATTCTACCTCATTAGCTATTGAATTACACAAAATTTTCTAGTTTGTACTTTAAAAATTTCATCTTCTTTTCAAATGGGCATTTTCCCAATTTCTCCATGCTAGAAAATAAAGGAGCTTAAATTAATGTATTGTGTAGAATCCTATATGCATATAAGATATCTGTAAGATGGATCAGTCCTTCCCTCTTTCCCACTTTCAAGGGCTCAGAAATAGTGAAAAACACATTCAGAAATGTTGCCCAAACTGAAAGGCATAAACTGGTTTTCATATAGGACATAAATTTACCATAGTTATATGCTGGAAACATTTTTCAATTTTTGCTGATACTGTGAAATTGCAATGGAGAAATATTTGCCTTATGACTAACTCATTTTCTCTTATCATACTTTACTTTATGACATATTTTGTTCCTCTTTTCTTTGGTATTCTTCACTGCTAGTATGGTGCATCTTGCTCTTATCTACTACTATACTTTTCTATATCAGATTTTTTTTTTCAATTCTTTGGAAACTGGTGTATTGAGGCACAACAAGTATCTTTCAGGTCACTTACAGTTCTAAATTTGTAATCTGGTGATCTATAATTCTAAAAACTATTTGTCATATTCTAGGAAATAGGCTTTCTTCATCTATTTTGCTAGGGCATCTATCTAAATGGCTCAATGGATAGAGGTAACTTCAATTTAGAAGAGGTAAATGCTCAGCCACTTACCAGTTGTGTGACTGTGGACAAGTCACTTAATATTTATTTGCCAGTTTCCTCATCTGCAAAATAGGAATAATAATAATGCAATAATAATATTCTTGTGAGGATCAAGTGAGATTAATTGTGGAGTGCTTGGTGCAATGTCTAGAATATAATATTATAGTAATATTATAAATTTTATTTATATAGTAATTTATAGTAATACTATAAATTTTAGATATTAGTATTTCTATGTGGATGATTAATTTAACCTCTTTTAAGTGTTAGGAATCCCTTCCAAGATACCTGTCAGTATTCTAGATTCTATATAATCAACACAAGTGGAAAAAAATCTTATCTTCAAGAAGCTTAAATTCTTTCTATTGTTTCACATAATAACATTGGGTAAAACAGAAATTACTGCATTTATTATTGATTAATTTTAATGAATCTGCCAGAGTGTACTCATGCTATGATTAATGATATAGCATAAGAGCTTAAATGTTATGCCATTATTGTCCAGGAGAGGAAGATCCAATTATAAAGATTTAAATAGTTAAAATATAATGGACAATCTTTAATTAAAAGAAATATTTCTGGGGGTGGAAAAGCCACACAGAACTTTTTAAGCTCTCTAAGTCCCTTTCTACCAACTATTTAATTCAGCCTCAAAAACAGCACTTGACTGGTAAAACCCATGGAGATTGGAAATACAAAAACTTACCAGCGGAAGAGAATCAGGAATATCACCAGAAAAGCTTTGCCCTGAAGTGGTGGGAGTAGACAGTGTAGAGTAGGGATAGAAATGGGAGTGGGCAGCCTCTGTGGTTGGAAGGTTTACACAGAGCTCTCTGCCATAGACTCACTGCTGTGCTTCGGTGGTGGAGTAGTGGATCAGCAGAGAAGTTGGAGCTTAGGGTAGTGGGTACTCTGAGGGATGCCAGAGCCTGAGAGGATCTGGCTGCGTCCACCCAGGACCAGAAGTGACTCAGCGCAGAACATAACACAACTCTTCACAGCATTCTGCAGCATGTATTTCCAATTAATAGTAAAAAGTTTTAAGTTCTTTCAAGGTTCTCACCATGCAGCCATCAATGGAAATAAGTGAGCACTGCTGTTTACCTTCTCTCTTTCTCAGCTTATGGTAATTGCAGAAAACAATTCTGGTCTGCCATTGCTTTTCATTCCCTGAAGATACCACGTATTCCACAAATTCCTTATTTAAGTGGAGCCAACTGAAGAATCTTGTGCTTAATTTTTTATCTTTAGAAAAGAGATATATATCCAATGGAATTAGTTATGAGTATAGATATTTATCATTTAGTGATTTTTTTCTAGGTAATTTACATGTGTATTTACAGACTGTCCCAAAATTCTAAGTGCAGTTCTAAGTTGTTAAAGTTATTAAAAGCTTAAAGCTTAAAATTTTGAGACTCTATATTCAGATTTGCATTGTAAATACAAATATATCTATCTTTGTATGTAAAACAATTATAAACTCAAAATATATAATTTGGGGCTTCTTTTTATTCTTTACAAGAATTAGTATTTCAATTTTCAGATTTCCTTAATGTCAAAGAATTTTGTTGATAATTTAGAAAACTAATTTAATTTTAATTTTCTTTAGAAGAGGAAAGTATATTAGCTTGTATTTTACAGGTTCAAGATTCTTCAGTATGGAAAGCATCATATGTAATGGGGACTAGGACCATTCTCAATAAGATCAGGAGTAAAAACAAGGTTGTCTGCTATCACCACTACTATTCAATATTGCATTAGATATGTTAGCTTTGGCAATAAGAGAAAAAAATGAGATTAAAAGAATTAAAGTAGATAAGGAAAGTAAATTAAATTAAAGTACATGAGGAAACCAAATTATCACTCTTTGCAAATGATATGATGGTATGCTTAGAGAACTCTAGAGAATCAACTAAAAAAACTTCTAGAAACAAGTCACAACTTTAACAAAGTTGCAGGATACAAAATAAATCCCCATAAATCATCACCATTTTTATATATTACCAACAAAGAGAAATTCCATTTAAAATAACTTTTGATAATGTAAAATATTTGGGAGTTTATCTTCCATGGCAAAGTCAGGAATTATATGAACACAACTACAAAACACTTTCCACACCAATAAAGTCCGATCTAATCAATTGGAAAAATATCAAATGCTCATGGGTAGACCAAGTGAATATAATACAAATGACAATATTACCTAAATTAATCTATTTATTCAGTCTCATACCAATCAAACTCCCAAGAAATTATTTAATAGATCTAGAAAAAATAATAACAAAGTTTATCTGGAAGAACAAAAGATCAAGAATTTCAAGGGAATTAATGAAAAAATGCCAATGAAGGTGGCCTCGCTGTGCCAGACCTAGAATTATATTATAAAGTAGTGGTCATCAAAATCATTTGATACTTGGCAAAGAAATAAAGTAGTCAATAAATGGAAAAGGTTATGTTCACAGTCTAAAATAGTCAATGATTATAGTAACCTAATGTTTGACAAATTCAAAGAGCTCAGCTTTTGGGATAAGAACTCACTGACAAAATTTTCTAGGAAAATTGGAAACTAGTATGGCAGAAATTAGGCACTGACCCACATTTAACAGTGTATACCAAAATAAGGTTGAAATGGGGTCATGATTGAGAGACATAAAGAGTAATATTATAAGCAAATTAGAAGAACAAAGTATAGTTTACCTTACAGATCTGTGGAGAAGGAAGGAATTTGTGGCCAAAAGAACTGCAGTTTATTAGTGAACACAAAATGGATAATTTTGACTATATTAAGTTAAAAAGGTTTTGTACAAATAAAACTAATGCAGACAAGATTACTGGAAAATATTTTTACATTCAAAGGCTCTGAGAAAGCCCTCATTTCCAAAATATATAATTGACTTGAATTTATAAGAATTCAAGCCATTCTCCAACTGATAAATGGTCAAAACATATGAACAGACAATTTTCAGATGAAGAAATTAAAACCATTTCTAGTCATATGAAAAGATGCTCTAAATCACTATTGATCAGAGAAATACAAATTAAGGCAACTCTGAGGTACCACTACACACCTTTCAGATTGGCTAAAATGACAGGAAAAAATAATGATGAATGTTGGAGAGGATGTGGGAAAGCTGGGACACTAATACATTGTTGGTGGAATTATGAACATTCTAGAAAAGCAATTTGGAATATGCCCAAAGGGCATACCCTTTGATCCAGCAGTGTTTCTACTGGGCTTATATCCCACAGAGATTTTAAAATAGGGAAAGGGACTCACATGTGCAAAAATGTTTGTGGCAGACCTTTTTGTAGTGGCAAGTAAGTTGAAAATTAGTGGATGTCCATCAATTGAAGAATGGCTGAATACAAAGTTATGGTATATGAAATATTATTGTTATGAAATATTATTATTCTATAAGAAACGATCAGTAGGATGATGTTAGAGAGACCTAGAGAGATTTACATGAATTGATGCTAAGTGAAATGAGTAGAAGCAGGAGACCTTTTTACATGGTAACAAGATCATAGAATAATCAATTCTGATGGACATGGCTCTTTTCAACAATGAGATGATTGTTCCAATGATCTTGTGATAAAGAGAGCCATCTACACCCAGAAAAAGGACTGTGGGAACTGATTGTGGATCACAACACAGAATTTTCATTCTTTTTGTTGTTGTTTATTTTCATTTTATTTTCTTTTTTTATCTGATTTTTCTTATGCAGCAAGATAATTGTATAAATATGTATATATATATATATGTAATATATTGGATCTAACATATATATATATATATATATATATATATATACATATATATGTATATATATATTTTACCGTATTTAATGTATTTTGGATTACTTGCCGTCTAGGGGATGGAGTGGAAGGAAAGGGAGGAAAATTGGAACACAAGGTTTTGCAAGAGTCAATGTTGAAAAATTATCCATGCATATATTTTGAAAATAAAAAGCTTTAATTAAAAATGATTCTTCAGTAACCAGAATTTTTTTTTAAAGTTGGAGAATAGAACTTAGCAATTAAGGAAGGACAGAAGTTCATCTAATTATAACATCTTGAAATATATTTTATGCTTTATGTTTTAAGAAGACAGATAAAAAATTCTATTATATATAAAGTTGTATGGGTTTTACTCAAGCATATACTAAAACTTCTACTAAGATAAATTGGTAGCTCCTTGGTAATTTAAAATAATAGTTATTTGAGAAATTAGTGACTTGCCTATAGTTACCCAGACCAAAAAATATAAAAATTAAGACTTAAAGTCAAACATTACACGGTCTAGTTGGAAAAGTTAATGCAAACACAATAGCCACATAGACAGAGACAGTCAGATGGAAAACAGAAGGAAGGAAGAAAAAGAGGAAAATAGAGAAGAGGAGGAAAGGAAGGAAAAAGATGGAAGCAAAGAAGGGAGGGAGGAAGGAAGAAGGAAAGAAAAAGAAAATTTCTAAATATGAAGCACACTAGAAACCTAGCAATAGGGGATAAAGTCTATTATAATCTCTATATTTTACATGGTTGTCACATCCAGCCTGGTTCACATGTTTCACAAATGGAAAATATTAGATATACTTCATCTTTTCAATGGATCTCTACCATTCCCATCATTATGGGTACTTCATCCATCAATATATACGTAAATTTGTGTGCATGTGGCAACAGCAAGATTATATAATGGTCAATTCTGATGGGCTTGGCTCTCATCAACAATCAGACCAGTTCCAGTGGTTTTGTGATGGAGAAAGCCATCAAAGCACTCAAAGAGAGGACAGTGGGAATTGAATGTGGACCACAGAATAGTGTTTTTAATCTTTTTGTTGTTGTTTGCTTGCATTTTGTTTTTTCTCATTTTTTTGAATCTGATTTTTCTTCTACAGCATGATATTTGTGGAAATATGTATAGAGAAATTGCACATGTTTAACATATATTGGATCACTTGCCACTATGGTCACTGATACAAATAAATGCTTAATTAATCCTGGCTTAGTAGATTCTTAGTAGCTTAGACATATTATTGTGGAGTGGTTACTTCTTTAATTGATGGTTTATTCAAATCAGTTTCAAAAAGCAATTACTAGAGCACCACAGAATCTTCCCCTCCCTCCCACATTCCCAGGAGTACATTGACAAAAATTAAACCACCCCTGTCTTTAAGGAGTCACAATTGCCTGTTTAACAATATATAGCAAAATATAGTTTGAAGAGGATTTTGAGTCAGTAGTTCCATTTTTGTGGGTACAGACTATTAAAATCAGCCTGTGAAAATCCCAAAGAAATGAAATATTTCCTTCTGAAAGCAAGAATAGGAAAATTTCTTTCTTTCTTTTTTTTTTTTTTGTATATCTGAATGCACCATATAATACAACCAGATTGCATAATGTAATTAATATGGGAGGCAATAACTTTGAATCCTGGCCTTAATGTTTGCAAACTGAGTCTATTTCCTCATCTGTGAAATAGAAATGAAGACATGCAATAGTGTGCTCAAGTCAGCTATTACTGGATTGTGAGAGCCTTGACAACTCAGCAAATATGATAATGCCTGACTTATTGTTTTGTTGACTGGAAAAAAATATGAATAATGTAGGTAAAAACAGAAAAGTATGCAGTGTTTATGTGTTTGTTTATTTTTGGAGAGGGGAAATAAGGAGGAAGTTGTTAAATATTTATAAGTTCAGTCCAGAAGGCATGTGAGACAAGTGCTTCCTAAGCTTTAACATATTATAATGGGAGGAGGAATAGTAATTCCTTGGAAGATTCTAGGGAGATAGTAGTCTTTCTCCTTATGATAGGAATGGTGATCAAAGATTTTTCTCTCCTCTATGATTTGTGGTACTTTGAAGAGGTAGAATGGAAGAACTAGGCCATAAAAGCAAATGCGAAGTCTAGTCAGTTTTTAGATGAGGGTGAAATAGCCATAGTACAAATAATAACTGTAATCATGTCATAATTTGCACTTAAATTTATAAAGTGTTTATTACGAACAGATTTAAATTGGTTTATAGTTTCTTCTAATGGATTTTTTAATAAGAAACACATATAACAAAAATACAATCATTTTCTATCTGTATTTTACAACTACATTCTTTACCACATTCTTTAAGAGAGAATCATAGTTTTACCTTTTGTTCTTTATTCCTAGCTATCTCACTTTGTGTTCTTATTGCTACTTCAAAGAAGCTTAACTTCAGGTAGAGAGCAAACTGATATGGGTTGTGGTCCCTTTAAGACTAGTCCTTTCAGATTCATTTATTCCTTTCTGAATCCCAACTCCTCCTGGCTGATCAATTCAGGAAGTTAGGACCTTTGATTCACAAATCCTGATCAAAAGCACCCTTTGAATTCCAATAGGAGATCTGGGCTCTCCCAGCCCCCAACAGATCTAAGCCAATTTGGGCTGTCCTAGCCTCCATTCTAATGATCTGTTCAGATTTCCCAACCCCCACCTAGCAAAGCCCATCCAGGAACCAATTTGGGACTCCACCCATAGGTCCCTTTAGCTAAATCTTTCCTTATAAAAGAGCCAAGCTGGAGTCCTCTCTTTGCAAAGGGTTGAAACATGCCAACTCTGTGCCCACTGGAACACTGGTTCTGGTACCCTCTCCTCTTTACCTAACACCTTTTACTAACTAGACTTTAACTTTACTTCTAACCCCCAAAATAAACCTCTTTTATCAATCTTTAGGTTTTCAGGTCTGTAATTCCTTTACAGGAGCTTTTGGGTCGCCACTAGACCTCATTTAACTCTGTATCCTCACGCCGAATCCAAAAGGGTTGCAGGGGAGCTCTATTTGACTCCCTGTACCCCAAACTTGCCACTAGACCTCAATTAACCCTAATTTCATTTAATTACCCCATTCTAGATCTCATCAAAACTTTTTTTTTTTTTTGAGGGAAGTGGTAAAATATATATTTTTTAACCTTTACAACTTATTATTGCATCATTTTCCCACCTCCACCCTTTGCCAAAATTTTCCTCTATAGTTCTGGATAATAACTCTTTTAAAACATTTTGTATAAGCTTGAGTTTCAGATTCTCTTCCTTTTTCCCAGCCACTGAGAGAGCAAACAATATGATATCAATTATACAGGTAAAGTCATGTGACAATTTCATATTAGCCATTTTTCAAAAAGAAGAAAAGAAAAGAAAGGAAAAAAAAAAGAATAAAAAAGAAAGGAAAGAATGAAGGAGGGAAGGAGGGAGCTAAGGAAGAAAGGAAAGAAAAAAGAAATTAAGAAAAAAGCATAAAAAGAAAGAAAGAAAGCATTTTATTTTAATTTGCATTCAGAATTCATCAATTTTCTCTTTGAAGGTAGATAGTATTTTTTCATCATGAACCTTTTGGAATCACCTTGGCTCATTGTATTCATCAGAATAGTCAAATCTTTGACAGCAGATCATCATTTCCTGGTTCTTGTCACTTCACTTCATATGTTTTTCTGAAACTACTTCAGTCATTTCTTACAGCACAATAATATTCTATCACAATTATATGCCACAGCTTATTTAGCCATTGCCTAATTTATGATTATTCCCTCCATTTACAATTCTTTGCCACCCCAAAAAAATAGCTAGAATTTTTTGAGTATTTTACCATAGAGGGCCACAGACAGTGGAGATCTCTGGGTGAAGTATAAGATCCTTCAGCCCAGAGGGAACCTGCTGACAATGTCTGGTTTAGCTCCCCATCTCCCTTAAGGGCTCTAGGCCCTAGTCAGGAGGCAGTGACAACCTGTGTTGTAATTAAAGCAGAGTGATAACAAGTGGCAAAGAGTCATCTGCATACAATAGCAAGTTGTTAATGTAGTTCCAGCAGAATACATTTAGCTAATGTTTGTGGTTAAGGGTATTAGGGAATATAAGGCTTCCAGAATTTGGAATAAAAGGATTCCGTGTTTGACCATCCATGTGAGTCCCACCTCTTCACTCCTCTTCTTAGGCCAAAGACTTGGGCTGATATTGAGATCTTCCAGAGAGCTAGTCCTGACACAACATTTTACATATGTCTTTTTTCCTTTATTTGAGGTATAAACCAGTGAGGTATCTCTGGTATAGATGGTTAAAGGTTATGCACATTTTATCAGACTTCAGGCATAGTTCCAAATTGTTCTCTGGAATAGTTGCATTAATTCACTATTCCACCAGCAGTTTATCAGTGTGCCCACCTATTTTTCCTTATTCCCTCAAGTATTTGTCATTTCTGATTTGCATAAGGAGTTAACTGACAGCTATTTTAATTTACATTTCTCTAATCAATAATGAGTTAGAGCATTTTTTCACATAACTATATATAGTTTTGATTTCTTCTGAAAACTGTCACTTTTATATCATTTGATCATTTGCCAATTGAGGAATAACTTTTATTTTTATAAATTTGATTCAGTTCTATTGTTAGTATATATTTGAGAAATGAAACTTTATTTGAGAATTTTGCTGCAAAATTTTGATATTCCTTCATTATCTATTGTACCTTTTAGCAAAATATAACAAAAAATATGATTATCCCTTTTAGTCTGTCTCTTGTTCACAATATATTATTGGATTCTGGTTTCCAATCCATTCTACTATTCACTTCCAGTTTATGGATTAGCTCATCTCATTTACATTCACAGTAGTGATCATTAACTGTGCATTTCTCTCCTTAGTTTATCCTTTTCTTTTTTTTAATCCTCTTCCTGAGAAGTTTGTCTTCTGACCATTGCCTCTTTCAATATTCCCTTTCCCTTATTACCTTCTTCCCCCAATATCTCATATCCCTTTGCTCTCTTGTCTCCCCATAGAGTAATATAAATTTCTATACCTAACTCTGAGTGTTTCTGTGCATTATATGTATATATATGTATACATAAATGTAAATGCATATATATATATGTTTGTGTGTGTGTGTGTGTGTGTGTGTATTAGTTAGGAAATACGATATTAGTTAGGGAATGGATATAAGGCCAGGCCTGAAGTCAGGAAGACTCATCTTTCTGAATTCTAATCTGACCTCAGACAATTACTAGTTGTGTGACTCTGAGCAAGCCACTTAACACAGTTTGTCTCAGTTTCTTATAAGTGAAAAGAAGGAAATGGAAAACCACTACAGTATCTTTGCCAAAAATCCTCCAAATGGGATCACAAAGAACTAGAACTACTGAAGTAGCTGAACAAGTTATCTATCATCTATCTATCTATCTATCTATCTATCTATCTATCTATCTATCTATCTATCATCTATTTATCTACCTATCTATCTGTCTATCCCTTTTTGAACACTTTCCAATGAGAGTGAGGCTTAAGCAGAGCCTCTACTATTGGCTCTTCTTACTGGCTTTCCAGTATAAAAGCTCTTCTTCGAATGCCTCCTTTATGTGAGAAAATTTGTCTTATTATCTACTTTTCCTTTTTTTCTTCTTCCAGTGTATCCCTCTTTTTCATCTCTTTCTCTATCTGCATATAGTTTATATATATATATATATATATATATATATATATATATATATACTTTTTTTTTTTTTTTTTTGCTGAGACAATTGGACTTAAGTGACTTTCTCAGGGTCACATAGTCAGGAAGTATTAAGTATCTAAGATCAGATTTGAACTGAGGTCCTCCTTACTTCAAGGCTAGTGCTCTACTCATGATACCCCACATCTCTATATGTTTTAAAAAGATAATTCCAACATAATCAATTCACACTTGTACCTTCTGGTTATATAGTTTCCTTATAATTGCCCTAATAATGATAAAGTTTTTAAGAATTATATGTATCATCTTATCATATAGGAGTATAAACAGTTTAACTCCATCAAGTACTTCATGATTACTCTTTCAAATTTACCTTTTAATGCTTCTTTTGAATCTCTTATTTGAATGTCAAACTTTTTATTTAGTTCTGGTCTTTTCATCAGGAATGCTTGCAAGTACTATATTTCATGGAATATTTATTTCCCCCCTTATACTCTATTTTACTGCGTGGGTTTTTTGGGTTGTAATTCTAGCTCCTTTGTTTTCCTTTTAAGTGGAAGTTTCTAAATCTTATGTGATTCCGACTGTGGTTTCATGATATTTCAATTGCTTCTTTCTTCCAATATTTTCTCTTTGACCTGGTAGATCTGGAACTTGGCTATGATATTTTGGGGAGTTTTCATTTTGGGATTTCTATGAAGAGATTGTAAGAGAATACCTTCAATTTCTACTTACCTTCTGGATCTAAAAAATATGAGCAGTTTTTCTTTATAATTTCTTCAAATAAGATATCTAAATTCTTTTTTTGATGATGGATTTTGGATAGTCCAATAATTCTTAGATTACCTGCTTTAAAGCTATTTTCTAGGTTAGTTGTTTTTCCAATGATATACTTCACTTTTTCTGCTCAAGTCTAAATTTTAAGAAATTATTTACTTCAGATAGATTTTGTATCCTCCCCTGCCCCCATTTGATCAAGTATTCTTTTTAAGAAGTTCTTTTCTTTTATTTTTTTTTATTGTCTATGATTTATTGAAATTGATTCAGTTGTCCACAGTTTGGTAACTTCCATTGTCATGTGAGCATTTTCTTTCTTTCTTTCTTATTATAGCTTTTTATTTACAAGATATAAGTATGAGAAATTTTTCAGCATTGACCCTTGTAAAACCTTCTATTCCAACTTTTCTCCTCCTTCTCCTCATCTCCTCCCCTAGATGGCAGATAGACCAATACATGTTAAATATGTTAAAGTATATGTTAAATATAATATATGTATACATATCCATACAGTTATTTTGCTGCACAAGAAAAATCAGATTAGAAATAAGGTAAAAATAATCTGAGAAGGAAATCAGAAATGCAAGGGGACAAAAACAGAGGTAGTGGAAATGTTATGTTGGGGTTCATACTTATTTCCCATAATTCTTTTGCTGAGTGTAGCTGATTCAATTCATTACTGCTCTATTGGAACTGATTTGGTTCATCTCATTGTGTCATCATCATATAGTATTGTTGTTGAAAGTATATAATGATCTCCTGGCCCTGCTCCTTTCACTCAGCATCAGTTCATGTAAGTTCCTCCAGGCCTTTCTGCAATCCTCCTGCTGGTCATTTCTTACAGAACAATAATATGGCATAATATTCATATACCACACTTTATTCAGCCATTCTCCAATTGATGGGCATTTACTCTGTTTCCAGTTTCTGGCCACTACAAAGACGGCTACCACAAACATTCTTGCACATAGAGGCCCCTTTCCCTTCTTTAAAATCTCTTTGGGATATAAGCCCATTAGTAACACTGCTGGATCAAAGAGTATGTACATTTTGATAACTTTCTGAGCATAGTTCCAAATTGCTCTCCAGAATAGTTGGATGCATTCACAATTCCACCAACAATGCATCAGTCCCAGTTTTTCCACATTGCTTCTGACATTTAGCATTATCTTTTCCTGTCATCCTAGCCAATTTGACAGGTGTGTAGAGGTCTATCAGAACTGTCTTAATTTGCATTTCTTTGATTAATAATGATTTGGAGCATCTTTTCATATGGCTAGAAATAATTTCTATTTCTTCATCTGAAAATTGTCTGTTTATATCCTTTGACCATTTATCAATTGGAGAATGGCTTGATTTCTTATAGAGTCAATTCTCTATATATTTTGGAAAGGAGGCCTTTACCAGAACTTTTGATTGTAAAAATATTTCCCAGCTTATTGCTTCCCTCTTAATCTTGGCTACATTAATTTTATTTGTAAAAAACCTTTTTAATTTGATATAATCAAAATTTTCTATTTTGTGATCAATAATGGTCTCTAGTTCTTATTTGGTCACAAATTCCTTCCTCCTCCATAAGTCTGAGAGGTAAACTATCCTATATTCTTCTGATTTATTTATAATCTCATTCTTTATGCCTAGATCATGAACCCATTATCATGAACACCATATCTTGGTATATGGTGTTAAGTGTGGGTCAATGCCTAGTTTCTGCTATACTAGTTTCCAATTTTCCCAGCAGTTTTTGTCAAACAGTGAATTCTTATCCCAAAAGCTGAGGTCTTTGGGTTTGTCAAAGCCTGTGAACCTAACCTATTCCACTGATTAATTAGTCTATTTCTTAACCATTACCAAATGGTTTTGGTGACTGCTACTTTATAATATAATTTTAGTTAATTTTTTCTTTCATTTTTTTTTTCATTAGTTCCCTTGAAAGCCTTGACCTTTTGTTCTTCCAGATGAATTTTGTTATTTTTTCTAGGTCATTAAAATAGTTTCTTGGGAATCTGATTGGTATAACACTAAATAGATTAGTTTAGATAGTATTGTCATCTTTATTATATTCATTCAATCTATCCAAGAGCACTTAATACTTTTCTGATTGGTTAGATCTGACTTTATTTTTGTGGAAAGTGTTTTGTAGTTTTGCCTGATATAGTTCTTGACTTTCCCTTGGCAGATAGATTCCCAAATATTTTATACTATCAGCAACTACTTTAAATGGAATTTCTCTTTGTATCTCTAACTGTTGGATTTGGTTACTGATATATAAGAATGCTGATGATTTATGTGTGTTTATTTTGTATCCTATAACTTTGTTAAAGCTGTGGATTATTTCTAATAGCTTTTTAGTAGATATCCTGAGGTTCTTTAAGTTTATTCACACCATCTGCAAAGAGTGATAATTTGGTTTCCTCATTAACTACTCAAATTCTTTCAATATCTTTCTCAACTCTTATTGCTGAAGCTAGCATTTCTAATATAATATTGAATAGTAATGGTGATAGTGGGCAAGATCATTTCACTCCTGATCTTATTGGGAATAGTTCCAGTTTATCACCATTACATATGATGCTTACTGATGGTTTTAAATAGATGCTACTGATTATTTTAAGGAAAAGCCCATTTATTCCTATACTCTTTAAGTGTTTTTAATAGGAATGGATGTTGGATTTTATCAAATGCTTTTTCTGCATCCATTGAGATGATCATATGGTTTTTGTTAATTTGATTATTGATATAGTCAATTATACTAATAGTTTTCCTATTATGGAACCAGCCCTGAATTTCTGGTATAAATAAATCAATCATGTATATTATCCTGGGAATGATTTTCTGTAATCTTTTTGCTAATACTTTATTTAAGATTTTACCATCAATATTCATTAGGGAGATTAGTCTTTAATTTTCTTTCTCTGTTTTCTTCCTACCTGGTTTAGGTATCAGTACCATGTCTGTGTCATAAAAAGAATTTGTGGGGGCGGAGCCAAGATGGCGGAGAGGAAACACACGACTCAGTGAACGTCCTCACTCCCTCACAACCAATTAGATAAATTAAGTCTCAGAATTAGCTCAGGACTGATAGATACCACAAGGACTGGAAGCACGACTTACCAGCTGAAGAGAATCTGGAGTTTCAACAGGAAAGGTCAGTTCTCAGGGGAGGAATAAGAAAGACCAGCACAGACGGTGGGGTAGGGGCACACTGCGCCCATTGCGCTGGGAAGGGCTCTGGGATCAGAGAAGCCACTGAGGTAAAGGAATCTGGCACAGGCTGTTAGCTCTTCTCTGCTAATTATTTAGCAGTTCAGAAGAGAAAGCCAAAATATTTTAAAACTCAGATTAGATTTTCCCCGGACCCTGGGGGTGACTCAGGCACCAGGGGGTGTGGCCTCAGCTACCTCCTGAGAATAGTTAAGAGACTGACAAGTGGGTGGATACGGCCCAAGGCAACACACACTGCCTAGCTTAGCTGGAGGGAGTGGAACTCAGCTCCAGGAAGTCCCAGAGAAGCGGAACCTTTGAACTAGGGACCGTGGTTTCTGGCAGACACTTCCAGTTTGAGCGCAGGGGCTTCTTACGTCACCTGCTGCAGACACCCACTCCCCACCCGGACACATAGTCTGGGCTGCTGTCTTCACTATTCTACGCCCTCGAAGCACAGCAGTGCTAATCACCTCTGAGGCACTCCCAGGGAGAGGGTGGGGAACTCTCTCCCAGAGCTCTCTCTTAGCTCAGGCTCAGGAGCCGCTGCATCCATCCCGTCTGGGAGGAAGCTGGTAAAGAAGTAAATAATTTCCTACCCCAGAGACAGACCCCAAAAGATTTTTTTTAAGTATGAGCAAAAAAGCTAGAAAAACCATAGATTCCTTCTATACAGAGAAAGAGCGGGTGTCCAACCCCGAGGAAGTTGACAGCAGAGAATCAGATAACAACCTAAAGGGGAACGATTCCTGCCCCCCATCACATAACTCTCTCCTAGAAGAAGCTCTTAAGAAATTGAGGGAGATCGAAGAAAAATGGGGAAAAGAAAGGGAAGTTATGATAGAGAATAACAATGTCCTGAAATTGGAGTTGGAAAAAATAAAGAATTCACAGGAGATGCAGGGAAACAAAATTAGTGAATTAGAAAAGGTTAAAAAAACACAGGAAAGTAGGATTTCTGAATTGGAAAAGATAAAAAAGTCTCAAGAAAATAGAATTTCTGAATTGGAAAAAGAAAATAATTCTCAAAAAAAAAAATTAGGGAAATGGAAAAAAACTCAATAGAGCAAAATAATTCATTTAAAAACGAAATTGGGCATTTACAAAAAGAACTAAAAACTGTGAAAGAAGAAAATAACTCCTTAAAAGTCAGGATGGAACAAATAGAAATGAATGATTCACAGAGAACCCAAGAATCAGTCAAACAAAACAAAAAAAATGAGAAGCTGGAGAACAACGTCAAATACTTACTGGGAAAATCTATAGACCTGGAAAATAGATCTAGGAGAGATAATCTGTGGATTATTGGACTTCCAGAAAACTATGACCAAAAAAAGAGCCTAGATTCTATTTTACAGGAAATTATCAAAGAGCACTGTCCAGAGATAATAGAAACAGAAGGGAAAGTAGATGTGGAAAGAATTCATCGAACTCCTTCTGAAATAGACCCTAAAAAAAGAACACCACGGAATATTGTGGCTAAGCTGCAGAATTACCACACAAAGGAGAAAATCCTGCAAGCAGCTAGAAAAAAACAATTTAAATACCAAGGTGCCACAATAAGGGTCACCCAAGATCTGGCTGCCTCCACATTAAAAGATAGAAGGGCCTGGAACCTGATATTCCGAAAGGCAAAAGATCAAGGACTGCAACCAAGAATGAACTACCCAGCTAAGTTTAGCATCTTTTTCCATGGAAGAAGATGGTCATTCAATGAAACAGAGGAATTCTATATGTTTCTAAGAAAAAAACCAGACTTAAACAAAAAATTTGATCTACATCCACAAGACTGAAGAGAAACAGAAAAAGGTACACAGAACCCTTGAGAACTGTAACTCTGTTGTGGGTATATTAAAAATACTCAAGGATAATTTGATTTTACTGATATAAAAGAAAAAAAGGGGGGTGTGGTAAAGGGAAGGAGGTCGGTTCAGAAAAAGGGGAAGGAGTGATAAAAAGAGGGAAACTACATCCCAGGAAGAGACATAGAAAATACACCATATCTGAGGGAACTTAGTGAGGGGGAGAATCATTGTGTGAATCTTACTCTCATCAGAAGAGGCTCAAAGAGTAAATAATTAACATATTTGTTTTTCAGAGAATTTTCTCTCACCTCATTAAAAGGGGGGAGAGGAAAAGGGGAAAGGAAAAGGAGAATAAGTGAAGGGACTTGGAGGGAGGGGGGAGGGATCCTAAAAAAAAAAAAAAAAGAGGGAGGGTTGCGCGTCACAAGGGGGGTCTGTAAATTAAATATCGGGGAGGGGGATCAGGAGGGTCAAGGGAAAAAAGTATAATCTGGGGATAATACGATGGCAGGAAATACAGAATTAGTAATTTTAACTGTAAATGTAAATGGGATGAACGATCCCATCAAACGGAGACGGATAGCAGATTGGATCAAAAAGCAGAACCCTACAATATGTTGTCTACAGGAAACACACTTAAAGCAGGGAGATACATACAGAGTAAAGGTAAAAGGTTGGAACAGAGCTTATTATGCTTCAGGTAAAGCCAAAAAAGCAGGGGTAGCTATCCTTATCTCAGATCAAGCAAAAGCAGAAGTAGATCTCGTTAAAAAAGATAAGGAAGGAAACTATATCCTGCTGAAAGGTAGCATAAATAATGAAGCCATATCAATACTAAACATATATGCACCAAGTGGTATAGCATCTAACTTTCTAAAGGAAAAGTTAAGAGAACTGCAAGAAGAAATAGACAGTAAAACTATAATAGTGGGAGATCTCAACCTTGCACTCTCAGATTTAGACAAATCAAACCACAAAACAAACAAGAAAGAAATTTAAAAAGTAAATAGAACATTAGAAAAACTAGGTATGATAGACCTTTGGAAAAAACTGAATGGCAATAGGAAGGAATATACTTTCTTCTCAGCAGTTCATGGATCCTATACAAAAATTGACCATATATTAGGACATAAAGATCTCAAAATTAAATGTAGGAAGGCAGAAATAATAAATGCCTTCTTCTCAGATCACAATGCAATAAAAGCTACATTCAGTAAAAAGTTAGGGGTAAATAGACCAAAAAGTAATTGGAAACTGAATAATCTCATCTTAAAGAATGACTGGGTGAAAGAGCAAATTATAGAAACAATTAACAATTTCACCCAAGATAATGATAATGATGAGACATCATATCAAAATCTTTGGGATGCAGCTAAAGCAGTAATAAGGGGAAATTTTATATCTTTAGAGGCTTATTTGAAGAAAATTGAGAAAGAGAAGATTAACGAATTGGGCTTACAACTTAAAAGGCTAGAAAAAGACCAAATTATAAACCCCCAACCAAAAATTAAACTCGAAATACAAAAATTAAAAGGAGAAATCAATAAAATTGAAAGTAAAAAAACTATTGAATTAATAAATAAAACCAAGAGTTGGTTTTATGAAAAAGCCAATAAAATAGATAAACCTTTGGTAAATTTGATCAAAAAAAAGAAAGAGGAAAATCAAATTGATAGTCTTACAAATGAAAAGGGGGATCTTTCCACCAATGAAGAGGAAATTAGAGAAATAATAAGGAGTTACTTTGCCCAACTTTATGCCAATAAATTTGATAACTTAAGTGAAATGGATGACTTTCTCCAAAAATATAGGCTCCCTAGATTAACAGAGGAGGAGATAAATTGCTTAAATAGTCCCATTTCAGAAAAAGAAATAGAACAAGCTATTAATCAACTCCCCAGGAAAAAATCCCCAGGGCCAGATGGATTCACATGTGAATTCTACCAAACATTTAAAGAACAATTAGCCCCAATGTTATATAAATTATTTGAAAAAATAGGGGATGAAGGAGTCCTACCAAACTCCTTTTATGACACAGACATGGTACTGATACCTAAACCTGGTAGATCGAAAACTGAGAAAGAAAATTATAGACCAATCTCCTTAATGAATATTGATGCTAAAATCTTAAATAAGATATTAGCAAAAAGACTTCAGAAAATCATCTCCAAGATAATACACTATGATCAAGTAGGATTTATTCCAGGAATGCAGGGCTGGTTTAATATTAGGAAAACTATTAATATAATTGACCATATTAATAATCAAATTAATAAGAACCATATGATCATCTCAATAGATGCAGAAAAAGCATTTGACAAAATCCAACATCCATTCCTACTAAAAACTCTTGAGAGTATAGGAATAAATGGATTATTCCTTAGAATAATCAGGAGTATATATTTAAGACCGTCAGTAAGCATAATATGCAATAGAAATAAACTGCAACCTTTCCCAGTAAGATCAGGAGTGAAACAAGGTTGCCCACTATCACCATTACTATTCAATATAGTACTAGAAACGCTAGCCTCGGCAATAAGAGCCGAGAAAGAGATTCAAGGAATTAGAGTAGGAAATGAGGAAATCAAACTATCACTTTTTGCAGATGACATGATGGTATACTTAGAGAACCCCAAAGACTCTGCTAAAAAGCTACTAGAAATAATTCAAAATTTCAGCAAAGTGGCAGGATACAAAATAAATCCACATAAATCCTCGGCATTTTTATATATCACTAACAAAATGCAACAGCAAGAGATACAAAGAGAAATTCCATTCCAAACAAATGTTGATAGTATAAAATATTTGGGAATCCATCTACCAAAGAAAAGTCAGGAATTATATGAGAAAAATTACAAAACACTTGCCACAAAAATAAAATCAGATTTAAATAATTGGAAAGACATTCAGTGCTCTTGGATAGGCCGAGCGAATATAATAAAGATGACAATACTCCCCAAACTAATCTATTTATTTAGTGCTATACCAATCAGACTCCCAAGAAACTATTTTAATGACCTAGAAAAAATAACAACAAAATTCATATGGAAGAATAAAA
Organism: Sminthopsis crassicaudata; assembly: GCF_048593235.1. Classification (NCBI taxonomy): domain Eukaryota; kingdom Metazoa; phylum Chordata; class Mammalia; order Dasyuromorphia; family Dasyuridae; genus Sminthopsis; species Sminthopsis crassicaudata. Next base: position 112,808,969 of record NC_133622.1, read on the forward strand.
GGTCAAGAATTGCAAGGGAACTAATGAAAAAAAACTCAGAGGAAGGTGGTCTAAGTGTACCTGATCTAAAGCTATATTATATAGCAGCAGTCACCAAAACCATTTGGTATTGGCTACGAAATAGACCGGTAGATCAGTGGAACAGATTAGATACAAAGGACAAAAAAGGATACATCTATAGCAATCTAATCTTTGACAAACCCAAAGATTCCAACATTAGGGATAAAAATTCATTATTCAGAAAAAACTGTTGGGAAAACTGGAAATTAGTATGGCAGAAATTAGATATGGATCCACACTTAACACCATATACCAAGATAAGATCAAAATGGGTCCATGATTTAGGCATAAAGAGGGAGATAATAAATAGATTAGAGGAACAGAGGATAATCTACCTCTCAGACTTGTGGAGGAGGAAGGAATTTATGACCAGAGAAGAACTAGAGATCATTATTGATCACAAAATAGAAGATTTTGATTACATCAAACTAAAAAGTTTCTGTACAAATAATACTAATGCAAACAAGATTAGAAGGGAAGTAACAAATTGGGAAAATATTTTTAAAAACAAAGGTTCTGACAAAGGTCTCATTTCCAAAATATATAGAGAACTGACCATAATTTATAAGAAACCGAACCATTCTCCAATTGATAAATGGTCAAAGGATATGAACAGACAATTCTCAGAGGAAGAAATTGAAACTATATCCACTCACATGAAAGAGTGTTCCAAATCACTACTGATCAGAGAAATTCAAATTAAGACCACTCTGAGATACCACTACACACCTGTCAGATTGGCTAAGATGACAGGAACAAATAATGACAAATGTTGGAGGGGATGTGGGGAAACTGGGACACTAATACATTGCTGGTGGAGTTGTGAAAGAATCCAGCCATTCTGGAGAGCAATCTGGAATTATGCCCAAAAAGTTATCAAACTGTGCATACCCTTTGACCCAGCAGCGCTACTACTGGGATTATATCCCAAAGAAATACTAAAGAGCGGAAAGAGACATATATGTGCCAAAATGTTTGTGGCAGCTCTTTTTGTTGTAGCTAGAAACTGGAGGATGAATGGATGTCCATCAGTTGGAGAATGGTTGGGTAAATTGTGGTATATGAAGGTTATGGAATATTATTGCTCGGTAAGAAATGACCAGCAGGAGGAATATAGAGAGGCCTGGAGAGACTTAAATCAACTGATGCTGAGTGAAATGAGCAGAACCAGAAGATCACTGTACACTTCAACAACAATGCTGTATGAGGATGTATTCTGATGGAAGTGGAAATCTTCAACATAAAGAAGATCCAACTCACTTCCAGTTGATCAATGATGGACAGAGGTAGCTGCACCCAGAGAAGAAACACTGGGAGGGGAATGAAAATTGTTAGCACTAATATCTGTCTGCCCAGGTTGCATGTACCTTCGGATTCTAATGTTTATTGTGCAACAAGAAAGTGATATTCGCACACATGTATTGTACCTAGACTATATTGTAACACATGTAAAATGTATGGTATTGCCTGTCGTCGGGGGGAGGGAATAGAGGGAGGGGGGGTAAATTGGAAAAATGAATACAAGGGATAATATTATAAAAAAAATATATATATATATATATATATATAATAAAAAAAAAAAAAGAAAAAAAAAAAAAAAGAATTTGTTAGGACTCCTTCATTCCCTATTTTTTTCAAATAGTTTTTATAACATCAGAGGTAATTGTTCTTTAAATGTTTGGTAGAATTCACATGTAAATCTATCTGGTCCTGGGGATTTATTCTTAGGAAGTTGATTAATAGCTTGTTCTATTTCTTTTTCTGAAATGGGACTATTTAGGCAATTTACTTCTTCCTCTGTTAATCTGGGCAGCCTATATTTTTGAAGGTAGTCATCCTTTTCATTTAGGTTTTCAAATTTATTGGCATAAATTATTGCTCTAATTTCCTCTTCATTGGTGTAAAGTTCTCCTTTTTCATTTTTAAGATTAACAATTTTATTTTCCTCTTTCCTTTTTCTAATCAAATTTACCAAAGGTTTATCTATTTTATTGGTTTTTTTCATAAAACCAACTCTTAGTTTTATTTATTAATTCAAGTTTTTTTTTTTTTACTTTCAATTTTATTAATTTCTCCTTTTAAATTTACCATTTCAAGTTTAGTATCTGATTGGAGGTTTTAAATTTGCTCTTTTTCTAGCTTTTTCAGTTGCAAGCACAATTCTTTGATCTTCTCTTTCTCTATTTTATTCAGGTAAGCCTCTAGAGATAAAATTTCCCCTTATTACCACTTTGGATGCATCCCACAAATTTTGGTATGTTGTCTCATTGTTGTCATTTTCTTAGGTGAAATTATCAACTGTGTCTATGATTTGCTGTTTTACCCATTCATTCTTTAGGAGGCAATTATTTAGTTTCCAATTACTTTTTGGTCTATTTACCCCTAGTTTTTTGTTGAATGTAGCTTTTTTTTGCATCATGATCTGAAAAGAATGCGTTTACTATTTCTGCCTTTCTGCATTTATTTTTGAGGTCTTTATGTCCTAATGTATGGCCAATTTTTGTATAGGTTCCATGAACTACTGAGAAGAAAGTGTACTCCTTCCTGTCTCTATTCAGTTTTCTCCAAAGATTTATCATACCTAACTTTTCTAATATTCTATTTACCTCTTTAACTTCTTTCTTATTTGTTTTGTGGTTTGATTTATCTAATTCTGAGAGTGCAAGGTTGCGATCTCCCACTATTATAGTTTTGCTGTCTATTTCTTCTTGCAACTCTCTTAACGTCTCCTTTAGGAATTTAGATGTTATACCACGTGATGCATATATGTTTAGTATTGATATTGCTTCATTGTCTATGCTAGCCTTTAGCACCATATTTTGCTATCCTTATCTCTTTTAATTAGATCATTTTTTGCTTTTGCTTGATCTGAAATAAGGATGTCTATCCCTGCTTTTTTGACTTCACCTGAAGCATAATAAATTCTGCTCCAGCCTTATACCTTTATTCTGTATCTATCACCCTACTTTAAATGTGTTTCCTGCAAACAACATATTGTAGGATTGTGGCTTTTGATCCAATCTTCTATCTGTCTCTGCTTTATGGGAGAGTTCATCTTATTCACCTTTATGATTAAAACTACTAATTCTGTATTTTCTGCCATCTTATTATCCCCAAATTATACTTTTCTTTTCCTTTCTCCCCTTATTCCCCTTCCCATAATCTTATGGGTACTACTTGCCTCATGCAGCTCTCCCTCTTTAGAATCCCTCCCACCCCTTTTGAGTCCCTCCCCCTTTTTTATACCTTTCCTTTATTTTTTCTGTATTCTCTTCTATTTAGCCTTTCCCCTTTTCCTCTCTTACTTTTTAATGAGGTGAGAGAAGTTTCTCTGTACACCAGATATGTCTAATATTTTCTCTTTAAGCCCATTATGATGAGAGAAAGATTCAAAAAATGTTCCTCCTCTTCCCTTAATTCCCTCAGATATGATAGGTTTCCTTTGCCTCTTCATGGGATGTAATTTCCCTCTTTTTTCTCCCTTTTCCTTTTTCCTGATACAATCCCCTTTCTACTTCTACTTCCCTTTTTATATTATAACAGTAAAAATCAAATTATACACATGCTCTTTATGTATGCCCATAACAGAAATACAGTTCTCAAGAGTTCTTTTATCTTTTATGCTTCTCTGGAAATCCTATATTTGGAGGTCAAATTTTATGTTTAGCTCTGGTTTTTTCTTTAAGAATAAATTGAATTCACCTGTTTCATTGAATATCCATCTTCTTCCCTGGAAGAAAATGCTCATCTTAGCTGGGTAGTTTATTCCTAGATGCATTCCAAGTTCTTTTGCCTTACAGAATATCATATTCCAGGCCTTTTAATCCTTTAATGTGGAAGCTGTTAGATCCTGAGTGATCTTTATTGTGGCTCCTTGGTATTTGAATTTTTTTTTCCTGGCTGCTTATAATATTTTTTCCTTAGTCTGATAGTTCTGAAATTTAGCCACAATATTCCTTGGAGTTTTTATTTTACGGTCTTTTTCAGAAGGTGTTTGATGAATTCTTTCAAGCCTATTTTACCTTCTGATTCTATTACATCTGGGCAGTTCTCTTTGATGATTTCCTGTAAAATAGTATCTAGGCTCTTTTTTTTTCATCATAATTTTCAAGAAGTCCAATAATCCTCAGATTATCTCTTCTAGTTCTATTTTCCAGGTTTGTTTTTCCAAGTAGATATTTATCATTTTTTTCTATTTTTTTTCATTTTTTTGGTTTTGCTTGACTGATTCTTGATGTCTCAACAAGTCGTTCATTTCTATTTGTTCAGCTCTGATTTTTTTTTTCAGTTCTGATTTTTAATTAGTTATTTTCTTCTTTAATTTTTTGAACTTCTTTTTGTATATGTCCAATTGAATTTTTAAATGAGTTGTTTTGCTCTATGGAATTTTTTCCATTTCACTTTTTTTTTTTTTAAACTGAGTTATTTTTCTTTTTCCAATTCACAAATCCTATTTTCCTGGGAGTTCTTTATCTTTTCCAGTTCACAAATTCTGTTTCCTTGGGAGTTCTTTACCTTTTCCATTTCACATTTTAGGAAGTTGTTTTCTTTTCCCACTTTATCAAAAATTGTTTATCAAATTTTCTTTTAATGATTTATATGCCTTTTTTTCACAGTGAATGTTTTTTATAGTTATGATTTCTTAGCATATCTCCATTAGTAAAAAGAAAGTAACATAAATGAACAATTTAGATAACAAATGAACAATTGATTATATCTAAAAGCATATGTCTTAGCCCATATCTCACCTATATCACTTCTCTACAAGAAAAAGAAGAGAAGTCAGACTTATCTTAAGAAAAGTTAATTGATGCTTTTATCATGTTTATCTAAGTTCTGATATTTTTCAGTTTTGTGGTTATCATTTATATCTATTTCTTAATTCTATTTACTTTGCTCTTCTTCACTTAATATTTTTTTCTCAGAATTCTTCACCTGTGTCATTTTTTTTTTTTTTTTTTTTAAATTTTATTTTATAATTATAACATTTTTTGACAGTACATATGCATGGGTAATTTTTTACAACATTATCCCTTGCACTTACTTCTATTCAGATTTTTTCCCTTCCTCCCCCAACCCCCTCCCCCAGATGGCAAGCAGTCTTATATATGTTAAATATATTTCAGTATAATTTAGATACAATATATGTGTGTAGAATCAAATTTTTTTTTTTGTTGCACAGGAAGAATTGGATTCAGAAGGTAAAAATAACAGTTTACATTCATTTCCCAGTGTTCCTTTTCTGGATGTAGCTGGTTCTGTCCATCATTAATCAATTGGAATTGGATTAGCTCTTCTCTATGTTGAAGAAATCCACTTCCATCAGCATACATCCTCGTACAGTATCATTGTTGAAGTGTATAATGATCTTCTGGTTCTGCTCGTTTCACTCAGCATCAGTTGATGTAAGTCTCTCCAAGCCTCTCTGTATTTCTCCTGTTGGTCATTTCTTATAGAACAATAATATTCCATAACATTCATATACCATAGTTTACCCAGCCATTCTCCAATTGATGGACATCCATTCATCTTCCAGCTTCTAGCCACTATGAAAAGGGCTGCCACAAACATTTTGGCACATACAGGACCCTTTCCCTTCTCTAGTAGTTCCTTGGGGTATAAGCCCAGTAGTAGTATGGCTGGGTCAAAGGGTATGCACATTTTGATAACTTTTTGGGCATAATTCCAGATTGCTCTCCAGAATGGCTGGATTCTTTCACAACTCCACCAACAATGCATCAGTGTCCCAGTTTTCCCACAGCCCCTCCAACATTCATCGTTATTTGTTCCTGTCATCTTAGCCAATCTGACAGGTGTGTAATGATACCTCAGAGTTGTCTTAATTTGCATTTCTCTGATCAATAGTGATTTGGAACACTCTTTCATATGAGTGGAAATAGTTTTAATTTCATCATCTGAAAATTGTCTGTTCATATCCTTTGACCATTTATCAATTGGAGAATGGCTTGATTTCTTATAAATTAGAGTCAATTCTCTGTATATTTTGGAGATGAGGCCTTTATCAGAACCTTTAACTGTAAAAATTTTTTCCCAATTTGTTACTTCCCTTCTAATCTTGTTTGCATTAGTTTTGTTTGTGCAGAAACTTTTTAATTTGATGTAATCAAAATGTTCTATTTTGTGATCAATAATGGTCTCTAGTTCTCCCTTGGACACAAACTCCTTCCTCCTCCACAAGTCTGAGAGGTAAACCATCCCATGTTCCTCCAATTTATTTATGATTTCGTTCTTTATGCCTAAATCTTGGACCCATTTTGATCTATTCTTAGTATGTGGTGTTAAATGTGGGTCCATGCCTAGTTTCTGCCATATTAATTTCCAGTTTTCCCAGCAGTTTTTGTCAAATAATGAATTCTTATCCCAAAATTTGGGATCTTTGGGTTTGTCAAAGATTAGATTGCTATTTTTATTCACTATCTTGTCCTGTGAACCTAACCTATGCCACTGATCAACTAGTCTATTTCTTAGCCAATACCAAATGGTTTTGGTGACTGTTGCTTTATAATATAGCTTTAAATCAGGTACACTTAGACCACCTTCCTCTGACTTTTTTTTCATTAGTTCCCTTGCAATTCTCGACCTTTTATTCTTCCATATGAATTTTGTTGTTATTTTTTCTAGGTCATTAAAATAGTTTCTTGGGAGTCTGATTGGTATAGCACTAAATAAATAGATTAGTTTGGGGAGTATTGTCATCTTTATTATATTCGCTCGGCCTATCCAAGAACATTGAATGTCTTTCCAATTATTTAAATCTGACTTTATTTTTGTGGCAAGTGTTTTGTAATTTTGCTCATATAATTCCTGACTCTCCTTTGGTAGATATATTCCCAAATATTTGATACTATCGACTGTTATTTTGAATGGAATTTCTCTTTGTATCTCTTGCTGTTGGATTGTGTTGGTAATGTATAAAAATCCTGAGGATTTATGTGGATTTATTTTGTATCCTGCGACTTTGCTAAAATTCTGAATTATTTCTAATAGCTTTTTAGCAGAGTCTTTAGGGTTCTCTAAGTATACCATCATGTCATCTGCGAAAAGTGACAATTTGATTTCTTCATTTCCTACTCTAATTCCTTGGATCTCTTTCTCTGCTCTTATTGCCAAGGCTAGAGTTTCTAGCCTTTCTAAGGGAGGGCTGTGAAAAGCAAGTGGTATTTACCAGTTTAATACTGGATAGGAGGGTAAAAGGGAAGGAAAGGGGAAAAGCATAAACAGGGGTTAATAGGATGGCAAGCAATATAGAATTAGTCCTTCTAACCATAAATGTGAATGGGGCAAACTGCCTCATAAAGAGGAAGCAGTTAGCAGATTGGATTAAAAGTCAGAATCCTACTATATGTTGTTTACAGGAAACACACCTGAAACAGGATGAGACATTCAAACTAAAAGTAAAAGGGTGGAGCAGAATCTATTATGCTTCAGGCAAAACCAAAAAAGCAGGAGTAGCCATCCTCATCTCAGATCAAGCAAAAACAAAAATTGATCTAATTAAAAGAGATAAGGAAGGGCATTATATCCTGCTAAAGGGAAACATCAATAGTGAAGCAGTATCAATATTAAACATGTATGCACCAAGTGGTGCAGCATCTAAATTCTTAAAAGAGAAATTAAGAGAGCTGCAAGAGGAAATAGATAGCAAAACTATAATAGCGGGAGATCTCAACCTTGCACTATCAGAATTAGATAAATCAAACCACAAAATAAATAAGAAAGAAGTCAAAGAGGTAAATAGAATACTAGAAAAGTTTGATATGATAGATCTTTGGCGAAAGCTAAATGGAGACAGAAAGGAATATACTTTCTTCTCAGCAGTTCATGGAACCTATACAAAAATTGATCATATACTAGGGCATAAAAACCTCAAAATCAAATGCAGTAAGGCAGAAATAGTAAATGCATCCTTTTCAGACCATAATGCAATCAAAATAACATTTAATAAAAAGCCAGGGGAAAATAGACCAAAAAATAATTGGAAACTAAATAATCTTATACTAAAGAATGATTGGGTAAAACAGCAAATCATAGACATAATTAATAACTTCACCCAAGAAAATGACAATAATGAGACATCATACCAAAATGTGTGGGATACAGCCAAAACCAGTAACCTGTGTCATTTTTTCATGGCATAGTAATAATATTCCATTGCATTTATACTCCATTTGGTTCAGTCATTCCTGGTAAGTAGGAACCTGATGTTAGTATTTCTGTGCTTCTATAAATATTTTGGTATATATGAGATCTTCCTTTCTCTATTTTATGTTGGTCATAAAAGTCAAGGATTACTTTTTAAACTTGACTCAAAGAGGGAAAGTTTCAAAAAGAATAGAAAAAGTGGAATTTATTCTCAAGATGAAAGAGGGAAGGAAGTCATACTTGATTCAACTATTTTTTCTTCTTATTCAACTAAAATTACATATGAGAATTGTCAATACATCAAGAAATTGACAAGAAATTGTCAATACATCAAGAAAATATTTGAGAAAAATACAAGAAAAGAAGAAATGGACATCTGCATATGATTTTCTTTTCTTTTAAACACATTAAATTCTTTTATACTTATTTAAACAATTATCATGCTGCACAAGAAAAATCAGATCAAAAAGGAAAAACAATGAAAAATAAAGCAAAATGCAAGCAAACAACAATAGAAATAGTGAAAATACTATGCTGTGATCCACACTCATTCCCCACAGTCTTTTTTCTGGGTGAAGATGGTTCTCTCCATCAAAAGATGTAGTTTCTTTCTAGAGCCCCCAAATTGGGGTGCCAAAATATACTGTCTGGACTAGCTCTCTGGAGGATCTTGGGACCAACCCGAGAAGGCAGGAGACCCACAAAGATGGTCAAAGATGGAGTTCGTTTATTTCAAGTCCCCTCAACCTCTAAATATCTTACTACAGCATACTGAGCATGTGCAACTAGAAAACCATTACTTCGCCACATCACCACAGCACACTGTGCAACTATTAACTATAAGCACCCTGCTATTGATATGTAAATGTTCTCTTTACTGTAAGTATTCCTTGCTTTCAAGTAGAATACAGGTGGTCATGCCCTCCTTGACTTCTCAGGAAGGGGGATAAGGAGCCAAACCAGAAATTGTCAGTAGGTTCCCTCTGGGTTGAAGGATCTTATTCCTTCCCCAGAGTTCCCCCACTATCTGCAGCCCTCTACAACAAGACCATTGGAACTGACCTAAATCATTTCACTGTTGAAAAGAGCCATGTTAGAGATTTAGGGAAAAAAAAAAAAGAAAGAAAAAAAAAAAAGAGCATGACTTGTCTGAGACTGAGAGATAAATAGAATAAAAATTGTCAATTTTGCTCAATAAACAATTTTAGTAAGAGTAAAACACAATCTTAAAACCTTTAAAGGTTTTCCTCCAAAAATATCTCTTCCTTATGTCTTCTTAGATATTTGTTTTCATAGGAATAACTGTTTCTGAGGATCAGTACAGTGGAAAGAATTCTGGCTCTGGAGTCAGATGAGTTCAACTTTATCTTATTTCTGATACCACTTGTGTGACTTGAAGCAAGTCATTTAAATTCTAAGAATCCCATCTATAAAATTAGAAGTGTTAGACTAGATAAATTCTGTGGTTTGTTAAGATTCTAGACCAATAATCCCATAAAATAGGGAGGTATATTTTGACAAAAAGTTTATCAGTTTGATGAAAAATATTTTTTTCGTAAATGATAAATGGCTAAAAATGTATTAAATGCATTGGGTTCTGGAATACTACAGAACTGCCTTAATGAATACCACAGAAACTCAAAAGAAATTGCCCCAGTAATCTGCATAGAAAAAATTAAGGGAATGAATGTTGCACACTGCTCTGATCATAGCATGAATCTGGATTGGCAGGCTTTGATCTAGTTCATCAGTACTTGAGAAGGCACTGTGGATAAAGATAAGTTGGACCTAGATTTGAAGAGGAACAAGAAAAGCCTTATGTCTAGCCTTTAAGAAAATAGAAAATGCTTTCAAAGATCCCAAGCTACTTGCTTAGACAAATCTAATGATTTTCATATTGATGTGCCAGTTGTGTCATGTAGATATGAATTATAAATCTGAAAAGAAAAGAAAATCCTAAGTTACTCAAAGGCATTTCCATGGCAATTTTCCTTTTTTGAGTTTATGGAATAAAACAAGCATTTCTGTAACATGGTATAATAATAAAAAAGATGATTTCACACAAAATTGCAAATCTGTTATGTACGACTTACTATTCCTTTAAAATATAAAATAAAGTTAGCACATAAATTTCTTTTGTTTTCCTTTTTTTATCCCTTTTCTTTCCCATAGAAATGGCTATTATTATACACAAATATGTACATGCATGTGTATATGTATGTATATATGCATGTATGTATGTATATTATATATATATATATATATATATATATATATATATATATATATATATAGGTAAAATCATTTTTATATTTACTTCTATTTTATATGTATACAACATGTGTGTATATATAAAGAGGAAGGGAAGTTATAGACATGAATGAACATTTTTTTTTCTTTATGTTAAAGCTGGGGTGTTTCTTCAAATATGCCAAAAAGCTTTTTTTCAGCAATCTTTATGGCTAATGTAACTATGAAGGTGCTGTTGAAGCCCAGTGCTTTATTTCCATCATGATTTTCAATGAATCCAACTCAAGGGGGACAATTTCTCTTAAATGTAACATTGCATCATATTAACACTCTCATTCTTATTTATTCTTTGAATTAATTCAAACTTGCCAAAAGTTCTGGAGCATTACAGGAACATCAACAAATATTCTAAGATTACTGAATATAAAAGTTTTATTATGAAACAGGTAGTGGATAATTGAATGGCAGGATATATGATTTTCCCTTCCTTTCACAATTCAAAATATCAGCTTCCAGAGATTAGCTGCCTGAGTTTGGAGCTAACTGAATCTAGGCAACCTGAAAACTTTCTGGTGAAATTCATATCTCCTTTTAGTTGTGCCCATTGCATCATACTTTTCTCAGCCTGTGACATTGTGAGAAAGCCACTGAACTCTTTAGCATTGAGACGTGGATATACTGGCCAAATGCTACTACAAATAGCATTTCCAGCACTTTCAAAGGCTTGATCGTCAAAAGCCCTGCTCATGTGTAAAGCAGAATTCAGCTTTTCACTTGACTGATGCTTCTTTCTCAGATCTGGGGAAAGTTGAATGGTGGACTTTCAATTGAAGCACAGTTGACTACAAATGTCCGCACAGACAGCTCAGAGTCCCAGAGCAGTGCAGTCTCAGGGTGGCTAAGCAGACTGACCACAAACACCAGGTCAGACAGCATAGAGCCTCAGAATATTGCTGATGACTCCACTTAACACCAGAAGTGATTCAGCACTGACCCCACCACTGGTCGTTTGGAAAACCTCTCCCACTCTAAAGGCAGACCTTAACTTAACTTAAAAAAATTAGTAAAAAAGTAAAGAGGACACTAACAATTGACAGCTTTTATGGTAAAAGAGAACAACAGATTTCAAACCTTGAGGAGACTAAAGGCAGATTGTCTCCAGATGAAGTTTCAAAAGGTGAAATAGCCTGGTCCCCATCACACAAGGCTCTCCTAGAAGAACTTAAAAAGGATCTTAAAAGAGAACTAGAGGAAAAATGGGGAAAGGAAATTAAAGCATTGCAAGAGAGTTTGGAAAAGGCAACACAAAATAGGCATAGTGAAATGTAAAAAACGTATAACTCATTAAATGATAGATTTGATAAACTGGAAAAAGAAAGCAACTCCCAGAAAGACAGAATTTGTGAAACAGAAAAAGAAAATTACTTCTTAAAAAAACAAAATTTGTGAAATGGAAAAAGAAAATAACTCCTTAAAAAACAGAATTTGTGAAATGGAAAAACATTCCATAGAACAAAACAACTCATTCAAAAATTCAATTGGACAAATACAAAAAGAAGTTAAAAAAAGTAAATGAAGAATATAACACTAAAATTCAGAATTGAACAAATGGAAATGAATGACTCAATAAGGCAACAAGAATCAGTGAAGCAAAACTGAAAAAATGAAAAAAAATAGAAAAAATGTAAAATACCTAATGGGGAAAACAACCGACCTGGAAAATAGATGTAGGTAAGACAGTCTAAGAATTATTGAACTTCCTGTAATACATGATAAAAAAAAAAAGAGCCTAGACACTATTTTTCAGGAAATCATCAAAGAGACTTCCCAGATGTCATGGAAATAAAAGGTAAAATAGACATTGAAAGAATTCATCAATCACTTATAGAGATCCCAAAATTAAAACTCCAAGAAATATTGTGGCTAAATTCCAGAACTATCAGACCAAGGAAAAAATATTACAAACAACCAGAAAAAAACAATTCAAATACAGAGGAGCCACAATAAGGATCACTCAGGATCTAGCAGCTTCCACATTAAAGGATCGAAGGGCCTAGAATCTGATATTCTGAAAGGCAAAGGAACTTGGTATGCAGCCAAGAATAACTTACCCAGCCAAACTAAGCATTTTCTCCCCCAGGGAAGAAGATGGACATTCAATGAAATAGGTGAATTCCATTTATTTCTGATGAAAAAAATCAGAACTAAAAAGTTTGACCGCCAAATATAGGATTCAAGTGAAGCATAAAAAGGTAAAAAGAACTCTTGAGAACTGTATTTCTGTTAGGGGTATAAATAAAGAGTATGCGTATAATTTGGTTTACTGTTATAATATAAAAAAGGATCTAGAGATGGAAAAGAAATTGTACCAGAAAAAGGGGAAAGTGAAAGTACTACATCTCACAAAGAGACAAAGAAAACCTATTATATCTGAGGGAAAGAAAGGAGGATGATCATTGTGTGAATCTTACTCTTATCAGAATTGGCTCAAAGAGAAAATATTAGATATATTCAGTTTACAGAGAAACTTCTCCCACCTCACTGAAAAGTGGGAGGGGAAAAGCAAAAAGGGAAAGGGTAGGATAAGTAGAAGGGAATATAGAAATTGAAAGGGAAAGATTTAAGAAAAGGGGAGGGATGAAGGGGGAGAGAGGGCTGCCTGAAACAAGTGGTGCTCATAAGTTTAATACTGGGGAAGGGGTAAAGGGAAAAGGAAAGAGAAAAGCATAATCTGGGGTTAACAAGATAGCAGGAAATACATAATTAGTAATTTTTGACCATAAATGTGAATGGAGTAAACTCCCCCATAAAGTGGAGGCCAATAGTAGACTGGATTAAAAGCCAGAATCCTACAATATGTTGTTTATAGGAAACACACTTGAAGCAGGGTGATACATACAGAGTAAAGGTAAAATGCTGGAGCAGAATCTACTATGCTTCTGTGTCCAAAGTATAAATAATTAAAATAGGATTAAATTAAATGTAGAAAAACTATGCCTTAACAAAGCCAGATCATTTCCTTGGTCTTCCAGGTGCTGGGGACTTGTATATCCCAGGAATATATCCAGTAGACTGAATAATCTCTAAAATCCTTGGTCACATATCTGAGCCAATTTTTCTTCTTCTTTTTTTTTTTTCCTCAAAAGGAAAATCATTGAAACTATCTTTAGAACTTTATTGATCCAGGAGACTAAATATCTGGGTTTTAAATATTAATATATTGCTAGCCTGAATACAAAAAGTTATGAGGAACTCTAGTGATCTTCTCCACCTAGCTTTCCTCATGGTGTTTGTAGGAGTATGCATACTTCACATCTGGAAATAGAATTTAGTTTTTTTCTTCTGTATAATCTCTGAATCAATTCTTCTATCTCAGCATAGAGGACTCTTTTTCATCATATTGTTTAAGTTTCTCAGGGTCCCTTGTCCAAAAGTTGGCTCTCTTCATCTTTCAACTATATTGAGTCCAGGAAGGAAATAATCAAAAGGGGATCCTATAAACTACTTCATCCACATCATGCATGCAATGCCATTCAATAATTTTTGTACCACAGTGAGACAAAGAAAATTCCAAGCTGTGATATTTCAGGATGCCCTTCTCTCCAAATAATACACACTTGTATAATATTAGCATATGATTACTATAATGCCTAAAATAACGTATACCTATTGTAGCATTCTCTGTTAGTTTTCTGGAGGTCTCTGGACCAGCCTTCATTTCAGTTGAGTAATCACTATGAAAATAGCCAGGGATAAAGTCCAAATTCTTTATTGTCTCCTTGCCTGGGGCTGCATAGCTTTCTTCTGGAGAAAGGTTCTTTCAGACTAGCCTTGGTCTCAGTGGGGGGAGCCGGAGTACAGGCCAGCCACCACCATGGTAGTTTGAGATGGAGGGAATCTCTTTGAGTCAGAGGGTGAGGCTCTCTGAGTCTCTGAGTTGGAGGACTTGTGCTTCAGCCTCCAGCCACCACAAAGATGATCAATGGAATGAATCTGTCTCTCAGTCCCTGCTGGCTGTTATATACTCTATTATAATTACATCATTGTAGGTGTGAATCTTGTAGAACTATATTAAGTTACTAAGTACTGATACTGAACTAGAGAACTATTAATCACCATGCTAAACTAGATAACCATTGTTTTTATCAATTCCACTGACCTTGTAAGAGTCCTTGTTTTAAGTTCACAGTTCTGGCCCATAACAACCTATGAATACATACATGTATATATAACATACCACAATGTAGTATATATACTAAATAATATGTGCACATATACACTATAATACATATAACATACACAAATCATATTTATTACTTTTATATATAATTTTACAGCTGGCTAGACATATAAATACAAAAAAGTTTCATAAAACAAGAAAAGCCAGAAAAATACATAATTAAAATTAATAATAAATCTTTATCATGGGAAAATAAGAGATGTCAATAGTATCAGGATTAAAAATACATCTTAACCTGAAAAGTCAAGACAAGATTTCTTTGTTCCTCTTGTTATTTTTCTTAAGCAGAAGGATACTATATATCTTTGTATTTCCATTTATATACCTCTATCTGACTCATCCTCTATATACTACCACCTTAAAGATAGATTTGCAAAGAGATTTTAAAGAGATTTGCAAATGGATTTGCAAAATCTCTCAATTTGTCTTCAATACTGGGACTTTCTTATACTTGAAGAATTGGAAGATTATCATCAAGCTAGAGGTTTCAGTTCTTTAGCAAGAATATTTCAACAGATCTCACTGTTGTATTTTATTGGATATCCTTTCTTAACAAGTGGAAATACTTGCTTTTGTTCTCACTTTACTAACTTGTGTGATCATCTCTCTCAGGGAATTTAATCTTCTACTGGGATTGGAACTCATATCAGGGAAACCATTTTTCCCCTTTGGAATCCTCCTCTGCCATCTAACATCTTTTTTTTTTTTTTTTTTTTTTTTTTTTTTTTTTGAGGCCGGGGTGCACAGGCCAGTTTATTGCAGTTTAAATATCTTCTTCTTCTTCTTCTTCTTCTTCTTCTTCTTCTTCTTCTTCTTCTTCTTCTTCTTCTTCTTCTTCTTCTTCTTCTTCTTCTTCTTCTTCTTCTTCTTCTTCTTCTTCTTCTTCTTCTTCTTCTTCTTCTTCTTCTTAATAAAGAAATTAAAACACACATACACACACCCAAAGAAGGGGTAAGGGTGTCAGGAAGTGAGGTGGGGAGGTGGGAAGGCTGGAGCCATGAGTCCAAAGAGCCCCTCGATGTTGGGCGGCCCCCCAAAGGCTCCCCCCATTCCTAGCAGCTCTGTCTCTGTACCTCCAGGGAGAGAGAGAGAGAGGAGAGGTGGGGACTGGCAGACCAGGGTCCTGGGAACAAAAGAGGGGTCTCTGTCCTTGGGTCCTGTCCCTTCCACCGAGGGACAGGTAGAAAAGGGAAGCCCAGCAGGGATCCAGGAGGTGTCATGACTGAATCAAAGTGGAGGAATAGGGGGCGAAAGGAGGAAAAGGGAGAGTCGGAGAAAACAGACAGATGGGACAAGGTGGACGTGTTTGGCGGGTTGCTTTTGTTGGGGGGGGGTGTTTCTGTATTCATGGAAATGCTTTTTTCTTCCCGTTTTTGTTAAAAATCTACTATAAAAAATGCAGCTGGGGGAGGAGCAGACTCTCTCCCTCTCTGTGCTAAGGGTGGGGGGCCAGAATCCTCCCCCAGGTACCCCGGGGGGGGGGGCTGGAGCATCACTGCCGGGAAGTCTCCCCAACGATCTCCAGGCGGTGCTGCTGCAGCTGGGCACGGAGCAAGGCGTTCTCTTTCTTGAGCTCCTCAATCTGCTGCCTCAGGAATTTTTTTTTTTTTTTTTTTTTTTTTTTTACAATTTTTACATTGTAAGTAAGTATATTGATGTTAATTTTAAATTACAGTGCTACAAAGCTCACACTGGTAAAAATACATGAAAGGCCTAGGGGTTTGATTCAAATTAAAGTTTCTCCAGCAGTGATTTTCAAAATCAAATTGAAGTATGTTGACTTTAGAAAGTCACATGTTAACATTATCTATAGTCTCCTTTCTTTTTATTTATCATGTAAAATATTTCCCAATTGACACTAATGCATTGCTGGTGGAGTTGCAAAAGAATCCAGCCATTCTGGAGAGCAATCTGTAATTATGCCCAAAAAGTTATCAAACTGTGCATACCCTTTGACCCAGCAGCGCTACTACTGGGATTATATCCCAAAGAAATACTAAAGAGCGGAAAGAGACATATATGTGCCAAAATGTTTGTGGCAGCTCTTTTTGTTGTAGCTAGAAACTGGAAGATGAATGGATGTCCATCAGTTGGAGAATGGTTGGGTAAATTGTGGTATATGAAGGTTATGGAATATTATTGCTCTGTAAGAAATGACCAGCAGGAGGAATATAGAGAGGCCTGGAGAGACTTAAATCAACTGATGCTGAGTGAAATGAGCAGAATCAGAAGATCACTGTACACTTCAACAACAATACTGTATGAGGATGTATTCTGATGGTAGAGGAAATCTTCAACATAAAGAAGAGCCAACTCACTTCCAGTTGATCAATGATGGACAGAGGTAGCTACACCCAGAGAAGAAACACTGGGAGGGGAATGAAAATTGTTAGCACTAATATCTGTCTGCCCAGGTTGCATGTACCTTCGGATTCTAATGTTTATTGTGCAACAAGAAAATGATATTCGCACACATGTATTGTACCTAGACTATATTGTAACACATGTAAAATGTATGGTATTGCCTGTCGTCGGGGGGAGGGAATAGAGGGAGGGGGGGTAATTTGGAAAAATGAATACAAGGGATAATATTATAATATATATATATGTATATAATTAAAAAAAATATTTCCCAATTGCATTTATTCAGGTTTCGATAATCCTTGAAGTATTAAAGGCTGAAATGTGTCCCTTTGGACCATGTGATTGATTCTTCCTATCTAGAACACTTAACAATACATAAGTATACTTTGACTCCAGAAGTAGATGGGAAATGCTAACTATCAGCATTTCAAAAAGTTAAGTTAAGTTTAAACTGTATTTTCTCCATCACTTTCTTTAATGTAAAAGCTACTAAATCTTGTGTTACCCTGAATGTGGCTTCACTGTACTTGAATTGTCTCTTTCTGGATGCTTGCAATATTTTCTCCTTGACTTGGGAATTTCGGAATTTGACTATAATATTCTTAGGAGTTTTCATTTTGGCATCTCTTTTAGGAGATGATCAACGATTTCTTCCCAGAAATAGATTAAAAAACACAAGAATCCCTCCTTTTTTTGTCCTTAATTTTTCTTGCCTATTTTTATTCTCAGATTTAACTCCCCAGACCTTATTCTTATTGGATGTTTTCACATCTCGATGTTTTGCATTTTTTTTCAACTTATGTTACCTGCCCTAGCTTCCATTCTACACATATTTTAAAATTTAAATGGGTTAATAAAGTCACAATGAAATCAAAGCAATCTCTTTACTTATCTTCCCCTTTCTCTCCTCTTTGAAATTTTTTTTTTTAATCTTCAGAATTTCATTCTGGATAACTTCTCATTCCAGCTGAGGTGATTTTCCTATTGAATTTCTGTTTGTGGGAATCTGAACCCCTTGAAGCTTATTATCTTCAATGTTCAATTATGTCCAATGTTACTTTCCTTCTTTACAATCTTCCAAAGGAAATGAATGAATGAATGAATGAATGAATGAATGAATGAATGAAAAAACTTTTATTAAGTATTCAGTATGTGCCAAGCACTTCAGAAAATTATGGGATAAAAATAGAAAGGTAAAACAGTTTCTGCATTCAAGAAACTTACAATGTAATTAGAGATAACATGTAAAAAAATTTCAATGTTTGGATTGTTGGGAAGTCCCAGAATTTTTAAGGATTCAGGAGCTGGGCAAATGTTAAAGTATAGGGTTCTAAATTTAGCCCTTAATGTAAAATGGTCCTTTACATTAATGTCAGGTGATAGTACCAAGACACATGTTAAGATCTGGAGGATATTAGAAAGCAATTTCTGGGCAACTAGTCTTAACACCCCTCTAACTCACTGGAAGAAATAGAGTTGGTGATTCTCTTATCCAAGACATGTGAGCAATAAAGTAACCAATATTGGTTCTACCTATCTGAGGCTCTGGAGGAGATAATGGAAATGCAAGGAGGCAAGGAGCCATTACTGGTAGGTAAAAAAAGTGGATCTTTGTTTCCTTCCCCACCTCTAGTTACCCTACATAGATGTTAGATAACCTGAAATGAGGGAAGGAGGGAAAAGGGAAGTACAGTCATGGTTTTGATGGATTTCCCATTGTTTATTTTTCAAGTTACATTCATGATTATTTCTCTCCACTATTTCTGTGATTTAAAATCAAGCATCCAGTTTTTTCTTGTGGTAAAATCAAACCCAGAGGAAAACATTCTCTTGTTTCCTTCATCTTTTAAAAGATAAAATTATCCTTAGTGAGCTCTTCTTTTATAGTTATATAACATTCTTTCTTCTCTTCATTATTTGGTACTTAGAACAGCCCTCTTGTCAAAGCAATTAAGCTTATCCTATGCAAATTGTGTGGTATGAATTCAAAGCTAAAAAAAAAGGTGGCTACAGCAAAGTTCAGAAGCAGAGGCTGATTACCATGGAAACGAAATTGTAGCATACAATATGTGGTCTTCCCAGACTGTCTGGCAACATTTCATTTTTTTCAGTGGGAAATAGATATATACAAATAAAATTAAATTAAATGAGTAGGACAGTATTAAGGAGTCTCTGGTCAGAGTTTTAAGAGAATGTAAATGATTCTTGACTAATTAGCTTACATGCAAGGTTATCTCTAAGAAACAAAATACAAAACCATTCCAATCAAATTACTTTCTTCCTCCCCCTTTCAATTTATGTGTCTTTAACTAATTAAGTAGTGGAAGATGAAAACATACTGTCCTAACAAAGCAAGACAGTAAAATTCTGCATGCTTGATTACCCACCTGTTTCTTATTCAAACTGAGATTCAGGAAGAAAAATTGGAACACCATAAATTATAGTGCCAATCAAGTTGAGTTGGATTGCATTATCATAAATCAATCAAGAAAATTTTTCCTTATTCTTGCTTTAAGTACATTCACAGCTCTGAATAATCTATCTGATAATCTATCTATCCATCTATCTATCTATCTGTAGTATCATAGATAATACATAATTGGAAATGTTCTCATTTTGCTATATTATTTGAAAGTGTTAGCGTTTAGATTTAAATACTGGTGTTTCTGAGATTCTAGAAATTTTTACTGATTGCATTAAAGTTGTGCAATCACATTGGAAAAAAAACATTAAGATCATAAAAACTCAATTTCTCTATTTGTCTTTGAAAGAAGAGGACCTGAACCTTTTAAATCTTTCTCTTCCCAGTACTTAGCATTGTGATTATACATCAATATATTGATAGATTTTTTTTGTTTAGTATTTACCTGTTAGTCTATGTTAAATTAGTCTGCATTGACTTTTTTATATGTTGAAATACATGTTACATGCAATATATGTATATATATTTATACAGTTATCTTGTTGCTCAAGAAAAATCAGATCAAAAAGAAAGAACAAAAACTGAGAAAGAAAACAAAATGCAAGCAAATAACAACAAATAAAATGAGAATGCTATGTTGTGTTCCACACTCTGTTCCTGGGTATAGATGGCTCTCTTCATCATTGCACAAGCAGAACTGGTTTGAATCATCTCAATGTTAAAGAGAACCACATGCATGAGAAATGATCTACATATAGTCTTGTTGTCTGCTCATTTCACTTAGCATCAGTTCATATAGATCTCTCCAGCCTCTCTGGAGCCATTCTGCTGATTGTTTCTTGTAAAGGGCTGAAACTCTTAAAAGGTGTGCTTGAATCAGACAACTGAACACTTAAGACTAATTACCTATTGGACAATGATTCTATTAGCATGTATTTGGAAAACTGGCCCTTCTCACTGTTCCAGGCTGACTCAATGTTTGGTGTAAAGAGATAATTATAGGCAAGGATTAAGGGATGGGGTGAGAGAGGCGAGAAACTTCACTTTGCAACAGGACCAAGAGAAGGGAGGTTGGTGGCAAGCTTGTGGCAGTTTGTCTGTCTCCTTCACTTCTCTCCCTGAAGACCAAGGACTTTTACTTATCCTGACTCCAGCTGTTCCTGAGGCCTCCAGGGAGCTAGCCCAGACTTTACATTTTGGTGCCCAACATGTGAACCAAGGACCCTAATTTCACTGAAGAAGTCCCAGATAACCAGGAAATAGGGTGAGTATTTTAATAGACAAACAAGGAACTTTGTTAAGGGCTAAACTAATAACTTTTCTAACTGAAATGGGCCCGATATTAGGAAAAGATTCTCCCCCACCCCCAATTCCACCCCCGTTCCTCCCCAAAGGAGCTCTATACAAAGCATACTTAGGTTGATCAAGAGATAAGGTTTGCTTGTAACTTGGGAGCAGATTGGTGGACTCCTGGATATATTAGAATGCATGTCCCCTTAGTTCTTCAAGGAAGAAGAAATGGAGGCAGATAATTGGAACTAGTAGGAGATCAACTATGTGAATATTAAAATGATAAAGGTCATGATTTAATTTCTAAGGAAACATTTTACATATATAAATATATGCAATTGGCCTAAAAGAATCCTGCAAGATATAGAAAAAAGAAAAGTTTTAAAAACAGCCAGATGAGGAAGTGTGAGGAAAAAGAGGAAGACAAAGGACAGATTAATGGCAATATCACTAGAAGGCTTGAGGACTTAAGTGAACTTGAAAGGCATGGTGATTCTCACTCTCACAACCCAGCTGTAACACCACTTACACCAGAGCAGGTCCTTGACCCTCCCACATCAACTTCAGGGGGGAGGGAGGAGGAGGAATAGGAAGGGCAGTATTATCATTAGCACCTTCCCCTACCAGCAACCACCCCCTCCTATGACTAGATTGCAAAAGGTACTACTTAAAGTCACAGAAGTAGAGCAGAATACAGCTGATTTGAGAATAGAGATGTATCCTGTGATTGAATAATTTCACTTTTCAGATCAAGAAAGGAGAAGATAAACTCCTTTTGATATAGAAATTATCAAAGACCTGAAAAAGGCTTGCATGCTTTATAAAGCTACATCAGCTTATGTTAAGATGTTATTACAGAATTTGGCTTATGAAGTCTTAACTCCTAGTGACTGGAAATTTATAGCAAGGACATACTTAGAACCTGGACAAAACTTGTTGTGGCTTTCTGAATATAGTGAGCTCTGTAAGATACAAGCCCCCAAAAATAGTCAAAGTGGAGTTAATGCTCCAATCACCTATGAACTACTAACAGGTGTAGGTTCTTATGAAGATATTTCAGCACCCATTAATTACGCCATAGCAGCATATGAGCAAATTACTGCTGCTGCTATCAAAGCATGGGGTTTTATTCCAGGTAAACAGGACAGAGGAAAGGCCATCACAAAAATAGCACAAGGGCCAAATGAACCCTTTGCTGATTTTGTGCAGACAGCTGTCATATGAACTATTGGTGAAAATGCAGCAGCAAAAATTATGATAAGGCAACTTGATAAAGAAAATGCTAATGAGGTTTGTAAAAGAATTATACTAGGATGACACAAGGATGCTCCTTTACAGATCATAAGACACTGTGCCAGAGAGGGCACAAATACTTTTTATAGTTAGGCTATGATGCAGACCTCCCAAGATCCGAATATGGAAAAGACAGGGTCTCTTTTGGCAAGGGACTTCCAGAGAGACTTGTCAATGCTTTCAATGTGGTAAAGTAGGGCATCTGAAAGCTTAATGTTGGCATAGAGACAGAATGAGAAAATAGGGTGGGAGAAGAAGACCTAAAACCCCATGTTCAAAATGCAACAGAGACTTCCATTGGGTATCAGAATGTAGACTGATTCAGGGAAATGGGATAAGGGGCCCAGCCCCAGGGCCCGAGGCAAAAAATATTTGGGGCATGATGGTAGCCAATGCTACATCCAGAGAGCCTTTAGAAGTTCAATACCCAGATATGACCAATAAGCCAGGAAGAAACCTGATGGGAAAAAGGGATTACAATTGGGGAGAATAGAGTTGAATGTTGCTGGGACAACTGAGATATCCCCTGGAGAAGTGAAATCTGTTCCTCTCCAACCTATGGATCCCTTGCCTCCAGGCACAGTAGGCTTGACCATTTCACCTCCTGAGAGTACTTACAAAACAGTGTTCATCCATACACTGATGTGGGAAACTGGGGAATGTGTAGATAATATCCCAGTCACTAATATAGATAGACAATGCATGACTTATCAACCAGGAGAAGTAGTAGCATCAAGTTTACTGATACAGACTCCTAATAGGCAATCTGGTGATAGTTGCCCAGATTCTGACTCCAAGCAACAAAATCCAGTAATATACTGGACAGCAGCTGTGACAGCTGACTCTCCTATATTCACTATCTATATAAATGGTATACCACTTGAAGGATTGCTAGACACAAGTGCAGATCGTACAGTCTTTAGAGGTATCAGCAGAGGCATCAGCAGAAAGAATTGGAGAAGGTCTGCAACCCCATCATCACTAAGCTGTACCAGAGTGCAGGGGGTATGCCAGGAGGCATGCCTAGTGGGTTCCCTAGGGGTGGAGCAGCCCCATCTGGAGGTGCTTCTTCTGGACCCACTATTGAAGAGGTTGACTAAGTAAGTGCACCAGAAGAAAAAGCATTCCACAGAGCTTTCCAAAAATTGAAGGACTCAAATTTGTAGCCAAGACAGTAGCAGTCTAAAAAGTAACATTTAAGCTACTATGTAAATCTGGGCATTCTGAATACTTGAATGTGTGCAGAGGGAGAAGTTAAACAACATTGCACTTTATCAGTACTGTAATAAACAAGTGGAAATGCAATTCTTGTCCTGGAGAATAAAAATCTATTTAAATTGGCACCATAAAAAAAAAGTTAAAAAATCCCCATCAATCTGTGGGGAAAAGACATTTTACAGCAATTAGTATTACACATGAATACTTTGGTTTCGGTTTTTTAGGCAGGGCTGCTGTTGAAGGCCTGCCAACCCTTTCACCTGTTCCTATCCAATGGAAAACTGATACACCAGTGTGGATAGAACAGTGGCCCTTAGCTAGTGAAAAAAAATCAGGCCTAATTAGATATAGTTCAGGAGCAATTTGACCAAGGACACTTACAACTTTCTCTAAGTCCTTGGAATTCCCTTGTATTTGTTGTATAAAAGAAATCTGGAAAATATAGGATGTTGACTGATTTAAGAAAAGCAA
Source organism: Sminthopsis crassicaudata (assembly GCF_048593235.1). Taxonomy (NCBI): domain Eukaryota; kingdom Metazoa; phylum Chordata; class Mammalia; order Dasyuromorphia; family Dasyuridae; genus Sminthopsis; species Sminthopsis crassicaudata. The sequence goes on from NC_133622.1 coordinate 112,832,740, forward strand.
ATGAACAGATGGAAACTATGGGATCTCTCCAGCCTAGACTTCCATCTCTTACTCAATTGCCTAGAGAAAGGCCTCTTGGGGTTATAAACATTAAAGATTGTTTCTATTCTATCCCTCGAGATAAGGAGGATACGAAAAGATTTGCCTTTTCATTGTCCAGCATTAATCTAGCATAAGGCTAGCTGAGCCTTATAAAAGATATGAATGGACAATTTTGCCACAGAGAATGAAAAACATCCTTACTATGTGAAATGTATGTTGCTGCTGCTCTTACACCAGTAAGAAAAGCATTTCCAAAAGTAATGTTATAACATTACATGGATGATATATTGGGATGTGCACCTGAGGAGCAAATGTTAGAAGCATGTCTACAAAAGACCAAAAAAGCACTAAGGAACTACAAAGTGCATATAGCTCTAGAAAAAATTCAAAGGTATGCTCCTTTTCAATATTTAGGATATAAGATGCTTATAGTACAAAAACTTTCCTTAAGAACAGAGAAGCTAAACACCTTAAATGACTTTCAGAAATTGATAGGAGATATCGAGTGGATGTGTCCAGTGTTATCTATTAATTGCAACCATTGTATGACATTTTAAGGGGAGACGGTGCTTTAAAATCATCACACAAGAGGCCTTTATCCAATGTGGTTGAAAGAGTCACTCAAAAACCCTTGGAAATATCAATTTTTGCTACAAAAGAGACACCCACAGCAGTCCTTCATCAAGAAGACAGTGTGATAAGAGCGGGTGAACCTCTCAGTACAACCAGAAGAAAGTCTTACTTCTTACCCAGTGCTTGTAGCTAGAATTTTATTAAAGGCCATTAAGCAAGCAGTACAATTATCTGGGATAAAACCTGACAAGATATACACCTTTTATACTGATGCACAAATTAATGTATACTGTGAAACCATCCCAGAGTGGCAAATTTTATTGGCCACAGCTCCAAATCTTACACACGAATCTCCATTAAAGATAACCAGACTATTACATAATCAGCAATAGATTCTTGAAGGAAAAGTTTTTAAAGTTCCTCTTAAAGGAACAACTATCTTTACAGATGCATCCAAAAATAACATTTGTGGTGTGCACTCTCATGACTTAACTATAAAGAGAGTAGTCAGAACTCCTTTTCAGTCCACTCAGCAGAATGAATTGTGTGCAATCATTCTAGCTCTTACTTGTTATCCAGGAGATATAAATATAATATCTGATTCAGCCCATTCAGTAGGTATGGTACAAAGAATTGCCACAGCCCAAATAAAAATTGTAGCTGCCAATATATATCAGCTCTTTAAGGAACTTCAAGAGCAAGTGAGAAAGCATCCAGGTAAGATTTATATCTTGCATGTCCAGTCTCATAGTGGACTTCCAGGTCCTATTTTTGATGGTCATTCAAAGGCAGATAGCCTTCTAACTATGTTGGCCAATATTCCTTTATTTCAGGAAGTCCCAAAATCTCATTCTAAATATCATCAGGATGCTCGAGCTTTACATTTACAATTTGGAATAACAAGAGAGGAAACTAGGAGCACAGTAAAAGCTTGTACAGCTTGCCTTTCTTTCCATGCTCCTACTTTCCCTCCAGCAAAGAACCCTCATGGTTTGAAACCCAATGAAATTTGGCAAATGGATGTGATCCATTATAAATCTTTTGGTTTTCTGTCTTTTATCCATGTTGTGGTAGACACCTTTTCAGGGTTCACTTTTGCAATGCCAGCAGTAAAAGAGATAGCCCAAGTGGTCACTGAATTCCTTATACAAGCATTTGCAATTATGGGTGTGTCACAAGTAATAAAAACAGACAATGGACCTACATATACTTCTAAACATTTTGCACACTTTTGTGAACAGTATAAAAGATTTTACACACCACTGGCATATCCTTTAATCCTCAAGGACAGGCAATAGTAGAGAGGAAAAACAGAGACATTAAGACACTCCTCATAAAATACAAGAAAGGGGGAGCCACAGGTAACCCTAGAGAACTCATAAATTTAGCTCTTTATACTATTAACTTCTTAATTTTGATAAAGAAGCACTGGCTCTGCCAAAAAGGTTTTATAACCCAACAGAAGGTCAGTGTCCAGTGCAAGTAGCTCCGCTGTCTTTAGATAATCGTCAGGTGATGTGGAGAGATCCAGAAAGTGGTGAATGGAAGGGACCAGATAGGTTAACTGCTTGGGGGAGAGGGTTTGTTTGTATCTCTACATCAGATGGGTGCCAACGAGCTATATTCACCTTGTCCATTGGAGAGAGATGGAGCAGATCCTTGAAACGAAGGAGAAGACCCAAAAAACATCAGGTGGTTCCATTGCTGATTGTGTCCACCACTGAAAGAGCCTGGCAATTATGGTGAATGACTCATGGACATCAAAAATTCTCAGGAATCATTGTATTCTCTGAGACATGATAAAATTGTTGTAGGACTTGAAAACCCTCAGGAATCATTGGATTTCCTGACACATGATGAGACTGTTGCAGAACTTCAAAATCTGCATGAATCATTGGATTCCCTGACATGTGAAATAATGGATAATATATTTATTTTAGATTATCTTTTGTCTGCTGAAGGAGGCATATGTGTGATTGTTATTTATATACCCTCCTTCTAGGACTTTTGGAAATCTTTTACAATACCACGTTATTTGTTATATCACTACTTGCATGTACAATTCATGTTTGTTACACCACATTGAGCCTATACCAGCTGTGGGGAGAGTCATCACTAATAGCCTATGCATTATTGGTATATGCTTGTGTAATTCCTCCTATACTGATGAATTTGTGTATACCTGTTTCTAGCAAGACCTTTCAGCCCAGAAACCTGCTAAAAATATCTGGCTTGACTCCCCACTTCCCTTTGATGTTTTTCAGCTCTCTTCCTGAGAAATCAGGGAGGGTGTGATCATCTCCTTTTTAGTGCTTTCAATTCCCTACCTGTAAAATCAAGGATGACGTGATTATTAGGGCTCCCTAGGGTCTCTTGCTTATAGATAAGTGAGGCCTATTCTGACCAGCAGAAACTCAAGGCCTGATAATGCAGAGACTGTGAACAATGATGAGACAGGGAGCAGAGGTGATGCAAACTCCATTTATTCCAGCTTCTACCAGCAGTCTTAATGCCTTAGTTAGGTCAGCATAGCAAGAGCTCTTTAAGCCAATCATACTAAACTTCTAGGGATTGTCACATCTATCTCACACCCATCTCAGACATGCCACATAATCAAGAGGGGTTAGGCTTCTTCCACTCAATGCTATCTTGTTATCCACAGGGGTAGGGCTCCTTCCTCTCAGGGCCATCTTGTTCAACCCTTACAGCAACGCCCTCAGTTTACCTGAATTGCATTCTGTGTGGTTGTCCAAGGATATGTGATGGTTGGCAGCCCCCTACACGTGATCACCTCCTTTTTGGTGTTTTCATTCCCTTTCCTGAGAAGTCGGGGAGGACATGATCACCTCCTTTTTGGGGTTCTAATCTCCTTGAGAAATCAGGGAGGGTGTGACCACCTGTATTCTAAAATAAAAGAAAGCAGGAGATATAGAGGGCTGAAACTCTGAAAAGGTGCACTTGAATCAAACAGCAGAGCATTTAAAGCTAATTGCTTATTCAACATGAGATAATGGTTCTATAAGCATATACGTAAATGATATGGCAATGTGATGGCTCTCCTCACCATTGTTACTTGCTGAATGTGTGGTAGTGAGGTAATCGTAGGCAAGGCTTGGAGGGCTGAGGGAGAAAGATCAGGGTCACTCGGCTGCAGGACAAGGAGGAGGAGAAGGAGGAGAAGGGCAAGGAAGAGGAGAAGGAAGAGGAGGAGGAAGAAGAAGAGGATGAGGAGGAGAGAGGCTGGAGAGTCCCAATTCCAGAATCCATGATACGTTTTTGGCAAGTCATGTGGCAGCTTGCCTCCTTCACCTCTCCCCCTAAAGACCAAGGACTTTGACTGATCCAGACTCTGACTGATCCTGAGGCCATCCAGAGAGTTAACCTGGAATTTACACTTTCCAAATTAGCAATTTAGAGTTTAAGAATTCTTGGAATTCTTAAAAACCAAAAAAGGATTTCGGTACAGTTTCAAGATTTAATTAATTCAGTTTCAGTAGTCTATGAGACTTTTGTATGCAATAGTATTGTAGACTCTGACTAGGTTCTATTCATATGCTCCTTGGGACCAGGTGAGTTATAAAATGGTAAGGATAGTATTTAAAAGGTCTCTAGGCAAAATTCAGAAGATAGAATTCAGGGATCTAACAATTTTGAACTCTCCCAGATGTCTGGGCAATCTTTTGGTAGCTTAGCAATTTGCCAGGTACTACTGGGGTAGAGATGCAAATTAAGTACCTGCAGTCACTGAGTCTAGGAAAATAGAGATGCTGTCTCCTTTTAACAAGAGACCAGAGTCAGATGTGGTCTGCTAAAGGAGCTGGGAAGGTCTTAGGAGACATGAGTTGACACACTTTGAATTCCTGAGTCACCTCTACAGAAAGGACCCTAGCCAACTTCAGAAGTTTTGCCATGAGTGAAAAACGTTGGACATAAGTCCTTGCCAGCTTTCCCACTGTAAATATCTGAAGGGGGGGTGATCTTTTGAAGGGTCTGGAGTTTAGCTGTCACTGGATGATTAATGCTGGTTCTGAGCAGGATAGAAATCTGAGTATGCTGATGCTATTTACTTTGATTTTTTTTTCATTTATTAATCTGATTAAAGAGCTATATACTACTATGCCTTTGTAAATCATTATGAATTAAATTTGGTAGTGGCAGGATCAGGGAGAGAGGGAGAGAAATACTGTAGGAAGTTTTGAAATTTTAAAAGTAACTGTTCTAAAAACCATACAATTATAAAATCATAAATTTAAAAGTAGAAAAGACCTTGGAGGTTATTATTATTTTCCTCTAAACCCCTCCCCCAAATATTTGTATTCTTGAATGTCACTGAGATAAAAATGAGTATCTTAATTTTCAATGGAATGTCTGTGATTCATTCTGTTATTCCAAATAGGTGGGAGGCCATGCCATGTGATTTGATTGAATAATTCACTTAAACATTAGACATTAAGAAGCTGAGATGTCATTCATAATTAGATAGAGTAAGGAATAAATCCTAGTAAGTATCATACTCAGGGTAAGCCCAGATATCTATGACTGGTACCTCAGAACAATCTGAAGTTGGGTTGTGATACTGAAAGAGGTAAAATATGGGCATTTAGAGAGGATCAGTCAGTTGGGTTATAATAGACCATAACTGTTTAATTTATTACTTTGGTCACTCCAATAATAATCATCTTGACAAACTGATTTAATTGTTGAATTTCTTGTCATAACCTAGACTGCATGTTTTTCATCCATTCTTGAGGGTGGTTGACTAGACAGTCTCCTCTGGATTGCTGAAGATTTTACTGAGTAGATTCTGTTATGTTGAGTGTAATTAGTCTAATGCCATACACATATAATTAGCTGCATTTGAACAACCACATCAATTATAAATCTTGTTTTTTCTCCTTTGCCCTATTCTCCATTTACATAAACACAGCTCCAGTCCTGGACAATAACACCTATTTCATGAAGTATTGAAATAACTTTCTATGTGTTGTCTCTTCCTTTAGTCTCTTCCTTCTTCAAATTATCCTTCACCCAGTGGCCAGAGTGAAATTCATCAAGATTTTGTGATCAAGTCACTCTCCTGATGAACAAATATTAATCAAACCTTTAAAACAAAACTAGCAACATTAATAGGAAATCAAGTAGTTTCCTATTACCTCTGGGATCAATTAAAAACATTTATTAGTTGCCTTGTGCTTGACACTGTGATAGAAATGTGGGATACAAAGATTTGAAAAAGAGCCCTGCATACAAACATCTTTTTAAAACTCATCACAATCTGGCTTCTTTCCAGTTGACATTTCTGTTAGGTTTATTACACATGATTTTCTTTCAGGAATTCTACGTCTAGTTAAATTGACTTACTTGTTGTTCCTTAGACATTGCATCTCTGTGTTTTGATATAAGTACTGTCCAATAATCCATTTTCCCTCTATTTCCCCCCTACTTCTCTCAAACCTTTTCATCTAACAAATCTCAATTAAGAGGTGTTTCCTGAGTCTCCTCCATTTCATATGTTCCTCTTGTCCACCATCAATTATTTGTATTTATATTATATGTATAGAATATTTACCCTGACAAAATGTAAGCTTCTTGAATGCAGGAATATTTTATTTTGACTTTATGTCTCTATCACCAGGGACACAATAACAAATTAACAGATTCCAAGTGATTGATTGATTTCGTTGGATTATAGGATATTTCTCATGAAACTAATAAAACCCACAGGTGAATAGAGATGCATTTGTTTAACATTTAATAAATAAATATGTTCCCAAACATAAGAAATATTTCAATTACTTCAACTTTTATAGAACTTTAAAGCTTAAAAAATGTATTAGAAACATCGCATTTCACCCACACAACTACCTAATAAGATAAATATTATTATTTTATTTTACTCATATTGAAATGGGGGAGGCTCAGAGAAGCAAAGAGATTTATCTAGAGTTGCACATTTAGAAAGTATCTGGGTTGAAATTCAAACCCAGGTCAACCAGACCCATGACTATTTTGTGAGAAAAAGATGTTAAATTGGGCTTTGGGGGAAAACTACAGAGTGTTTCCAATGACCCTTAACATCTTACTGCAATGTAAACCCCAATCTTTAATACCAATGTTATTTTGATGATAGGGCAATGTTGTACAGGTAGCGCATAAGTCTCAAAACCAGGATGAACTGGGTTGCACTTCCACCTCTGAAACATACTGGCTTTATGACTCTGGGCAAGCCAATTAAAATTTCCATGTTGTAGGCAATTTTTAGGAATCTTGCGTTTCCTTACCTGAGAGCTGCTGAGACAATTAAAATTAATGAGTGTTCCAGTCATTATTTTTATTATTTTGGTCATGCTACATGACATTAATCCATGCACTCGATAATATCAACAAATTGAAATCACATAAAGAAAAATCAAAAGAAAATAAAGGGAAATGTGTGTGGTATATAAAGGTAAATATTCCATAGCATAGAAATTTCAAATTGTTTGCAAGAAGTGGTATAAAAAGACCTTGTCAAGGATATGAAAGATTGGAAAAGGCTAATCATTACAAAATGAAAGGCAACAGATAGTCCTATTGGTAAATTATAATCCCTGAGATATAAGTATCAGAGAAAGGCCTTAAGCAGGATAGGCAGAGATTTTATAGATATTTATAGGAAAATGGAAATAATATTACACAAGACAAGGATGAAAAGTGTATCAGTTGAGAGAATAGTCACTTTGATGAAATCAAGGAACTTTTTAAGCACCAAAAGGCCATTAAAGCCAGAGGAGATAGCTTCCTAGTAATGTTTCTTGCGTACACATTCTTTTCAGTGTAAGGGGGATTTATCTGAAAGCAGCAAGTCAGGAGAAAAAAAACAGACATCAATATCACATTTGCTGATGCATGTTGAAGTAGGATCCTTTCTATTCTCAATTTTGTGTTCAGAGACACATCAAAAGCTGACAGCTATAGTCTGCATATTTTAAACTGCCTTACTAGGTCAGGAAGAATTCATCTGTAACTAATCTTCAAATTTGAGACACTGAATATGAAATTGTGTCAAGAAATACTCATAAAAAGAGATAGAAAGAACCAGGTGAGAGTATGGTATTTTACAAATTGTCCACAGATTGTTCAAACAGCCATCATAACAGACAAAACAATCTGGTATGTATTACTTGAGAAGTGAATACTTCCATGCAAGTAAAGCTTTCAGAAAAAAAAAAAAAGCTACTATGAATGAGTTCATTATTGAATAAGGTTAAAAAGGGATGAAACCTCCAAAATGTACTTAGTAAATCAGTAAATAGAGATTTTCCTTCCTGTCCACTAACCAGCTGTGATTGATGAATCTCTGGGTCTCAAGTTTATTCAATTATGAAGTCACCTTTTGGTGACTTCATAAAGTTATAAAAATAATGCACATACTTTATCTTATCCTTTCAACAATACTTTTACCCTTGTTTTGTGAAAGAGAAATTTATCTCAGAGAGTTTAAGTGTATTGTCCACACTAATAAGAAGTGAAATTCTACCCTGTTATTCCTGTCTCCAATTAATTGGTAGTACTTGAATTGAGTTTTGAAGGACTCTAGAGATTCTCAGAAGCAGAGATAGGGAGGGAGTATAATATGGTAATGAGGAACAGTATGCAAAGGCATAGACTTGAGAGACAGAATATTATATATGAGAAATATATAATTTGGCTGGACAATAGAGTATCCAAATATATAATACAGCTCTAAAGATAAACTAGAGCCAATTTTTGAAGGACATTAAATGACAAATAAAGGAGTTTGTATTTTATCCCCAAGGAGTAGGGAGCCACTAGAACTTCTTGCGCAGGTGAGTAATTTGATGAGTTTTGTGCTTAGACATATCACTTTGGGAATTTTGTGGAGGGTGAAGTAATTAGGGGAAAGATTTAAGCCGGAGAAATTAATTAAGATCCTTTTGCAATTAGGAGTGTATGGAATAGTCTATGGATAAGAAACATAAAGATATGAATGCAAAATGGATCATTTTGATTATATAAAATTAAAAAAAAATTAGCACAGACAAAACCAATGTAACCAAATTAGAAGGAAAGTAGAAAATTGTGAAAAATTATAGCAATCTACTTGCAAACAAGTATTGCAGCCTTTTTTTTTTTGTGGAGACTAAGAAGTGGTGACATCAATTGAAGAATGACTGAAAAAGTTGTGGTAAATAAATATAGTGGAATAGTATTATGCCATAAAAATTACAATCAGAATTTTTTAAAAACCTAAAAAAATTTACATGGAATGATGCAAACCAGAACACTGTACACAGTGACAGCAATATTGTATGATGAAAAATTATAAATGACTTAGCTAATCTCAATAGACAATTCAAGACACTTCCAAAGGACTTATGATGAAAAATGCTATCTACCTACAGAGAAAGAACTGTTGTATAATGTTGTCTGAAAATAGACAAGAGTATGCTATTTTCACTTTCTTTTCTTTGTGTGTGTGTGTGTGTGTGTGTGTGTGTGTGTGTGTGTGTCTTGAACAAAATGACTAATATGGAAATGCTTTGTATGATTGCACATGTATAACCTATATTAGATTGTTTAATATCTCAAGATGAGGGAGGGGAGAAAGGGAGGTATAGAATCTGGAACTCAAAATTTCAAGAAAAGACAAATTATATAAAGTTGTTTTTAAATGTAATTGTTTAAACAATTAAAAAAAAACCAACAACTGGAACATCACCAACGAAAAGAGTTTGTTGCAATAGTCTATGTAATGAGTTCCTCAACCAGGTGGATGTGAAACATGTTACAGTAAATAGAATCAATAAAACTTGGCAGCTGATTGAGTATTGGTAGTGAGAGATAGTAAGGTAGAATGAGGAGTCAAAAATTATTCCGAGGCCATTAACCTTGGAAGGATTGTGGTGTCCTCAGTATCATTAAGGGTGGATTGAGAGTGGGTGAAGATAATGAGTTCTATTTTAGTCACGTGGAATTTGAGATGTCTATGGAATATCCTCTTTAAAATACCCATTATTCAATTGTTGATATGGTGATTTAGCTCAGGAGAAAAAATTAAACATAAATTATCTGCATAGAAATGTCTGAATCTGCATAGAAATCACTGAAGATATCAGTGAAAGAGAGGGTAGGTGTGCAGAAAGGAGAGAAGAGAGTAAAGGTCAGAGACCTGAAGTATACCTACAGTTACAATGTAGAACCTGGATGATAATTCAGTAAAGGATACTCAAAAAGAGTAGTAAAATAAAAGGGAGAAACAGAGAGACACATGCACATAGAGAAGAACATCACAACTTAGAGAAGAGAAAGTATCTATCAGGAAGGAATGGCCAATAGTGCCAAAAGCTTCAAGGCAATCAAGATGCATGGAGATTGAATAAAGTCCTTTGGATTTGGCAATTAAAAGATCCTTAATAACTGGGGGAGTTTAATTTAGGGACACTGTTTGAAGTAATTTTGTAAGATGTTGAGTGAAAAGAGAACAAATGAAGGAAATGAGTAAAGACAGCTTTTTCTAAAGATTTGTCTTAAGAAAGGGGAGAGAGATAAAAGATAAAACTTAAAGAAGCAATTCTGTGCTTTTTCTTCTTTTATATTTCAGAAGGGGACAGACGAGCATATTTGTCGACAGACAGAAGGTGGCAGCAGAGAGAAGACTGATGAGAAGGAGAGATGGGATAATTGTGGAAAGGAATCTTCCTTAGAGGAACCATTGGTTGTTTCCCATGTCTAGAATTTTCTCCCTCCTATCTACACCTCATAGCTTCTCAGATTTCCCTTGTCTTAACTAAAATTTCATGTTTTTTAAGAAGCCTTTTCTAGTTCTCTCTGAGAGAGAATTTTTATCCTCTATATATTTTGTTTCTACAAAGTTATTTTCATGTTATTTTCTCCAATACACTGTGAAACCTTGAGAGCAGCATGTTTTCAGTTTTTATTTGTATCTCCACTATGTAACATAGTGTCTAAAACATAGTAGGCACTTAATAAATGCTAGTTGATTTACTGAGTGACAGAAAAAATTGGTGGGGTCAAAGATACAAGGAGAAAGGTTTTCCTTGGCAAGAAGAATGGTAATTTCTTGACCACTAACTAGGGTGAAGAAGGAAGGGATATGTGTTCTTTTTAAAGAGTTGTTAGATATAGAATAAAGAAGAGGACTTCATGGGAAATTTGCTATATTTTCTCAGTTAATTTGGGCAAGTTCCTCAGCTAGTAAAGTAATGGGGAATGTTAGTTTGGGAGATTAGGAAAGCAAGAAAGAGTGGAAAAAATACCTTAAAGCAATGAAAAACCAGCTGGGATTAGATAAGAGAAATTTGAAGTGGATGATTTTCTCCAGCCTCCTTTGGCAGCACATGAGCAAAAAACCAAAAGGCAGATGATGGAAATGATACTGTGTTGGATTTGGCAAGATATGAACAGTGGTAAGATGAGAGGCAAAGGATCCAAGGTACCGTTTAGCATTGACTTGTTTAATTCTAGGTTCAAGATTAGGAAGGGAGGAAAGTGTAGGTGAGTGCTATTGGTAGAGCACTGAGAGATGGAAGGACTGAAGATTATGATGTAGAAGAAAAATAGTTTTAGAGCGAATAAGGTACAGGGAGAGATGAAATGATAGATTGTGTCTAGAAAATTTCTGAGTTCTTGATCAAGGAAATGGAACATTTGAGAGTGATAAAATAGGAGTATAACATTCTCTGTATAGTTTATATGGAATGAATAAGAACTGTTGGTCATGAGAATTGAGCAGATTGAGGAAATGAGAATCCAGGACCTTTGAGCAAATATATTTTTGTGTATTGTATATACATGTATATTGAAGTCCACTAGTACACAGAAAGGGAAAAGAAGACTATGGAACAACATCAGGTACAGTACTTAACTCTTTAAAAGGGAGCAAGAATACCCTGAGAGCCAATTTCAAAAACTGCCAGTAGGATCTTGAGAGTTGCTATTATTCAGTTGTTTACGTCTTATTTCTTTATGACTCCATTTTGGATTACTTAGCAGAGATACTGTGTAATTTATCATTTTCTTTTTCATATCATTTAAAAGATGGAGATACTAAGGCAAACTCAAGATTTAAGTGACTTGCCCAGGATTGCATACCTAGTAAGTATTTAAACTCAGATTTGAACTCAGAAAGATGAATCTTTTTGACTTCAGGACCAACAGTCTATCTACTGCACCACTAGCTGCCCTTCTCTATCTTGAGAGAGTAAAGCTCAAAAAAGTTATTGAGTAAAGGAGCAAGAGGAAAAGAATAAAAATAAATATATATGATTATACATTATATATAAATATTATGACATTTTAAAAGTTTGAGACATAACTTTCATGGTAATTTAATCATTTTATTAATAGGACTAGCATGTTTATTAACAAAAAGAGATCAGTGGTCTCAAAGACCATTCATGGAGGTAAGATCATAATTTATATTCCCTTGGAAGAGCAGGTGTTCCAGAATACAATAGTCATCTCTGATTGGTTTACAATTAAAGAGAGAATTAATATTACAATAAAAGGCTGGGCTATGAGTGTCTTGCAGGTACATAATTTGGATTACCCAAGTCTTGATCAAAGGGACTTTTCAATTTCCATATCATTTGTCTGACAAAAGGTATGATCCACATTTTCTCAGATCTGTTTGAGTGAACACAAAGAGCAGGAATTAATCTATTAGCCTAAACTTAGAAGTTATTTTACTGTCTTTGAGAAAGTCTTCCTATAATGGTTGATTTCTGGATGAGGAAGTGGAAAAGAATCCTGATTCAATAATTAGTTAGTTATTAATGCAAGAAAGAAATAGATAATTTCTCTCTATATGCGCATGCACACACGTGTATATATGTATGTATTAAGAGACATGTTAAAAAGTTTTTATATTGGAAAATATGGTGAGGGATGTAGTATTTTCCACAGATTTGTGTGACAAAAGGAGGAAGAAATATGAGAAGAAAATTCAGGATGCAAAGCTCTTTGTTATTTTGTTAAAGGGATTCTAATGGGCACAATGGAAGAGCTAAGTAGAGAGTTTACTTAGGCCTTGGGAAGGCTAAGGTTGAGATAAATGAACACAAAAAAAATTGGAGCCCCAGCTGAAAGAAGGGAATGGAAAACATAAGTTTTGGTTAGGCAGTTAAGGATTCTGTATGGCCTTAAATGGGAAAGGAATTCTATAAATGGCAGAAGGCAACATTTTGGCAAGAAAGGAAGCTGAGCCTTATTTAGGTGGATCTTCTTTTTGGTGAGATCTTGACAGCAAGAGATCTGGTAGCTAAATCTTTAGTCTTAGTCTGGTTCTTGAGGAGCAAAAAAGGAAACAACAAACACTGGAGGGACTTTGTAAAAACAAGTATGCACTGATGCATTGTTGATGGACTCTGATCCTGGGGTGGGCCCTAGAAGTGAAAGTTTGATGTGTAAAGCTAAGGTTTTGGACTGTTCATAGAAATGAAAAAAAGAGGTAAATGGAGGTTTGATCCTGTGATAGTGTCCAGTGCAGCAATAAAGCCTTTGACCTAGTTTGGGGTAGAAAGTCTTAGATAATTGAGCTGTAATACTGAGGTAATGTTGATGTAATAGACACTAAGACAGTAAACTGAGGATGGAGAAGAGACAGGAAGGCACTGGCATCTCTTCTGATGAGGCTATGCTGCTGCCCAGAAAACATTGCCATGACTTAATAGGATAATTCAATTATAAAATAAGCCGATGAGGTTGGTCAGACGCTATTGAAATTATATTCCCTTGCTCAGTACTAAAACTATTATTGTTCTCAAAGGACAAAAACAGCTAAGCTGTCAGTGACAATATAATAAATGCTTCAAATCATTAAGCATTAGAAAAATTAAAATTGAAACAACTCTAGGCTTTTATTTTATATTCTTCAAATTAGAAAAGATGACAAAAAAAGAAACACAAATATTATAATGGCTTTATGAAAACAGATATGCACTGATGCACTGTTGGTAAGATTGTGAATTATGTGACCATTCTGGAAAGTAATTTGAAGCCATTGATACACATTCTTTTGAGTATACCCAAAAAAGAACAAAGAAAGTGAAAAAAAGGTTTAAATGTACTAATTTATAACACACACATGTGTCTGTATATAATCAGATTTTCTTTTTAATAACAGAACTAAAAACTAAGAAATACCTATCATTTGGTGAATAGCTTAAAAGGTTGTGATACATGGATATATTAGAATATTATTGTGCCAAAAATGACCATAAAAATGATTTCAGATAAAGCTAGGAAGACTTGATTGAGCTAATGCAGAATGTGATAGAACCAGGAGACAATTAGTAAAATAACAAGGTATAAAAACAAGTTGAAAGACATAAAGATTCAAATTAGTGAAATGACAAACAATAATCCCAAATGACCAATGATGAAGCATGCTACTCACTTTCTGAAGAGAGGAGATAGACTCAAGATGCAGAATGAAATATATATTTTCAATAAGGTAATTTGTTTTGATTGATTATGCAAGTTTGTTACAAGAATTTTGTCTTTATTTTTGCCTTCAATGTTGGGGGAGCAGAGATAGAAGATATGGGAAAGAAAGAATTGTCAGCAATAAGTTGCCAAAAAAAATACCAAAAAGAATCAAAGGAACCAAAGACAAGTAAGACAACTTTGAATGTTACATGTTGAAATTATTATACAGTTAAAAATAAAAGCAAGCTATATCTAAGATAGATTAATGATTTCATATACTTCTCCTTTATAAAAATGTATAATAGGTTTTTAACTTTTAATTGTTTTCATTTGTTAATTTCAAAAATAAAACAAAACAATAAAATTACCTGAAGTGTGTAGAGGACTGCAGATATTGGGGAACTCTGAGAAAAGTATACTTGAAGCAAAGATACTTACAGCAGGGCATTAACTCAGTGTGATTAATGAGATGATGGTTCTCTAGTTCACATATACTTAGTACTTAGTATGGTGATGTAATGGTTTTCTAGTTCACACATTGTTGCTATGCAAGAGATGAAGAGTGCAGCCTAGAGCAGGACCAGAATATAGCAGGGCTAGGTAAATTCCTGTGTGAGGAATTCCTCTAATCAATAAGGTGGGATCTGGATGTAGAAGAGATGAAACTCATGTCTCAAGGCTGGATATATGTGATTTATTGATGAGCTCTTCCTGGGCTATCTTCTTTGTATAAAGCTTAGCAGAGTGTCTGATAAATAGACACCATGTGCTATATAAAGGCTTATTTGCTTTTTTATTAAAGCTTTTTTTTGCAAAACATATGCACAGATAATTTTTCAACATAATTCTTGCATAACCTTGTGTTCCAAAATTTCCCCTTCTTCCCCCCAATCTCTCCCCTAGATGGCAAGCAATCCAAAATATGTAATACATATCAATATATATATATATATATTAAATCCAATATATATAAACACATTTATATAATTGCCTTGCTACACAAGAAAATTCAGATCAAAAAGGAAGGAAAATGAATAAAAAAACAAAATGCAAGTGAGCAAAAACAAAAAGAGTGAGAATGTTGTGATTCACACTCATTTCCCACAATGAGCTCCTGGTTCTGCTCATTTCACTTAGCATCAGTTCATGTGAGTCCCTCCAGGCCTCTCTAAAATCCAGCTGGCCATTTCTTATAGAACAACAAACATTCCATAATATTCATATACCATAATTTATTCAGCAATTCTCCAATATCAGTTGGGCATCTACTCAGTTTCCAGTTTCAAGCTTCTATGAAAAGCACTGCCACAAACATTTTTGCACATGTGGGTCCCTTTCCCTCCTTTAAGATCTCTTTGGGATATAGGCCCAGTAGAAACACTGATGGATTCAAAGGATATGAAGAGTTTGATAATATTTTTAGCATAGTTCCAAATTGCTCTCCAGAATGGCTGGATCTGTTCACAATTCCACTAACAATGTATTAATGTCACAGTTTTCCCACATCCCTTCCAATGTTTGTCATCATCTTTTCTTGTCATCTTAGCCAATCTGAGAGGTGTGTAGTGATATCTCAGAGTTGTCTTAATTTGATAAATGCTTATTTCCTTTGCCAGAGAGAGAGAGACAGAGACAGAGAGAAACAGAGTGACAGAGACAGACAGAGAAATAGAGACAGAAAGACAGAGAAAGAGGCAGAGAATGTGCCATACATTCTGCTAAGAACCTGGGGAATACATACAAGCAAAAGACAGTCATTGCTCTCTAGGAGTTTATTTTCTAATGGAGGAAAAAAAATACAAAAAGAGGGGTGAGAAAGGGAACAGAAAAAGGGGGAAATGTGGTAAACAGGAGACAGCAGGTGTGGAAATGAATAATAAATGAAGTGGAAATCTGATTCAGGAAAATAAGAGGTTAACACTAATAGAATCTAATAGAACCCACCTTCTCAGGGGTAGAGTCCACAGTTTGGGTGGGAGAGAAATGAAGATAATGGGCAGAGGATAAGCAGCATGACTTGGATTTGGGAAGTGACAAGACCACTTTGAGGGCAGGAGATCATTTCCTTTTTATCTTTGTATCTTTACAACCTACGCAAGTTCCAGAAATGTAGTAGTTACCTAATAAATGCGTATACTTGCTTGATTTCAGTTTTAATTATATTGAGGACAGGTACAGTGCCAAAACTGACAATCTAACAGTGTTGGAGATAGGACATTATACAACTAGCTAACTGAGGAAGGACTTTCATGGAAACAGAGATCCTTCCCTGAACTATATAACTCCTTTCTGGCATGGATATTCACAGACTTCCATACACTATAATATGCCATATTAACCCAACTTCCTCACACTTAATTTGGCTTATTTCCAATCTGGCATAGAGTCATTATGACTGCCTTCAAAATTCAGGTTTTTTGAATTGTTTAGAATCCTCATTGCTCTGCTCCTTTTCTTGCTGTTAAGGTAATTCTACAGTCAGCTCCAAAAACTACAGGTATGACTCCTTTGATTTAGATTAACTCCAGCAGGTTGTGGATTGATATAGTAGAACAGTCACTGTTAGGATTACAAAGTGATAACTCATGTTGTCTAAACAATTCTCTAGCTCAGAATTCGCACCTTTGGCTCAGGCCTTTGAAAGGAGTTTGCACCTTTGGACTTCTGGGGGGGGAGTTTACATGTTTAAAAGAGTTTGCACCTTTAAGAGGAGCAAGTTCATTGGTTGAAGTATTTCTCTCAGGCCCCTGAGTTCTCACTAGCCCAATCTCTGGTAGGATAAAAGAGGAGGGCAGGAGGGCAAGAAGTTAGTCTAGACTGGGATTGTGTTTAGACGGCAATCTGGAAGAAGCAGTCTGGATTGGGGAAGGACAAGAGCCAGAGGAGATTCAGAGCCAGGATTCAGGAAGCAGAGGATTCAAGATTCTACCTTCACTCTGGCTGGAGACTCCAGAAGTCTCCCAAGAAATCTGCTCACAGATGAAAAGATTTTACAGAAAAGAGATCTCCTCTCAGAGAAGGATTATAATTGAAGAGACAACAGGGCCTTTACATTTTGGCGCTCATTGTGGGGCAAGGACTTTTTCTGAGCCCTTCAGAGGAGCTAGCCCGGACCTTTGACAAGTCACCAATATGATTCTCCAACTAAATTTCTCATTGTACATCACTGATTAAAACTGACAGTAAACCAGGAGCCTTTATAAAATTCATGCTGATTTTAGCTTTTGAAAATGTGTCCAGTGAAAAGTGAATTATACAAGAACAATCATTAAGCTATTTTTTTTTGTTTTGTTTCACTAAACTATTCTTAATTTTTGACTCTTTTGTTGTAATAATGTAAAAGATTAATGATGGAAAGATACCATTTAAAACAAGTTATTATTCTTAGCTGCATTTACTGTGGTATTAAATTAATTGGAACCAAGTAGATAACCACTGGGGAAAGGCCAAAAAATGTGTGGTTTCTGAATGTAATAGATTATAATGGTGGAGGAAATACATTGGAGTTAGAGAAAACTGGGAATATTTTTGCAAATTGATAGAAAGTGGAAAAAGCAAATTCAAGAGAAAAATTTTTATAGAAATATGGATGTTATATAAAATAAGTATATTTTATATATTTATATAATATCTATATACATATCTATGCATATGCATGCACACATACAGGATAGCTGAAATAATGTAAATAAAGGCAATACTAAATGGCAGCTAATCTCAAATTAATTGCAATGATCCATTTTGGTTCTGGAGAACATGTAAGATAGCTAGGTGTCACAGTGGATGGGATGCTAGTCTTGGAAGATCTAGTCAAATCCTGCCTCAGATACTTTCCAAATGTGTTACCTAGGCAAGTCACTTAACTTCTTACTGCCTCTGTTTTCTCATTTATAAAGTAGGAATAATAATAGCACCAACTTACAAATTGATCTGTTTGGGAGCATCAAATGATTTAATGTATATAAAACAATTTGCAAATTGTAAAGTTCTATTCACATGCTAATTATTATTATTATATAATGAAATACATTTTCATTCTCTTAGTAGAGAGATAGTCTCTGTATAAAAATGTTCATATGTTATCAGAGGATGTTTTGCTTAGTTGGTTTCACATAATTGTCTTTCTATGTAACAAGGACAAGGTAGGAAATATATAAGTGAAATGACTGGCACTGATAAAACTTGTTTTTTAAAGGAGGCATATATAATGAAGGCACATTACTGTACTCTCTACTACTAGGTGAGATAGAGACTAGTAGATCTCTTGAGTTTGGGTGTTCTCAACTGAAGTCCATCTAAGCTAATACATTGAGTTTCCAGGAGAAGAGAGCCGAAGGTGGCTTAAGAAGGGGCAAACTGGCCTGTGACAGAAATGGATCAGTATTGGGAACACACCTGTGAGTGGCCTCTTCACTTCCTTCCTGGGAGCAAGAGAGTATCTCAAACAACAATAGCAACAAAAGCAGCAATAACAAAGACAGCAAAGATGAATTACATTCTCCATTTGTGGAAAGGAATACTTACACCCAGTAAAATCATGACCTCACTGTAGTATTTTATTTTTAAAATATTAATTCAATCCAATGAACTAAGTGAAAAATGGGAAGACATACTAGTTGATACAAAGCAAAATTAGAAAAACAATATACACAATGACTATAACAACATAAATATGAAAAATCACACCAAAACTAAATGCTTCAAAAGTAAAACCAATAAGTTTATGCTCAAAGAAGAAATGTGATTATTCAATTCCCTACCTTCTTTCCAAAAATAGATTTGTATGAATATGAAACACCGCATAAAATATTAAAATTGGTGGATATATTGATTAGTTTTGATGAGTTTATCTTTTTTTCTTTGTTAGAAGGAATAGCTTTCTGGGAGGAGGAAGAGACAGATGTTCCATGAAAGTAGATGATATAAAAGGTAAGAGTAATGATTAAAATTAAAAATATATTATATTCAATATATCAATATGTATTAGCAGAGCAGAGGCACTCCAAAACGTGGTTTCCCTGAGTGGCTTTCAACTTATGTTGTCCACTACCTGATGTCTTAGGCACCAAAAATACCAAGAAATTAAGAGATTGATGACTGAAGATATTTTTCTTATTCTCCTGGGTTAGTTTGTGTCAGATGTCTTTAAAAGTGTGCAGAGGAAAAAACATTAGGGTCAGAGGAGCTGAGTTCAAATTTTTACTCTCCCATCTTGGGTAAAACAATCTACCATCTTGGGTAATGACAGTCTCTATGAACCTCAGTTGCCTTATGTTAAAAATGTGTGGATTGGAATAAATGACCCCCAGCATACCTTCAATTTTCAAGTGTGATGCTGACATGAAAGACTTGCAGTTCACACACTCAGATTCTTGTGTGGCCTTGGGAATTCCTGGTACTGCTTTGAATCTATGAGAAGATCATTTAGGCTATCTTTTCTATAATCACCACAGTTAAACAGCATTAAATAAAGTTCTCTAGCCATATTGTTTTGGTTTTTATTTTGTCTATACTCCTAGAATACTCTTAATGTATCTTAGCTTCCCTATAGAAATAAAAAAATTAAAATGATAATTTTAATAGCTAGCATTTATATAGTATTTTAACATTTATAAATGTTATTTAATTTGATCCACACAACAACACTACCTAGGAAGTAAATACTATTATTATCCCCATTTTGTTGTTATTGTTCAGCCATTGCAATTGAGTCTAAACCTTAGTGACTTCAGTTGGGATTTTCTTGGCAATGGTATTGAAGTGGTTTTCCATTTCCTTCTCTAACTATTTTTACAGATTAGGAAATTGAGGCAAAGAGGGCTAAGTGACTTGCTCAGGTGCATATAACTATTAAATATTTGAGACTAAATTTGAACTCAGGAAAATGAATATTCCTAATTCCAAGCCAAAAACTCTATCTATTACACCACTTAGTTGGTCACCCTCATTTTACAGATAAAGAAATTTAGGCAGACAGTGGTTAACTGACTTACCCACAGTTTGCCTAGTAAATATCTCAGATTGAATTTAAAATCAAGCCCACATGGCTCCAGATCCAATGCTACATCTACTGTCATTTATCTAACTATTTATTTTAATCTTTCATAAAACCAAGACTATTTTCATGACTGGTTATCTGTATACATAAACACACACATATGTGATTTTCAGACTAGGTGATAATAATGAGTATGCTGTTATATATTATATCACAGATATAATACATTATGTTATGTAACATACAATATTGCACATGTACAATATACAATATAACACATGTAATATGTATAACATAATACATATAATATGTGATATGATATAATAATGGTCATGCATTAGATAGATTGAAGATGCATTGGACTACATTTTGGAAACTGTATGGTAACTTTAGTACTTCCCATTTTACAGAAACAAATTCTGAAACCAACAATATGACCATAATTTACTCCATTTAAGTTTGAGGACTAAGGATTCTGTTTCATTGTGGGAATGTAATTACCCTGGATGACTTTTTTTTTCTTCCTTGAATGGATGACTACACTTTAAATTATCTTACATTTCACTGTAAATTAACCAAGTCACATCCACCAACTGTACCCTTCCAGTACTGTCTATGAGATTTTCATTATTTTCTTTCTTTTTTTTTATTAATTTTATAATTATAACATTTTTGACAGTACATATTCATAGGTAATTTATTTTTTTTTACAACATTATCCCTTGTATTCCCTTCTGTTCTGATTTTTTCCCCTCCTTCCCTCCACCCACTCCCCTAGATGGCAGGCATTCCCATACATATTAAATATCTTATAGTATATCCTAGATACAATATACATGTGCAGAATCGAATTTTGCTGTTGTTGTTGTTGCAAAGGAAGAATTGTATTTGGAAGGTAAAAATGATCTGGGAAGAAGAACAAAAAACAAAAACAAAAACAAAAAAAAACAATGCTCACAGTTTACACTCATTTCCCAGTGTTCCTTTTCTGGATGTAGCTGATTCTATCCATCATTGATCAATTGGAATTAGATTAGCTCTTCTCTATGTTGAAGATATCCACTTCCATCAGAATACATCCTCATACAGTATCATTGTTGAAGTCTATAATGATCTCCTAGTTCTGCTTGTTTCACTCAGCATCAGTTGATGTAAGTCTCTCCAAGCCCCTCTGTATTCCTCCTGTTGGTCATTTCTTACAGAACAATAATATTCCATAACATATATATACCATAATTTACCCAACCATTCTCCAATTGATGGACATCCATTCATTTTCCAGTTTCTAGCCACTACAAAAAGGGCTGCTACAAACATTTTGGCACATACAGGTCCCTTTCCACTCTTTAGTATTTCTTTGGGGTATAAGCCCAGTAGTAGCACTGCTGGATCAAAGGATATGAACAGATTGATAACTTTTTGGGCATAATTCCAGATTGCTCTCCAGAATGGTTGGATTCTTTCACAACTCCACCAACAATGCATCAGTGTCCCAGTTTTCCCACATCCCCTCCAACATTCATTATTATTTGTTCCTGTCATCTTAGCCAATCTGACAGGTGTGTAATGATATCTCAGAGTTGTCTTAATTTGCATTTCTCTGATCAGTAGTGGTGTTCACTACCAAAACCCTTACCTCTTTTGGCTATCCATCTTGGCTTGGCCACCCAGGCTAGGAAGCCAGGGTGAAGAGCGTCAGATTAAAGAGAGCGCTTGCTGCCTGCAGTGGGCTTACATAGGGCCTGTGAGGTCACACACACAGCCAATCAGCGAGAGAGTCACCCATTACGAAGCTGTCTCAATATGGCCAGGATCCCGCCCAAGGGCAGTCCTAATATCCACAGAAATTACTTCCGGGCCTCAATCTCCCGATTTGCTGTGGCACCCATTTAAAGGCCCCTTACAAGTAGTGATTAGGAACACTCTTTCATATGAGAGGAAATAGTTTCAATTTCATCATCTGAAAATTGTCTGTTCATATCCTTTGACCATTTATTAATTGGAGAATGGCTTGATTTCTTATAAATTAAAGTCAATTCTCTGTATATTTTGGAGATGAGACCTTTATCAGAACCTTTAACTGTAAAAATGTTTTCCCAATTTGTTACTTCCCTTCTAATCTTGTCTGCATTACTTTTGTTTGTGGAAAACCTTTTTAATTTAATGTAATCAAAATTTTCTATTTTATGATCAATAATGGTCTCTAGTTCTCCTTTGAACACAAATTCCTTCCTCCTCCATAAGTCCGAGAGTTAGACTATCCTCTGTTCCTCTAATTTATTTATGATCTCGTTCTTTATGCCTAAATCATGGACCCATTTTGATCTTATCTTAGTATATGGTGTTAAGTGTGGGTCCATGCCTAGTTTCTGCCATACTAATTTCCAGTTTTCCCAGCAGTTTTTGTTAAATAATGAATTCTTATTCCAAAAGTTGGGATCTTTGGGTTTGTCAAACATTAGATTGCTATTTTTATTCACTATCTTACCCTGTGAAGCTAACCTATTCCACTGATCAATTAGTCTATTTCTTAGCCAATACCAAATGGTTTTGGTGAGTGTTGCTTTATAATATAGTGCTAGATCAGGTACAGCTAGACTACCTTCATTTAATTTTTTTTTTCATTACTTCCCTTGAAATTCTCCACCTTTTGTTGTTCCATATGAATTCTGTTGTTATTTTTTATAGGTCATTAAAATAGTTTCTTGGGAGTCTGATTGGTATGGCACTGAATAAATAGATTAGTTTAGGGAGTATTGTCATCTTAATTATATTTGCTCAGCCTATCCAAGAGCATTCAATGTCTTTCCAATTATTTAAATCGATTTTCATTATTTTTCTCACAATGACCAACTAGACTCCAAAATATTAAAGATTTATAATTGGAAAGAACTTTAGAGGCCTTCTTGTCCAACCCCCTCATTTTACAGATGAGGAAAATGATACTAGAGAAGTTAAGGGACTTCTCTGAGATTACATGGAAAGTTAATGACAAAGTGAGTATTTGAATTGAGGTGTTTTAACACCAAATTCACTACCTTTTCTACTAATACTATCTCAAACCCATATCTAAGGGTTATATATTCTATTTTAGCACTTGTAAAGATTATAGTGATCTTGTACTTAGCAATAGTTTGCAATTAACTATAATTTCATTTCCTTTTACTTCTTCATTTCTCCAGTTAAGCTATCTGAAGGGGTTAGTGAATAGAGCTTAATTTTAAGGGAGATGAATACTGTCATTCAACTGGCCTCTTTTGCAACAGCAACAACCACCACCAAACAAACAAAAGAACAAAAAACAAAAAACCTTCTATTTAAATTCTGAGGAACAAGTCTTATTACCACAATTCTACCAAGCTGGAAGATCTCTGAGACAGAAGCTCAGCAAACAATAACAATAACAACAATAAAAACAAACCAACATACCTGGGTTTGGAGATTCATCACCAGATTGATTTCAAATAATGAATTCAAATAATTGAGGTGATGAATTCTTCAGCCACTATTGAAGATCATTCACAGGCAAAAATAATATTATGGGTAAACTATTGAATTTAGCATTAAAAGACCTGAATTCAGATTTCATTTAACATTTACTGCCTATGTGACTTTACTTGCATATGTGAATATAAGCAAATCTTAGTTGCAATTTCCTCATCTATAAAGTGAGATTAATTTCCTGACTCCAAACACTTCTCTATTCACTCCAACATTATGCCCTTCCCTTAGTTTACTGCGCCACATATTTATGTTTTATTTTTGAATGTTGTCTATGCCCTTTAGAGCTCCTTAAAGCAAGGACTGATTTGTTTTTTTTTGTTTTTTGTTTGTCTGTCTTGGTACAGTGCTGGGCACATAAATGCTAATTGACTGATTAAATGTCTGTGCCTATTTCTCAGGGATTTTGTGAGGATCAAATGATTTCTCTCTCTCTCTCTCTCTCTCTCTCTCTCTCTCTCTCTCTCTCTCTCTCTCTCTCTAGCTGTCTCTCTAGCTGTCTCTCTCTTTGGCTCTCTCTCTCTCTCTCTCTCTCTCTCTCTCTCTCTCTCTCTCTCTCTCTCTGTGAGGCATTTGGGGTTAAGTGACTTGCTCAAGGTCACATAGCCAGTTAAGTGTCTGAGACCAGATTTGAACTCAGGTCTTCTTCCTGACTTCAGGACTGGTGCTCTATCCACTATACCAACTAGCTGCCGGTCAACTCATTCTTTGTAAAAAGAAACTTCAATCATATTCCCTAGAAGAATGATGAAGCAATTTGTGCTTTTTTAGGAAGCCATGACTTCTTTTGTAAGCACCTGAAGTAATTTACATTAGGGATGCAGAATTAATTTTTAAATGGTGAAAATATTTTTTAGAGCATTGAAAAGTAGACTAAGTGGATCCTTGGGATTAATTCTTTACAATTCTTCCAAGTTAAACTGCTGAGAGAGGGATTCTTCCAGAAGTCATCAGGTTAAATCTTTGTGAGACATATGAGAAATAACTAATTATTATTTCAAAAGCCTTGGATAGATGCATGAATGCATTCAGTCCCCAAACATTAATTAGACTTTTTTGTTCAAGGCACTAAGACAGATGCAGAGAGGTATGTAAAAATAAACACGAAATTTTCCCTACTTTTGAACTACTCATAGTGTAGTAAAGGAAAAAAGTTTGCAAGCAAACAATGACAACAATTTGCAATGTGCAAAAGGCAATGTGATTCAGTGGAAATAGCCCAGGATTTTCAGTCAGAGAAATGGGTTCATATTCTAATGATTCTAGTTATCAGCCTTGGGACTTTAAGCAAGCATTTAACTTTTCTAGACTTCTGTTTCCTAATTTGTACAATGAGAGGACCAGACTAAAGTCTCTTTCCATTCGAATATCCTGTGATATGGGGTGGGGGAGGTTATGCTCCAAAGTACCATAGGAAAAATCCATTCAAAATGCCAATCAAAGAAGAAAAAAACCTGGCACTGTGTTTAGGGCCAGAATGTTCCCCAAATGATAGGTAGAATTTCAATAGGAAATCGTTACAATCTAGGTGATATGCAATAGCATATAAGATCCTTGAAGGTAGGGACTATTTTGTAGGTGAATAGTACATATCTATATCTATATAATATACACATATACATGTAATGTGGATATGGAGATATATATATGTATGTGTGCTTATGTGTTTTTTAATAAAGAATAAAATTATCAGTCAATTAACCTTGATAACAAAGGAATGGCAGAGCATTTATAGGCAAAGGAAAAAGCAAATGTGTAATGTAATTATAGTTTTATTTTTAAACTATGATTTGCATTAAAGATAGAGGCTTTTTTAAAGATGGAGTCACTTATGGCTAAAATAAGGAAGACACTGTATCAGGTTTCTGTCATGCCTTTATAATGTGATAGCAAAATAGTAATGTATTTATTCTGTGAAAGAAAGTTTTATAGAAAAGGAGACAAGGACTAAGGATAACACCTTAGGAAATACCTGCAGTAAGGGGAAAGGAGGAGGAGGAAGAAAAGACAGTCATAAAAGGAAGAAAAAAAATCAGAGATTTGATGATTGAATTAGAAGTATCATTTTATAAACTGTGTGAATAACAATTGAATATTTTCTCTTGAATAAAATTGATTGAGATTAGTCAGGGGAATAATAATGTATGCATTGTTCTGGTTTGTGTACACATGCATGTGTATACACATAGACATACAAATTCAAAAATAAACACAAATATATATATATATATATACATATATATATATATATATATATATATACATATATATATATATATGTAAATGCTACTTAAATATATTTCAGAATACAGTCCCTTAAAATGGGAACATAACCTAGTGGAATATTTATATGTAATTATGGTGCTCATGATGCATGGGAAAGAACTGTTTCTTTTTCCTAATTACTAGTCAAACTCTAATAAGCATATCATTTCCCTTTTCTTGTATAGTCATAAGTATTTATGGGTATCAAAATGTTTTGTTTTCCTTCTAAAGAACAGTAGAACACAGTGATAGGTATAACTGTGAGTCAAGAATTTGGGTCAATAAATTCTGCTCTCATATGTTTCCAAACTGTGAGTCTGATTTGGGAATAAGTCAGGGTAGGGGATGAAAAAAGAAATGTGAGAGTGATTTATCAGATCCAAACTAGGAGGTTGAGGATATAACTAACTTGGACAAAATTCAAAAGAGAGAAATGAAAGTCAGTGAAGGTTGAAAAATAAGAATCCTGTGAAGAACTAAGACTTTCCTCTACTATATTCCTTAATGACATTCAAATATCTATCATCTTGAAGTAAATATAGGTTTCCTTTGAATGCAAGTCAGGAGAGAGGGGGATGCAAGGGTGGGGGTGGGGTGGTAGGAATACTTGTGTTCTGCTGATGAAACACTCCACCTGGAAGAATCTGAGGATCTGCTTCCAGAGAGGCATGATGATATGGAATGGAAGTCTCTTGCTCCCCTGTTGAAGCAGGAAGACCTTGAAGACCTGTCAATGATTCTTATTTGGTAGCCATTGGGCAAAAAGAAAAAAAAATCTTCCTTGAAAGCTTATAACACATTTTAAAAGATCCTAGACTCTTGACATAAATATGCTGTTTTTTTATTATCAATACCGGAGGAATGAGCTTTGGAACCCAGACCAATAGGAACTGAGATGAAGACTCAACCAATGATTATAAAGTATTTAGAATTGAATTTAGTGGGATGTGAGCTATCCCCCAAATTAAAATATAATTGGAAAATATTTAAGAAAATAACAAAAACTATAATAGGACAATTAATATTAATATGTGATTTTCTAAGTCCACATTCTTCCCTAAAAATCTTTATGTAGAATTTCTTGGTCCTGTTTCTACTTGAGTTTGATATCATTTATATAGAGAAGATTATGTCCTTTGGTTTTTGTGAGAAGGGAGCTGAGAAGGGAAATGTTTGTTCTATGATCTGTTTATTTGACTAATATCTATTTGTAATTGATGTTAATTGTTTAAATGGAAGCAGGGAATTAATCACTGACTGTTAACAGTGGGGGAAGAACACATTGGAGTAAGGGATGGAGCTAATAATTGCCTTTGAGAAAAACTTCCCCAGTCTCTCAGAAGCATTTTAAAACAATGCGGACAAGATAGAATTTCCTAACTTTAGAAGACTGAGTTCAGAGTCATTATAAAAATAAGAAGTTTAGGTGTTGGGTAATTTGAGATAGGAAAACAACTAGTTACTAAGGAGATCTGAGAAGGCCTTTTGTCTAAGGTATAATTTGGTCTGAATTTTAAAATAAATTAGAAAACCTGGAAAAGAAGGTGAGGAAAAACATGCCAGGCATGGGGAAGAGCCAAGACCAAGTCAGAGAGTTGGAAGATGCAGTGTTTAAGAACTGCAATTAAGCTAGAGTAGTCATACCCCATACCCAGAAAATAGAATAATTAAAATTATGGTGTTGAGGAAATTGAGAGAAGTTTATTATATAATATGAGAAATTTGATAAGGAGAAAATAATTTAACTTGGGGAAGGGTGGGGTGTAATAACTACACAACTGATGGAGAGATAGGAGATATTTTATGAAGGAGATGGCATCTGAGTTCATTTCATACATGAGGTCTAGCATAGAGAATCAGAAATAGAGAATGAAAGTTTGGCAACAATCCGTTTGGTTAAGACGTACTGTAGAAGAGGAAGATATGAGATAAGGTGAGGGCCATCTGACTTGCAATGTCTTTGATTTGGTAGGTGCACTCTATTTGCTTTACCATCTAGCAGACCTCCAAGGAACTTATTCAAATTCCAATGAGATGACATTTGAACCTAGGTCTTTCTGAATCCACATCCAGTGCCTTATATACCACATCATTTCCTCCCCGACCTGCAGGCTAATTAATAAGAGGTCATCCAGTATTCAGTAGGACAATAGGACCAATCCAGTATGGGCATCTTCCTTTTATGTACCTTTTCCACTATGAAGAGGTCTTTATGACCCAAACCTCTGAACTCATTTTCTTCTTCTCTTGAGAAGTCAAGGCCTAGCTTTACGATTCTGCCTTAGGGCAGAGCTACACTGATTGGAAGATAAATGAGTGAAAACTCACTCCAACTTATTATATCCTACCCCGACCAAACTTTACTTTCTATTAGTCACCAGGGTCTAAACTTCACAGGCATCTTGCCAGATGTGCTGGCCATCATGCTTATACCATACCCCACTTTTTACCTTCTGTTATTACTCTGGAAACAACACCATGACTACTCGGGAAGGATAGGAATATCTGGCCCTATTACTCCCCAAACTCCATCTCTAATAATTACTCCCCTATATTTGTTACATTCCATAATAGAATGTAAACTAGAAGGCAATTTGGTATTTGTACCACACATGGTTAAATCACCATCACCACCACCACCACCAATGATAACTAGTGTTTATACAATGATTCAATATTTGCAAAGTACTCGTTTGATTCTCACAATAACCATGTGAGATAGATGAAAGTTCTATTGAGTAACTGGGGGCACTGATAATGAAGGAGATCAAGTTATCTAGTATCACATAGCTGGTTAATGTGTGAAGCAGCAATTGAATTCATGTCTTCCTGATCCACTACAACTTCTAATAAATATATTTTTGATCAATTTATTTATCCAAAATGTCTTCCTTCTCTTAATGGAAGATGATAAATGGAAATCTATCATCATAGTACTTTTGATTTTGCTTTTAAAAATATAAAATAAATTTTATTTTAATAGCTCCTGAACTCTGAAGAAATACATGTGAATTTTACTTTCTACCAAAGCATCATAAATCATATAGCAACTGTAGAATGTTTTATGTCAGGGCAGGACAGACATATTTGGTAATTAAGCCCAATTAGTCAACTGTTATTTAATTTAGCTCAGTCTCCAAGGGACAGAGCCTGAAAGCAAAACTCACTCTTATGTGAGTTTCCTCTTAAAGCAATACCTAGTAATGGGCAGACTCTAAAGAGCCTTAAATGCTTCTACAAGGAAGACAAAGCTTATGGATTACTTGAACCGAGGAGACATGAGCTACCGAATGGGGTATCTCCACAAGCTGTTGCACCAGTATGGATGTATGTATTGGGTAGGTGAAACCAAACTAAGAAAGGGCAAACCAACATAGGCAAGAAATAGATTATCATTTCCATACTAATTGGAGGAGTATAAAGTCCTAAGTCCCTGAATATCCATCTTTTTCAGATAGATTTCCCCACCCCACCCCACCCCCCAAAAAAGGGAAGGAATGAAAAGAAAAAACATAGCATTTTATAGGCTAATCTATTACTTTCTACTTGGGTGCTACCATCAGTGCTGCCCACCTATTCCACATGGAGATTTGGGGATTTGAGCCAAGATTTTGCTTTAAATTCCACAGTGTGAGAAAATAGAGGAGATTGATAAAAACAGACCAGCTGAAGATTTGCTGCAAGGAAAAAATATTAGCCCAAACACTAAGTTATTAAAATGTGGTGCTGGAGCAGGTTATCTTCATATCTACAGAAAAGTCATAATGCTAGTTTTACAGCCCTGAAATGCTGCCAGTTTCTTAGCAAGGCCAAGAAAGTGCCAGAAAGATTATGGCACAGACATACAGAAATGAATATCATGGTGCTGACCACGGGTTTGCCAATTCCCCCAGAACAGATAATGTGAAAATCATAAAGGCACAGAGGTGACATCATGCAGTCCTGTGGAAGTGCTGAACTATTTGTTCATTTTATGGAAGGCCCATGGATAATTGCCTTATGTGATATATAAATAAAAAATAAAGATTGTAGGTATCAGTATAAACATGGTAGAGTTCCATTTTCTATAACCCAGATACCTTGGAGTATTTAATATGAATTTTTAAATGCCAGGATTATTATTTTATAGTAGACTTGTGCTTTGATGTTCTAGTTTAGAAAGTGGAACTTAAAATAGTCACTCTTAGGGCTCCTGTGGAAGATTTGTGAAGTCCATTATCACTTAAATTTATCAGCGTATTCCTTTTTAAGTGATAATATCTGGTGCTTTAATTTTTTTAATGATAATATTTTTAAATGACACAATTATAAAAATTTTAGATAGATTAAAAAACAATAAGTATTTGCAAAGATAATAATTTGCAAATAATAATAATAAGATTAAAAGAAAAATCAGTTTTTGTTCAGATAGAAAAATTTATTTGATAATTCTTATCCTGCATTCAGTGACCAGCCATATGACTCTGAGTTATGGGATAAATATTAGGTGATTAGTATATTTAAGCTAAATAGATTTCTTTATAGTTTAATAACAGTTGATTTTTATTTTCTGACAACTTTTTCACTATGGACTTACAATTATTAAAAAATGCATTTCCATATCTTTACTCTTCCCTTAAAAGGAGAGTCATAAAAACCAAGGATGTTAATATAGAATTGCTGTTTGTTTTTTTAAAGCTTCTAAGAATCCTGATTTTAATCCTTTTTTCCCCCAAAAAATCTGCTTTTCTAGGCTAGTTGAGGATTGAAATATAAGGTCCAAGCCACTAGTCATACTGAATAATAGACCTTGGAGAAAACAGCACAGCTAGCTGCAGACACTATACTATAGTGGCAACTATACTGTACATTAAGGCATAGACACAGGATGACTATGTCTTTACAGATATGAATCAGGTTACATGACCAGGAAAGCTATATCACATACATTCTTACAAGGAAGAAGCTTGGAAGATTGAGATGAAAAATATTTTTACTCAGTTCCGATTGTGGCTTTGCTAATGTGGCTCCATGATCTAGACAGATCACTTCACCATTATGGCCTCCAGTTTTCTCAAGAGGTTTGAGTCATTTGGTGACTCCTAAGGTTTCTTCCAGATCAAGATGCATGACTCTGTGGTCTGTGAGCAAAACTCCTGACCTCAGTGTTGTTCTTAAGGAATTTAATCAACATCCTAATTTCACAAATAGAAATAGCATAATTAGCAAAAATAATTATTTAAAATAGAGTGTTGGATCAAAAGTTACAGGTCTAGGAGACAATTATGACTCTCCCATGGACTACTCTGTGGTCTGGGACATCTTTGCTGTTCTAAATCTAAATATGACCTATAACATAGACAGTTATCATATGGCAAATTATTCCCAGAAGATAAAGTGCTTCCCCAAACAGAAAAATTCTTAAAGAGAGACAAAAATTCAGGACTTATAGAAAAAAGACAGGGGTAGGGATGCTCTGGGCAAAGAATATTCTTACCACAATATTTATCCTGAGAAACGGATGATCCTGGTTGTTAATTCTGGTTCATTTGTAGCTTTAAGTATTAATGAAAACTCATTTATAAAGGACTTTAAGGGTTTGCAAAATATCTTCCCTAAATAAATAGTAACACTTATCAAAGGATTTGGCCCTCTTTGATTTTGGCAATGTTATCAAAGGGGATGTCAAGCCATTTATTATCCATTTTTTCATTTTTCCTTTCACATTTTCTACCCTCATAAGTCCCAAGCAATCTTTGATAAAGTATTTGTCTTTAGGCTAAAAGAAACTACCAAATGACCATTCTTTTCAATAATTTGTTGGCCTTGTTAATAAAAGGATTAAATTGCCCCCATCCAAAAGAAATAATAGTACTTTGTAAATTAAATGAAGAGTGATTCATGGTTCCATATAGTGATTTATGGTGCTCAGAAAAGACTTTTAAACATGGATGGAAGCCCTGTTCAAGACTCTGCTTTGACAGAGAGAGAAATGTTAATAGCAGTGTTAAAATTTGGCGTGCCTCAAACTGATATGATGATTATCATTGTTGGAACAAAATAAGCCATTCTGATTTACTAGTAGAGAAAATATACTCTATGAAGATATAGTAGTGCAGAAAGAATGATCCATGTGACAAAGAATGGAGACTCTGGTGGCCTCAGGACATTTGCAATCTGAAGGTCCTCAACTCAATTAATTAATCAATCAACATTTATCAAGCATCTATTTGGTGTCAGGTACTGTGTTAAATAATGGGGATATGAAAAAGACAGCCTCTGTCTTCAAGAAGATTATAAACTAATGGGGGAAATCTTTTTTTCTGTTAAGAACCAATAAGCTAAATCAAATCTGGTCACCAGGAAATTCTGTCAAATGATATCTGTTTTGAGCTTTAGCTACTTGGGTCAGTCAAGGTAAAATCTTTAAATTCACTGCTGTCATGTCAGTCTGAGGTTATATTTCTAAATTCTGGAAACTAAAGTAAGGCAATTGGCATCCTATCAAACCATCAAGCATTTTTAAAAAGTATGTACAATGTGCTGGGCTCTATGCTAGATTCTGGGATACCAAGATAGAAATGAAATGGCCCTTACTCTCAAAAAGCTTACTTTTATGGAGAGAGCCATAATGTGTGTGTATACACATACACACACATGTACATATATGTATAAAATATATAGATATAAAAGATAAAAGATAATGGAGGAGGGGAAGATACCAGTGGCTAGATCAAGAAAGGCTCCCATGTAGAATATGATGTGTGATGTAACTTTGAAAAAGCCTACAGAGGTAGCTGTGAGAAAAGAGTATATTCCAGGGGACTTCTGCCACACAAAGCCTTAAAAGTTTGTCATGGGTAAAGAAGAGGAAAGAATGACAGTTTGGATGAAACATAAAGCATATGAATGGAAAGGCTGTAAAATCAGGTTTTTAAAAGAAGGATCTTAAATGCCAAACAAAGAAGTCCTAGAGGCAGTGGAGAGCCATTGGTATCTGTTGAGCAAGATTGTGACATGATCAGACCTGTGCTTCAGGAAAATAACTTGATTAAATAATTTAATATATAAAATCAAGATATAAATTCAAAATAAAGAAGTGAAATAATATCTTTGTGCAAAGAAACCATTTCATAGCAGAATTTTTTTACTTGTTTCTTTTAAATAATTGAGAGGTTCAGTGTGCAAAATGATAAATTCTACCACAGACAAATGAAATGCTATTACTACAGGATCATTAAATCCAATTGACATAGGTTATCTGATAGGCAAAGCAAGTGCTTTAAAGTAAAGCTTTATCATTTTGCAGTCATCCATCTGTTCAAGATGGATAAATGACTTTTCCAAACATCATCCTTTGCATGCAAAAGAAATTCAGAGAAAATGTTCATGATATTTCATGGAGGTAAGTGGTCCAGGAAATTAGATGATGAGATTAAGACTCACAAGGCATCCATTAGGAATGTTTTCTATACTGTAAATCCAAATGCAATGGAGAAGCAAAACATACATACACACACACACACACACACACACACACACACGATTTGTGTTTTTTGTAAACCTTTAAAAATACAAAAATAAAAGCATCATTCAAAGTTCTAGGCTTTATTTTATTTTTGTTTATTTTTTTAATTCATTAGCTAAGGTTTATTCTAGTTGAGAGGAGCTAAATCTTTTTCTTCTAGTACCAATCATTATCATTACTTATGAAGGACTATTACCTATTCCTGGTGCACCATTGTTCATAAATAATACTTCCAGCAAGAAAGTAGGATGTGTTATTAAGGGTTATAGTGTCTTGAGTTAAGACACTAAAGACCATAAGAGCTCAGTTATGCTTTACTCATTTTTGTCTGTTGAAGGCAAGGGATGTAAAAGGGAAAAGTTGATTTGGGAAATGAATAGCTAGCAAAAAAAAATGGTGTCTGATAATGGGATTTGGATTTCTGCCTCATAGCTTAAAATATAGGATTGTAGACTACTAGATAGTGATGAAATTCACCTAGAATATTAGTAAAAATGTGTTTTATCTTATGTTTTTTCAAATCCAACCAAAAAGGTTTTGAAATTTAGAACAGCAACAACAAAAGGATGAGGGGACAAAAATTGCCTACGTATTGTATAGTTACAATAAAGGGAAGGAAAACAGTATTTGAGTCACTGGGAAATTAATTCACCAGAATCAATCAAATTTGAAGAAAAGGGTGAGTAATAAAATCCACAGCCTCAAATATCTAAATGGAAATGTCTACAATTTAGCTGACAAAGAAGATGATATATATTTTACAACAGAGAGAGACAAATTAATCCTCAAACATCTAAAACTTTATGGCAGAAAACTCATGACTAGAAAATGATTCAAAAGAAACAGAGAAGAAAAAGACCAAGAGGTTAAAAATTTCTCATATTATATCTCTAAAGAATACAAAGATGATCTTGGAAAATCCCAAGTGAACTGTTCAAAAAAAAAGAAAAGTTAGGAAAGTATTTCTTCTCAGTTCTTTGTCCAAGCTACTGAACAATTTGATCTTTTTGATTCAGTTGCCAATCATTTTCAACAAAGCCTCTAGACACAGAAAACCATAGAGGATCACTAGAGAATTACCTCATAATGCTGGTCATTCTGCATTGAGTCATTACAAATATCTTTTCCCATGAAGCTAGGATATGAACACCCAGATCCATGAGAGATTTTCCAGTCTAGTAGATTACAGGTGGGCAACCTCATCACTCCTCTTATTCCATTCTAGTTTTAACAACAACCCTATTAATAACCAAGTCTATCCTCACCTACCTGTGTCTTAATCTCTAGTATCTTTATTAAGAAAATACCCAGAATAATGGAGAATTTTATTGTGGGCAGCAGTTCCTAGCATTCTCTTTGAGCTCCATATATTATCACTTGACTTAAGAAGGAACAAAACCGGGAAGAAATTTTATGGGTTTTTAATTTATTTTTAATACATATGTTGGAAGAGAAAAGTCAGAACAAAAGGGAAAAACTGTGGGAGAGGAAAAAAAGGGAAAAAAGAAGTAAATATAGCATGTGCTGATTTACATTCAATCTCCATAGTTCTTTTTCTGGATGTAGATGAAATTTTCTATCCAGAGTTTATTGAGATTGCCTTGGATCACTGAAGCACTGGGAAAAACCAAGTCTTTCATAGTTGCATCATCACATATTCTTGCTGTTAATGTGTACAATGTAGTCCTGGTTCTGCTTGTTTTGCTTAGCCTTACTTCATGTTAATCTTTCCAGACCTTTCTAAAAATCATCTTGTTCATCATTTTTTATAGAACAATAATATTCCATTACCTTCATATTCTACAACTTGTTCAGACAGTCTCCAATTGATGGGCATTCAGTCATTTTCTAATTCTTTTCTACCACAAAAAGAGTTGCTACAAACATTTTTGCATATGTAGGTCTTTTCCCCTCCTTTATGATTTCCTTGAGATACAGACCAAATAGATACAGTTTTATCTTTGGGCAATGCTCCAAATTGCTTTCCAGAATGGTTAGATTATTTCACAACTCCACTAGCAATGCATTAGTGTCCCAGTTTTCCCATTTCCCCTCCAACATTTATCATTATCTTTTACTATCATTTTAATCAATCTGAGAAGTGTGAGATACTACCTCAGAGTTGTTTTAATTTGCATATCTCTAATCAATAATGATTTAGAGGATTTTTTTCATATGACTATAGATTAATTTCACCATCTTAAAATTGTCTGTTCATATCCTTTGACCATTCATCAATTGGAGAATGAATTATAGTCTAATAAAATTGACATAGTTCTTTATATATTTTAGAAATGAGACCTTTATCAAAAACACTGTCTGTAAATTTCCCCCTACCCAGCTTTGTACTTCTCTTTTAACCTTGTTTGTGTTGGGTTCATTTGGGCAAAAACTTTTTAATTTAATGTAATCAAAGTTGTTCATTTTGCCTTTCATAATGTTCTCTAGTTCTTCTTTGGTCATAAATTCCTCCTTTTTTCCAAAGATATGATAGATACATTATCCTATGCTCTTCTAATTTGCTTATGGTATCACCATTTATATCCAGAAAATGTATGCTTTTAATTCATGGGAAAATGTTTACCTTTGTTCTAATTTAAAGGAAGGTACACATGCAGTTCCCAGTTTTGCTTTTCTAACCATCCCACACAAGGATAAAGAAATACAAGGAACCTTCCATACAAATAATGAAGCGGAGATAGATTAGAAAAATTATTCAAAGCATTAAATCAAAATAAATCAGTGTTTTCTTTCATTACTCATCTACTCATCTTTGTGGAGTCTCTATTCATCTCTCTTTCTTTAACAAACCCTCCTTTTTATCTTCCAATTTTAAGGTTTGTTTTTCACCAACTAAATTTCTGATCACATTTCTCATTAAATGACCAAAATTAGAAAGAAGACACAACAGTAAATTTCCACTTCCATTAGGCCCAGTTTCAACCATGGCTATACTAATTCTCATAAATAGACAGAGGGAGAATATGACCCATTATTATTATATGAGTAGATAAACTTTTTTAATCAACTATAGCTAGAGCCAAGTAAATGATGTTTTCAACATGACATGCACAGGTTCTTCCATATCCTATTTCTCAGCTGACTGACATAAATACATGTCGTTGAAGTTAATAGCTGTCTAGATAATGAATTTATCACATAGCTAGTATAACTTTGAAATTAATAGAGACATAAAGGTGAAGTTTTCTCTTTCACTTTGAAAATAAGCTCATTCTAATAGGAAAAACTCAAGCAATCCTCTGGATTCCTTAGATTATTGTTTAAAAGAGCACTTTGGGAGCTAGGACATAATTAGTTGACTTGCTTCTTAGACAATGACTGAATCAAACATAGGTACCTGTTCTTTTGAATAATTATGGTACCATGACTCCACTGGTGCTAACAGAGATGTCTTTATGATTATGGTTAAATTGTACAACTGTCCTGGATAAAATAATAACAGCTGATTTTAATATAGCATTTCATGCTTTATAGAGCACTTTGCATAATATTCTCTCATGATAGATCCATGAGATAGGTTCTGTAGCTACTATCATTTCCATTTTACCAATAAGAAAAGCAAGGAACACAAAAGTTAAATTGTGTTGCCCAAAGTTACATAGCTATTAAAAGTCAAAGCCTGAATTTGAATCTATTTCTTCTGACTCCAAATAATCTTTGTATTATGCTTTACTCCTTCCTTCCTGTATTTTGCAGCAAAAAACAAAATCATTTTTAAAAGTGGCATATATTTTACTAGTCCCCTTTCTTCTCTTATTATCTTTGTCCCTTTTATTTTCTGTCCAAAGTAGTTCTTTATAAACTTGTATCAGGGATAGAATGGGATGAAAGAAGGCCTCTCAGATGTTTGAATACATTGGTAATGAACTGTATAACCTTAAACTTAGAAGTTAGATGAATATTCAATTAGGTAGTGGAACACTGGTCTTGGAATCGGGAAGATTTTATCTACCTCAGTTTCTTCATATGTAAAGTGGTGATAATAATAATAATAGCACCTATCTCCAAAGTTGTCAGGTTTAAATAAAATATCTGCAATGTGCTTTATAAAAAATAAAGCACTATATAAATGTTAAATAAATGCTATTATTGCTATTATTTTCAGCAAAAAATACTTTCTTAAGATCTCAAAATGATCTTAAGATCAATAGAATCAATTGAAATTGTAGCTAGGATTGAAAGAGATGAAGAAAACAAATTTTATAAGTTTTAATTTAACTAAATTTAATTAGATGAAATTTACATCAAGGACTTCTGAATTTATCAGTATGAGAACTTTGAAGTTCTACACTACTGATAAAGATCACAACCCACTTATAATTTTCATTCTTATAAAGAATCTGAGACTCAGAGAGAATAACAGAATTGTCCATGGGGACACACTAATAAAGTATCAGGTGTAGTACTGATGTGAGGTCTTCCCAATTAAAAGTTCTATATCCTGTTCCCTACTCTACTATCTTACTCTTAGAATTTATTAGAAATAGAAATATAGTGATTTCAATAAATCAATTTCACAAGTATGAAATGGAGGATTTAATGGGAGGAGTTATGTGAAGCAAGGCAAATTAGTTAACATCTATCTATGGTTTCTTTGACTATAAAATGAATAATACCTATTTCACTAGATTGTTATTAAAACAGAATAAGATACTTATAAAGCATTTAGCATAGTGCTTGGCACAAAATAAGTTCTTAAAATGTCTTGTTTCTTTCTTTCTTCCAATATAAGTTAACAAAGAGAAGATTTGTTAAGAAGGATGTGTGAAGAGCAAAGAGAAGAGGACAAAAAGGTCAGGACCTGATTTAGGGCTATGTTCAACGAAGGAACAACATAACATTAGATCCCAAAAGGAAAAACACAAAAGGAGAAACAGATGTTGAAAGTCAAAGGAAAATTTGACTGATTTCATAATTTTGCCAAAGGATCTTATTATCTCTCATTATTTCTTTTCTTGCAAAGATTTTTAGCTCCTGTCTTGTCCTAGAGTGATTGGTGACTGTCCATCTACACTTGGAGCTATAGGAGTTATACATAATTTTCAAAAATAGATTATATTTTAGCTTATCCACACTCATCTTTTTTTTTTTTTTAATTCTACCAACATGAGCAGAAAACATTATCAATCAAAATCAGAAGAGTGTAGGGCTCATTAAAAAGAAGTGGGTACATGCATTAATAATGAAGTCAGTTATTTAAAAAGTGTTTTCCATCAAAGGGAGAAGTTAGAAAAATGGAACACCAGTCTAATTTCTCTCTGTTCTGAAATGAAGCTCTCTATTTTTGACTTGAAGATTGTAGATGGATGGAACTCTGAAAAGGTGTACTTAAGATTCAGTATAGTTGATGAGATAGTAATTCTCTAGCTATTGATGTATTCCCTCTAGTCAAGTACATATACTTAAGGTAATATGGTGATATGATGGCTCTCCTGACAAGTTGGCACATGCTCAAGTGTGGTTGGGCATGGTCTGTGTGAGGTAGTGACATGATTGTATTGGAGTATTTAAAGTCTCTCTCTTGGCCACTCTCTCTCTCATCAGCAGCTGTAAGCCACAGAGAAGACATCAGACTCCAGACTCCATCTTGGACCAGCCATGTGGTGGCTCTCCTGCCTCCTTCACTTTTCCACCTAAAAACCAAGAACTCGGGCTCATCCTGAGGCCCTCCAGAGAGCTAGTCTGGACATTACAGGAGATAAAATCTAAAATAGATTTACATTTTCCCCCCATATTCTTTTTTGAATGACTAAGGTATTAGAAGAAAAAAACGTAAGACTTCTATTTTACTTCATTAATGTTATTTTTTTTTAAAGATTACTAAGGATTCAATGTCTAGATTCCCCTCCAACCTCCTTATCCCCAAGAAAGAAATAATCTTTTACTCCTCAGATTATCCCAGAGTATTTTGTCTGGTTCCCATCCTTCTTTGTAATAATATACTTAACCTCATATTTGGCTGTTAAGCTACTTCACAATCCACTCAAACAGTAGAATGTAAGCTCCTTGAAGACAGAGACTGTCCTCTTTTTTTTTTTTTTTTTTTTTTTGTCAAAGACATTTTGACATGAATGAGCTTTTCTAGACAGCATAGTTTTATGAGAGAGAAATTGAGGTAGGTGGATTCAGAAATATCTAATAGCAAACATCTGTATGGGGTTGTAAATCTCTTTTTCTGTCTTTTTTCTCTGTGTGTCTATCTCTTTCACTCTTTCTTGGTCTTTGTGTGTGTGTGTGTGTGTGTATGTGTGTGTGTGTGTGTGTGTGTGTGTGTGTATGTGTATGTGTATCCTGTTTCTCTGTCTCTGACTCCCTCTGTTTCTATCTTTCCCTCTCTCTCCCTTCCTCTGTTTCAGTCTCTGTCTCTCTTTCCTCCCGCCCCACTCTTACTCTTTCTCTATATATAGATATAGATATAGATAGACATAGATATATAGATATATATATAAGTAGATAGATAGATAGATAGAGATAGATATATAGATATAAAGATAGATAGATATAGATAGATCTATAGATAGTTTGATTTTCACAAAAACCCTTTGATGTAGATGTTATATTTATCCCTATATTACATTGACATCTTACAACCTTTAAAATTATATTTTACAAATGAAAAAACAAAACAAAACAAAACAGGTTGATCAGTTAAAAGACTTGACAGAGATTACCCAGCTAATAAGTCTTTAGGAAAACCCTTATCAAGGCCTACATCTGACCCATAATGCTGTGTTTTTCTGAGTAAACCATTTAAATCTCAAGGTTAAAATGTTATCAGATAAGATTCTCCTCTATCTAGTCATAGCCATTAGCATAGCCATTAGGTGCTAAGTCTGCTAATTCCATCTCTGAAGCAGCTTTCACATTTATTTCTTTTTTGTATTGGTACTGGCGTTTTCATTAGTATAGGTCCTATTCAGACTCTTTCAAAAGCTTCCAAACAGACCACTGACCATGCTTTCAATTCAAACTCTGTACTCAAATATTGTGAGGAACAATTGCTTTGAAGAAGGGGCTCACATTCCTTGCCATCAACAACCACTAATTGCTGCACCAATTGCCATTGATTAAAGGTAAATCTAAGAAAGTAGAATCGTTAGACCATCAGTCCTACTTTCAACCCACTCCCGAAAGCTTTATCTCAGAAAGCAAACTCTATGAAGGTAGGATTAGGAACTGTTGGTGGAGTTCAACATAAAAAATGGATGTGATTTTGTAAGTGGAAAACATATCAACAAAGATGAATTTCCATCTATTTTGCTTCTGCAACCTAAGGACCGTGATTTATCCATCTGACATAGTTAAAATCTCCTATATTTGTTATTTCTCTCAATAGACCATAACTGCTTTTGTTTTCTATTTGTATTTCCAGCACTTAATAGAGTGCTTTCCACACAGAAAGCACTAAAATGCTTTCTTCATTCATTCATTCAGTTAATGTTTTGCTATTCCTACCCTCTCCTATGTTTACTTTATCCTCCATTCTAATGTCAAAATAATCTTTCTTAAAGCATAGATCTACTATCTTTCTAAATCTTCCACAGCTTTCTTTTACTTCAAAAATAAAATTCAAACTCCTTTACCTGCCATCTAAGGCTTTTTGTTGTTCACAACTTGGTACTGTCTTAACTTTTTAGTACTACCTTATATTAATCCCACTCCATACCTTCTGGTTTATTATCTGTTTCTAAGTGAAAAGCCATCTTAACTCTCCCTCCAATTCCCAATCCAAGCTTTGGGACTTTATATTTGTTGCTCCCTATACCTGGACTGACTTTTTTCCTGCTTTGTTACCTTCTAAATTCTTGTTCCTCTGTAAAACCCAACTTAAATTACAACTCTAATATGCAGCCTAGGTATCTAGGTGGCACCGTGAATAGAGCACTGGGCCTGAAGCCTGGAAAATTTTGAGTACCTCATATTTGAACTCAGATTCTTCTTATTAGATGTATAACCCTAAGCATGAAACTTCAATCTCTGTCTGCCTCAATTTTCTCAACCATAAAATATGGATCCTAGGGTTTTTGAGAAAGTCAAATGATATATCTAATACAATACTTGAGTGCCTGGAATATTATGATGGGGGCGATAGCCCCTTTGAGATTTCTTGTCTGATTTCCAACTTCCTTTGGGACTGAGATCAGTATCTGAGCCAATTTTGGGCTTGTACCCAGCCCCCACCGGATCTGAGCTGGCTTGGATTTTCTCAACCCCCAACTTTCTGCTCAGGTTTCCCCAAAACAGTTTCTTCCTTATCTGAAAAGCATGCCAAGAATTTGGCACTGCCCTTGGCACCTTGAAGCAAATAAAAAAGCCAAAGTGAAATCATCCCTTGGCGGAGAATTGAAAGATGCCAGCAACAAACTCTCCCTCCCTCTGCTTTGGGTGTATTTCCTCCTCTATCTAATGCCTTTTACTAACCAGACTTTAACCTTGCTTCCGAACCCTGCAACAAACCTTTTTTTATCAATCTAGGTTTTTGGGCCTGTAAATTCATTTACAGGGGACCTCTTCACCACTAGACCTGATTTAACTTTGTATGCTTGCGCCAAATCCAAAGGGGTTGCAGGGGAGCTCCATGTGACTCCCTGTACCCCAATCCTGCCACTAGACCTCAATATATATGCCTTACCATTAGGTATATTTACTATTTACCTCAGCAATTATAGGCACTTATTTATAGCCACTCATTATGCTTATTTCCTTCCTTCTCACATCCTCTTGCTTAATAATGACCTTCTACCTCAGATCTCATATAGCTCTTTGTTTTGTATTTCTTTAATATACTTATGTATTATTACAATTATTTATTATTATTATCCAATTTATTGATTATGAACTTATTATGGTATAAAATTTATAAGAATGAGATTGCATCTTATTTAAAATTTGTGTTTTCTCTAGCATATAATGGTATTCTATACTGTGATAAATATTTATTGAATAAATGAATAGATACAATTTCCCCTGATGCCCCAGGTCTCCTTTTTTATGGTGTTTTGTTCATATCTCTTTTTTTTTGTGAATACTAGAAGAATTTTTAATTTCATAAAACTCAGCAGGTATCAGGAAGCATTTTCCCCTGTACATTTAGGGCTATCAATAGTCATTGTAACACTCAAGAATTTAATCTGCTATGGTAACTCGTAAGCCTGTTTCATTGCATCTAAGATATTTAAAATACTGCAAATCGTATATTTAAAATAAGATTTTTTTATATCTCCATTTTCTTATACACATCTTTTTTGCTTTTGTTTTTGTCTATTTAGTCTATTTGTTGTTTTTAAGAATATAATAAGCTTCCCAGCTTATTTAAGTTTTTTTTTTACCTACTTTTTTTTTTATTTTTTTATTTTTTTACCTACTTCTTTTTTATATTATAGCATTTTATTGACAGTACATAATGTATGGGTAATTTTTTACAACATTATCCCTTGCACTCACTTCTGCTCCAACTTTTCCCTTCCCTCCCCCCAACCACTCCCCTAGATGGCAGGCAGTCTTATACATGTTAAATATGTTATAGCATATCTTACATATAATATATGTATATAGAACTGAACAGTTCTCTTGTTGTACAGGAAGAATTGGATTCAGAAGATAAAAATAACCTGGGAAGAAAAACAAAAATGCAAACAGTTTACACTCATTTGCCAGTGTTCCTTCTTTGGGTGTAGCTAATTCTGTCCATCATTGATCTATTGGAACTGAATTAAATCTTCTCTTTGTCAAAGATTTCCACTTCCATCAGAGTACATCCTCATACAGTATTGTTGTTGAAATATATAATGATCTCCTAGTTCTGCTCATTTCACTCAGCATCAGTTCATGTAAGTCTCTCCAAGCCTCTCTGTATTCATCCTGCTGGTCATGTCTTACAGAACAATAATATCTCATAACCTTCATATATCACAATTTACCCAAACATTCTCCAATTGATGGACATCCAATCAATTTCCAGTTTCTGGCCACTACAAAAAGGGCTGCCACAAACATTTTGTCACATACAAGTCCCTTTCTCTTCTTTAGTATTTCCTTGGGATATAAGCCCAGTAGTAATACTGATGGAACAAAGGGTATGCACAGTTTGATAACTTTTTGGGCATAATTCCAGATTGCTCTCCAGAATGATTGGATTCATTCACAACTTCACCAACAACACATCAGTGTCCCAGTTTTCCCACATCCCCTCCAACATTCATCATTATTATTTCCTGTCATCTTAGCCAATCTGACAGGTGTGTAGTGGTATCTCAGAGTTGTCTTAATTTGCATTTCTCTGATCAATAGTGATTTGGAACACTCTTTCATATGAGCGGAAATAGTTTCAATTTCATCATCTGAAAATTGTCTGTTCATATCCTTTGACCATTTATCAATTGGAAAATGGCTTGATTTCTTATAAATTAGAATCAATTCTCTATATATTTTGGAAATGAGGCCTTTATCAGAACGTTTAATTGTAAAAATGTTTTCCCAGTTTGTTGCTTCCCTTCTAGTCTTGTTTGCATTAGTTTTGTTTGTACAAAAGCTTTTTAATTTGATATAATCAAAATTTTCTATTTTGTGATCAATAATGATCTCTAGTTCTTTTTTGGTCACAAATTCCTTCCTTGTACACAAGTCTGAGAGGTAAACTATCCTATGTTCCTCTGATTTATTTATGATCTCGTTCTTTATGCCTAAATCATGGACCCATTGTGATCTTATCTTGGTATATGGTGTTAAGTGTGGGTCCACGCCTAA
Source organism: Sminthopsis crassicaudata (assembly GCF_048593235.1). NCBI lineage: Eukaryota > Metazoa > Chordata > Mammalia > Dasyuromorphia > Dasyuridae > Sminthopsis > Sminthopsis crassicaudata. Next base: position 112,876,845 of record NC_133622.1, read on the forward strand.
TTTCTGCCATACCAATTTCCAGTTTCTCCAGCAGTTTTTGTCAAATAATGAATTCTTATCCCAAAAGTTGGGATCTTTGGGCTATACTTATTGACTATTTTGTCCTGTGATTGTAACCTATGACACTGATCAACTAATCTATTTCTTAGCCAATGCCAAATGGTTTTAGGTGACTGCTGCTTTATAATATAGTTTTAGATCATGTACATCTTTATTTGATTTTTTTTCATCAATTCCCTTGAAATTCTCGACCTTTTGTTCTTCCACATGAATTTTGTTGTTAATTTTTTTTAGGTCATTAAAATAATTTCTTGGGAGTCTGATTGGTATAGCACTAAATAAATAGATTAGATTAGGGAGTATTGTTATCTTCATTATATTTGCTTGGCCTATCCAAGAGCACTTAATATTTTTCCAATTATTTAAATCTGAATTTATTTGTGTGGAAAGTGTTTTGTAATTTTGCTCATTTAATTTAATTTTAAAAAGCCAATTGTCCATAATGTTTTATCAAATAGTAATGACAACCACATGCATCTAGCTCTAATTTTCCTGGGAATAAATTTTTTCTCTAATGAGGAAAAAATGAGTCTTACCTCCCAGATGTTAGGATGAGAAGCTGTGTCTGGGAATAGCCAAATTGATAACAAATTACTTGTGGGGTTTTTTTCCAGTTTGGGGAATTGAAATGGAGAGAAAGTGAAAATAATTATTTGTAATATATCTGACCAATTCTCTCATATTAAACATACTTATGTTTATTTTATCACTTAAATTAAATGCTATTTTAATATAATGACTTAAGAAAGGTGCTTCAGTGAAAGATAGTGTGAAGAGATGGGAAGGAAGTAGAGAGTTAATTGGATCCAGAGACAAATGTTTTGATTCATGCATGAAGCCACAAAGATCGATATCAGAATCCAATGTGATCCACACGGGGGACAACAATAAAAAGTAATTGTCAACTAGCTTCCCTGAAGAACTGACAGAGAAGAGAATGGGAGTTTGACTGATATATCTACTAAAGATAGTTTATAAGTATTGCATATAATTTTCTTATTTTCTCCTAGGATCTTATCCAAAAGCAAATACATATTTCATTCATTTTTGTATGTTACAATCCTTACTATATAGTAGCCACTCAGCAAATATTTACTTAGTGGATAAATGAAAGAAGCAACATGGTATGTGGAAAACTGGTTTCCCAATAATGACAAAGCCCCCCTGGTCATCATTTCTAGTATTGGCTACTTCATTTCTCCTCAGCTTACTGGTGGTAGAGGTAGGGGAGTTGGAATAATCCATATTAATCCACTGCTAATTCCAGGTTTTCCATTTTCCTTCATCACACAATAAACTCTCTTTCCTTGAGGTTCAGTGTATTCATGTCTATCATCCAATCGAAATTCTGGTAGCTGGTGTCTACCGACCTTCAGATTTCTCTCCTTCCTTCCCTAATGATTTTGATACCTGCCTCTTCTTTTCAACTCCTCTGATTCTAGGGAACATATACATACATTCCATATGTATGTGTATGCATGTTCATATTCCCTTAAATATCATAATTCCTCAACTTAGTCACTTCCCATGACCTACACATTCACTCTACCTCATCCACACACAAAGATGGTCATACCCTTGATCTCACCATTGCCCACAAATATATCATTTATTTGTTCAAGAATTCTGAAATCCCTTTATCTCACTACAATTTATTGATTTTTAGTTTCTCCCTCTGCTTTTCTTTACATTATCAGCATTTCTTCATCTGCAATCTGACATCCAATCTTTTCATCCTTCAGATCTCTTCCAGGCCATCTCACCTCTTCTATTCTCCCCATTGGAGTCTTTAGTGAACCAATTCAATTCTACTCTATCCTTTTCTCTTCAATTTTATCCCATCCTTCCTAACCCTCTTATCATATTATTGATTACATCCCACCCAACTAAGCCTCAATCTTGGATCACTCCTTCTATTCATCACTTTAACTCATATTTGCTACTAAACAAAAGTAGAGAAAAATCACTCAACTATTCTGTCTGTGTCCACTACAAAGTTGTTACATAGCTTCAACTAGGTCCTCATTGCCATTAGACTATCCTATTATGCCTCCCTTATCTATACAGTCTTTCTGGCTACCATTTCTAGTATTGGCAATACCTTTACCTCTTAGCTCATTGGTGGTAGAGGTGGGGGGACCTGGAATAATCCGTGCTAACCTATTGCCAGTTTCAGTTTTTGCCTCTTCCTCCAAAACTTTTCATTCCTCCTAAAACCTCCCATGGCTCTCTATCCCCTTAGTCTCTCAGTTGAGAACCTCTGTCTCATATTTTACAGAAAAAAATTGAAACTATTCTTCATGAACTCCTTTTCCTCCCCTCTGCCTCATTTCCTATCACACCTTCTGCCACTTTCTCTTCCTTCACACCTCTTTTAAGTAGTAAGTGACCTTAGAGGTCACAAGAGGCCCTTTACCTGCTCAAATGATCCCATTCCACCCCATTTCCTCCAATAGATAGCCCTTTCTATTATCCCTACTCTTCCACTTCTTTTCAATGTTTCCCTCTCTACTGACTTATTTCTTATTGCCTACAAACATGACCATGTGTCACCCACATTGAAAAACAAAAATCAACTCTCATGTGATCTTTCCAGTCCCACTAAAGCTAGTCCTTTATCTCTTCTGCCTTTTGTAAGCTTTTAAAAAGGCCAATTACACTAAATGCTTTCACTTTCCTTACTTTTTCTTCTTAATCTCTTTTTAAGACCTTATCATTCCATCAAAACTACTTTCCCCAAAGTTGGTAATGATCTTTTAGTTGCCAAATACAGAGACTGTTTCTCAATCCTCATTCTCCTTGAACTCTTTGCAGCCTTTGGCATTGTCAGTCATTCTCTGCTCCTTGATACTCTCTTCTGTCTATGTTTTTGAGCACCACTCTCTCCTGACTTCTACCTATATAACCACTACTTCTCTGTCTCCTTTGCTAGATCCTAATTCATATCCTTCCCTCTAACTGTAGACTTCCCTCAAGGTTCTGTCCTGGGTCTTATTTTCTCTTGTCTTATCTTCTCTCTCTTTAATATTTCTCTTGATCTCATCAACTCTTATGGATTTGATCACATTCCCATATAGATGATTCTCAAATCTACTGATTCTGCTCCAATATCTTTGTTGATCTTCAACTTTACATTTCCAAAAGCTTTCTAGACATCTTGAACTAGATATCCAATAGACAACTTAATTTCAATATGTCTAAAACTTAACTCAACCTACCCCTAAATCCTATCTCTGTCCAACCTTTCCTCTAAAGATTTGTAACCTGAGTCATTCTGGATCCTCAACATATTCAATCTGTTTTCAAGGCCTATTTGTCAATTTTAGTATGTTGTAATAGGAATTCTTTTTAAAACAGTTAATGGAGGGATAACTGCAATGGTCTCTTCCAACTCCAAAAATCAGTGACTCAGTGAATGAATACTACTATAAATCAAAAGATCCTTCCATTCTGTCTCCAAATTAGTAGTAAATTGACTTAAATATTATAGTATTTTTGGCTTCTAAGGCTTACATGTTCAAGTTTTTGTTTCCTATGCTTTTCTAGATTATGATTGGGATGAATTAGAATACACTGAAATTCCTTCATTTACAGAGTACTTATACTACCTGGATTATCCACATGGACATGAAAATGGAATCTGTATCTTAGGAGCTTCTTTCAACCCAATACATTCAACAATTTTTAAGTGCCTACTATGTGCAAGGCATTTTATTCCAACTCCCTTATTTTGCAGAAATATCCTGTCTAAATTTAGGAGGTACTTTTCCAACCTGCATTCTCAGGCTAGGTCTCCAAAGCAAGGTATTACTCTCCATCAAGTTTCTAGAGAGTAATCCTGAAGGTTTTGGATTCAAAATAAGGAGGGTTCACAAGTTTTCATTCAATTTATTCTACCCCAAATCATTGCTAACTATTTTAAATCAGTTAACCTATTCCTTCCTCTACTATTAACTAACATCAATTATCACTTATAAAGTGATATATACTAAAAAGATAAAGCCATCTAAAGCCAGCAGCCCATCAACTCAGTTCTCTAGGATAGCAGATTCAAACTTAAATTGAGTGAAATTAATGTTTCTCACATTAAGGCCATTATTCTGTGACATGTACAAAGGATATCATTCTCTTTTTTTTAGGTCACACTGGTTTGACTGTATCATAAATTTAGTGCTGGATCAGGTCAAACAGCTTTCTCCTCAGGGCTTTGTTTAGCTCTTTTCCAGACTTGCTAATATAAGCTACTAATAGACCTTTCCTCCTGCTGCTATATCACTGATGGTTTTTCTATCTTTTGAAAGTTGAATCAGAAAATAAAAGTCATAGAAGATAGAAGAAACAGCAGAGATATGTATTTATAGCCACATGGTAACCACAAGAGAGATAGGCAAGTAGAAATCATTCTCTAAAGGGGTAAATTTACAACTAACTTTCTTTTTGCTTAAAAGACATTGGAAAGACAGCACTTGTTTGCATGTCTTTTGTATGAACAATCAGTTTAGTCTGTGTAAATTGCTTTTTGTCATTATGACAAAAGCAAGGTAACTAGAAACATAATTGAAGTTAGAATAATGATCTTTCTTAAAGACCATTATACATTTTATTGTACTGAGAAAAATAAATCCTTAGGAAGTTAAATGATTTGCCCAGGATCAAGCAGGCTTCAATCTTCAGAGGTAGGATTTGAATTCAGATTTACTGCCTTCAGAGCCAGTCCTCAGCTTTTACCATTGCCTGCTTAAATAAAGAAGGTCTGAAAGAGGCCATTGGGGAGCAAGAAATATGCCTAATCATTAGACATGTCTATGGTGGAAATGTGGCAGAGAAGCAGAAAAAGACTAGGAAAGGATAGGGTTGAGAGTAAGGGATGAAAATGATGGCAATAATAGTGAGAGAAAAGTTTTCACTTTCTCTGACAGCAATACTGAGTCATAAGTTTTATAAGAAAGAAAGCCTACTGCCTATAACTTAGCATGTTAATTATTAAAAGTTTTATTTTATTTATGATTACATGAAATAGAGGAGTTTGATGTGGTTCATAGAAAAGAAAAGATTTTAGGGGATGGGTTGGTTTCTGAATATGAATGGATAAGCTACTTCCCATAGGCATATGGGCATACTACAGTAGTAAACATTATGCTAGGTTAAGAAAGAGTAACCCCTTAGGGTTAGTTTCTTATGTTTCATTTTCTAGGACAGAGACTTCTTAATCTGTTTTTGAATGACCTGGGCTAAGACAGAATAGACTCTCTCTTTAGGATATATTTGCATGAGAACTAAGACTGAAATGGAGACTTATTTTAAAATGTAGATACTGTCAAGAAAGGGGAAATATAGGGCATACCTCTGTAAGAGATTAGAGAAGGAGACAGCAATGTTTTTCTAGCAAAAATATAGAGTAGGTCAGATATCTAAGTTTCAGTATAGTTTATGGACTGTTTCAATTCTTTGTTTTTTCCTCACTTTGTATTTTTAGGAAATATTCTTTGGTTTATTATAAAATTATGTGACTTGGATTGGTGTGACAAAGCAAAATTTAGAGGAAAATAGGGACTAGCTTTGAAGAGAAAAGGAATGTGGCAGTGGAACTTTAGTGGTATACGAATATTAAGGCAATGTTTTCTTGGTTCCTTAATACCAGATACTATATGAGTAGCAGAGAAAATACAGGTTATAGCTTTGAAAAGTAGCTTCAGATTGCATGGAAGTAGGTTTTGGGAAAGAGAAGGGCACTTTAAATCAATCTGCTAAAGGGATCAAAGTAGGAGCTCCTACTGTCACCAAGGCAAGGCTAGCTTTGGTTGAAGCTACTCTTTAAGTGTTATGTGCAATCCTCTTTATTACTAACACCTTCAATTTGCTTCAATTTTATTCTGGCCCCTGGATGATCTCTGTCTTTCATTCATCTACTTTTCTTTTTCCATGGTTTGAAAGTCCACTTTGACAGTTTCTTTGTGCCCTTAATTGTTTCAAAGCTGTTTTGTTAGAGTAGAGAATAATCGAATAATGTCTGTACAAATATATCAGTACCCATTTATTATACTGGAATACTTGGACTTCTGTTAATATGTTAATAAGCAGTCCTTACCCTCAGTGATTGAAAACACATAAAACAAAAAGGTTAATTCAGAGATCTTATTCTGGAAGAAGTTGAAAGGTATGCAAAATTAATCCAGGAACTTACAAAAATATTTTTTTTAAGATTTTCAATTTTCTCCAAAATCTTCACTTCATCAAATTAAGTGAAATTAGTTTTCATGAAAATGGCATCATTCCAGAAAGACAGGAGTGGTGCCAATCATCTTCCTGCTAGCTATCCCAGACTTCTACTAGTTCTTACTGTATGTTCATCTATTCTTTTTGTTGTTGTTGTTGAGGCAATTGGGGTTAAGTGACTAGCCCAGGGTCACACAGCTAGGGAGTGTTAAGTGTTTGAGACCAGATTTGAATTCAGATCTTCTTGACTTCAGGGCTGTTGCTCTCTCCACTGTGCCACCTAGCCACTCACATTTGTTTCTATTCTTAATAATTAATTATAATTAATATTCTTAACCATGTGTTTCTATTCTTAATATGATGCTCAAAGTCTCATCCCAACATCTATATTCTCACTGTCCCCTATTCCTTTCTCACTGTTGCATTTTAAAATCTCCAATTCATTTTTTTTTTTTTTCTTGAGGCTGGGGTTAAGTGACTTGCCCTGGGTCCCACAGCTAGGAAGTGTTAAGTGTCTGAGACCAGATTTGAACTTGGGTCCTCCTGAATTCAGGGCTGGTGCTCTATCCACTGCTCCACCTAGCCGCCCCTCTAATTTCTTTTAAATCTCACCTGAAGAGATGGCTTGTACATGAAAGAGAATATCCCTGATATACCAAGCTGCTAATTCTTTTTCCACCATATTTCCTTACATCTATTTAATATATGCTTACTTATATACATATCTTTGATCTCAAAGGAAAGTAAGCTTAAGGATAGAAATGATTCTATTTGTATCTTTTTATTCCCAGTTTCTAGAACAGTGCCTGGTATATCATAAGTGCTTAATAAATGATTGGTCAATAATTAATTGAATAGTGAAAAATAAAGTATGAAAGTTTGTCTGGAGCTAATGCACAGAAGTTATTAAATATCAAAATATTTGGGAAAGAGGGGATATATTTAAATTGCACCTGCTATGTGTTTTCTTTTGTTTTGTTTTGCTTTGCTTTCCTCTCCCCTCCAAATATTATTTGTTTGATACTTTCAACAACCTTAAGAAGTAGGTGCTATTAACAACTCTATTTTACAGTTGAGGAAATAATGGCAAACCAAGTGTAAGTGACTTGACCTGGGATACAGTAAGTATCTAAGACCAACTTTGATCTCAATACTTCTTGATTCCAGGACCAGCTCCTTAACTACTGGGCCATAACCTGCCTCTGTCATAATATAGGAAGTACAGAAGTAATTTGACAATTAATGAGTCATTGAAGGCTTCTGAGCAAGGAATAACACAGTCAAAAGCTTTATGTAGTTTAGTCTGGTTATCTGTGAGAGGGATAGGAATGGAGACTGGAGTTGGGATGAGCAGTTAAAGGAGCCGATTTTACTTAGATACTAATAGCAATCAGTCAGCAATTATTCTTAAGTACCTGCTATATGCCCAACACTTGGCACTTAGAGTATAGAGAAGGAAAAATACCTTTTATCAAGTAATAGTCTAAGCCTGGACCAAGAGGAATGGTTTGGGAATGTGATGGCAGAAATGAAATTAAACCAGTAGGACTCGACTACTAATTTAATGTGGGAAGAATCAATGATGCCTTGGTTTCTTCTCTAGGTAAGTAACTCAGAGAAAAAAACAGGAAAATGAGAAAAAAGATTTGTTTAAAAGAGAATACATTAGGGTTAGTTTTGGATGTGTTCATTTTAAAGCTAAAGAAAGTCTTTAAATCAATAATTTTGGGGTGGTAAAAATTCACAAATTTGTAGAATTATGGGGGGGAAATTCAATACAACCAATTCAAAGGTTGATGAATTCTTTCAGGATCCCAAACTGGAAAGTATCTCTGAGGTTACTAGTTCAAATCTCACTTTCTGTGGATAAAAAAAGTGAAGACCCTTTAATAAAAATACCTATTATAAATGGTAAGACTGGAGCAAAGAAGTCAGAGCTGAACCAAAATTAATGGTTGGAGAATGCTAAGAAAATAGACATCCAGGATAATATAGAAGTCTGGAGCCAAGAAAAGTGAATTAATTGGGAAGCAATGATGGGGAGAAGACTTTGAGTTGAGTCAGTCTGCCTCACAAAAAGAATATGCTATGTAAAAATAATTGACTTCCTAGATAATAATTTTGCATCTCATCTGATATAAGTGGTTAAGTGATTCTTCTCCACAGATAATTAATTTATTAAATTTTAGATTCTTTTTCAGTCAGTGAATGGATATATTCTGGGTCATCTAAGTACCAGATTATGGGAGTCTATTCATCACAATCATTTCCCCACTGATTTTGCTTAAGTGAATTTAATGATCATTATAAAGATTAAATGGCATTTGGGATTTTACACTTAGTCAAATCCAGATTTATAACAAGTCTCATCCAACTGCATACAATTGTCTATACTTTTAATATGTTATATTGTTTGATCTGAAATGATGATGACAAATTAAATTGTTGCAACATTAGCCAACCTGGTTGGATGTGGGTTCATAAGCCAAATTATTATTCTATTAGCAAAATCAGAAATTATAGATCAGCTAGCTTTTTTTTAATCTTGACAATTCATTATTTTATAATCACTTTATGGAGAGTATAAATATTGGAATTATTCTATCCTTTACAAATTTATCTGCTACTTTTCCCAACGTATCTCATTTTCTCTGTTCCAATCGGTAGCCGAGTCCAGTTAATTCTATTTTAATAACATCATAAGCATATTCCTTTTATTTTCTCTGTAACAGTCACCATCATACTCCAGCCCTTCATCACTTCATGTCTAGAGTATTGCAATAGACTTTTGTTAGTTCTCCCAACTTTGTCTCCCCCCCCCATTCCAGTGCACTCTCCATTGAGCTCTCAATGTCATCTTCCCAAAATATGGATCTGACAAATAAACTCTAATAGTTCACTTCCTCACTTATCAAAAAGAAAATTCTCTCTTTTAGCTCTTAGAGTTCTTAATAGCCTGGTGCCTTCTTACATTTCCAGTCTTCTTACACTAAATATTCCATCCCACCACTACCACCAGAACCCTAGCAATGACAGCAATTCTGTATCACTTGGCTTCCTTACTGCTAATGAGACAAGATACTTCATCTCTCAATTTTGGGCATTTTCACTTGCTGTCTCTTGTGCCTAGAATTCTTTTTCTCCTTATCTAATTTCCTTTAAATTTCCTTTAAACCCTAGAAAAATCTGACCTTCTACAAGAAGCTTTTCCTAATTGACTTCAATACTAACATCATTTTCAACTAATTCTTTCTGAATCTTCTTTATACATAGTTATTTGCTTCATTAGTTTGAATACCTCTAGAGCAGACACTTTATTTTTACCTTTATTTGTATGTCCAGAATTTAGCATAGTGCCTATCACAAAAAAATCACTTAAATCCCTGCGATTGATTGACATTTCCACTATCCCTTTATAGGAACAATGTATACAATCATAGTAACCCACCAATACATTTTGGATACCTTGTCATTTGCTCTTTTGTTGTCTTCTCTCTTTATTTGAAAGTGTACCATCTGGACCAGACCTTAAGAGACCATAATATACTCCTTTGGATAATTAATTCAATAAAGTCTGTGCTGGGACTGAGCTTTACTGACAGATGGATAAGCAGTGAGTACAAATTGATCTAATCCAATATAGCTAGCCTCAGATAGTACTTCACACCCAATCATACTGTAATTTTTGAAGTGTGCTCTCATACTATATATAATTCATCCTTCTTACCTCCAACCTCTTGTTCTGGAAATAGTAATCAAACAATAAAACCTCTCATTACTTCTGAACAGTGAGACAATCAGCTACAACTTCACATATTATCCTTGTGACTCTTCAGAACAAAACTCACTTCCCAGGTCCACATTCCCCTAACATGCCCTAATTTTCTCTATTAGAATGGAAGTCCTTTGCTCGTGGTAGGTCTAACAAATATAATAAAATGACAATACTACCTAAATTAATCTACTTATTCAGTGCCAAACCAATCAAACACCCAAGAAATTTTTTTACAGATCTATAAAAGATAATAACAAAGTTCATCTGGAAAGACAAAAGGTGAAAAATTTCAAGGGAATTAATGAAAAAAATGCAAATGAAGGTGGCCTAGCTGTCAAAAGCATTTGGTACCAGCTAAGAAACAGAGTAATTGATCAGTGGAATAGGTTTGGTTCACATGACAAAATAATAACTATAATAACCTAGTGTTTGACAAACCCAAGACCCCAGCTTTTGGGATAAGAATTCACTATTTGTTAGGATTACTAAGTGAGAACTCAGGTTGTCTGGAGGGTGACAAGGTGAGAATTCAGGTTTTCTGGACAATTACAAGGTGAGAACTCAGGTTGACTTGATAGAGGGGGCAAGCTCATTGGCTGGGGTGGTTCTTCCCAGAAGCCCTTGCATTATCCCACGCCCATTCTCTGGGAGGATAAAAAGAGACAGCAATGGGCGCAGAGGGCAGATCGGCCTGGAGAAGGATAAGAGCTGGAGGAGATTCAGAGCCAGGATTCAAGAAGAGAGACTCTGAATTGCATCAGGCTTGACGGAGCTCTCTGCAGGAAGGGAAGTCACTTCTTTGGACAAGAGTTAACAGCAACTGCCTGGAGACAACGGTTCATTACAGGAAGAAGAATCTGTCGGAGAGATTTGAGTAGAAGACACAGCAGATCTCTTCCCAGAGAGCGATCCAGCAGCTTCTGGAGACGGCAGCTCGTTACAATTGGCGTCCACACGTGGGGCAAGGACTTTTGCTTATCCTGACAAGAGGAGCTAGACCAGACCTTCGCAATTTGGCGCCCGAACAGGGACAGACACAGTCCTGATTCCAGTGGAAAAGCTTCCGATCTAGATCTCAGTCTCTCTGACCCAGAACCGTGAGTAACAAGGAAACTTTGTTAAAGATTAAGTGAGCGTGCTAATAGATAAATAAGGAACTTAACTTGTTAAGGGCTAAACCAGGAATCTCTTATAGTAAAATGGGGCAAACACCTTCTGTTCAAGGAAAATGTTTAGAGAGCATCATCAAGGTTATGAAAAGCCAAGGATTGATTATAATTTTGGAAGAGATTACTGAACTTTTAAGAACTGTGAAGGTTATATGTCCTTGTTTCTCTCTGGAAAAAGAATTGGATCCAGATGAGTGGAAATTAGTAGGAGAGCAATTAGGTGAACACTACAATTGTCTTTGTGACATTTTACCCTTTGGTTCCAGACCAAACTCAGTTTCCAAAGATACAATTCATACCTACAATTTAATCCAAATGGCTTTAAAAAATGTTATTCTAAAGGAAGAGATGAAAGAGCAAAATGGGGAGGTGTCAACTAAACTAGGTGAAAAGGATGAATTAGATAACAATGAAGTTAAGTACAATTCTGAGCAACAGGAGCACCTCCCATCTCCTCCCTCAATTAACCCTTCATGGGTGGAGCAAGAAGGAGGAGAGAAAGAGGCAGAAACACAAACAGAATTGCCTGTGAAGCAGCCTAAGCCTATGACAAGATTAGAAAAAGCATTGGTTAAAGCTAAGAGAGAAGGACAGGATATAAGTGATTTTATACATGCATATCCTGTGATTGAAAATATTGATTCTGTAGGTCATAAAATGAGAAGATATGCACCTTTAGATTTGAATAAAATTAAGGATTTGAAAAAAGGTTGTACCCTTTATGGGGCTACATCAGCTTATGTCAAAATGTTACTAGATGGTTTGTCTTATGAAGTCCTAACCCCGAATGATTGGAAATCCATAGCAAGGATATGTCTGGAACCTGGAGAAAATTTATTATGGCTTGCGGAATTTCATGAATTATGTAAAATTCAAGTCAGATGCAATTTGGAAATAGGAGTTAACACACAATTCACTTTTGAGCACTTAGCTGGTGAAGGTCAGTATGGAGAGAATTCAGAACAGATTAATTATACCATGACAATATATGAACAAATTGCTAAGGCTGCAATAAAAGCTTGGGGTGTCCTTCCTGGACAGAAAGATCGTGGAGAGGCTTTCACTAAAATACAGCAAAGTCCCAATGAACCTTTTGCAGATTTTGTGGGACGTTTGCAAACTGCTGTCAAAAGAACTATTGGAGAAAATTCAGCTACAGAAATAATGACCAGACATCTGGCTAAGGAAAATGCCAATGAGATTTGCAAAAGAATTATATGGGGATTAGACAAAGATGCTCCTTTAGAGGAGATCATAAGACGCTGTGCTACAGTGGGAACAAATGCTTTTTACACCCGGATGATGATGAACATGGAAAGACAGGGTCCCTCCTGGCAAGGGACTTCTAGAGAAACTCGGCGATGTTTTCAATGTGGAAAAATTGGGCATCTAAAAGCTCAGTGTAGGTATGGAGATACAGTGAGAAGACAGGGTGAGAGAAGACCTAAAACCCCATGTCCAAAATGCAACAGAGGACTCCATTGGGCATCAGAGTGTAGAATAATTCAGGGAAATGGGATGAGGAGCCCAGGTCCAGGGCCCCAGGCAAAAAAGACTTGGGGCATGATGGCAGCTGATGTTACACCCAAAGAGCCTTTAGAAGGCCAGGACTCTGATTTGATCAACCAGCAGAAAAGCAATCACATGGCAGAAAGGGATTGCCTGATAAGTCAGTCAAAAGGCAATCAGATTGCAAAAATGGATTACACTTGGGGAGAATACAGGCCTTTTAAACCAACAGGGCTGTGCCCAGTGCAAACAACTCCAATGTAATTGTCAGATGATGAGAAGAGATTTAGAAAGCGGTTAACTGCCTGGGAGAGAGGGTTTGCTTGTATTTCTTCAGCAGGAGAAGGAATCAGATGGGTGCCAACGAGTCATATTCGCCTTGTCCATCAGAGAGAGACAGAAAAAGAGAAAGATCTCAAAATAAAGGAGAAGATCTAAGAAACATCTGACACTGAAAGAGCCATTGGACTTCCTCACACAAGATGAGACTAATGGACAATGGACTTATGGACATTTATAAATTTTCAATTTATGATTATGTTATATACTTCTAGCATGTGTTATGTTACTATGTTACTATGTGCTTATGTAATTCATGTAATTATCTGTAATACTTCCCATATTGATGGATTTATGTTTCAAGGTCATGACTGTCCTATGTTCTAAATCAAAAGAAAGGGGGAGATGTTAGGATTACTAAGTGAGAACTCAGGTTGTCTGGAGGGTGACAAGGTGAGAATTCAGGTTTTCTGGACAATTACAAGGTGAGAACTCAGGTTGACTTGATAGAGGGGGCAAGCTCATTGGCTGGGGTGGTTCTTCCCAGAAGCCCTTGCATTATCCCACGCCCATTCTCTGGGAGGATAAAAAGAGACAGCAATGGGCGCAGAGGGCAGATCGGCCTGGAGAAGGATAAGAGCTGGAGGAGATTCAGAGCCAGGATTCAAGAAGAGAGACTCTGAATTGCATCAGGCTTGACGGAGCTCTCTGCAGGAAGGGAAGTCACTTCTTTGGACAAGAGTTAACAGCAACTGCCTGGAGACAACGGTTCATTACAGGAAGAAGAATCTGTCGGAGAGATTTGAGTAGAAGACACAGCAGATCTCTTCCCAGAGAGCGATCCAGCAGCTTCTGGAGACGGCAGCTCGTTACAATTGGCGTCCACACGTGGGGCAAGGACTTTTGCTTATCCTGACAAGAGGAGCTAGACCAGACCTTCGCAACTATTTGACAAAAACTGTTGGTAAAATTGGAAACTAATATGGCAGAAACAAGACATTGACCCATACCAAACATTATATATCAAGATAAGGTTGAAATGGGTTCATGATCTACACAAAAAGAGATATTAGTTTAGGATTGAGCCTCTTTTTGCTGGGGACCTTATATATGCAGGAGGAGAGTATAACCCTGATTTGTGGGAATGTTTTTGTAACTACTGCCTTTGTTCTTTCTTAGTAAGTACTTTATTTTTATAGGTTTTTTTTTTTTTTTTTTTACAGGATAGATGCATGGGTGATTTTTCAGCATTGTTTGCTGAACTTTTGCAAAAACTTTTGTTCCAATTTTTCTCCTCTTTCCCCTCACCCTCTCGCACATACAGCAATACATGTTAAATATGTTAAAGTATATGTTAAATGCAATATGTGTGTGTGTGTATATATATATATATATATATATAGATAGATAGATAGATAGATAGATATCTATATATATATTTATATCCATACAGTTATTTTGCTGCACAAGAAGAATCGGACTTTGAAATAATGTACAATTAACCTGTAAAGGAAATCAAAAATCCCCAAAATAGAAGGATTGGGAATTCTATGTAGTGGTTAACACTCATTTCCCAGAGTTCTTTCACTGAATATAGCTGGTTATATTCATTATGGAACAATTGGAATTGATTTGGTTCATCTCATTGTCCATCAGAATGGATCATCATATAGTATTACTATTGAAGTATATAATGATCCTGCTTATTTCACTCAGCATCAGTTCATATAAGTCTCTCCAGGCCTTTCTGAAATCCTCCTGCTGGTCATTTCTTACAAAACAATAATATTCCATAACATTCATATACCACAATTTATTCAGGCATTCTCCAATTGATGGACATCCACTCAGTTTCCAGTTTCTGGCCACTACAAAGAGGGCTGTCACAAACATTTTTGCACAGCCAGGTCCCTTTCCCTTCTTTAGTGTCTCTTTGGGATATAAGCCCAGTAGTAACACTGCTGGATAAAAGGGTATGTACAGTTTGATAATTTTCTGAGCATTGATCCAAATTGCTCTCCAGAATGGCTGGATGTATTAACAATTCCACCAACAATGTTTTCCCACATCCCTCCAACATTCAGCATTATCTTTCTCTGTCATCCTAGCCAATCTGACAGGTATGTAATAGTATCTCAGAGTTGTCTTAATTAGCATTTATTTAATTAATAATGACTTGGAGCATCTTTTCATATGGCTAGAAATAGTTTCAATTTCTTCGTCTGAAAATTGTCTGTTCATATCCTTTGACTATTTATCAATTGGAGAATGGCTTGATTTCTTATAAATTAGTGTCAATTATATATTTTGGAAATGAGGCTTTTATCAGAACCTTTGACAATAAAACTGTTTTCTCCATTTTATGCTTCCCTTCTAATATTTTCTGCATTAGTTTTGTTTGTACAAAAACTTTTCAATTTGATATAATTAAAATTTTCTATTTTGTGATCAATAATGATCACTAGTTCTTCTTTGGTCACAAATTCCTTCCTCTTCCACAAGTCTGAGAGGTAAACTATCCTGTGTTCTTCTAATTTATTTATAATCTCATTCGTTATACGTAGATCATGAATCCCTTTTGACCTTATCTTGGTATACAGTGTTAAGTGTGGGCCAATGCCTAGTTTCTGCCATAATAATTTCCAATTTTTCCAGCAGTTTTTGTCAATTAGTGAATTCTTATCCCAAAAGCTGGGATCTTAGAACTTGTCAAACACTAGATTATTAAAGTTATGACTATTTTGTCCTTTGAACCTAACCTATTCCACTGATCAACTAGTCTATTTCTTAGCCAATACCAAATGATTTTAGTAACTGTTGCTTTATAATATAATTTGATATGTGGTACAGCTAGACCACCTCCATTTGATTTTTTTTCTCATTACCTTGAAAGTCTTGACCTTTTGTTCTTTCAAATGAATTTTGTTGTTATTTTTTTCTAGGTCATTAAAACAGTTTTTTGGGAGTCTGATTGGTATAGCCCTAAATAAATAGATTAGTTTAGGTAGCATTGTCATCTTTATTATATTTTCTTGCCCCATCCAAGAGGACTTAGTATTTTTACAATTGGATAAATCTGACATTATTTGTATAGAAAGTATTTTGTAGTTTTGCTCATATAGTTCCTGACTTTCCCTTGACAGATAAATTCCCAAATATTTTATACTACTGGTAGTTACTTTAAATGGAATTTCTCTTTGTAACTCTAAATGTTGGATTTTGATGGTGATATATAAGAATGTTGATGACTTAAAGAATGAGATATGAAAAGATGTTACAAGTCATTATTAATCAGAGAAATGAAAATTAATTCAACTCTGAGATATTACTACATACCTATCAGATTGGCTTAGAATGACAGGGAAAGATAATGCGCAATGTTGGAGGGGATATGGGAAAACAGGGACATTGTTGGTGGAATTGTGAATAAATCAGCCATTCTGGAGAGCAATTTGGAACTATGCTCAAAAAGTTATCAAAGTGTGCATACCCTTTGACCCAGCAGTGTTACTACTGGGTTTATATCCCAAAGAGATTTTAAAGAAGGGAAAGGGACCTGTATGTGCAAGAATGTTTGTGGGAGCCCTCTTTGTAGTGTCCAGACACTGGAAACTGAGTGGATGCCCATTAATTGGAGAATGGCTGAATAAGTTATGGTATATGAATATTATAGAATATAATTGTTCTGTAAGAAATGACCAACAGGATGATTTTAGAAAGGCCTGGAGAGACTTATATAAACTGATGCTGAGTGAAATAAGCAGGATCATTATATACTTCAACAGTAATACTATATGATGATCAATTCTGATGGGCATGGCCAATTTCAACAATGAGATGAACCAAATCCATTCCAATAGAGCAGTAATGAATTGAACCAGCTACACCCAGTGAATGAACTCTGGGAACTCTATATAGAATTCCCAATCCCTCTATTTTTGTCTGCCTGAAATTTTGATTTCCTTCACAAGCTAATTGTACACTATTTCAAAGTCCAATTCTTTTTGTACAGCAAAATAACTGTTTGGACATGTATACATATATTGTATTTAATTTATACTTTAACATATTTAACATGTATTGGTCAACCTGCCATATGGGGGAAGTGATGGGGGGAAGAAAGGGAAAAATTGGAACAAAAGGTTTGGCAATTGTCAATGCTGTAAAATTACCCATGCAAATATCTGGTAAATAAAAACTATAATTTTTTTAAAAAAAGAATGCTGATGGCTTATGTGGGTTTATTTTGTATCCTGCAATTTTGCTAAAGGTGTGGATTATTTCTAATAGCTTTTTAGTAGAGTCTCTGGGCTTCTTTAAGTAGACCATCATATTATCAGCAAAGAGTGATAATTTCATTCCTTCATTACCTAGTCTAAATCTTTTAATCTCTTTCTCAAATCTTATTGCCGAAGGTAGCTTTCCTAATACAATATTGAATAGTAATGGTGATAGTGGGAAACCTTGTTTCACAACTTATCTTATTGGGAATGGTTCCAGTTTATCCCCATTATATATGATGCTTACTGATGGTTTTAAATAGATGTTCATGACTATTTTAAGAAAAAGTCCATTTATTCCTATACTCTCAAGTGTTTTTAATAGGAATGGATGTTGGATTTTATCAAATGCTTTTTCTGCATCTATTGAGATGATCATATGGTTTTTGTTAATTTGGTTATTGATAAATCAATTATGCTAATAGTTTTCCTAATATTGAACAATCCCTACATTCCTGGTATAAATCCTACTTGGTCATGTTGTCTTATCCTGGGAATTATTTTCTGTTGTCTTTTTGTTAATATTTTATTTAAGATTTTAGCATCAATATTCATTAGGGAGATTGATCTATAATTTTCTTTCTTTGTTTTCAACCTACTTGTTTTAGGTATCAGTATCATGTCTGTGTCATAAAAGGAATTTGGTAGTACTCCTTCAATCCCTATTTTTTCTAACAGTTTATATAGCATTTGAGTTAATTGTTCTTTAAATGTTTGGTAGAATTTACATGTAAATCCATCTGCTCCTGGGGATTTTTTCTTAGTGATTATTGATTAATAGCCTGTTTCTTTTTCTGAAATGGGACTATTTAAGCAATTTACTTCTTCCTCTGTTAATCTGGGAAGCCTATATTTTCGAAAGTAGTCATCCATTTCACATAGGTTATCAAATTTATTGACATAAAGTTGGGCAAAGTAACTTCTAATTATTGCTCTAATTTCCTCTTTATTGGTGGAAAGTTCTCCCTTTTCATTTTTAAGACTAACAATTTTGTTTTACTCTTTCCTTTTTCTAATCAGATTTATCAAAGTTTATCTATTTTATTGGTTTTTTCATAAAATCAACTCAGTTTTATTTATTAATTCAATCGATTATTTTTACTTTCAATTTTATTCATTTCTCCTTTTAATTTTAGAACTTTAACTTTAGTATATTATTGGGGTTTTTTTAACTTGGCCTTTTTCTAGATTTTTAAATTGCAAGCCAAAATCATTGATCTTCTCTTTCTCTATTTTATTCAAGTAAGCCTCTAAAAATATAAAATTTCCCCTTATTACCACTTTGGCTGCATCCTACAAATTTTGGTATGATGTCCCATTGTTATTTTCTTGGGTGAAATTATTGGGTGTATGATTGATTTGCTGTTTCACCCAATCATTCTTTAGGATGAGATTATTTAGTTTCCAATTACTTTTTGGTCTATTTACCCCTAGTTTTTTGTTGAATATAGTTTTTAATTTCATCATGATCTGAAAATGATGCATTTATTATTTTTGCCTTTTCTGCATTTAATTTTGAGGTCTTTATGTCCTAATATGTGGTCAATTTTTATATAGCTTCCATAAAATGCTGAGAAAAAAATGTACTCCTTTCTGTCTCCATTCAGTTTTCTCCAAAGATCTATCATATCTAACTTTTCTAATATTCTATTTACCTCTTTAACTTCTTTCTTATTTATTTTGTGTGATTTATCTAATTCTGAGAGTGCAAGGTTGCGATCTCCCACTATTATAGTTTTACTTTCTATTTCTTCTTGCAGCTCTCTTAATTTATCTTTTAAGAATTTAGATACAACGCTACTTGGTGCATATATATTTAATATTGATATTGCTTCATTATCTATGCTACACTTTAGCAAGATATATAGTGCCCTTCCTTAGCTCTTTTAATTAGATCAATTTTTGCTTTTGCTTGATCTGAGATAAGGATGACTACCCCTGCTTTTTTGACTTCACTTGAAGCATAATAGTTTCTGCTCCAGCCTTTTACCTTTACTTTTATCATACTCTGTATGTATCTCCCTGCTTTAAATGTGTTTCCTGTAAATAACATATTGTAGGATTCTGTTTTTTGATCCAGTCTGCTATCCGCCTCTGCTTTATGGGTGAGTTCATCCCATTCACATTTATGGTTAAAATTACTAATTCTGTATTTCCTGCCATCTTATTATCCCCAGATTATGCTTTTCTTTTTCTTACCATCCTTTATCCCCATCTCCAGTATTGAACTTATGGGCACCACTCATGCCCTCTTTAGAATCCCTCCCACCTCCTTTGAATCCCTTCCCCTTTCTTGTACCTTTCCCTTATTACTGTTTTCCTTTTCCCTTTATCTCTTCCACTTTTTAATGAAGTGAGAGAAGTTTCTCTGTAAACCAAATATGTCAATTATTTTCTCTTTCAGACTAATCTGATGAGAGTAAGATTCACACAATGTTCCTCCCCCTCTCTAAATTCCCTCAGATATGATAGTTTTCCTTTGCCTCTTTGTGGGATGTAGTTTCCCTCTTTTTATCTCCCCTTTGCCCTTTTTCTGATACTATCACCTTTCCATTTCTGCTTCGCTTTTTAAATATTATATCAGTAAGATCAAATTATATATGCACTCTTTATTTATACCCATTACAGAAATACAGTTCTCAAGAGTTCTTTTTACCTTTTCTCTGCTTCTCTTGAGTCCTATAGTTGGAGGTCAAATTTTTTGTTTAGCTCTGGTTTTTTCATTAGGAACAAATGTAATTCACCTGTTTCAATAAATGTCCATCTTCTTCTCTGGAAGAAAATGTTCAGCTTAGCTAGATAGTTTATTCTTGGCTGCATTCCAAGTTCTTTTGCCTTTTGGAATATCAGATTCCAGGCCCTTCAATCCTTTAATGTGGAAGCAGCTAGATCCTGAGTGATCCTTATTGTGGCTTCTTGGTATTTGAATTGTTTTTTGTTTTTTTGTTTTTTGTATTTTGTTTTTTCTGACTTCTTTTAATATTTTTCCTTATTCTCATAGTTCTGAAATTTAGACACACTATTTCTTGGAGTTTTTATTTTAGGGTCTTTTTCAGAAAGTGTTTGATGAATTCTTTCAATGCCTATTTTACCTTCTAATTCTATTACATCTGGGCAGTTCTCTTTGATGATTTCCTGTAAAATTGTATCTAGGCTCTTTTTTTCATCATAATTTTCAGGAAGCCCAATAAGCCTCAGATTCTGTTCTTTTTTACAAATAGATATTTAGCATTTTTCTATTTTTAAATTTTTTTGGTTTTGCTTGACTGATTCTTGATGTTTCAACAAATCATTCATTTCTATTTGTTCAGTTCTGATTTTTCATGAGTTATTTTCTTCATTAGCTTTTTTACTTCTTTTTTATATGTCCAATTGAGTTTCTAAATAAATTGTTTTGCTCTATGGATTTTTTTTTTCATTTCACTTTTTTCTTTTTTTTATTGAGTTATTTTCTTTTTCCAATTTATAAATCTTACTTTCCTGGGAGTTCTTTATCTTTTCCAATTCACAAATTCTGTTTCCCTGGGAGATCTTTACTTTTTCCAATTCATATTTCAGGAAGTTGTTTTCTTTTTCCACTTTATTAATTTTTTCTTTAAGTGAGTAAAATGCCTTTTCTGTACTCTCTTGCATAGCTTCTCTTTCCTTTCATCATTTTCCTTGTAGCTCTCTTTTAAGATTTTTTTGCTCTTTTGTTTAAAGCCTTTAGGTTCTGCCTTCAGGCCAAGGAGGTTACCAGCTTCCCCTGGGTTAGATATATGGCCTGTAGCTGTCCTGCAAATGGGCTAAGAGCAGTTGAGCAGGAAAGAATCCTGGGAAGAGTCCTGCACATGATGTGTCTCTTCCCTTGGAAGCATAGCTGAGCTGCAGAAGTGCAGCAACCCTGAGACTAGCACCTGACCAGGGAAAGTGTCACTTTCCCAGGCAGAACCCTGCTGTGTGGATCAGTGGCTGCCCTGGGAAGTGTCTCTGCCCTGGGAAACAGAACTGGGGCTGGAAGTTCTTTTGCTCCAGGCAGAGCTCTTGCTGTGCTGATTTGTGGCTGCCCCTGGCAAAAGCCCCAAGTTACAGAATGTGGCTGCACAGCTGTGTTGTGTTCTATGTTGAGTCTCTTCTGGTGCTGGGTGGGTATAGCCAGATCCTGTTAGATTCTGGCATTTTTTGGAGTACACGCTACCTTTGGCCTTTCTGTAACTTCTCTGCTGATTAGGTTCCCAGACTAAGACTAAAAGTTTTAGAGCAGGTGCTGATCTGCATTGCTATAATATGTTATCTCATAGCAACCTTGTTAGGTAGATGCTCCTATTACTATTCTCATATAATAGATGTAGAAATTGCACTGGTGGAGGGAAATCCTCACTAAGATTTCCCTACATGAATAAAATCACAGGTTAGATAAAATATGTTAATACAAATAATAGGATCAAATTATAGTATGTTTTTCTTTAAAAACTTTTTTCACATGAACAGATGTTAAATGAAATGAGCAGAACCAAAAGAATATTGTACACAGTAATAATAAGATTATGTGATGATCAACTGTGATGAACTTGGTTCTTTTTGACAATGAGGTAATTCAAGGCAATTCCAATAGTTTTGTGATGAAAAGAGCCATCCCCATTCAGAGAGAAAACTATGGAGACTGAATGTGGATCAAAGCATAGGATTTTCACCTATTTTGTGTTATTTTTGGCCCTTTTAATATATACATAAATATTATATGCATATATATGTATATATTTGTGCAACATGATGAATATGAAAATATGTTTAGAATAACTGTACATGTTTAACCTATACCAAATTTCTTGCTGTCTTGGGTAGGGGAGAGGCTGAAGGAGAGGGAGAAAAATTTGGAACACAAGATTTTGCAAAGGTGAATGATGAAAACTATCTTTGCATGTATTTGGAAAAAATAAAATATTAAAAATAATTCGAAAATTGGAAACAAAAATTTGATAAGCTTTTGTTCTCCCATAATCTGAATGTAGCTCACTTTTCAAATCTTTCCTTCTAGTGACCAACCTCATTTACAGAAATTTTATATTCAAGTAATTCAGAACTAGAAAAGAGATAAAAAACATTTTTTAAATTTTGTCATCACCTTGTTTTTGTGTTTGTCATTTAGTCATTTTCAGTTGTATCTGGCTTTTTAAAAATCCTTTTTGGGGGATTTCTTGGCAAAGATACTAGAATACCTTGCCATTTCTTTTTTTGGCTCATTTTACAGATGAAGAAACAGGTATAAGTGATTTGTTCAGGATCACACAGCTAGTAAGTGTTTGAAGCCAAATTTGAATTTGAGCACAGGCCTTCCTGATTCCATGCCTATCTATCCACTGTGCCCCTATCTTTCCCTAATTTTTTATTGATGAGGAAAAATAGCCCTGAGAGTTTTAGTGGGTTTCCCTCTGGTCAAACGAGGATTAAGTATTAGAGCTGGTCTTCAGACATAGGTCTTCTGATTCCAGAACCAAGATTTACTCCCACCTTACTATGTTTTCTTCAGGAAACATTTTAGGAAAACTGGGGCCGAAAGAAGGGAAGTATAAAAAGAGAATGTTAACCTAGATCATGACAGAGTCCTAGGAGCAGTAAGATACAATGGTCTACACTTCTCTTCATTGGATTGATTGAAGAACTTTTCAAACATCTTACCTTAGAGATTTCTACATGTTCTATTCTCATCTTTCTCCAAGATGTTGAGTCAATAATTCTTCTCAGTAAAATCTAATGCCCAAACTTTCAAACTTAAAAACACTGATTTGGGATTACCTGTAGAGGGATGAAACTCTAAAAAGGTATGCTTGAATCAGACAACCAAACACTTAAGGCTAATTAGCTATTCAATGTGAGACAATTGCTCTATTAGCATATGTTTGGATAAATGGCTCTTCTCACCATCATGTTTGGTGTTAAGATGAGAGGCAAGAATTGGAGGGTGGAGGGAGAGAGACCAGAGTCACTTGGTGACAGGACGAGGAGGGGAGAGACTGGAGACTCTGGACTCCAGAATCCAGGATTTTGCTTGTCTGCCTCTTTCACTTCTCCCCCTAAAGACCAACGACTTTAATTCATCCTGACTCTGGCTGACCCTGAGGCCCTCCAGGGAGCTAGCCCGTACTTTACAGTTACCCACAAAGCAACTTCTAAAAACTGAGGCGTTTCTGAGGTTCATTTAGTAGATACATTTCTGAAATTGTCTCCTGGTGAAAGGGAAAAGGCATAAAGAGCAAATGCAAAAATAAAGTTTTTTAAGAAAATGAGGAGACCAATTTGTTTTTAGAGAGAAGAGGGGGAGAAGCTACTTTTCACTCATTAGGAGGAAGTCAAAGTTATGAATAGTGTCAACACTGCAGCCTATGTTCATATCCCAAGAAGAATGCTGTTAGAACTAATCTTAACCCTGTAGTTATTTGCAGAAAACTGGACCATGATCTCTCATCTCATCATCTTAACTTGAAACCCAGTCACAAATATATAAAACTTGTATGTTCTTTTCAAATGGCAACCAATGACTTATATCCTCATCTTGACTAGTAGAGCACTGACCCATTGTAAATTTTCCCACAATTAAAAACAATATTAATTTATTCAAATTCAACTTTCTAAAAGAATAGTTTTCAAACTCTTCTGTCATGGACCCCTTTGTCAGTCTGGTGAAAATAATAACCCCCCTCATCCCCTTCTCAGAATAAAGTTTCAAAATATATAAAGTAAAATATATAAAATTAGAAAGAAAATCAATTACATTGAAAAAAAAGATTCAATTGTTTTCCCTCTATATGGTCATGAGTTTCCTAAAATCTAACAGGCTAATAATCTCTAATTCTACTGTCCTTCATATTGTAGGAAGAAATTTAAAGCTAGAAATAATCTTCCAATGATTTCTGTCCCCTTATTTTGTAGATGAGACACATTGATAGTTTCTAAGTATTATAAATAATTAATTTAGAACTTATATGATACACACACACACACACACACACACACACACATATATATATATATATATATATATATATATATATATATATATTTTTTATACACACACATATTATTTAAAGATAGGCTCTATTCTTAATTATCTTTTTTTTTTTTTCCTGAGTGGTTTAAGTGACTTGCCCAGGGTCACACAGCACACAGCTAGGAAGTGTTAAGTGTCTGAGACCAGATTTGAACTCAGGTCCTCCTGACTTTAAGGCTGGTGCTCTATCCACTGCACTACCTAGCTTCTCCTGATAGGTTCTGTTCTTATCATTTTACGGATAAACTGAGGCTGGCACAGGATTGCAATATGTCTAAGGAGGAATTTGAATTCAAATCTTCCTGATTTTTAGTCCAATACTCCATTGCAATACTTAAATGCTTCAAGCAATAGAGGTAGGATCTGAATCCAGGAATTACTGATTCTCAGACCAGAATTTTCACATCTCAGAAAAATACTCAACCTTAAAACAAATATTACAACTTTTCAGCCTAGTACTTAAGGTTCTATCCAAATTGGCTCCCAATCCCTTTACTCTACCTTCCCATTCTCCAGATTTCAATCAAATTGACCTATTAGTTGTTCCTGGTATTCCACTCTTTTCTCTGTTCCTTTCCATTAATGACCCAGAGTGCACTCTCTTGTTTGCTTCTCAGAACCCTAACTGAGCTCAGTTCAGCTGCCACTGCCTTTGTAGAATCTTCCTTGACTACCTACTCCTATGTGTAAGCATTTTTCATCTCTTAAATTTACCTTGTATTTGTTTATTAAAATACACAGTTATCCTTTCCATATTTCAGGGGTTAGGGGTGCAGCATCCTCAAGATCTGAAAAATATGAGTTAAATTTTTTGACCCTCCCTTCACAGCAGAGAAAGTCTGATATTTTTTTTCTTTTTCTTTTAAGATGTGTTTATATCATTGTAAAATTTGAGTTTAGTATTTGGATATAGGCTCTATGCCTTCTGTGGGCTTTTGCATATCATTTGCAGCTCCCACAAAACTCCTCCCTAAAATTCCCCATTTATTATCTTATGCCAACCTGTGATATATTGAAACTGTGATGAAGAAAATCACAAAGTGAAGAGATCTATTTTTCCTAGTGGAATATAAGCTCCTCAAGGACATGTTTTTTATCTTCATCTGTCTCTTCAATGATTAGTAGAGTGCATGGCACTTAATAAACGCTCATTGATTTGAATTGAAACGAATGTCCATTATAAATGAATATCCACGCATCTCCCGAGTCTTTAGGAGTCAAATGCCAATATAAACCACTAGGAACTAAAATAGTAGATATGATTCTTTTACATAATGCTGTAATATATCCAAAATTCTTTTAGCTAACTTTGACATCTATGATGGTGGTGGTAGTGGTGATGGTGAGGAAATGATTTTACTTTCCTAACTGAAATGAGTATACAACTTTGTTTTGGTGTTTTATTGAATTCAAGTATTAAAGCTGAAGGTTTCCATATGACTATTCCTGGAGACAGCATTTTCTGAGATAATGAAGTAGGAAAATGATATAAATGCTTACTTTTAAAAATATGTTTTCTGCTTACTTCTGGTTGTAAGAAAGTCTTTATAGCTTAAATTAGGTTGTTATTTCCATGATTTAACTGTTCACAAAATCACACACGCTCATTTTTTAATGACTAGCTAACTATGCTTTTCAGATGCTGTATCTCAGTGGGGAACTGTACTCAGAAGGACAAATGCATGATTTTAAACTAGAAATGACATCCCAGCATTTGCCATCTTGATTAACAGTCATGTGGGCATTAGGCCAAGGTGAGGTGTGTGCCATCTGGCCAACAGTACCTTGGGCATATGCTAGGTTCTTCAGTTAGCTCTCTTCCAAACTCCTTGGACTGTACTAGTGAATAAATCTGGCATATCTGGCAGAGCTAGAATATGTGGGTTCAAACCCATAGCTATACATGCTAATCATGTGGGCCTAAGGAAATCAATTATCCCCCTGGGTCTCAGAATCCACATCTGTAAATAATGGATTAGATAATCTCTTCAGCCCTTCCAGTTCTGAAGCCAATGATCCTTTGTGGTCTTGGAGTGAAACTTCAGAGAAGGGGGGAAAAAAACTCTGTTGAAACTGTTCATTGTGGAAAGAAAAGAGGAAATGAGAACCATATTGAAGATGTAAAGAAAGCTCCTGAATCATTATCCTTAAAATGCAATCCATTAATGCCAGAGAAATAATAATAATAATTGTCAATCATATGATGTTTTAAAGTTTACAAAATGTTTTATATATACTATTTTATTTGATCCTCACACTATTCCAATGAAGTATGTAATTTTATTTTCATCCTCATTTTCCAAATGAAGAAATCAAGACTGGAAGAGTTTACATGATTTGCTCTAGGTCTCAAAACTAATCTGAGGCAAGACTTTTCTGATTCCAATTCTAATGTTCTTTCAACTTTTCCACCTCTTCATTCAGAAGGAACACTGAAGGAAGTATATATACCTGTGACATCAAGTGACGAAGTCTTTGTTTTTTCCAAAGCATTTTCCAATGCTTGTCAAAGAAGTTGCTTTTGTCATCTTTCAGGCATCATCTTTCTCTTAGTCTTGGGCACCCAGCATCAATCAGCAGATGTTGATTCCTCCACTTTCATCAAATACTACTCTGGATAGATGAAATAAATAGAATTTTTGAGCTAGAAAAAACTTTAGTGATGGTATAATCCAACTCTTCTCTCTTAATGATCAAGTAGCACCTGGACAAGTTTGTTTGTAAAACATCTTGGGGTTTTAGTGACTTCCCAATCAAAATAAATAAACGATGTGACAAAAAAAGTAGTGCTGCATTTGACTACTTTAAGCATAGGATGATATCAAGAACCAGAGGACAGTCCCATTCAATTTAGAGAATTATAATGTATGTGTTGAGTGAAACATTAGGGATCCACCCAGATGTCCCTGAACACCAGTTTCCTCTACAAAGCCTTTCCTTATTTTAGGACCTACATTCTACTTTGTGTTTTCCACTCATTCTTCCCACTTCTGCTCTGTAAGACAAAGAACAAATCAAATTGCACTCCCTCCAAATAATCAAATTAACCCTCAATAGATACTTATTAACTATCCATAGTACCACTACTATACTATAGTATAGTAGTATATATATACATTTGCTACTAGAGATACAGATACAAAAGCAAAACAATGCTTGCTCTCAAGAAGTTGTTTACTTTCTTCTGTAATGTATCTATCATTCTATGAACCCTCTTTCCACAAATCTTTTCTCCTCAAAACTAAACTTTAGCAGTTTCATGAACCTATCTTCAGATAGTATATATTCTAGACCCTTCTTATCATGAGTCCCCTTTTCTGGACATTTTTCAGTTCATTGCTCTTTCTAAAATGTGACATTCAGAGTTGAATGTGAATATTTAAGTCCTAGCTTCTTAAAAACAGTGAGCCACTGTGGGGTTTCATAACTGAATGGGAGGGAGGGGGTCAAGAAATTACGATTTATTATCAGTAAATGTTTGACTTGTAATTTTATTGTATATACTTACACACCCAAGGTCACATAAAAATTTCTCAGGGAAAAAGGAATCTCAAGTGGAAAAAAGTTTAAGAAGCCCTGCTCTAGGCAATGTGGTCAGACCAGGCTGAAGTCAAACAAAATTATTAATTCCCTAGTCCTGAAACACTACCCAAAGCAATCTATCTTGCATTAGTTTTATGGTTGTATCATTACCCTGCTGGCATCTTGAAGTTCACTAAAAACCCCAGATCTTATGAAATACAGCCTTTCACTTTTTGTATTTGTGAAATTGATTTTCTGAACCCAATCAATAAAATTTACATTTATTTCTGTTGTGTCAGTAAGTGAATGAATAAAACATTTACTAAATACTTGCTCTATGCAAAACACAGTGATAAGTTTTGGGGACACAATTAGAAAAATAAGTTAGTCCCTGCTTCTTTAATGGGAGGGACAATGTACATGTAAATTTTCAATTGCAAGTCAGAAGAAAAATTTCCCAGGGTCCCCAAATGTTGCCAGTGATTTTTCTTTAATGCTATTTCTGCTGATAATATCTTATCAGTTTCTTATGTTGAATCATATGACAATGATGACGATTTTAATGACAAGGACTTTCTTTTCTGGGTCTTCAATAGTTATAGTGGTAGCACTTGCAGGAACGTTGCCTGATTACATCTCCACAGGTTCCTAGGTGACCATAGATTTTGACTTAGAAATATTCTTGGGTTCAGGGGCAGCTAGGTGGCTCAGTGGATAGAGCACCAGCCTTGAATTCAGGAGGACCCGAGTTCAAATCTGATCTCAGACACTTAACACTTCTAGCTGTGTGACCCTGGGCAAGTCACTTAACCCCAGCCTCAGGAAAAAAGAAAAAAAAAGAAATATTCTTGGGTTCAAGGAAGGTCCTAAGCTACCTCCATGAAGATCTTAGGTGTTGAAGTTAGTAGTGTAGCTTGATTTGTGTGGCACATGCTTCCCCTATATCAACCTGAGGATACCTTGCTACTTTATACCTTGCCTGCCCTATGGTTAGTAGTTGTTAAGAACTGTCAGCCTCTTCTCCATATAAGTTACTTCCTCAGATGATGGCTGTGAAAGCTGGCCTGAAACTAGAGCCAGATTTGGCTCAATGTTTTAGACTATCAACATTTTTCTTTAATCCTAGATGGTTCAGTGGACAGATTATTGAGCTTAGAATCAAGATAATTCATCTTCCTGAATTCAAATCTGGGACCTTGGACAAGACCTTTATGTTTTGGTTTCTTCATCTGTACAATGAGTTGGGGAAGGAAATAGAAAATCACTCCAGTATCTTTGCCAAGAAAACCTCAACTGAGGTCATGAATAGTTAGATGGGACAAAAAAAAAAATCAACAAAATATTTAGAGAACTGATTTTTTCAGTTTTAAATCTTTCAAAAAATATAACTGTGGTAATAAATATTTTCTGAGAAAAATTAACTTTAATGTTGCCTCATTTGAGTACTAATATTAATCATAATATTATCTTTTCTGTTTAAAAGCTCCATTTTTTAGTTTAGCTTACATAAAAACAAAACAGAAAACAAACACTTGCAAGTACCCATAGAGTAATAAGATCTTTCCTATCCTCTAAGGTATATCTGCTAACTAGATTGGGCTGTATTTCACCCAGAATTGGAATTCTGGCTCTTATTTACTAAGTAAACAGAAAGTAAACTGAATAGGTTGATACTACCCAGAAAGATCAGTGTATCCTTGGTTCCTTCATCAAGAGTTTGGAGAGGTCTGGCTCATGAAAGAAAAACCAAGTCAGAGAGATTTTTTTTTTTTTTGGCTGAGGCAATTGGGGTCAAGTGACTTGCCCAGGGTCACACAGCCAGGAAGTGTTAAGTGTCTGAGGTCAAATTTGAACTCTGGTCCTCCTGACTTCAGAGCTGGTGCTCTATCCACTGCGCCACCTAGCTGTCCTCAAAGAGATCCTAATGGGGAACCCAAATTTCCAGAAGGGGCTTGAACCTCATGACCAGGTCACATTTCCACCTCACTTCCCTCCCTTCAATTCTGAAGGGCTGAGGACTTTTAACCTACTTCCTCATTAATACTCACTAATCAAAGTTGCTATTCTCATTTCAGGGAAGGGCCAAATAATGTCCTCTCTGGAAGACAGGGCTTCGAAGATGACTTAAAACTCTAGTTCTTTTCTTTGATTCACAAAAACAAAAAAACAAAAACCACTTACCATCAACTTAATTGATAATTGGCCAGCCCAATTAAGAAATTGATTTTTAATGCCCTGAAACTTTGTCTCTAAAAATTTTATTTGCAACATTTCACTTAACTCATTCATGAAAAGTGTTGAACAAAATAGAACCAAATACAGTTTCTTGAGACATTGCACTAGAGACCTTCTTTTAAGATAACATTGAACCATTAATGATCAGTTTGTGTTTCATGTCTATCAACCTTTGTCTCTTTCTTTTTTTAAATAATACATTTTTTATTAATTTTATAATTATAACAGTTTTTGACAGTACATATGTATGGGTAATTTTTTTGCAACATTATCCCTTGTACAGCTTCTGTTCCAAATTTTTCCCCTCCTTCCCTCCACCCCTGCCCCTAGCTGGCAGGCATTCCCATACATATTAAATATGTTATAGTATATCCTAGGTACAATATATATGTGCAGAACCGAATTTTGTTGTTATCAACCTATGTCTAAATCCCATAATATTTGAGAATATAATCAGTCCTGGTAAGACCATATTTGGAGTTTAGCTTATTTGTTTGTTTCTTTGTAATTTAATTCTGAGTGCTATATATTAAAGGAAAGACACAAACAGACATCCCATCCGAATGAAATAGACCAGGATGTAGAGAGGAATGAAATATTATGTCATATAAGGATTCATTTATAAAGCTGGGTACATTTAGCCTGGGGTACAGCAGATTTGGGAGAGGCTCAGTAGTCTTCTTCAAGTATTTAATAACAATTAGTTCATAAACATTTATTAAAGCATCTATTATGACCTGCACTATGCTAGCAGTAGCTAGCTACATAATCCTTTAAGGTTTGCCAAGAGCTATACATGGGCAGCTTGGTGGTATAATGATTAGAGCACTGAACTATGAATCAAGAAAATATCCTCATGAGTTCAAATACAGACTCAGACACTTCCTAGCTATGTGATCTTGGAAAATTCAATAATCTTAATTGCCTCAATTCTTCATCTGTAAAATGAGCTGGAGAAGAAAATGGCAAACCACTCCAAAATCTACCAAGAAAATCCCAAATAGGATCATTGAAAGTTGAACATGACCAAAATGATTTAACAAAAAGAGCTCTATATACGCTATCTCATAAGTTCCTCACAGCTATCCTACAAGGCAAGATGCTATTAGTTTCATTTTATAGATGAAGAAACTGAAGCCAAGTGAAGTTATTACTTGCCCATAATTATTAGTTAATATTTTAAGTGAGCTTCCTGACTCAAGAATAATGCTCTTATATACTATATTACTTCACTGTCTTTTGAAGGATTGTGATATGGAAAAGGGATTAGAATGTCTTCTGCTTAAACCAATGAAGCAAAACTAATAGCAATAAACATGTCAAAGTTGCAAAGAAATAGATGTAGTATTAACCCAGTGAAAAACTTCTTAACAGTGTTCTTTATAAGTAAACTAAATGGGGAAGCTAAGTGGCATAGGTGAATATAAAAGTCAGGAGGACCTGAGTTCAAATCTTACCTCAGACCTAGCTGTGTGACCCTGGGCAAGTCACTTAACCCCAACTGCCTTAGCAAAACCAAACAAACAAATAAATAAATAAAATATCCTTGAAATAGTTTTAATCCTATTGGAGATCCTGAAGACAAGATTCTTGCTTTAGATATACCAGTTGAATTAGATGACTGCTAAAGCACTTTCCAATTTCCAACTCTTAAGATTTTTGTTCACATTTGGAAGACCAGAGTAATAACTTGAGGTACCAAATAGATTTCTATACTGGGGGAATTTTCACAGAGAAATGCCAGTTGATGTGATGGAAGTGAATAATATTTCAGAACCAAAGAACACTGAAACGCAAATAGAAATGGAAGATAAGCCATATAAAATAATCTGAGTGAAACATATATTATATTGGAAAATTCCATATTGATATTACTTATATTTCATTGTATTTTTATTTGGTTAGATATTTACCAATTACATTTTAATTGTGTCTAGATATGCCACTGATTTGGTATAGCTTCTTGGGAATATAGTAGTGGTGGTTTTGGGGTCCCCAGCTCTTGGACGCCTTCTATTCTAACAATAAATCAGTAGTTCCAAATCTTCTGGCTTTGGAAACTCCCACGCCCAATCTTTCTGATTCTGACCACTCCTTAGTCAGACAGCTTCTGGTCTCAGGAAATTTCCACAGATCAAACTCCTGAGACAATAGTGAATAAGACTACTCCTCAATTCATTGCTGACTGGTAATATCAGGAATAATCTGGTCAATGAGAACCACTCTTCCTATCTATGAGCCATAGAATTAGCATATCTATAATTGAAAGCTGTATAAGTGTATCTCTTTTCTTCTGATGAAGAATGCCCTTACAAATCATCCTGCTTTGTAATAGTGTTACCATTACTTTCAATACATTTTGCCCCTTAACAAGAGATGGATTCAAGCCTGCAAATTCTTTTGAGACACTTTGCAACACCAGTCTGGGACCCCAAACTTTTAGGGTTCTCCCTTCCCAAGCTCAACATCTGATGGCCCAGTACAGGGAGAGCCTGCTTTGATTCTGTCTTATCAAGGTAAGCCTCTCATTTTTTCTCCCACAATCCTATAGCAGGACACCCTAAGACACTGGGAGAAGGCTTGTCTGCGTTGTGATGAGATCCAGACTTAACAAGGTTTCCTTGACTGGGGATGCCAAGACTGAGAAATTCTTGCAATTTTCAGCAAAGTTCCTAGAGAACCTTTGCCATCTTTTCACCCCATTTGTGACTACAGAGAAGACATAAGTGGTATATGATAGCTTTTGGCAAAATTTTATGTTTTTTAGGCAAACATGGGATAGTCCTCTTTCATGTCATTCTGTGTGTGTCTGCATCTGTACGGAATGTCTGTTGTTGTTTGTTCTGTGAGCTAGATCAAAATTGCAAAAAAAAAAAAAAAAAAAAAAATCCTGAAATATCTCAGTTGTGGGGATTGTTTTAGGAAGATCAATCAATATAGCCCAAATCTCTGTTTGCTAACCCTTCTCATCTCAGAATTGTAGGAATATTCAAATTCTGTTTTATCTGCAGAAATAGGGCTACCTTGCTCAAATACCCTTCCAACCCAGGTTGGGGGAATAGGGATGGAGTGGGAATAAGACTTCATGGTCAGCATTCCCTGAACCTTGACACCTGAAACTACCATAAAAGGGATATGCTAGCACCCCAGCTTTCAGCAAGTTCTGTCTAGGAACTGCTTGGGAAGAAACTGAATACTGCTAGTAGCACCCAGAAAGCCAGTAAGCCTCTGCATTTGGTAAGACCACCATTCTCTGCCTCAATTATGGATTAGTTATGAAATTTATGGCAAATTATTTTATCTCTGGCCAGTTTTCTGATTTGTCAAGAGAAATAATAGATGTTGTTGTGAAGTGCTTAGCGTAAAACATGCTATATGAATGTTAAATGCTATATTAGGTATAGTTGCTTCATACTTGATAACTTTATGTTTTGTTTTGTTTTTAGATATCAACAGATAAATGATTTCTATGTGTGTGTCAAGTAATTTGGAAATTTGTTTGAGATGTGATAGTAAAAAGCAATTTTAAAGGAAAGCTCCCTAAAGGAATCTATTTGTACTGATAATATAAACAGAAGAGTTTTAAAACTTTAAGAAAACAGAAAGGCAGTTTGCCATTACTTTAAAAATTCTAGTTATCTAGAGTCCGACTTCTGAGGGTCCTGTAAGTAAAAACTGACATCTTTTTCCTGGCTCACTGTCATGGGCCAGAACTCTGAAACAAGGATTCTTACAAGGTGTTAAGTCAGTGGAATTGATAAAGACATTGATTATCTAATTTAGTACTCTAAGTTCAGTATGATTGATTTAATTTTACAACAAATAAAGGTTTCCTAGTGATATAATGATTGCTTTATATTCAGTGTAGAGCATATAAGCTGAGACAAACTCAGCCAAGGGAGGCAGATTCCTTCCATCATCCACCCTTGTGGTGGCTGGAGGCTGAAGCACAAACCCTTGGACTCAGAATCACTTCATCTCACACCACCGTGGTAGCCTGTCCTCCTGTATTTTCTCCACTTAAACCAAATCCTGTCTGAAGTACATGCACAAGAAAGTTAGCTGAGCACCAGTCGAAGGAGATAATACTTTCCGACTTTAATACCTGACTATCCTTGTGGCATTGAACTCATTGAGGGAAGAAGATAAATATGATAAAAGCTTATAAACAAAGTGCTACCAGAATTTTAATTAAATGTGAAATGAATATCTATGACACACCTGTCAGATTGGCTAAAATGACAGGAAAAAATAATGAAGAATGTTGGAGGGGCTGAGGGAAAACTGGGACACTGATGCATTGTTGGTGGAGTTGTGAAAGAATCCAACCATTTTGGAGAGCAATCTGGAATTATGACCAAAAAGTTATCAAACTGTGCATACCCTTTGATCCAGCTGTGCTACTACTGGGCTTATATCCCAAAGAAATACTAAAGAAGGGAAAGGGACCTGTATGTGCCAAAATATTTGTGGCAGCCCTTTTTGTAGTGGCTAGAAACTGGAAATTGAGTGGATGCCCATCAATTGGAGAATGGCTGAGTAAATTATGGTATATGAATGTTATGGAATATTATTGTTCTGTAAGAAATGACCAGCAGGATGAATACAGAGAGGATTGGAGAGACTTATATGAACTGATGCTGAGTGAAATGAGCAGAACTAGGAGATCATTATACACTTCAATAACAATACTGTATGAGTATGTATTCTGATGGAAGTGGATATCTTCAACATAGAGAAGATCTAATTCAGTTCCAATTGATGGATAGAATCAGCTACACTAAAAGAAGGAACACTTGGAAATGAGTGTAAACTGTTAGCTTTTTTTGTTTTTCTTCCCAGGTTATTTTTACCTTCTGAATCCAATTCTTCCTGTCCAACAAGAAATTTGGTTCTGCACACATATCTTGTATCTAGGTTATACTATATACACATTTAACATGTATGGGACTGCCTGCCATCTAGAAGAGGGGGTGGAGGGAAGAAGGGAAAATTCAGAATAGAAGTGAGTGCAAGGGATAATGTTGTAAAAAATTACTCATGCATATGTGCTGTCAAAAAATTATAATTATAACATTAACAAAAAATGTAAAAAATGTGAAATGAATATCTATCTATATCTATCTATCTATCTATCTATCTATCTATCTATCTATCTATCTATAATCTTAAAGTGATAGAAAAAGAGGAAAAACCTGGAAATGGCAAGAAGGAAGAGGAGAAACTTTCCCTCCTCAACCAATAAGTTTAGAAAAATGAGTCAAAATACAGCCTATCTGGTTCAATATTAAGAAAACTATTAGCATAATTGACTATATCAATAATCAAACTAACAAAAATCATATGATTATCTCAATAGGTACAGAAAAAGCATTTGACAAAATCCAACACCCATTTCTATTAAAAACACTAGAATAGTAAAGAAATAAATGAAGTTTTCCTTAAAATGATCAGTAGCATCTATTTAAAACTATCAGGAAGCATCATATGTAATGGAGATAAACTAGATCAATTCCCAATAAGATCAGGGATATAATAAGATTGTCCACTATCATCAGTACTATTTAATATTGTACTAGAAATGTTACTTTAGCACTAAGAGAAGAAAAAAATTAAAATAATTAGAATATGTAATGAGGAAACCAAATTATCACTCTATGCAAATAATATGGTGATATACTTAGAGAATAAACTAAAAAACTACTAGAAACAATTCACAACTTCAGCAAAGTTGCAGGATACAAAAGAAATCCACATAAATCATCATCATTTTATATTTACAAGTCCAGCAGCAAGAGATATAAAGAGAAATTCCATTTAAAATAACTGTAGACAATATAAAATATTTTGAAGTCAACCTGCAAAGGCAAAGTCAGGAAGTGTATTGACACAATTACAAAACACTTTCCACGCAAAGTTAGATATAATCAATTGGAAAAAATATGAAGTGTTCATGGGTAGGCCGAGCTAATATAGTAAAAATAACAATACTACCTAAATTAATCCACTTATTCAGTGCCATGCCAATCAAACTCATTATTTTGCAGATCTAGAAATAATAATAACAGAATTTATTTGGAAGAACAAAAGGTCAAGAATTTCAAGGAAATTAATGAAAAAAATGCAAATGAAGGTGGAGTACCTCTATCAGACCAAAAATTATAAAGTAGTTGTCATCAAAACCATTTGGTTTTGATTCTAAGAAATAGAGTAGTAGATCAGTGGAATAGGTTAGGTTCACAAGACATAATAGTCAATGGTTATAACCATCTGGTGTTTGATAAACCCAAAGATTCAAACTTCTGGGATAAAAACTCACTATTTGACAAAAATTTCTGGGAAATTTGAAAATCAGTGTGGCACAAACTGGACAATGACCTACACCTAACAACCTTCACCATGATAAGATTGAAATGGGTTTATGATTTAGACAGAGTGATACTATAAGCAAATTAGAAAAACAGATCCTCTCAGATCTGTGAAGGAAAGAATTTGTGGCCAAAGAAGAACTACAGCACATTATGGAATGCAAAATGTATAATTTTGATTATTTTAAGTAAAAAAGTTTTTGTACAAGCAAAACCAATGCAGACAAGATTAAAAGGAAGCAATAAACTGGAGGGGGGGGGGGCGCGGAATTTACATTCAATCATTCTGATAAAGCCCTCATTTCTAAAATGTATAGATAATTGATTCACATTCATAAGAATACAAACCATTCTGCAATTGATAAGTGATTAGAGGATATGAACAGACAAGTTTCAACTGAAGAAATTATAACCATTTCTAGTCATATAAAAAAAACTCTCTAAATCACTATTGATCAGAGAAATGCAAATTAAGACAACTATGAGGTACCACTACACAACTCTTATATTGGCTAAGATGACAGAAAAATATAATGATGAATGCTGAAGGGGATGTGAGAAAACTAATACATATTTGGTAGGGTTGTGAATTGATCCAACTATTCTGGAAAGCAACATGGAACTATGCCCCAAGGGCTATCAAAATATACATGATCCAGCAGTGTTTGTTTTAAGTCTGAATCCCAAAAAGTTGATAAAAAAGGTAGAAGATTCCACATGTGAAAAAATGTTTATAACAGCCCTTTTTGTAGTGATAAGAAACTGGAAATAGTGGATGTCCATCAGTTGGAGAAAAGCTGAATAAGTTGTGATATATGAATATTATGAAATATTTTTAAAATTCCATATGAAATGATCAGCAGGATGATTTCAGAGAGGCCTGGAGAAGACTTATATGCACTGATGCTAAGTGAAATGAGCAGAACTAGGAGATCATTGTATATAACAACAACAAGATTATATGATAATCAGTTCTGATGGATATGACTATTTTCAGTTGAAGGTGATTCAGGCCAGTTCTTGTGATAAAGAGAACAATCTACTATTACTACTACTACTTCCTAATTTCTTTCCTATTTATTTTGTGGTTAGATCTGTCTGATTCTGAGAGGGGAAGGATAATAATAAAGTTTTGCTGTATATAACTTCCTATAACTGGCTTAAATAACACAAAAAACTGCAACTAAATTAATCAAATCTTTAATATTTTAATGAAATATGCATATTAATAGAATATTAAACAAAAGTAAACATCACGATGAAAAAAAATCCACTGTTATTCACTTCTGTTTTATGAAAGAGTTCCTACTATCCACATTCAGAGTTATGACTACCAGTCCTGTATTTCCTTCCATCCTATTTTCTCCCCTGTATATACTTTTGTTCTCTCTTTCTATCCTGTTCTTAATAGTGTTTTGGACTCATCCCACCAGTACCTTATATTTTAATCACCCCTCCCCCCCTTTATTACTT
This sequence comes from Sminthopsis crassicaudata, assembly GCF_048593235.1. Classification (NCBI taxonomy): domain Eukaryota; kingdom Metazoa; phylum Chordata; class Mammalia; order Dasyuromorphia; family Dasyuridae; genus Sminthopsis; species Sminthopsis crassicaudata. Next base: position 112,914,758 of record NC_133622.1, read on the forward strand.
TTTTCCCCTACTGTTTTCTCTCTATCCAGCCCCTCCATTTTCTTTTCTTTTTCTCCCCTACTTCTTTATAGAGTTAGATAAATTTCTAGTCCCAACTGAATAATTTAGTTATTCCCTCTGAGTCAAAATTAATGAGACCAACCTTTAAACAATTCTCATCTCGCTCCTTTTTTCCCTCTATTATAATCGGTCTTTTGTACCTCTTCATATGATTTAATTTGTCCCATCATACCTCCTCTTTTCTCTTTTCCCATACCTTAATTACTTTTTCTTTGATTTCATAGTATCAGAGGCCTTTAAAACCACACCTTCCATCCATGTGATGTTTTCTCTGTTTGCCTCAGTAACATATGCTGTTCTCAAGAGTTATAGATATCATTTTCCCATATAGGGATTTGAACAGTTCAACCTTTAAAAAAATTTTTCCCTTGTTTACCTTTCTATGTTGTGCTGGAATCCTGTGTTTGAAGATTGAATTTTCTGTTTAGTTCTGCTTTTTTTCCCAATAGAAATGATTTAAAATCTCTTACTTCATTGAAGATCCATATCCTCCCCTGAAAGATGATACTCAGTCTCATTGGTAATTTAATTCTTGGATGTAAACCCAAAATTTTGGCTATATAACCCAAAGTCCTTTGCCTTCTGTAATATGATATTCCACACCCTTTCATCCTTTATTGTAGAGGTGGTTAGATCCTGGATAATCCTGACTGCTGTTCATTGTGATTTAAATTGTTTTTGTCTGGCACCTCGCAGTATTTTTACATTGAGATTGTCATTCTGGAGTTCCACAACAAATGATCCTTGTGATTTTCCTTGTAGGATCCCTTTTCTGAAGCTGATCAATGGATTCTTTCAATAACTATTTTCTTTCTGTTTCTAGAATATCAGGGCAGTTTTCCATGAAGATCTCTTGAAGAACACTCTACAAGATCTTTTTTTTGGTCATGGCCTTCAGGTAAACCAATAATTTTTAAATTGTCTCTTCTGGATCTATTTTCCAGGTCAGCAGTTTTTTCAATGAGGTATTTTTGCATTTTCTTCAATTTTTTTCATTCTTTTAAATTTGACTGATTCTTGATGTCTGATACAGTCATTAGTTTCCATTTGCTTCATTCTAGTTTTTAACATGTGATTTTCTTCAGTTATTATACCTTTTTCTCCATTTGGTTAATTCTGTTTTTGAAAGTGTTGTTTTGTTTGGTGGATTTTTTTTTAATATTTTTTAAAGGAATTGCTTTCCTTTTCTAAGTTGTTGACTTGCATATCTCTCATTTCTTCTCTCATTTTTTCTTCTACTTTGTTTAATCCTTTTTTTTAAATGTAAAAGTCTTTTAAAGTCTTTTATTAGCACTTTCAAGAAGGCTCTTTGGAATTGAAACCAATTTATATCACATTTTTAGATTTCCTCTGTGGACATTTTGTCCTTGTCTAAGTTATTTTGATTTTCCTTGTCACCATAGTAGCTTCCCATGGTCAAGCTTCTTTTCTGTTTCTTGCTCATTTTCTTCTCTTTTCTTTTGGTTTTTAGAGCTCTTCTCCTGGGGTAAAGAGAGTGCTGTATTAAGCTTTCTGTGAAACTCTGAGCTTTGGCTTTGTGCATAAGTGCCCCCTTTCCAGGGGGTAGCTTTATATGCTTTTTCCAGGAAACATCTAGATTTTTCTGAATTTGACTTCTGAACTGGGGTGGAGGCCATCCCTACTGATTTGCTCTGATATTGAGCCAGGATTCACTCAATAGTTGCTAATATGCTGTGATTAAGATCCTCTTACTGGCTTTCCCAGACTCTATTGAGCTGGTCTGAACACTCTTTCACCCCAGTGAGACTGACCCTTCTTGAAGTTTTTCCAAATTGTCTTGAACTAAAGAGTGGGTTCTATCAGACTTTTCAGAGGTTTGATTTCATGTGGTTTTCAAGGGAAACTGGGACAGCTTGAACAGATTTCTTGCTTAACTCCATCATCTTGGCTCTACAGCAGAAATCCAGAATTGTCTTAAATTTGCATTTTTCTAATCAATAGTGATTTACAGCACTATTTCATGTGATATAAATGGCTTTCATTTCTTATGAAAAATACTTTTCAAAGACTTTGTTGTTCATTCATGTTCCCATTTGGGATTTTCTTGGCAAAGATACCTAAATGGTTTGCCATTTCCTTTTTCAGCTCATTTTACAGATAAAGAACCTGGGTAAAGTAGAGTTAAGTGATTTGATTAGGTCACATAGCTGGTAAGTGTCTGAGACCATATTTTAACACAGGAACATGAGTCTTCCTGATTCCAGACCCATGCTGTTATCCACAGAGGCACTTAACTGCCCGAGGCTACCCCTGTTTCACTATTAACATGCTCATGTAATTGTTCCCTTTTTATACTTGATTCCCATCTGGTCTACATAACAACTCTACCACAAGGCTCATGATGCTTATGTAATGCCTTTTTCTTTCAATGTGAGGGGCTATAATTTTGTAACTCAACTAAATCATAACTTCATATTCTGGTTTTCTTGTTTATGATGTAACTATAAGAGCATGTTTTCCTTTGAGACATTCCTTTAGAAACATTCTTATATGCTTTTTTATATTTTAATTCTCAAGGCTGACCGCTTTAGGACTGTGACATTTGCTTACTCATTCTACTGGAAAATGTACAAACCCTTATAAACCATTATAATGGTTATAATTATAATGCTTAGAGAGATCTTGTTGAACTGGGTCAAGTACAGCTCAAAGGCAATGAGCTTCAGACTGACCTGTAATACCATATCTAAACTCTGACAGACACCTAAATGATTGCCCATATCTGTGGTAGAGGCCCACTGTATCTTGTTAAGTTATGGTATGAACAAGTATTCATTAAAGGCCTTGTATAAGCTTGTGGATAGAGTGCTGGGCCTCATCTTCCTGTGTTCCAATCTAGCCTCAGACACTTCCTAACTATGTGACTTTGAGAAAGTCAGTTAATTCTGTTTCCCTCAGTTCTTCCACCATAAAATGAGCTGGAGAAGGAAATGAAAAACTATTCCAGTATCTCTGCCCAGAAAACGCAAATGGTGTCACAGAGTACATCAGATGTACTTGATTTAACAACAAAAGCCAAGTATGCTGCTAAGTGTTGGAAATAGAAAGGAAGGAAAACAAAGTAGCCCTTCCCTTGAGCTTAAGGTCTAATGGGGGAGATAATGTACAAAGAATTATGGACAAATGAGATATAAAAATTGAAGATAATCTTAACAGGAAGAAACTAGGATTAGGGAGCTGGAGAAAAACAATAGTGCTTAGAACATTTCTTGTAGAAGGTAAGATTTTAGAAAACTAGGAAATAGAGCTAAGGAAGGACAGAATTCCAGATATGGAGTATAGCCTGTGAAAATGCCTGGAGATAAACAATGAAGTATCTTATGCATGGAATAACTGGGAGGTCACTGTCACTGGATCACAAAATAAGAGTAGGTAGAGGAAATTTTGGTGAGAAAAGACTAGAAAGGAAGAAAAGCCAGGTTTTAAAAGACAGGTTGTTTATATTCATCTTGAGAAATTATATTTGAGATTTATATAATGCTTTATTTTATATATATATATATATTATATTACCATTAGCAATGCTATTAGTAGTAATACTATTGATAGTATCATTAATCCTACTAATTAATTAATAAAAAGTATTATATAAGTCAGTCATTAGTAATTGTATGGGTCTGAACTTGAAACAAGGTATTAAGTGGAATTGAGGAGACAGTGATTAAATCTAGTTTAGCATTGATTTAATTCTACAACAAATAATGGTTTCCTAGTGATATAATGATTGGTGTATACTCAGTGTGGAGCCTATAAGCTAAGAGCCTTAGCAAGGATTGACATTCAGAGAGAGCTAAAGGCAGAAACTGGCAGAGGCAAAGGACTGGCAGCAGGAGCTCAAGCTCATGGAACCAAGGAGAGAGAGAGGCTTCTAAGAAAGCTACCCAGGCTACAGGAAAGGAGAAAAGACTTTGAAAGAGACAATAAAGGATTTGGACTTTAACACCTGGCTGTACTTGTGATGATTACTGAACTGAAACAAAGGCTGCCTCCAGAGACTGAAGGAAAACCTCAACAGAGAACATTACATTTTAGAGAGAACATTACAAGTAGTAGTAATTATTATTATTACTATTTTTATTAGTAGTAGTTACTATTATTACTATTTATAGTAATATAGTAATAATTACTATTATTAGGAACACAACTAATAGTCATAAATTATACAAAGAAATCATATTACATATTGTAGATATTAAAATTTAGCATTTTCAAGTATCTGGCAAGACAAAAGCTGATGAATAGAATTATGCTCCATTGCGCAGTTTTTGGGGTTTTTTTTGGATAGACAGAAAACAAATCCCTGCAATGCAAATACAGGACTGAAAAGGCCCTGAAAAATTCAACAAATAAACTTTACTAGAATTAGGTCATGGCAACAAATGGAATTGTTGTCCACAATTTCCAGGACATAGCATTGATTCATAAAAACCAAAGAATGGTCTTAACTTATGCTATCCCAGAAAACACTCATAGCCATTAAAATAAGTTTAGAGACTGGTCTCATGATTTTATTGGTGTAGGAAACTGCTGCTTGAGAAAACTTTCTGCTTTAGCAGATCTTCACATTTTCTGCAGTTTATATTATCAGAGAGTTGATTAAACAAATGAGAAATTGTGACATTACCAAGATCATGCTTTCTGTATTTATAAAAGTTGGGACTTGAACCCAGATTTTCATAAACTTGAAGCTGACTATCAACTCTCCCACACAATGCAAAATTTAAAAATATAGAGACTTAGCAGAGATCAAAATATTGTATGTGCTCCAAGGAAGCTAGGTAGCAGTAGGAAGTATGGTAGTACCATGAAGAAAGCAGCAAACTTGGAATCAGGAAAACAGTTCTAATCTGAATTCAGAAACAGCTTACTAGCTGTGCAATACAAGGAAAGTCACTTAATATGTCCCTGTCTCATTTCCTTATCTGTAAATTGATGATGACAACTGTTATTATTATTATTGCACCTATCTCCTAAGTTTGTTGTAAAGATCAAAAATGATAGTATTTGCAAAGTAAATAACTTAAATAAGCACACCTAAAAGTGCTATATAAAGGCTATTATTATTTATTATCATATTGTATTATTTTATATCATGCCATGTCATATTATCATATCAAATCATGGTATATTATATCAGATCACATTATAATCACAGGATGAATTCCATAATTTCCCTGCTTCCCTTTCCAGTGCTGACATTGTACCTATGTGATTTCAGTTAAGCTACAATGATGCACTTAAAACTTCATCATTTTATTCAAGTTTTTTAAAAAACAATTATTTCTTCCAACTATGCAATAGTCCTTAGAACATTAAATATAAAGGCTATTGATTTTTCCCAGGATTATTTCTTACTGAGCTCCTTCAAAACTGATGACTGTACTAAGCTAAACCTCTAACAGTTATGTAGCTCTTGAGAGCTACAAAGCACTTTACATCCAGTATCTCACTGGAATCTTACAATAATCTTTTGATGGAATATCTGCATATCCAATATCCTTAAGGTCCAATTCAACTGCATGAAGTTTATCTTGATCTTTATCAACTCCCATTCTTTAGATCTCTTATAGCAAACATATTTTTCTTCTTTTATTCCCATTCTACTTTGCATTAGAGCTATTTTTACACTACTTTACTCCCCCTCTATAAAGAGGTATCATCTTGCTGACAAAGGTCCATATAGTCAAAGCTATGGCTTTTCCAATTACAGCATATAGTTATGAGAGTTGGACTATAAGGAAAACAAGGCTTTCAAATTGTAGTGATTGCCTTGAGATCAAACTAGTCAATTCTTAAAAAAATAATTCAGGCTATTTGCTGGAAGGCCAAATGCTAAAACTGAAGTTTAAATACTTTGACTCCATGATGTAAAGATGATACTCACTAATATCAGGCAAAGATTCTGATATTAGGAAAGATTGGAGGCAAAAGGGAAATTATGGCAGAGGATGAAATAAAGAGATTGTATTATGGAAATAATAAACACGAACTTGGATAGACTTTGAGAGGTAGTAGGGAATAAAAGTACCTGACATGCTATAATCCATGGGGTCATGAAGAGTCAAGCACAATTGAATAATTAACAAAAGCAACAGACTAAGTTGTTTTTTTTTTAATTATATCTTTCTATCAATAGGTGAATTCAATAAATACTTGTTAAATGAATGAATGAACAATAATTAATATCAGATTATCATTGCACATAAATACTGGACCAAAAGGGCAATTCAACTTCTTTATTCAAATGATGAGTAAATGAGTGGAAATTTATGGATGCATTCACTTAACAGATTTCATCATGTAGAAATTAGAAAAGTGAAGTTAATGTGAGGAATTGATTGGGGTATAGAAATAGCATGGATGGGATAATGGCATTTGATCAAAAACAGTTTTGCCTACATTGCCTACTACAGAGCTATGGACACTGAAATATTTATCACTGTATTATGGCACTAATGATGATGATGATGGTAACATATACAAGCATGTAAACAACATCTTTAAGTTTAAGTGGAGAAGAGCTTCAGGGGAATTTTCTTACTCAGAAAACATAAACTTTAAGAGAATAAAATGATCATACAAGTGAGGCTAACAGTCACATTGTTTTGGCTGAAATTCACCAGAAAATCTGTTTGCTATTTCAAAATGATATGGATATCTTCCCAGAACTGATGATTTCAGAGAAGATAATTGAAAATATTCTCAGATGGGGAACTGGTCATTTTCTCCAGTACATAAGAACCAGATTTTGAGGATGGAGTTATAAAAGTATGAAGGGGGGTGAGAATCCTTCTCTGAGAAATCTCAGTTTTAAATGATCTCATCTAAAAGAAATTCAAGTGCCATATGCTTATCTGGCCTGAATTCCATTCAATAAGAGTTTTCACATGGACATACTTTGGAGCAAAATAAAATTAGGAGTGAAGTAGATGTAGAAATCAAATGACTACAGCTTGTGTTAATTTTTTAATCAGATCTGCTAAGTGACATTTATTGGGCCCCAACATTTTAATAGTTTTTAAATCAAAGCTGAGTGGTTTGAATTTATAAATGCAGAAATTACAATGTTTTTGTTCCCTGATTTAGGGGGGAAAACTTTACAGCAACCCTCCACCCTTACACCTTACCTTTCCCAGACTACCATTCATTCTTCTTTTGTGTGCTTCAATAAAGCACTGCTCATAGGTGAGTAAGCCAGGAACAAGCAAAGTTATTGAATCTGGATGTGGATAGCAGAGAATTTCCTTTTGTTTTTCAGGAATGTAGAATAATGTTATTTTTCATATTCTGCCTTAAGATGAATGATTGATGTCCTCTCTTGGCTAAATAATCATTTTCACATACTCTGTCTTAGACAAGACAGATATTCCCTGTTTCCCAATTTTGCCCTATCATCTACTACGATGTTTTTGCCTATATATGGAAATCATTGCTTAGTGACCTAATATTGTCAGCCAATAAACATTTATTAATCACTTTTTTATGTTTCAGGTATTGTGCAAAGTGAAAAGAAAGACAAAAAATAGTCCCTCTCAAACATCTCAAAACTTAATGGGATAAAGTTAGATACAACTAAGTATAAACAAATTATGTGCAGGGTAAATTGGGAACAATCAGAAGAAGAAAAGTGATAGAATTAAGGGGAATTGAGAAAGGCTATCTGTTGAAAGTGTGATATCAGCTGGGGCTTCAAGGAAATCAAGGGAAGCCAGAACCTAGAGATGACAAAAGAATTCCAGACATGGGGAGAAGCCTTATAAAATTAATAAAATCAGGAGGCAGAATGTCTTTTATAAGGAGACTATTGTCATTGGATTCACATAATGTAACAGAACAAGTGTGAATAAAGCTAGAGGATAAAGCAACCTGAACTAAGAAAATCTCCCATGCTTGCAAGGCAGTATCTCCCCTGATAGATGTCAGTGAAGTGCAGTTTAAAAGAAAAAAGAAAAACCACCTTGATATGAAGTTAAATCTAAACTTGTGAAATTCAAGTATGAATTTCAATTTTTCTGCCTTTGTGACATTGCCAATTTATTTCCTTTTTCTGAGTTCTGAGTTCATCATTTTAAAATGAGGAGGCTACAATGCATGCTGTGCTAGCACAGTTCCAGTCCCAATCCCAGGACCTAAATATCAGCAAAACAGAACTCTGGTGGTTTAGTACACTAGATCTTACACAAGGGGCAGGGACACGTATATTAGCTCCAGGGCAGGAAAAAGGACTTATGGTCAGGTTTTTGAAAGATTTTTGAAAACAACTGCACAAAACTCTTGAAGCTCGAGACAGTGCACTTTTCCACTAAAAACAGAGAACTACTTTAATAAAGAGTTAAAAGCCAAGTAATAGGCTACTAAAATAACCAGACAACAAAAACATTTCTGACCATGGAAAGTCATTATGGTAACAAAGAAGATCAAAAGACACATTCAGAAGATAATAAAATAAAAGCTCCTACATCCAAGTCTCCAAGAAAAATAAGAATTGGATTCAGGTCATGGGAAAGCTCAAAAGGGATTTTGATAGTGAAGTAAGAGAGACAGAGGGAAAATTAGCAGAGGAATTGAGAATGATGCAAAAGGAAATGCAAAAAAAAAACTAATGAGGAAAAGGTCTTAAAAAGCAAAATTGGCTAATTGGAAAAGGAGGTTCATTAAAGAAAAAAATTCCTTAAAAATAGAATTAAGCAGGGGCAGCTGGGTGGCACAGTGGATAGAGCACCAGCCTTGAATTCAGGAGGACCCGAGTTCAAACGTGGTTTCAGATACTTAACACTTCCTAGCTGTGTGACCCTGGGCAAGTCACTTAATCCCAGCTTAATCCCACTTAATCAGGAAAAAAAAATAGAATTAAGCAAATGAAAGCCAATGATTATGAAAAATAAAGATACAATAAAAACAAAAAAATGAAAACTGGACAAAAATTGGGAAATATCTCATTGGAAGAACAATTGACCTGGAAAATAGATTCAGGAGAGATAATTTAAAAATTATTGGTCTACCTGAAAAATCATGATCAAAAAAGGAGCCTGGATATTATCTTTCAAGAAATTATCAAGGAAAACTGTCTTGATAGTCTAGAACTAGAAAGGAAAATAAGAAATCCAAAGAATCTACAGATCCCCTCCTTTAAAAGATAACAAAGTGAAAATTCCCAGGAATATGATAGCCATATTCCAGAAATCCCAGGTCAAGGAGAAAATATTGCAAGCATCCAGAAAGAACCAAGTTAAGTATAGTGGAGCCATAGGCAGGATAACACAAGATTTAGTAGCTTCTACATGAAAGGACTTGGAATATGATATTCTGGAAAGCAATGGAGTTTAGGATTACAACCAAGAATCACTTATCCAGCAAAACTGAGTATAATTCTTCAGAAGAAAATGTGATAATTCAATGAAATAGAGGTTTTCAAACATTTTTGATGAAAAAAACTAGAGCTTAATGGAAAATATAATTTTTAAATACAGGACCCTGGAGAAGCATAAGGAGGTAATTAGGAAAGGGATACCATAAGGGACTTACTAAGCTCTATCTATTTACATTCCTACTTGGGAGGATGATACTTGTGAACGTTCTCCTTATTTTGGCAGTTAGAAGGAATATATATAGATAGAGAGAGACAGAAAGCCTAGATGTGAGTTAAATGTGAAGGGATAATATTTGTTTTAAATGATGAAATTAAGGGGTGAGAAAGGAATATACTGGGAGAAAGAGAAAGGAAGAAGTGGAATGGTGCAAATTATCTGCCATAAAAAGAAAAAAAACTTTTACAGTGGAGGGAGAAAAGGGGGAGAAAAGGGGAAGAGGTGAATGAGTAAGTCTTATTCTCATCAGAATTGACTTAAAAAGGAAATAACATGTATACTCAATAGGAATATATAAATCTATCTCTGCAGGAAAATAGAAGAGGAATGGGAAATTGGAAAGGGGAAGGGTGATAAAAGAGAGGGCATTTGGGGGAGGAAGTGGCAGTACCAAAAAAAAGTCTTTTAAGGAGAATTGGGATAAAAGGAGAGAGAATAAATGGGGAGAGGGGAATACAGTTAGCAATAGAAATTGTAAAACAAATTTTGAAGCAAGTTTTTCTGATAAGGCCTCATTTCTCAAACAGAGACAATTGAGCCAAATTTATAAAAAATAAGAGCCATGCCCCAGTTGATAAATGATCAAAAGATAGGATCTGTGCCCAAAGGGGCTATTAATCCTTGCGTACCCTTTGGCCTAGAAACACAACTACTTGGCATGAATACCAAAAGAGATTCAGAAAAAAGGAGGAGAATGATCTATATGTTCAAAAATATTCATAACAGTACTCTTCTCAGAGCAAAAAAAAAAAAAAAAGGAAATTGAGGAAATGCCCATCAATTGGCAATAGATCAATAAACTGTAGTGTCTTTTTATGATGGAATATTATTGTTCTATGGAAAATGATGAGCAGGATGATCTCAGGAAGAAAAAAAAAAGCTGGAAAGTTCTCTATGAACTCAAGCAAAGTGAAATGTATTGTAAACAAAGTAATATAAATGTTCTGGTATGACCAGCTATAAATAACTTTGCTATCTTCTAATACTTACTTGAGTAAAGTATTTGAAAGAGGAAATTAATGAATTGGACATGAAACTAAAAAAGCTAAAAAAGAACAAATTAAAAGCCCCTAATTAAATTCCAAATTTAAAATTCTGAAAATAAAAGAGAAGAGTAATAAAATTGAAAGTAAGAACACTATTGAATAAAGTAAACAGAGTTGATTTTATGAAAAAATAACAGCAAAATAGAGAACTTTTAATTAATTTGATTAGAAAAAAGAAAGAAGAAAATCAAATTGTTAATATGTAAAATAAAAAGAGTTAACTTTCCACCAATGAAGAGAAAAATAGAGCAATAATTAGAAACAAAATAGCCCAACTGCATGCCAATAAATCTGATAATCTAAGTGAAATGGAGGGATACTTACAAAAATATAGATTGTCCAGATTAAGAGGAGGAAATAAATTATTTAAATAGTCCCATTTTAGAAAAAGAAATTGAATATGTTAATGAATTCCTTAAAAAAAATCACCAAGGCCAGATGGATTTACAAGTGAATTCTACCAAACATCTACAGAACAATTAATTGCAATACTATGTAAACTATTTGGAAAAATTGGGAAAGAAGGTATCTTACTCCTTTTCTTTTATGACACATATATGATGCTGATACCTAAACCTGGTAGGATCAAAAGAGAGAAAGAAATTAAAAGATTTAGAGTAGGTAATGAGGAAATCAAATTATCAGTTCTTTGCAGATGATATGATAGTATACTTAGAGAATCCTTGAGAATCAACTAAAAACTACTAGAAACAATTTACAACTTTAACAAAGTTGCAGGATACAAAATAAATCATCAGCATTTCTATATGTTACCAACAAAGTTCAGCAGCAAAAGATACAAAGAGAAATTCCATTAAAAATAATGTAGAATGACCAGAGGAGAACTAGAGATCATTATTGATCACAAAATAGAAGATTTTGATTACATCAAACTAAAAAGTTTCTGTACAAGCAATATTAATGCAAACAAGATTAGAAGGGAAGTAACAAATTGGGAAAATATTTTTAAATTAAAGGTTCTGACAAAGGTCTCATTTCCAAAATATATAGAGAACTGACCCTAATTTATAAGAAATCAAGCCATTCTCCAATTGATAAATGGTCAAAGGATATGAACAGACAATTCTCAGATGATGAAATTGAAACTATATCCACTCATATGAAAGAGTGTTCCAAATCACTACTGATTAGAGAAATGCAAATTAAGACAACTCTGAGATACCACTACACACCTGTCAGATTGGCTAAGATGACAGGAACAAATAATGATGAATGTTGGAGGGAATGTGGGAAAACTGGGACACTGATACATTGTGAAAGAATCCAGCCATTCTGGAGAGCAATTTGGAACTATGCCCAAAAAGTTATCAAACTGTGCATACCCTTTGATCCAGCTGTACTACTACTGGGCGTATATCCCAAAGAAATACTAAAGAAGGGAAAGGGACCTGTATGTGCCAAAATGTTTGTGGCAGCTCTTTTTGTTGTAGCTAGAAACTGGAAGATGAATGGATGTCCATCAGTTGGAGAATGGTTGGGTAAATTATGGTATATGAAGGTTATGGAATATTACTGCTCTGTAAGAAATGACCAGCAGGAGGAATACAGAGAGGCTTGGAGAGACTTACATCAACTGATGCTGAGTGAAATGAACAGAACCAGAAGATCGCTGTACACTTCAATGCTGTATGAAGATATATTCTGATGGAAGTGGATATCCTCAACATAAAGAAGATCCAACTCACTTCCAGTTGATCAATGATGGACAGAAACAACTACACGCAGAGAAGGAACACTGGGAAGTGAATGTAAATTGTTAGCACTACTGTCTATCTACCCAGGTTACTTATACCTTCAGAATCTAATACTTAATGTGCAACAAGAAAATGGTATTTACACACACATATATTGTATCTAGGTTTTATTGTAACACATGTAAAATGTATGGGATTGCCTGTCATCGGGGGGGGGGGGGGAATGGAGGGAGGAGGGGATAATTTGGAAAAATGAATACAAGGGATAATATTATAAAAAAACTTAAAAAATTAAAAAAATAATGTAGATAATGTATAATATTTGGGAGTTTACCTGCCAAGACAAAGTCAAGAATTGTATGAACAGAATTACAAAACACTTTCCACACAAATAAAGTCAGATCTAAATAATTGGGAAAATATCTATTAGATAGGCTGAACAAATTTAATAAAAATGACAATTCTACCTAAATTAATCTACTTACTCAGTGCCATACCAATCAAACTCCAAGAAATTATTTTACAGACCTAGAAAAAAATAATAAAGTTCATCTGGAAGAAAGAATTTCAAGGGAATTAATGAAAAAATAAATAAAAATGAAGGTGGCCTAGCTGTATCAGATTTAAATTTATTTTATAAAGCAATGATCATCAAAACCATTTGGTACTGGCTAAGAAATCAATGGAATAGGTTAAGTTCACAAGATACAATAGTCAATAACTATGATAATTTAGTGTTTGATAAACCCAAAAACCCCAGCTTCTGGAATAAGAATTCACTATTTGACAAAAATTGCTGGCAAAATTGGAAAATTGTATGGCAGAAGCTAGGCATTGATTCACACCTAACACCCTATAACAACATAACGTCTAAATGGGTTCATGATTTAGACATAAAGAAAGATACCATAAGCAAATTATAAGAACAGAGGATAGTCTACCTCTCATATCTGTGGAGAAGAAAGGAATTTGTGGCCAAAGAAAAATGAGTACTTTCTGACATGCAAAATGGATAATTTTGATTATATTAAGTTTAAAAGTTTTTCTACAAACAATGCCAATGAAAATAAGATTAGAAGGAAAGCAGAAAACTGGGGGAAAGTTTTTACATTGAAAGGTTCTGATGAAGGCCTCATTTCTAAAATATAGAGAGAATTGACTCAAATCTATAAGAATACAAACCATTGTGCAATTGATAAATAGTCAAAGGATATGAACAGAATTTTCAGATGAAATTAAAACAATTTCTAGTCATATGAAAAAATGCTTTAAATCAATATTGATCAGAGAAATGTAAATTAAGACAACTCTGAGGTACCATTACATTCACTTTCAAGTTTCCTGACGGGAGAAGATAATGATATATGTTGAAGGGATGTGGAAAAATTGGGACACTAATCTATTGTTACTGGAGTTGTGAACTGATCCAATTACTCTGGAGAGCAATATGGAACTATGTTCAAAGGGCTATAAAATCGTGCATTCCTGCATGCACAGAGCCTGTTTTCCAAAAAGATCATAAAAAAGGAAAAAAGAACCCATATGTGCAAAAATGTTTATAGCAACCTTTTTTGTAGTGTCAAGGAACTAGAAAGTGAGGGGATGCCTATGGTTGAATAAGTGATAGTATATGAATGTTATGAAATATTATTGTTTTATAAGAAATGATCAGCAGGATTTCAGCAAACTTTGGAGAGACTTACATAAACTCCATGCCAATAAATCTGATAATCTAGTGCCGAGTGAAGTGAGTAGAATCAAGAGGACACTGTACACAATAACAATACAATTATGGGATAATCAATTTTGATGGATGTGACGCTTTTCAGCAATGAGGTAAATCAGGCCAATTCTAATAGACTTGTGATAGAGACATCCACTTGCATCCAGAAAGAGGACGATGGGGACTACTAAAGGTAGAAATCAACAAAGTAATTTCACATTTTTTGTTGTTTGCATGTTTGCTTTTTGTTTTCTTTCTCATTTTTTTCCTTTCTGATCTGATTTTTTTTTGTGCAGCATGACAATTGTGGAAATACATAAAAAAATTGCACATGTTTAATATATATTGGATTACTTCCTGTTTAGGGGAGAAGGTGAGGGAAGAGGGAGAAAAAATTTGGAACACAAGGTTGAATGTTGAAAACTATCTGCCTGTATTTTGAAAATAAAAACCTATTTATTACTTTAAAAAGAGTTAAGTGAGCAGAACCAGAATATTGTATCCAGTAATAGAAATATTGTACAATAAATAACTGGGAATGACTTGGATAATCTTCGCACTACAATGATTCAATCAACTCAAAAGAATTTATGATGAAATTGCTATCTCCGGAGAAAGAACTGATGAAGTCTGAATGCATATTGAAGCATAATTTCTCTTTACTTTGTTTTCCTTGAGATTCATGTGCATATGTTCTTTCACAACATGGCTAACATGTTTTGTAATATTATTTTGAAATACTGAACATATAATCTATATCAAATTGTTTGCCTTATCCATGAGGGAAGGAGAGGAGAAAAGGGGGGCAGGACTGTTTTTTTAATGGTAAAAAGATGCTAAAATGAAAGTAAACTATATTTATAGTTGTCCCTTCATCTGTTAATTTAATATTCCTGGATGGAGAGTGGTGGAGAAAAAGAGACAGAGAGGGAGAGACCAGAGATAGAGAGACAGAAAAAAAAACAGAGACAGAGAGATAGATAAAGAGGCAGAGACTGAAAGAAATGGGGGAGAGAGGAAGGGAAGAAGGAAGAAAGGAAGAAGGAAAGAGGAGGAAAGAAGAAAAGAAGGAAGGAAGAACTGGAAAGAGAGAAGAAGAAAGGAAAGAAGAGGAAGGAAAGAAAAAAGGGGAAGTAAGGAAAGAAGAGGAAGGGAAGGAGGGAGGGAGGGAGGGAGGAAAGAAAAGAAGGAGGGAGAGGAAGAAAGAAACAGGAAACATCGTACATTCTGATACACTGGTTTTTAAGAAGCCATGCTGACTCTTTGTAATCACTGCTTCCCTTTCCAGATATTGTCCAAATATCTTTTTAATAATATTTTCAAGAATTTCACCAGGAATTGAAAGCAAACTCACTCTCTTATAGTTTGCAGGAATTTCTTGTACTTTTTTTAATCAGAAAATTTGCTCATCATCATACCTCTCCTGTCTTTCACTATATTTCAAATATCATTGACAGTGGTTCAGTAAACACATTTGTCAGCTCTTTCAGAATTTAAATAGGTAATTCTTTTGGGCCAAATGAGTTTTAAATGAATGAATTCTAGGTATCTAGAATTCATGGAAGATAACTAAGTGCTCTCTTACTATCTTGTATCAACTTCATAATAGTCATTTCTCTTTTGTCGACATTTTTCTTTACAGAGAAAACAGAAGAAAAAAATACTCCCCAGGACAATTAAGTATCCTTCACATAATAAACATTTAAATATTTGTGAAATTAAATCAAACTAATGTGAAATCAGGTGATAAGGATTAATACAAACTCATCAACATCACCATTCCTGGAAACACAACTGAGAGGGAATGCATCAAAGACATAGCAGAGATATTGAATTTTTCAGGAAGTGGTTTTGAAGATTTTATAATAGCTCATATTTATACAGCTTTATGGCATCTACAAAACACTTCATTTATATTATCTGTTTTGAACCTTACAACAAATTTGTGAGATAGATACTTCTATTTTTCTATTTTCCAAATGGGGAAACTAAAATTCAAAGAAATTAATTGGTTTTCCCCAGGGTTAACAAAGTGGAATTTGAACTCAGATTTTTCTTGACTTGTTTATAATATGGTTTGAGATCTGATGGTGCTAGGCTCCCTTGCATTTTTTTCATTAACTCCCTTGAAACCATTTATTATTCCAAATGAATTTTAGTTTTTCTAGCTCTATCAAATAATTTTTGGTATACTTCTTGAATAAGTAAATTAATTTAGGTAGAACTGGCAATTTTATTATATTAGCTCTGTCTATCCATGAGTAATTGATATTTTCCCAATATCAGATCTTTTTTAGATCTGACTTTATTTTGTTTGAAAAGTGTTTTGTAATTGTGTTCATATATTTCCTAGTTTGTTTGTTTTTTTTTAACAAATAGCCTTGCAAATATTTCATGTTGTCTACAAGTTGTTTTAAATTTGTTTCTATCTCTTGCTACTTTGTTAGTAAAATACATAAATGTCAATGATTTTTGTGGGTTTACTTTATATCCTCAAACTTTGCAAAAGTTTGCAAATAGATTTTTTTAGGTGATGCTCTAGGATTCCATAAGTATACCATCATATCATTTGCAAAGAGTGATAGTTTTATTCTAATTCAATTTTTTAATTCTCTGAATGCTAAAGCTAACATTTCTAGTACTATATTGAATAATAGTGAAAATAACAGGAATTTTTGTTTCATCCCCTGATTTTATTGGAAGGCTTCTAGCTTATCCCTATTAGATATATGCTTGCTAAAGGTTTTAGATGAATATTGCTTATCATTTTAAGGAACATTCTTTTATTCCTATTCTCTCTAATTAAAAGGTTTAATTGCATCTTTTGAGTTTTTTATTTATTTTAGTTTTGTTATTGATATGGTCAATTATACTGATAATTTTCCTAATATTAAACCAGCCCTGCATTCCTGGTATAAATCCCATCTGGTCATAGTGTATTATCCTGCTGATAAATTAATGTAATCTCTTAGCTCATATATTATTTAAAAACTTTGACTCAATATCCATTAGGGAGATATTATTTATCTGGTCTTTTCCTACTTTAGATATTATATTTGTGTCATAAAAAGAATTTGCCAGAATTCTTTCTTCATCTATTTTTTAAAATAGCTTATATAGTACTAGATTAATTGTTCATTAAATATTTGGTAGAAGTCACTTGTAAATCTATCTGGCCCTAGAGATTTTTGCTTAGGGAGTTCATTGATGACTTGATCAATTTCTTTTTCTAAAATGGGGTTATTTAAATATTTTATTTTCTCTTCTATTAATCTGGGCAATTTATATTTTTGTGAATATTCATTCATTTCACTTTGATGGTCAGATTTATTGACATGCAGTTGGGCAAAATAGCTCCTAATTATTGTTTTTATTTTCATTTCATTGGCGGGGGAATCACCCTTTTCGTTGTTTTTATATTGATGATTTGATTTTATTCTTTCTTTCTTCTAAAAAATACAATCACCAAAGGTTTATTTATTTTATATACATTCTTTCTACCCCATAAAATCAGCTCTTTGTTAGTTTAATAGTTTTTTTAACTTCCAATTTTATTAATCTTTCCTTTGATTTTCAGAATTTCTAATTTGCTATTTAATTGGGAATTTTAATCTGTTTCTCTTTTTGGCTTTTTTTAGTTACATGTCCAGAGTTTCTCAGTAAGAGAAACTCAGTAAGAAACTCGGTAAGAAAAATTCAGGCTAGTCAAGTCTTCCATTCTATCTTGGTTCCATTTCTCTGTGTCTCTGGACTTTCTCTGCCATGCCAAAGCAGCCTCCTCATTCTGCAAGTCCATTCTTTCCCTGTACTTCACTCATTGGAAATATATTCTATATATTCTATAGCTCCTTCCTCTGGTTGACTGGTTCTCCTCACAACCTCCATTTTAAGAAGAGAAGCAGGTACAGTGAAATTTTCATTTCTCCTGGCTCCAGGTCCTGTTTTTTTTTTCTTTCTTTCATTGTGCCAACTAGCTGCTCATTTTGCTTCATCTATAAAATGGGTTAATATTCATAGTTCTTACATCTCAGAATTTGAGATAATCAAGTGAGATAACATACAAAAAATCATTTTAAAATCTTAAAATACTAAGTATTCTACAGATTCCAAATGTGTTTATGAGTGTATATGCTTTGAAGAAGGAGGGAGCAACCCTTTAAGATAATAAAATAACCCTTGGAAAGGAGATTCATTGTAGCAAAGAAGAACTGATAAAGGGTTTTTTAAAACGTTTTTCAATGGATCTGAGACCTTCAGAGATGCTAATACCCTATCCAACAACCATTTCTAAATCCATTTAGTCCTGTATGATTCTTATTTGTTCCATCCAATAAATGTTCCATAAAGAATATATCTGACATATAGGATACTTCTATTTACATCTTACTAGAAGTAGCTTACTAGAGGCAATGTGACTTAAAGCATGGAGTATATGATGTATCTGTGAAATTATGAGCAATTAACTTGACTGTTCCTAGACTGTTTTCTAATTTGTTATTGTTCAGTCATGTTAATAATTCTTGACTCTCTGTGATTCCTTTTGTGATTTTTTTGACAAACATACTGGAATGGCTCATTTTAAAGATGAGGAATTGAGACAAACAGAGCTAAGTGACTTGCCCAGTGTCACCCACCTGGAAAGGTTTGACTAAGTTTGAATTCATGTCTTTCTGACTTCAAGTTCTGTGCTGTATACATTGTATACCTAGTTGCCCAGTCTGACTTATCTGTAAAATGGGGTTTATTTATATTCCTTACACCCAAGATAAGCTCACATCGGTATTATTGCTATGCCCTTCTGGTTATTTTACATCCAGTCTCTCTCCTCTTCAGTCTATCCTCTACTTAGTTATATAAAGAGTTCCTCCTCAGGAACTTCCTCTCAGTTAATCAATTTATTTCCAGTAAATTTCTTTATTACAGTAAAATTCCATTTTCCCTACAGGATCAAATATAAAATCCTCTGGTTAGCTTTTAAAGCCTTTCATAGACTATTTGTCTCCTATCTTTATAGTCTTATTACATCTTAATCCACTTGTCAGCTTATCTTTTTACAAAATTATCTCATTTGATCTTTACAATAATTTGAAACAATAGGTTGCTGTCAGATTGGCTAAGATAACAGGAAAAGATAATGATGAATGTTGGAGGGGTTGTAGGAAAACTGGGACACTGATGCATTGTTGGCAGAGTTATAAATGGATCCAACCATTCTGGAGAACAATTTGGAGCTATCATCAAAAAGTTATCAAACTGTGTATACCCTTTAATCCAGCAGTGTTACTACTGGGCTTATATTCCAAAGAGATATTAAAGAAAGGAAAAGGACCTTATTAATTGTGTCTATGATTTGCTGTTTCAGCCATTCATTCTTTAGGATGAGATTATTTAGTTTCCAATAACTTTTTAGTCTATTTTCCCCTGGCTTTTTATTGAATGTAATTTTTATTGCATCATGATCTGAAAATGATGCATTTACTATTTTTGCCTTTCTCCATTTGAAGTTGAGGTCTTTATGTCCTAATAAATGATCAATTTTTGTATAGGTTCCATGAACTGCTGAGAAGAAAGTATACTCCTCTGTCTCCATTTAGTTTTCTCTGAAGATCGATCATACCTAACTTTTTTAGTGTTCTATTTACCTCTTTAACTTTTTTATTTATTTTGTGATTTAATTTATCTAATTCTGAGAGTGCAAGGTTGAGATCTCCCACTATTATAATTTTGCTGTCTATTTCTTCTTGCAGCTCTCTTAAATTCTCCTTTAGAAATTTAGATACTATACCACTTGGTGTATATATGTTTAGTATCGAAATTGCTTCATTATCTATGCCCCTTAACAAGATATAATGCTCTTACTTATATCTTTTAATGAAATCAACTTTTGCTTTTGCTTGATCTGAGATTAGGATGGCTACTCCTGCTTTTTTGACTTCACCTGAAGTATAATAGATTTTGCCACAGCCTTTTACCTTTACTCTGTGTGTCATCCTGCTTCAAGTATATTTCCGGTGAACAACATATTGTAGGATTCTGGCTTTTAATCCAGTCTGCTATTGTCCTCTGCTTCATGGGGGGAGTTTATTCCATTCGCATTTATGTTTAAATTTACTAATTATGTATTTCCTTCCATCTTGTTAACCCCAGATTATGCTTTTCTCTTTCCTTTTCCCCTTCCCAGTATTAAACTTGAAAACCACTTGCCTCATGCAGCCCTCCCTCTTTAGGATCCCTTTCTCCCCCTTAGAGTCCCTCCCCTTTTCGTATTCCCTTCTATTTATCCTAGCCCTTCCCTTTTCGCTTTTCCCTTCCACTTTTCAATAAGGTGGAAGAAGTTTCTATGTAAACTAGATATGGTAAGATTTTCTCTTTAAGCCAGTTCTTCTGAGAGTAAGATTCACACTATATTCATCCCCCTCCCTTCTTTCCCTCAGATATAATAGGTTTCCTTTGCCTCTTCATGAGATGTAGTTTCCCTTTTTTTACCTCCAATTTTTCCTTTTTCTGGTACAATTTCCTTTCTACCTCTAGATCCTTTTTTATAACACTAAATCAAATTATACACATACTTTTTATTTATACCCATAATAGAAATACAGTTCTCAAGAGTTCTTTTTACCATTTTATGCTTCTCTTGAGTCCTATAGTTGGACTTTTTGTCCAAATAAACTTTTTTTTTTAGCTCTGGTTTGTTCATCAGAAATATATGGAATTCACCTAATTTCATTGAATGTCCATTTTCTTCCCTGGAAGAAAATGCTCAGGTTAGCAGGGTAATTTATTCTTGGCTATATACTAGGAGAGCTTTGTGTGATGGGGATCAGGTTATTTCACCTTTTGGATTTTCATCTAGAGACAATCTGCCTTTAGTCTCCTCAAGGTTTGAAATCTGTTCTTCTCTTTCATCATAAAAGCTATCAATTGTTAGAGTCTTCTTTACTTTTTTACTCATTTTTTTAAGTTAAATTATGGTCTTGCCTTTCAGAATATCAGATTCCAGGCCCTTTGATCCTTTAATGTGGAAGCTGCTAGATCCTGAGTGATCCTTATTGTGGCTCCTCAGTATTTGAATTTTTTTTTCCTGGCTGCTTGTAGTATTTTTTCCTTGGTCTGATAGTTCTGGAATTTAGCCACAACATTTCTTGGAGTTTTAATTTTAGGTTCTCTTTCTGTAGGTGAACGACGAATTCTTTCAATGTCTATTTTACCTTCTGTTTCTATGACATCTGGAGGACACTTCTCTTTGATGATTTCTTGAAAAATAGTGTCTAGGCTCTTTTTTTCATCATGTATTTCAGGGAGTCCAATAATCCTTAGATTATTTCTCCTTGATCTATTTTCTAGGTCGGTTGTTTTCCACATTAGGTATTTTACATTTTTTTCTATTTTTTTCTTTTTCTTTGGTTTTGCTTGACTGACTCTTGTTGCCTTATTGAGTCATTCATTTCCATTTGTTAAATTCTGAATTTTAGTGTGTTATTTTCTTCATTTACTTTTTTACTTCTTTTTGTATTTGTTCAATTGAATTTTTGAATGAGTTGTTTTATTCTATGGAATTTTTTTTTCCATTTCACAAATTGTTTTTTAGGGAGTTATTTTCTTTTTCCACTTCACAAATTTTGTTTTTTTAAAAGTTATTTTCTTTTTCTGTTTCATAAATTCTGTTTTTCTGGGAGTTGTTTTCTTTTTTCAGTTTATCAAATCTATCTTTTAATGAGTTATATGCTTTTTCCATATTACTATGTCTATTTTGTGTTGTCTTTTCCAGACTCTCTTGTAAGGCTTTCATTTCCTTTCCCCATTTTTCCTTTAGTTCTCTTTTAAGATCCTTTTAAAGTTCTTCTAGGAGAGCTTTGTGTGATGGGGATCAGGTTATTTCACCTTTTGGATTTTCATCTTGAGACAATCTGCCTTTAGTCTCCTCAAGGTTTGAAATCTGTTCTTCTCTTTCATCATAAAAGCTATCAATTGTTAGAGTCTTCTTTACTTTTTTGCTCATTTTTTAAAGTTAAATTATGGTCTGCCTTTAGGATGGGAAAGATTTTCCAAGCGCCCAGCTGTGCTGGGTCAGTGCTGATTCATTCTGGGTCCTGGCTCTGCCACATGGAGTCTGTTAATAATGCCCCGGGGCTCTGTGCTGTCTGCCCTGGTATTTGTGGTCATAGTCTTCTCAGGCACCCTGAAACTGCATTGCTCCTGGATTCTGAGCTTTCTGAACTTGTGGTCAGCTTCCCAGGCCTAGCTGTCTCTCTCCTGCTTCCAATTGAAGCAGACCTTCTGTGATCCACTTCCTCCCTCAAACTCTCTGCCCTGTGGAAGTCACACCACCACACTGAGACTGTTCTGTCCTGGGGCCCTGCCATGTCTGCGTTGGCATTTGTGATCAGCTGTTAGTGCTTCACTGCCTCTCTCCAATTTCCAATTGAAACAGACCTTTTCTAGCAATCTTTGAAATTATCTTCTATTGATAATTTATTGCACTCCTAAAATTTGTGGGTTCTGCCTGTCCAGAGCTAATTCAGAGGCTGGATTTCATAATTATCTTGAGGGTTGTCAAGAAGATCAGAGAGAAATGTATTTCATCTCCGCCATCTTGGCTCCACCCCAGGTAGTGTTCCTTGAACTTCTTATGTTTCACTTGGCATAATGGAGTCAGATTCTCCTTGAAAGAGATAAACAATTTTAACTGTATATACTTACTTTCATTCTCAGTAGTATATTAATAAATAAGTGAATAATTCCCAATAATGAGAAAACTATGTATAATAAAACATTTTTCAAATACAATTTGCTCCTCTCCTAAATGATCCAAGGGCCTAAGAAGTACTACAGTAGTGGTTTTAAACCCATTCACTTTAGGAAATTCATGATTTAGTACTTTCAATGGGCAAAGTTCAATACTCAATGTTTGACTCACACATCCAGCAAGACCTGAAATTCCAGTCCTATGATCTGTTGTATCCTTTTTACTGATAGAGATTTGAAGTTGAGAAGAGACATTTGATCCTTCAGCCAAGGCTGGACATGCTATAGCAGGCAGGGATTTCTAGATGCTTTTTTCCTTAGCTAACCTAGATTTAAGAAAAAGAATCTGAGTATAACTGCCTGATGTCACCATGAATGCTGCTCTGTCTCTTCTTTATTCTTTCTCCTACAGTTGGATCATAACATTTCCTTTTTTTTTGCTCCCCAAACATCAGTTAAACTTGGCCAGTCACTTGTCTTCTCCCATCCACATGATTAGGAAGAGAATTTATTGCTACATAAAATTAGCTATTATTTTGAGACCTCACATTAGGCCTCCTGTAATTCTTCATCAAAAATCCGGGAGGTTCTATCTTTTAAGTCTTCAAGTGCATTCCAAGGTATGGACTGTGTTTGCTATATGAAGACTGGAATAAAGACTCATTAGCAGTAATATGGTCACTGAATGATTTGACCATGAAACAGTTCTTAAAACATAGAAAAATAAAATAAAATATTCCTTAGTCCTACATGGTACATTGTTATTTCTTTAATTAATATGAAAAAGTAATAAGAAAGGATACAGAGGATATAAAAAAATGACATGATTTTAGATTAATCATTAACATTAATTATTCAAGAGAAAAAAATGATTAAGTTGTTTCACCTTAACATATATAGCCATCTTATCCTGGAGATTCCTTCTTCCTACAATACCCTCCTTTTCTAATTTATACAATTCTGATGAAATTAAGGAATGTGGTGCTTTACAGCAGGAGCCATTAGGGTATTTCCCAACCCCTGACGTATCCCCCTCAATTAACCCTTCATGGGTAGAAAGAGAAGGAAGAGAGGGAGAGGTAGTGACACAATCAGCACCACCTATGAAGCAGCCTGTGACAAGATTACAAAAGGCACTAGTGAAAGCTAAAAATGAAGGACAAGATATAGCTGATTTTAAAATAAATGCATATCCTATTATTGAAGAGTTTGACTCTTCAGGTTAAGGCAAGAGAAGATACATTCTTTTTGACCTGGAAATAATAAAAGATTTGAAAAAGGGTTGCATTCTGTATGGGGCTACATCTTCTTTTGCTACGATAGTATTAGAGATTTTGGCTTAGTGATTGGAAATATATAGCAAGGACATGTTTAGAACCTGGACAAAACTTGTACTTTTGGAGTATAGTGAACCATGTAGGATACAAAGGCAACAAAATAGGCAAACTGGAGTCAATATACAAATCACTTTGACCAATTAGCAGGTAAAGGTCAGTATGCAGATGTTTTAGCACAGATTTGTAATGACATATATAATGTTGTAACCCTGGATATCTTAGAATCAGCCATAGTTAGGATAAGCAAAAGTCTTTATTCTTAGTCCTTTGGGGTTGCCATCAGGGGATTAGATATAGGAATCTCCATACCTTCTTTCTCTCTCTCCACTGCCAAAGAATGATCCTCTCTTGTCTTACTCCATCCTCTGAGCTCTCTCACACTTCTCTGTCCACACCCACAGATCCAGGCAGCATAGAATAGTTGGTCAGAGTCATTCTCCAAGCATATGTTAATAGAGTATTGTCCAACTGGTAATTGGCCTCAAGGTTTTACATGGAGGAGTGATGAAGGCAGGAAAGCCACCAGGAGGATCTCTGTTTCTATCTGTTTTCTGTGTCTCCTCTGAGTCTGAGTCTGAGATCGAGCTCAAGCTCTCCTCTCCAATCTTCTCAGCCCTTAAATACTTCAATCTGATTACATCATTATATCACACTAAGTATATGCCAAATGGAGTGATTAAATCATTACATCATAATAGAGTGATTATAGCATTATATCACACTGAGTATATGTGAACTAGAGAACCATTATCTCATCAGTCTCACTGAATAAATACCCTGCTGTAAGTATCCTTGCTTCAAGAAGAACACAAGTGGTCATGACTTCTTAGGGAGGCAGGTGAGAAATTCCATAGAGAAAATGAGGAGCCAAACCTCATATTTTTAGCAGGTTTCCTATGGTCTAAAGCAATGGTCCTCAGACTTTTTAAATAGGGGCCAGTTCACTGTCCCTCAGACTGTTGGAGGGCCGGACTATAGTAAAAACAAAAGCTCACACTCTGTCTCTGCCCCTCAGCCCATTTGCCATAACCCAGAGGGCTGCATAAACATCTTCAGCAGGCTGCATCTGGCCCACAGGCCGTAGTTTGAGAACCCCTGGTCTAAAGGATCTTATATGTCATTCAGAGTTCCCCCGCTATCTGTGGCCCTTTACACAACTGAAGAATTGCATAACAACAATAATGTATATAAACATATATTCATAAGTGCTGAGTATAACTTTACTGCACACTTTCAAGTTGGGACTGGCTAAATATCTATTTTGAATTAGGATTCTATTGAACATGAAAAGCAAAACATTTACATAGTTACAAGACTGAATGACTTATAACAACTTAACTGGTACACATGAAACTTCTCTTATTCTCTGAATAGAGTATGTAGTTTTATATTATAACATAAGCTAGTAAATGTATTTGCCATAAATTGTATTCCTGATGACTTTCCCAAGCATTTCAAGATAAGTACTTCATAAATAATTACTCAGCATTTTTATATAATAGACTGTCAGTAAAAATAATGCAGAGATCTAATCTTCAATACATGTACATGATTAAAGATGCAAAAGATTTCTTGACAATTCAAGTATCTTATGCCTATTTAATATAAATCAATGTACTCTGGAGATACAAGGTCAAAAAGAAAGTTTTCCCTGCCTTCAAGATATTTACATTCAACAGGGGAAAATAACATATAAGTAATATACAAGATAGATAGATACAAGTAGTATGGAGAAAGACATGTCTTAATGTCATGAAACACATAGAAACAAACAAAAAACAGCATACAAGTAGCTCAGTCTGGCTTGAAGAAGATGTGAAATAAGCCTCAAATGATGGAGTAGAGTCAGATTTTAAGTGACTTTAAATGTGAAATGGAAGAGTTTGCATTTTAAATGAGAGTGATTTTTATCTTTCAGACTAGAATTTTTTCTAGCTCTAAATCTGAAGTTGCATGATTTAACAATTTTATAAAATAGCAGTTTCTTTATAAATATAGGAAAAGAGTCATTATTAATGGGCTAATTACAAAATTTTTTTCATAGAGGAAAATTATGTAGGCTCTGAGAGACGCTGGCTTTCTAGGGTTTTAATCTTCACCTCCGGTGTTTACACCCTCTCCACTGCTCCTGGCTTGCCGCCAAGTCGGAGCATCCACACTGGGGCAAAAGCCCTTTCACAGAAACGGCAGAGATCACACCCCTCCCCCTCCAGTCTGAGCTGTGTGAGCTGCCTGTCTCCCTCTGGCTTGCCTGCCCTCAGTCTGCGCCCAGTCTGATTAACCCTCCCCCGAGCAAACACAGACCTTTTCTGGCGACTTTCAAGGATGTCTTCTCTTGGTGATTATTTGTGGATTTCTTTCTGGGTCAAGCATTAAGTCAGAGGCTTGTCATGAAGTAAGTTCTGAGAGAAAACGAGGAGCTCAAGCAGCTGTCTGCCTCCACGCCGCCATCTTGGCCGGAAGTGAAATGAAGCTTTTAAGAGAAAAAATTGCTGCAAAAATTTCCCCCTATATTTTCTTTACTTCCAATTTTAGTTGCATTGGTTTTGTTTGTGCATTTTTAATGCTATATAATCAAAATTGTCCATTTCATTTTCTATTATCTTCATTATTATTTGATCATAAACTCTTCCCAATTCCTTTAATTTGCTTATGTCAAACTTTATATCTAAGACAAATAGTCATATTTTACTATAGGGTAAGAGATGTTGATCTATGTCTAGATTCTGGTAGATAGCTATAAATTTTTCCAGATTTTTGTCAAATAGTGAATTCTTACCCCAGAGACTTATATCTTTGGGTTTATGGATCACTAAGACACAGTCTTCATTTACTTCTAGACATAGCTATTTAATCTATTCTGCTGATTTGCTTATTTTTTGATAATTACTGCACTTTAGTTTAATATTGAGATAAGATATTGTTAGGCTTCCCTCTTCCAACTTTTTTCATTGTGTTCTTTAATATTCTTGATTTTTTGTTTCTCCCAATGCATTTTGTTATATTTTTGACTAACTAATAATCCTTTGGTAATTTGATTGCTATGGCACTGAATATGTAAGTTAATTTAGATAGTAAAGTTATCCTTTCTACACCATGACTATTACGGTTTCGATATAACATGGATCAACATAAGAAATTAAATAGAATTTTAGGGGAGATTTGTGGAAGCCTGAGATGACAAGAGAAGGCCAACAGACTATACAGGAGAAAGTTTATAAACTCAGAAATACAAAAAAAAGCTATATAGTATTATATAATGTCAACATATTTTATCTTTTAATGCAATAAATATATTCAAATTTTACAATAAGGTGCTATAAATACCCCATAAAAGAAAAAGAAAAACTTCAGACTTCTTTAATGGTATTAAAGGAGGGCTAAAATTTTTTACATGGATTTTCCAATTCAAAGGTCTTCACACCCTTAACCCCTAAGATGTGGAAGAAATAACTATTATCATTTTTATTATGTTAGTTAGGCTACTTATAAGTAATTAATATAACTGATGATTTAGAGTTTCTTTTATTCAAGTTTATAGTTGTATTCATACAGTCCTTGTGAATGCTGGTAAATAGTCTTCTAAGAATTTTATACTTTCTGTGATGACCTAGGTATAGAATCTGATTCAAATATTTACAGCTCTTTACAACCCTGGGCAAGCCATTGAAGTACCCTCAGGCTAAACTTTGTTAAAGTCAAAAAATAAGCATGAAAAGCATCATGGATAGTAGGTAGTCAGCCTCAGAGTCATTAAGACTTTTAAGCAAGGTCTGTCTTTGGCCCATTCTGGCTATATAATTTCTCAGTGCCCCAAACAACCTTCTAAAATGTTAATAAAAGACATAAGGACTACATCTGCATTGACAGAAGGCCACCCCACCCCCCTCAGGAGTTCCCTAAATCAAAAAAATCATGCCTGTTTCAAAAAATGGAACAATAATACTTGTATCATTTCATCACAGAAATGTAGTGAGCATCCAGTACAAAATACTCTATAAATATTAACTTTTCCATATTTATTTTTCTAATTTCTCTAATGCCTTTTATAATATTCCACTCAGTTTCTAGGACAGTATAAAAGAGGATTTTTCAATATTCAAAAGAATTTCTATAGGTAAATTTGTTCTGAGAAAGCTAAGCTCTGAACAGTAAAGATTAATGAAAGCCAGAATCTATAGCGTTTTTAAAGGTTGAAGTATCCTTAGAATTTAAATCAACACATTCCATTTCAATGTAAATGGTCTTTTGACCACAATGGAAATGTCTATTCTAGATGATACAAAGTGCCACAATGGCCCTGGAAGGATTATGCTCTTCCATCATCTTTGCTTCCAAAACAAACAAATCCTGTTCTGTAGTGGAAATTGTCAGCTATCTTTAGATAGCCAAGACCCTCTGGGAGTTTATAATCTAAAACAAAAAGAGGATGACTATAAACCAATAAAAGAAGGGCAGACATCTGTACAGATGTTGACCAGATGCCTAACATAGATTAAATATTTACATTATTCTCTAGCATAGTTGTTGGGGCCTTTTGTTTCCCTTAGAGCAGAAAAGGTAAAGAACAGCTATTTATAGGTTGTCTCATTGCTGCTGAATAATTTCAAGTCTGTCCTCAAGGATCCTGTCTTTTCAACTCAATTTTCCACATAGCCCCACAGTTCTTGTATGATACTTAAGATACAGGTAGGAAAACATTTGATCTGGTTTCAGTCCTAACATAACTAAAATATGAAGTTGGAAACATAGAAATAAGAAATAAACTAAGACCCTCACTTAGACACTTTTCTCTTGTAAATGAGAACTCAAAGGCAGAAAAGAATTGACATTTTCATGACTGCCATGAATGATGGGGGTACTGACTTAATGATCTCAGAATTCAAAAGAATATCAGTTACAGTCCCAGAGATTTTATCTCAAATAGCAAATTCTACTAATAACAGTTTAGGGCTAGATACCTTATTTTTAAAAGTTTACCAGGACTTACACACATGAGATTTGTTTAACATGTTTTATATGCTTAAATTTGTCCTGGTGGAAAACTATTAAACAAGCTTATAAATTCTTAGTAAACACATTGTTAGTTTAGAAATGATACATCCTAAATAGGCTCATTTCTCAGGACTTATGTACGGCCTTGCTTACTCTGATGGTTAAGTAAACTGGCAAGCTTACAACTTAAAGGGGGATTGACAGACCCCAGGGAAGGGGCTGAGTTTGTGGTTGCCCAGCTCAACTATTCTTAGTTTTTTCATGGGCTGTGCTGTTTGATACCTCCTACCCACTCTGTGAAAAGGGAAAAAGTGTTGCACACCTCATACTTGGAAGTGAACTGATAAGGCTTTCACCTCATCCACATTGCTCCACATATGTAATTATTGTGCCACAGTTCTCTTTTATTGTCCTGACTCAGTTTCCCTAAATTGCCCTGCCTCAGTTCCTAATTGTTCTGTTCAATCCTGCAACACCACTCCTCCCTCTTAATCATTATGATCCAGATAAGGAGAAAGACCTTCTATCTTAGGTATCATCAGAATGTTGGGTGCTTCTCCCCATTCTGTAATCCCAATTATCAGATGTCCCCCATGCCTCCCCTCACCCTGTCAGAACCGAATTTATAGTCCTTGTTCCCATTCTCAGCACTCTGACTCCACCCCTGCCTTGGTCTACCCTTGTAACTGAGCCTTGTGTATATATGTCATTGAGAACTCATATTATGGATTCTTGGAGATGATAGTCTCATTCAGCTCTGGGACCAAATGGATCCCAGTAAATCTCTCCCTTTCAAATAAAATATTAAAAACTCTCTAATCTCTATCTTGCCTCAGTTTCTCCAGCATTACATAATTACCAATTTTAGGTTTAACATGATGACATTTACTCCAAATATCTTAATTAGCAATTTTAATATTTTCTTAAGTAATAGCCAAATAGTAAAATTGACTTAACTTTAGTTAATGAAATTCCTTAAATTCTGATTAAATGTTTTAGACAAATTTAATTGACATTTGGTTATTTTCCATTTCACCCAGATCATTTCTCTTTTGTGAGCCAGGAAAAGGTTTAAGGTGCCAGTTTTTATTGCCAAGGTCTCAAAAGTCTGACTCTAGATAATTCAAAAGCAGGCTGTTTGTTGCCAGAGTCTTTAAATAAGTAGCAAACTGCTTTTCCTAAAATTCCCAAATTCTTAAATCTTTTTTCCTAAAAAATTTTAAATTCTTAAATCTTCTCTTGACCCTATCAGCACAAATAGATTACAATTTACATATCCCTTTAGTGGGCTTTAATTAGATCTCTTTCGAAATTACTTTTACTATCATATCTCAAATAACAAATTTCACTAAACTGAATATTTTCAGGGAAGAGGGAAGAAAGGCTCTCTTTTCTCTATGCACTGGAGAGGCTTTAATTTAATTGAATTTGCTTCCAAATTACCTTACACATACATAGAAATCATTTATCTCAACATTGGCATTATATGTTGGTCACATCTAAAAACTCATGAAATTAATTAACATTTAGCATGTCCTATGTCAAGCACTTTTGCAATCATGTGATCTTTACAACAGTAATTATTATGTTTTTTTTTATAAATCAAAAAACTGGGCAGAGATAAAATAAATTGCCATAAATTACATAACTAATATATATATCCACAACTGAAACAGAGAATGGTGAGCTTACCAAATGTAGAGGCTGACTGGTTTTCTCATCTCACACTGCTATCCTGGATGCTGCCAGAAATACCCAGATTCTTCCCATGCAGTTCCTGGGTAGAACCTATTGAAGGATGGGGTGACTTGTGCCAGGATCTCCCTTTGATGGAAGTTTCAGGTGCCAGGGGTCAGGGAATGCTGACCATGGAGCTTGACCCCTACTCCATCTCCATTTCCCCTCCCCCCCAACTGGCTTGGGGAAGTATTTGGTTTAGCTTGTATGAGGTTCCTACAACTGTTGCTGCTTCTCCTAGTTCTACAGGTAAGACAGAATTTGAGTTTCCCTACAGTTCTTTAGCATTCTCTTTTCTTAATACAATCTGAGCTGAGAAGTTTTGGGCTTTATCAGTGTTATTAGCAATCCCCACAACTGAGATGCACTCAGGACTCAGGGGGAGTGGAGTGGAGAAGGTCCCTTAATACCTTCTGGGATTCTTCCCCAGAAGAGGACTCAGGACAAGATAGGAGTCAAGGAAGGTTTAGCAAAAAGTTGTTATTAACTAGTATGTTTTTTTTTTCTTTCAAAATGGGGTAAATTCCTGGAATTATCCCCAATGTTTCAGGAATTTTTCTTCCAGTCTTAAAATTACTAATGGCCAAATTTCTTAATCATTACTTCAAAACTTTGAGAATCTACTAAGATGCTATTATAATTTTAATTAGCTAACTTTATTTCTATAGCCAGGATCTATAGCTAGGATCCAGAGAAAAAAGTTAGACTTTTTCCCTTTTAAAGATGGGAGTCAAGGATGTTAAGACATCTTCTCAGCATCCTAACTACAACATAGTAGTTTTTTTTTCTTGCTGGATGTATTTTAAATCTTTCCAGGTAACAAAATCTAGCTCAGAAATGCAAACACAGTCAAAAAGTACATGAGAAAGAACTGTCCCATTTTTGCCAAAAGCCATAAAATTTCTTTATCAAAAGTCATCCTGTAGCACTTCTTCTCCTCTAGCCTCCCAGAGAAGGTGAAAAGGTGGCAAAGTTTTCCTAGGAACTTTTTCAAAAATTGCAATTTCCAAGTCTGGGTGTCCCCAGTAAAGGAGAACTTTCTGAGCATGGAACTCATAATGACCCAGAAAAGCCTTCTCCTAGTTGCTTGGGGTGTCCCAGCTATAGGATAGAGGGAGAAAAAATGGGGGGCTTACCTTGACAAGGAGGGAATCAAACTGGGGAGGCCAGACTTTCTCCATACCAGGCCACCAAATGTTGATGTTCAGAAGGGACCCCAAAAGGTTAGGGTCGCAGACCAATATCACAAGATGTCTTAAAAGAATTTGCAGACTTGAACCCATATCCAAATCAAGAGGCAAAGTTTGTTGTAATTGTAATGCCAATTGAAGTGGGCTAAATTCAGAAAGGAGACAAATTTATCCATTTCTTCATGTCATTGATTTGCTAATTTTATAGCTTAGAGGTAAAACTGAGGAGTGGTCTCAGGAATTTGGTTATCACTAATCAACAGATTTGGGACTATCTTCTAAGGTCTGAAGACTTTATTTGGCTTTCATAAATGAAAAAAATTTATAAATCACCAGAACCCACAAAAGACAGTTTGTAAAGGCAATAAGATGATCGGTAGGTGAAAAGGTTTTGTTTACTCTTCATCTCATTACACATAGTTTGGCTAACTTCAAAATCAAAATATACATAATTAAACTTACCTGAATGCAAACATTAAATAGGTCTGTTGCTTCAGTTAAATTTTTTCTAGGAAAAAACAACAAAAAAATTATCCACTTAAATAATTTTGTTTTTGTTTTGTCTATAATCTTCCCTTTTCCATGTGCTCTAGACAGTTCTTTCCATTAGGATGAAAACAGCAACATGAATTTTGGGTCCTGCTTCTCAAAGGTTAGAATGATTCTTATTCCTAAAGGAACTACCAGACATACACAAAGGGCCATAAAACTATGTGCCTGAAAGCATTTCTAGTGAATGCTGACATCATCTTCCCCCTATAATAAAATTATCTTGTTCCTGCTGTGAAACATGTGTCAGCATCAGAATTTGAACTGGATTATAAATTCCTGAATATGAATAAGAAAATAATTCAACTGCACAAACATTATATATATTTAAATACTTAAAATGGTGATAGTCCAACTTCCTGATGTGCCATTTCCATGGAAACATTCCTATGCTTCATTGTTCCTACTACCAAAAAGAAGCCCAGCTCTTGCTGTAATATTTCATTGTCTCCTTTAGCTTTAATTTCTTTGCTCCCCAGTAAGAGCAAAATAGCAAAATACATTCTTTTTTCAAATGTTTAAGAAATTACTTAGTACTGTCAATTTTATATATGGATATATCTGTACAGTAAATGTAATGTATTGTGTCATATCTTTGCAAATATATGTTGTAAGTGGAGAGGGTAAGGAGGTAAAGATGGACAATAGGAGGTGGACAAGAGGGACTAGAAAAGAGAGGAAAGAAGAAGGAATAAAATAAATGGACAGGCTAGGTAAGAGAAAAGAGAGAATTAAGAGACAAGGAAACAAGAGAGAAATTGAAGGGAAATGAAAAGATAAGACTAAGCGGGAAAGCAAGGGAAAGGAGAAAGTAAAAAGGAAATATGGAAGATCGAAGAGAGAAAGATAGAAGAAAAAAGAATAAAAAAGGGAGAGGAGAGAAAAGAAGAAATAAAGGTATCAATATACATAAAAATCTGTGCTATTTTCACTACATTATTACTATGTTTAAAAATCAACCAAGTCTAGAGTAAATTAAGTAATTATTCCCTAGGAAATAATATTCTATTATTTTAGCTTATGTATGTCATTGCTATCAATTTGCACTTTACCAGTGGTGGAATTTCCAACAGCTATGTGTAAAAATGACTAGTAAAAAGTGGTAAGATGAATCCCCTAAATATATTAAATTCTTCCAAACTTGTACTTATTTTATTTTTAATGGATGAGTAATATTTTTGTGTTTCAATGAATCTGTTGTTTCTTGGCTTATCTTTCCAAGAACCAGACTTTCATGCCACTGCCTAGTTAATTCCATATTGCCTTCCTCCATTTCCAGCTCTACTTTGTGTGTTGTAGAATATAATTTCCTAGAGAACAGGGTCAAATGCTTGCATTTGTATATCCAATACTTTGCACAATTCAAGGCATCATAAATTAAGTCCATAATAAATGCTGCTCTCTCCCTGTCTCTCTCCCTTTTCTGTCCCTTTATATTTTCTCTTTTCTCTTTTTTTCTCTATGTATCGTTTCTCTGTCTCTCTGTCTTGTCTGTTGCCCTCACAAATACACACACACACACACACACACACACACACACACACACACACACACACACATTCCTTAGTCTGTGCAGAATGTGCTATTCTTCTCTATGACTTTATAAAAATCCCCCACAGGGATCTTTCTGAAACAATAGGCTTTTTCTCTCTCTCCTTTAATATTTTATGGGTACTATGGCTATCTATCATGTTATATAACTCATTCTCACTGAATAATCTTCCATATTCATATATACATATATATATAGATAGATAGATATAGATATATATATATATTTTTTTTTTAAATCCAAGATATTGTGACAAGAAACAGAAGGTCATTGAACCTGCTGCACAATTTCCCAAAAATAATTTAAGTTGCATTCCTCTTATTCAACTGTGAATCCAAATCATCATCTATCTTTACCACATGTCCAAGATATGTGCTGACAGACTAACCTGAGGGTCACCCATGCAAATGCACATCACAGTTTCAGCAATATATATTTTTCATGGTCTTGCTTAATTTTTTTATGAATTTTTTTTTTATGAATTGCTCATATATTCTATTTGGAGTGAGCATTGTGAAATCCATGGAAGAGACTATATCATGTTCCAGGGCTTGAATATTTTTACTTTAAAAAAATCAATTGATCTTCTGTACTGGTACCCTCATAATTTAGCCTAAAAATAGCTTACTTTTATACAAATCTTTATTGTTTCAAAATTTAATATTGACTACTTACAATAACCTGAATTTCCAGTTTCTTAATGCCTTGTGCCTTAGGCCTTAATGCCTTCCCTCTTAGATTAGCTCCAATTTATCTGTATAAATCTTGTTTCTATAGTTTCTTAAACTTTTTCTCCCTCATTAGGCAATGAGCTTCTTGAGAGAAAGAACTTTGTTTTGCCCTTCTTTCTTAGCACAATACCTGGCACAATAGAGGCACTTAAAAAAAATCCTTGTTGATTTGATTGGCAAAGTCATTTTTGTCCTTTTTAAACCATTATCAGATAGACATCTGAATTGGTAGTTATGTCTTCTTACTTTTTTGGGAGAAGTAATGTCAGAGGTAACATTTTTTATATTATTTTGGTATCATTTTTTCCCCTGAGAACTATTAAACAACAGTTATTTGGTGCCTTCAAAATTATGTCATCTCTCTCTGAATTCTTCTTTCTACTTCTGTAAATGCCTTATCTGAAATACAAGGAATCAAACAATCCATTGACACTGATGATTAAAGTAGATATCTCCCTTTAGAAATATTGAGTCAGATGTTCCATTTTTCATCCTTGTATTATCTTGCTAACAGTTTTATCAATTAATATTCTTGGAATGATATGATTTGGTTGGGTTTCATGCCAAGATTTCTGCAGTTATTTTCTTCACTATTTTTCATAGTTTGTGGAACAAAGATATTCCCAATAATGTTTTTATAAATTAGTTTGTATTGTACTTAATTATAACCACTGACTTCTACTTTCCTCTGTTATTACAGAGATCAAGAGGTTGCAGTCTAAAGTCATTTGTGGGCTCTTTTGACTTTCTTTTTGTGCTAACTCTTACATTACCTAAATTTCAGTTAAAAGTAAGGATTATTTGAGAGTAGTATTTTGGTCTTTTTTCATTTCTCATTTTTCAAAATTAACAACTCATTTGAATAAATCAAGTTAAAGCCTTTGCTATTAGACAGACTTTGATCTTTCTTTTAACTAATCAATGTCATAACTCTCCTAAGAGAGCTGACTCAAATATTGCTTCCAGAAAAGCGCAACTCTTTCTAATAAGAGAGAGTTGATTTCAGATCTTTGTGGCTGATTTGCCCTAAACCCTCTCTTTGAAGAGAAGATCCATGTTATATAGATTTAAGTTTTCCTCAAGTCTAAGGATTCTTGAATTTGAACCATATTTTCCAACATATTTTTAAACCTTCCTTTCTGAGATTACAAAATATATATTGACTTTTCAGACTCTTCTAGATATATGTATACACACACACATTCACACATGTTTGTGAATATTTGTGTACATATGCATACATATTTCTGTATATGTGTGTGTGTTTATATACATATTTACAGAGCTGTGTGTGCATCTACCATGTGCTTTTTGTGTATGTATCCAAATACAACAAACTATGCTTGTTTGCCCCAGTTTCTAACCACTCCATTTTTAGTCTCCTTAACTTATGGATATTCTTCTGCTATAACCTTTTAGCTCCTCTCACGCTTTTCTATTCCACATAAAGCGAATTTTCCTTAAAGTAATTTTCCTTAAGCACTGATTTGACTATGTGACCCTCCCTTCAACCAACTACAGTGGTTGCTTATCACCTATAAAATAATATCTGACCTTTGTTGTCTAGATTTCAGCCTCACATTGACTCTGTTCCTCACTCATGGCACTCCTTCCATCAGCCTTAAGTATCATTATGGTCTGGAACAGGAAAGTATGGGCAGTGTGGGAAAAATAAAGATAGAGACTTCATTGTGAGAAATAGCAAGAAAATTAAAGGGTCTTCTACTCTCAAACTCCCATGGTTTCTGACAGGCAATCAGCAAGTATTTATTCAGCACTTATTATATGCTGATAACTGTGATAATTTAAACCTCACGGATGTAAATATAGAAATGAAATTGTCTTCAAAATGTTTACACAATATTGGAGGTGACATTATAGGTACAAGATACAGAGACAAGGTGGAAGGAAGCTCCAGAGGGGAAGACATTAGCAGTTAAGAGGATCTAAAAAAAGCTACCTACAGAAAAGAGTTAGTTGAGATTCTTATAGGAAACTAGGGAATCTAAGAGATAAAGATGAGGAGGAAAGAGCATTCTGGGAATGAGGGACAGCCAGTGAAAAGACACAGGGACAGGAGATAAAATGCCATGTACAAAAATCCCAAGTAGGCCAAAGTGGCTGGTTCATAAAAGCACAAGGATGGGAATGAAGTCTAAGAAGCTGTGAAGAGCTTGAAATGTCCAGCAACAGGATTTTTTTTTGGGGGGGGGGCGGATTCTAGAAGTAAGGAAAGTGCTTGGAACTTGCTGAATAGGGAGGTGAAATGAATACACTTGAGTTTTAAGAAAATCAAAGTAGGACTCCAGCTTTTGGGATAAGAACTCACTATTTAACAAAAAATGCTAGGAATATTGGAAAATAGTACGGCAGAAATAAGGCATTGGCCATCACCTAACACCCTATACAAAGGAGGTAAAAATTGGTTCATGATTTAGACATAAAGAGTGATGCTATAAGCAAATTAGGAGGACAAGAGATAGTCTATCTCTCAGAATTATGGAAAAGGAAGGAATTTATGGCCAAAGAAGAACTAAAGAATATTATGAAATCCAAAATGGATAATTTTGATTACATTAAATTTAAAAATTTGTATACAAAGAATAATGCAGTCAACACTAGAAAGGAAGCAGAAAACTGGGGGGAAAGTTTACATCCAAAGATTCTGAAAAAGGCCTCAATTTCTAAAATACATAAAGAATAGACTCAAATTTGTAAGAATACAAGCCATATTCCAATTGATAAATGGCCAAAGGATATTAACAGACAATTTTCAGATGAAGAAATTAAAGACATTTCTAGTTACATGAAAAAAAATGTTCTAAATCACTATCGATTAGAGAAGTGCAAATTAAGACAACTCTGAGATACCTTTCAGATTGGTAAGAAGACAGGAAATGATAATAAGTATTACAGGGGATGTGGGAAAACTGGGACATGAATACATTGTTAGTGGAGTTGTGAACTGATCCAATCATTCTGCAAAGCAATTTGGAACTATGCCCAAATATAAAATTTTGCATACCCTTTTATCCAGCAATGTTTCTACTGGGTCTGTATCCCTAAATGATCATTAAAAAAGGGAAAAGGTCCTACATGTGCAAAAATGTTTGTAACAGCCCTTTTTGTAGTGGCAAGGAACTGGAAACAGTGGATGTATATCAGTTGGACAATGGCTAAATAAGTTATGGTATATGAAAGTTCTGGAATATCATTGTTCTATAAGAAATGATCAGCTGGATGATTTCAGAAAGTTCTGGAGACATGTACATGAACAGATTTTTTAAAAATTTTATTTATAAAATTTTTGACAGTATATATGCATGAGTAAATTTTTTTATAACATTATCCCTTGTATTCATTTTTCCACATTATCCCCTCCCTCCTTCTACTCTCTCCCCTTGATGCCAGGAAATCCCATACATTTTACATGTATCTATAACCTAGATACAATATATTGTGTAAATACCATTTTCTTGTTGCAAATTAAGTATTAGATTCCAAAGGTATAAATAACCTGGGTAGATAGACAGTAGTGCTAACAATTTACATTCACTTCCCAGTGATGAACAGATGTTTAATGAAGTGAGTAGAATCAAGAAAACATTGTACAGAGCAACAACAATATTATGTGATGATCAACTCTGATGGATGTGGCTCTTTTCAACAATGAAATGATTCAGACCAATTCTAATAGGCTTGTGATAGAGTGAGCCAAGTACATCCAGAGAGAAGACTATAGGGACTAAACATGGATCACAACATAGTATTTTCACCTTTTTGTTGTTGTTTGCTTGCTTTTATTTTTTCTTTCTCATTTCTTTCTCTTTTACCTGATTTTTCTTGTGCAGCATGATGAATGTGGAAATTTTAAAATAATTGCACATGTTTACTCTATATTGGATTACTTACTATCTAAGGGAGGGGAAGATGGGGAGGAAACAATAAAATTTTTGAACACAAGATTTTGCAAAGGTCAATGTTGAAACCTAT
Source organism: Sminthopsis crassicaudata (assembly GCF_048593235.1). NCBI lineage: Eukaryota > Metazoa > Chordata > Mammalia > Dasyuromorphia > Dasyuridae > Sminthopsis > Sminthopsis crassicaudata. The sequence continues at coordinate 112,953,739 of NC_133622.1, forward strand.
CTGCATGAATTTTGAAAAAATAAAAAGCTATTATTATAAAAAAACCAACTTCCAATCTTCTGGACTAAAAAATAAAATAAAAATGGATTGTACTGGGGAAAAACTTGAAACATTAAAAATAAAAAATATGATATTAGTTTCCCTGAGAGATGATGAGAGTTTGAACTTAACCATGTTAGAGTAGAGGGGACCTATTGACAAGGTGCTGTGAATGAAAAAATAAGATTTGGCAAAGAATTAGCCATATGAGGCAAAAGTGACAAGTGGAAAATATGTTGAGTCTGAGAAGCTTTCACAAACAATATTCAGTTGGATATGTCCAAATTGAAGTTCATGAAGTATACCAAGACAAAGGAGATTAATTTTACAACCAGTGTTCTGATAAAGGTCTCATTTCTAAACTATATAAAGAACTGTCAAATTTATAAGAATATAAATCATTCTGCAATTGATAAATGGTCAAAGGATATAAACAGACAATTTTCCGATGACAAAATTCAAGTCACTTACAATAATATGAAAAAAATGCTTTAAATCACTATTGACTAGAAAAATACAAATTGAAACAATTCTGACATATCAATTCATTCCTCTCATATTGGCTAACGTGACAGGAAAAGATAATGATAGATGTTGGAGATGTGAGGAAACTGGGAACCAATACATTGTTAGTAGAGTTGTGAAATGATCAACCATTATGAAGACAATTTGGAACTATGCCCAAAAGCCTATAAAACTGTGCATATCCTTTGACCCAGCAGTGCTACTACTGGGTGTGCATCCCAAGGAAATCATAAAGGGAAAAGGAACCAATGTGCAAAAATCCTTGTAGTAGTTCTTTTTGTGATGTCAAAGAATTAGAAAATGAGTAGATACCCATCAATTGGGGAATACCTGAATAAATTGTGTTATATGAAGGTAATGGAGTATTATTGTTCTATAAAAAATGACGAACAAGCTGATTTTAGAAAGTCCTGGAAAGATTTACATGAAGTGATACTAAGGAAAATAAGCAGAAGCAGAAATACATTGTACACAGTAATAGCAAAAATGTGACATGATCAACTATGAAAGACTTGACTCTTCTCAATGCGTCAGTGATCAGCAATCTCAATAGATGTCATCTGCATCCAGAAAAAAAGAATTATGGAGATTTAATGTAAATCAACTCATGCTATGTTCATATCTTTTTTCCTGTTTTTTTTTCTCATGGTTTTTCCCTTTCATTCTGAGTTTTCTCTCCCAACATGATTCATAAAGGAATTTGTATTAAAAAATTAATATCCAGGCATAACCAGAAAAATAAAACAATTAAACATATTTTTTAAAAATGTGGAGGGAAAAAGAAAACCAATAAATCAATCAATTGAGCATTTTAAACACCTACTATGTGCTATGTGGGCGAGTTATAAAGACAGCAAAAATCTTAAATTGTAGAGAATAGAAACAAAAGTTGGTCTTGTGGCTCCTGTAAGGGATTTCCTGGGTTAGCTATTTGCATTTTTAAAAAGATTAGTGCCATTGATGAGAGTTAGGAAAGGGGGAACCCCTTTTGGTTCAGGGCAAGGATAGTCTAGTGATGGCGCAGAGTCCCCTGTAAAGGAATTTACAGGCCTGAAAACCTGGATTGATAAAAAAGGTTTATTGTAGGGGTTGGAAGTAAGGGTAAAGGTAGAAAGAGGCCAGGGCCACAGCTGGTCGCTGGGCGGACAGGAACCCTTGGCATGGCTGATGTAAGAATACCATGTTTAGGCTCCTGAAACAAGTGGACTCCAGAGTTCCCTTTTATGATCTTGAAGGTGGGTGGAGTCCCAGGCTCCTGGCTGGTTTGGGCCAGGGTTAGCTTTGAATAGAATTCAATAAGGAAGAAGCTGTTTGTGGGGGTTGGGGAAACCTGAACAGATAGTGGGGGACTGGGAAAGCCCAAGTTAGCTCAGATCCAGTGGGGGCTGGGAAGCCCGAATAGCATTGGATTTCAGAAGGGTGCTTTTTGACCAGGATTTGTGAATTAAAGATCCTAGCTTCTTCAGCCATGGGGTTTGGGAATCAGAAAGGAATCTTAAAGGGACCTCAACCCCCATCACTATGAAGTAGTTAAATAGGAAGCTATTTATTGAACATGATCGGTGATGACTGGAAATGATACTCACTCATTCTGTGCAGCAAAAAAGGCCCTACCCAAAGCCAGAGCTATAGTGCAGCCAAAGTTTGATCTAAGAATTTCCCCTCCTTCTGTTTCCAGGCTCCTTTCTCAAGTGTTTCTCATGACGTCACCTGAGTGTCCAGCACAGTGAGGGGCTGATTCAGATGACAGGACAGGGAAATCATTCCGTATACCAAGAGAAGCATTCTATTAAAATTCAGGAAAACCAATAAAGCAAGCTTTAGGAAGGGGTTCCCCGCACCAAGCAGGAGGGGCAGCCACGGAAATACGGAGGAAGCGCTGATGGGACAGACGGGCTTCTTTGGGACTAGCCTCTTTACACATGGGCAGTGGGTGAAGTGGCGAACCTAACTCCCTCCTCAGTTCCCCACCTGGACCCCCGCCAGCACCCCTGTGAACAACTCCTTGCTCATAAGCCATTTGGTGGAACAGGGTGGAGGGATTGGAGCAGTCCCATTCTAAAAGAAGAAACTGACCTAGGGCAACCAGATCAACTATGGCGAGAGGAGAGCAGAGCTTTATAGTTTGAAACACTTATTTGAAAGAGGAAGGAGAAATGGAAAATTGGAGAAACTAGGGGCGAAGGACCCCAAGAGCCAAGAAAGGGTCGGAGAGAGTCTGATTAGGAGGTGGAAACGGATTTGGCTTTGCTAATTAGTTGTTCTTTTGCGTCTTTCTGTCGCTTCTTCCGGGGCAAGACACTACCCTTCTGCCTCCCTCATCCCCCCCCCCCCAAAAAAAAAAGAAAGAAAAGAAAAGAAAAGAAAAAAGAAAGAAAAGAAAAAAGTTTGCAAACGCGGATCTAGTTCTCCTGAGAGCAGAGGGAAGAGATAAAGAGTTTTTCTGCTTCAGAGAAGACCTGCGTGGATAAGGGAGCTTCTTGCCATCATCTCTGTCTCCAACCCACTCCCGAATCCCGATATCACCACCAAGCTACCGCCCTGGCAGAGGCACCAAGGTCCTGGGAACGGCCTCCCACCGCTCGTGCGGCACTCCCTCCACTTCCCCACTCCGGCTCTTCCTCCGCTCCCCCTCCTTCCTGCCCGAGCCAGAGGAATAGTTTAAGGCTCTGAGATTCACGGAAGAGGGGAGGCTGATGTGGGGGGCGGGAAAAGGGGCGGAGGAAATAGCCGAAAGTGCCAAATAAAAAGGGCTTCCCAACAAAACGCGCATAGCTCTCAGCCAGTACCAGCGGCTGCATCAGTAGCCAGGTGGGGGGCAAAACTGGCTGGCTCTCTGCTCTTATGTGGCTGAATCCCAGGTGGAGGGGGGAGGGAGGGAGAGAGAAAGAGAGAGGGGGGAGGGAGCGATAGAGAGAGGGGGGGAGGGATAGAGAGAGGGGGGATGGAGGGATAAAGAGAGGGGGGAGGGAGGGAGGGAGGGAGGGGAAAAGAAGGGGGGAGGGGAGAGAGAGGAGGGGAAGGAGGGAAGGAGGGGGAGAGACGGACAGAGAGACTGGGAGAGAGAGGGAGGGAGGGAGGAAGAAATAGAGGCTCATATTCCCAACCCCTCTCCTTCCCCCGACTCTTACGCCGCTTTCAGTTTACTTCCCCCTGGAGAGTGTCAAGGAATTTGGAAAAGACAGAAAGAGGGAGGAGATGCATGAAATAGTGGAGAAAGTGATCAGCCAGCCAGCAGTCCTCTTGGAACTCCAGAGCTTCAGTTGTCTGCGGCTTGCGAAATCAGCATCCTCCTCGCAATTTGGGACGAGAAGCAGAAGCTAGGACCACCTTTCCTCGTCCTTTTGCCTTCTTGGGGAGTCTGCTCTGTGGGTGAGAGTTTGTGCCTGACAATAGTCTCCCAGCTCCGTCCCGTAGCTGAAGAATGTTGGGACCGCAGCATCTAAAAAGAAAAGACCCAGCTTGCATTTGACTCCCTACCCTCTCCTTGTACTGTTTTTTAAGGAAGGTTCTGAGATTTTTGGTATTGTTCTCACTTTGGGGGAGGATGTTGGGAAGAAAATATGAAGTAGAGGAGAGAACAGTTTATTCTGACATTGCCTCCCCCTATTTTCGATCCGCCCATGCATCCCTTCAGGAAGAGGAAGACAAGTCGTTAAAGTTTGTGCCAACCCGGACAAACCCCTGCTTTCCTTCGGGCTGCACCCTGTGATCCCCGGAGTGATCTCGCATCCGCATGTGTTTGCCCAAGGTGGCGTGAAAGGCACCACGTGCGCCCAGCAGTCTCAGGGTAGGAGGGGGTGCATGGCCCCCAGGGATTTCGCGGGGCCGCCGCCTCTTCAGCCTCAGCCAGCACCTTTACAGGCGTCTGGGATCTGGCAAGGGAAAATGTTAGCTATGGGGGCGCTGACAGGCGTCTCTGTGCTCAGCCTCTTAACCTATGGCTACCTGTCCTGGGGCCACGGCCTGGAGGAGGAAGAGGAAGGAGCTGCCGCTAGAGCCCCTCAAGGTAGAGATGGGCCCGAGCCTACCCCATCCTCTACCTCTCAGCCTCATATCGTCTTCATCCTAGTGGATGACCAGGGATTCAGAGATGTGGGATACCACGGGTCAGAAATCAAGACGCCCACTCTGGACAAGCTCGCTGCCCAAGGAGTTAAACTGGAAAACTACTACGTCCAGCCTATTTGCACACCGTCTAGAAGCCAATTTATCACTGGAAAGTAAGTTGTACTGCTTTTCTTTATTTTTCACACTCTGGCCGGCCTAAACAGATGTTGAAACCTCCGAAAGGAGCAATGGAAACAGTAATGTGTAAAGACCCAATATCATCTAATTAAAGGGGCTCCTATGGTTGTCTTAAAAGTTTACTCACCTTATTCCTCTTTCTTCCTTTATCCTATACCCCAAGTAAAGAGCTTTACAATATAGGACAGAGTTATCATTTAACTCTTTGGCCACAAGTCAGAGAGCTCTAGAAGATACAAGCATTCAAAATTTTCTCTTAATAACCAAGCTCGCACAAGCTTTGCGATTATTATCATTTGGGGTATTGATGGGTTTCATCATCTAGAGTTGGGGAGATGTAGCTTGAACAGAATAGAGTTCTACCTTGAGTGGCCCTAGCTCAGAGGTCAGAAAGGAAGAACTACAAAAAACACAATTAGCTCTGAATGTGTCTTAGAATAGAAACTACATAATGAAAAAGTTTTATTTGCAAGAGCAACTGTCAAAACTCCTGTAGATGCATGCAGTGAGTGGTACATATATCAGAAAAGTCAAAGTTTGTTCTCAAGTTTTCAGCTATTTCTCAACTGTCTGGCATTTTTGTGAAGCATTAACTTATTTGGGTACAAAGTTGATGTTATCATTCTCTTAAATAGTAAAATCTGCTTTTTAAGCACTTTCTAAATCACTGTTCACTCAGTCATGTAAATGTTGCATTGTGAAGTATCCATTTGTAATTGTTACTCCATTGCTGAAGTATAAATTCAATAGTCACAAAAGTTTTGGATGCCATAGTGAGCAGTGAAACAGAACTAAACTGGAACATGAAGCACAGAATTCAGTAACTAATCAATTTTGAAAATTGCAGAATAAAATCCTCCCTTGGTTGAATCTGTTTGCTTTGTGATTTCACTTTCAGAGAACATTTTTTAAAGATTGAAATTGTTTTTGGATTTGGATCCTATGAAAGTAGCCAATATCCACTGGAAAAATCAAGTCTATTTTGTAGGAATCTATGTCCTGAAGTCTTTCAGCTTGCAACATGATTTCTACTGCTTAGCAAAACGTTAGAAACTTACTACCTCTGACAGAAAAAAAAAGAAAAGAAAATGAAAATGATGCTCATCTTTATTTATCCTTTTTTGAGAGAAAGAAAAAAAATATGTGTGGAAATTTTACTTGCACTTTGGGATCATTTTAAAAGTTAACATGTCATGTGAAAGGAGCAGAGAGTTGACTGGAAAACAAGTTCATGTACTCTACTAGCAGTAAAATTTGGTAGGTCAGGCCCCAACTTCTCTCTTATCTCTCACTAAACCTTTCCTTCTTAGCTTTTGAAATGAATGGAACATAAACTATACCAAAGTGGCCATTGTGATTTCAGATAATTGAAGGAATTCAGATCTATCCAAATAGTAAGCACTATTTATTAGCATATTGAACTATAGGAGAGTATTTTCAAAAAAGGGTGTATATTCAAGGTTCTTCCAGAGAGAACATGATGTAAGGAGAAGAATGCTGAATTTGGTGTCAAATCCTAGCTTGCTAATTACTGATGATCTGCCCTTAGATAAGTCACATCGTCTCTGAGCTTCAGTTTGTCAAATAAAAAGTTGGATTGGATGAATCATAATCAATGCTCTGAAACAAGAAAAATAAAGAACACAAAACATACACACATATATATTTATATGTGCAATATAAATTAATGATATGAAATTAAAAAGGAAAATATTTTTATGCACATATGCCCATATATAACATAAATCAATTGTAAATAAGAAAATGAATACATATGTATAAAGTATTTAAAATTCAGATATGAAACTTTAAAAAGATACCCTTTACTTAAATCCGTTAGATCTTAAGCTCTTTGAGAGCATAGATTGTTTATTTTTTGCCTTTCTTTATATTTTGAGATGTGTAGTATCTGGCATGTAATAGGTGCTAATTGATTAACTGATCAGTTTTATCATAGATCATAAGATGAGTTTAAGACAGAGCTGATAAAGAATCTTAGAGGCCTTCTCTATTTAAGATAAGATAACTGAGGATCAGGAAGGATAATTGACTTTCCAGACTTTACATAGTAATTAAGAATGTTAAAATATATATAAAAAAATTAAACTGAAATAATATTTAAATTCTTTTTATGGAATTAAGTTTTGGTTATACAGCCATCAATCCATTATCTAGCTGAAAATCTCATTTGTATACAGTGTGCCCACATAATGGAATTGAGAATGGAAAGCCCTAAACTAGTCACCCACAGCTAAATTTTACTTTTCTGTAGTCTTTGATAAATAAAGTTGAAGTTTTGCTTTTTGTTTGGTTTGGTTTTTTCATTTGCAAGTTTTTTTGGGTTTTTTCCTAAGACAATTTGCTGAAAGTAGATAAGAGTTTCCTTTACCTGAAAAAGAAATAAAGAAAGTGGTTTTGACAATCTAGTTCTGGACAACATATTACTAAAGAGGAGCCAGAAAAATATTGTCATTTATCCTTTCCACAAGAATGAATGGCAGGCTTGTTTTATGCTTCCTGATTCCTATAAAAGGAAATGGAGAGGAAATCAAAACCTAATAATTGAATTTGAATTATGCAGATGATAAATTAGGTAGGTAAAGGAATAAAAGATCCAAATTCCTTTTAGTCCTACAAAGAAACAATGTATATAAATTATTCAAGTTTAAGTTCAGTCTATCCCTATATTTAATCTAGGCTTATCGAAAGTTTCTTTGTTGTAGTAAGATCTTACCAGGTTTTTAAAATAGAAGCTGTTCTCTTCTGTTGCAAAAATCTGTAACTGATTCCAGATCCCTATAACAATTGAGAATTTTTCTTCCTGCCTATAAGGGTGAATGACTTTGGGAGTGAGTCAGTTAGCTTGTCAACAGCTATTCATTGTGAGCAGAGAACTATAATGCAGGGATAGGGAATATTAAGGAAATATAAGGTAGTGTCTCTGTTCTTGAGGGGCTGCTAATCTGTTTGTGAGATAAAGGCTGTATTGATAAAGTAGTTATATTGAATGGGACCTTCCTTCCTAGTATTTCCTGCTGGGTTTTGTCATGGCTATGATATTAAGAAAGCAACAATTTCTAAATTGACCTTCATATGCAATTCTTCTTAATAAAGAAGTAAATAAATGACTTTTTTTAAAATCAAAATTTCTCTTTAGAGGAATAAAAATATTTAACATGCAAGATTTACATGAAATAATCTTTTGTCCCAAGATGGTATCCTTGTCTTTAATTTCCTTAATGAAAATATGTTGCATTAAAAAGTTTGTTGAATTGTTGAATTATCTAATAGGAGACTAGTTCTTCCCAAATATTAATTCTGAATATTAATATTAATTTTTGAATATTAAACTTCAAGGCTCTGACAATCTACAATATGCTCACATCTGGCGCCATCTGTAAAGGGCAGAATACTTAACCCTGGGAAGTCATTTCATTTGCTAATGCCCTAGTGTTACTCTGCAGTTCTTTACATTGCAAGTCTCTCCTAATTCCCAGTGCTTCAGAGAATCCTCTGGCCACTGACCTTTTGCAGTAACCTGGCTTACCTCTTCTGAGGTCTTCAGAAGTCTTTATTTTTAGTAAGTTCAGAGATCACAATTAATTTAATTCTCAGACAACTCATAGACTTTAAGATTTTAGAAGGAGTTGCTGATCTTTATCAATGGAAGATATTTTCACACCTAGAATTCTCAGCACCAATAAAATCACAAATATAGACTCCCCTCTACTACTCCAAAAAAGGTTAAAGGTACTAAGAGTAATTTGAATTTGGAATAGTTTGGGTTACTTGGCTTCCAACAGATGAACCTTGTTAGATTGTTTTTGTTTAAAGAAAAAAATCATGAAATTAATTTATCCCTGAAATTATACATCTAGAGGTTAAAAGAAAGGTAAAAATTAGAGTATTAAATACTATACTTCAAAAGTATCAGGCAAGGATGAAATCATCTTAAAAATTTATACTGTTAAATTTTATTTCTGTCAGTATTACTGAAAAGTAGGGGGAAAATGGTCTAAATTCTATACCACACCATTTATATAAGTGGGTAGACCTAATTAAAAGAAAATTTGACTGTCACATACATACCTATATGCAGTCTTCCCACTTCTCTGATCCTTATTATATTTCAACACCCATACTCAAAAGCCTAGAACAATGTTCTTGTTGTAACAGATTACCACTACAAATACTTTTAAAAAAACTAACTTAATTTATATACTTAAATCATAAAAGGCAATAAATCTATAAGTATGTGGGTCACCTAATTTCTTTAAAAATCTAGACTGGCTTTTTGAAAGCCTCAATTTTGAGTCTCAAGTTTGAAAGTCTCAATGTATTTGGGAGAGAATAGCCTTATATTTAACTTAAAAGGCCAGCAGACAGCTCAACAGGAATGACTAGATCATCAATAATGCTTAGGAAACTACTGCCTATTCTTAATTGATCCTTTGAATTATGATCAAATAAGTCATTAGTAGGATAATTAGGATCAAAATTCCTGGTTTGACATAAATCTTCAAAAAGTAACCCTTTGAAGTGAATCCCCACTTAGATAATTCTGTCTAGTTTCCTGAATAGGTGTTCTGGAAGGTGGGTATTAATCCAGGTGCTAAAGGCTAAGAAGTTTCCTTACAAACAGTATCTCTCAAAAGATCAAAGCTAGCTTGTTGGAAGGTAAGGTCTTAGAGCATAGGTTGAAAGATTATTTTCAATTAAAATTGTGTTCCTACTTTTCATCTGGAGACTTCTGGTGAGATCTTGGATCCAATTTTGGTTTAATCCTTTGTTTCAGAATTAATTTAATTTAATATAGCTTAATCTCATGACATGTTTTGGTATAATTCTGGTTGAAATGCATATTTTACATTATTATAAATATTTCCTTAAGCTTTACTTCAAAAATTATTTTTAAAAAGTTTATTTCACCCTTACCTCTCCGTGTTTATAAATATTTTTCTTTTTTATTCTTGTAATATATTTCATAGTTAAAAGTAAATGCAATATAATTTTAAGATTAACATAATCAATGAAAACATGTCCTAATGATTGTGATTATTTCAAACAGTAATGAGAGAAGAAAGGAAGAATATATTTTATATTTATGACTTTGGAGAATTATTTGTGTTCATGGTTTGAAATTTCTGGTAAAATGCTGCTAAGTTGTAGTAGAATAAAGACAAACACAAGAAATGGGGTCCAAAGAGCTAGCAAGATTATTGGAACCAAAATCCAGATGATTAGTTATATATAATGTCAAAATTATCACAACTAAATCTATTTACACTTCTGTGTATTATATATTGTCTGTATTGGTACTATTGTTGTCTAAAGTTATCTCTATACCACCACAGCAGACTCAAACTAACTGGGAGATTCAATCTGAAAGATTAATTCACTGATACTTTATGAAGAAAAAGACACTTGAGCAGCAGATTGATTGAGCCATACTTACTGAATTTGTCTGGAAGCTCCTCTCTCCCTCTTCCCTTTCTATGAGCTGTTTTCTATTCAGAAAACTCCAGAATCACTATATCTAACCACAATCTTTTTCTCTTCTGAGCTCTGGGCCTGAATTCATCAACTGTTCATGATGTTTCTGTCTGACCATCAATCAACATTTCAAGTTCAGTAGGCCTAAAACAGGAACTCATTAACTTCCCCAATAAACCTTCCCCAATAAATTTGCTCTAGGTACCAAGATACCTAGGTATCAAGTTTTCATTTTCAAAGTCATCCTTGACTTAGTTCTTTCCTAATATCCAATCAATTGCAACATCTTTTCTTTCTCTTTTTCCCCTTTTTGATCTGATTTTTCTTGTGCATGCTTATGTTTATGTTTATGTTTAGAGCATATGTTTAACATATATTGGATCACTTGCTGACTTGGGAAAGGAATGGAGGGAAGGAAGGGGAAAAAATTAGAACACAGGATTTTGTAGGGGTAATTATAAAAAATACTGCTTTCTAGAATACTTGGATCAGTTCACATTTCCACCAATACTGCATTAGTGTCCTAATTGCTTTATATCCCCTCCAACATTTATCATTTTCCTTGTTTTTAATCATATGAACCAATCTTATAGGTGTGAGGTGATACCTCAGAGTTGTTTTATATTTTTCTAATGAAAAAGTGATTTAAAACATTTCTTCATATTCTCATAGAGAGTTTTGCTTTCTTCATCTGAAGAATGTTTATATCCTGTTCATATCATTTGGCTATTTATCAATTAGGAAATGGTTTCCATTATTATAAATTTAACTCTATATTTTTGAGAAATGAGGTCTTTATCAGAGACACTTGCTGTAAAGCTTGTTTCACATCTTTTGCTTTCTTTCTAATCTTGGTTGTATTGATTTTGTTTATGGAGAAACGTTTTAATTTGTTCTAATCAAAATTATCCATTTCACATTTTTAATGCTCTCTATTTTTTCTTAGGTCTTGTATCTGGAACTCATTTAATTTCTTTAAGAACTTGAATGCTATACTATGTGATGCATATATGTTTAGTATTGATATTACTTCATTGTCTATAGTACCTTATCAAGATGTAGTTTCTATGTGCTTTATCTGAGATAAGAATTGCAACCCTTGCTTTTTTAAAAAATTCATCTGAAGCATAACAGATTCTGTTCTATTCCTTTACCTTTACTCTACTTGTATATCTCTGCTTAAAGTATGTTTCTTGTAGATAAACAATGTAAGATTCTAGCTTTTGATCCAGTCTGCTATCCACTTCCATTTTATTGAGAGTTCAACCCATTCACATTCACAGTTAATAGCCGTGTATTTCCCTCCATCCTATTTTTGTCCTGTCTCTCCTTTTACCCTTTCCTTCCTCCATAGTATTTTGTTATCTCTATCAGTCTATCTCATCTCAATCCCTTCCCCTCTCCCCATATCCCTTATTACTCAATTTCCTTCCTTCCTACTTTCCTGTTGGATAAGTTAGATTTCCATGTTTAACTGATTGTTTATATATTATTCCCTTTTTGAGCAAATACTGTGAGTAAGGTTCAAGCAACGACCATTGCTCACCCTCCCATTTTTCCCTCCACTGTAATAGCTTTTATTGTGCATCCTCATACAAAATAACTTATCCCAATTTATCTCTCCCTTCTTTCTGAATCCAGTGAACTCTTCTTTCTCATCCCTTAATTGTTTTCATTGCCTCAAATTTACTTTCAAATTCACTATACCCTGTCTATATATATTCCTTTTAGTTGTAGTAGTAGTACAATTTTAAAGAATTTTAAGAATTACAAGTATCATGTTCCTATGTAAGGATGTAAATAATTTAACTTACTTGAATCCCTTAGGTTTTCTTTTCCCTTTTTAGGCTTCTTTTAGGTCTTGATATTGGAGATAAAATGTATTGTTCAATTCTGATCTCCTACAAAAGCTTGAAATTCTTTTATTTCATTGAATAACCATTTTCCCTTGAAATATAATTATTTCCACCAGGTATGTAATTCTTGTTTATAGCTCTTTTGCCTTCCAGAATATCATTTTCAATGACCTTATATCCTTTAAAGTTGCAGCTATTAAATCATGGGTAATCCATTTTCTTTCCTGAAGTGAATCTCCCAATGGTTTACTGAAGTGGGGTTTACTGCTTTCCTGGACTATGTTCCCCTTTTACCTAAATGAGACTGACCTTTTTTCTGATCTTCCAAGGTTCTTGGGTTAAAAAATTATTTCACTCCATCTTTTTGGTAATTCCACTGTTTCAGAACTTTTTTTGGTGTGCTATTTTATGGTTGTTTGAAGGTGAAGGTGGGAGAGTTCTATCAATTTACTGGTTACTCTATCATTTTGGCTTCCAGAAGTCTAATTCAGCCAGAAAATCTTTTTTTTTTTGTAAAAATAGTTCTTGCTTTGTGCAATTGTTATATTCTAGCAAAAGAGAATTTAAAATCAATTTGTTCAAATGAATTATCATTTTTGCTAAGTTTCATCATATAATTTTAATTATATTCTTGGGATTAGAAATGAAGAGGACCTACTAATAAAGTAAAGTAAAAACACAGAAAAGGGCTTCAGATAGTGGTCAGTTCCACATAATTTTCCTTTTTAAGATTCCTCTTTAAGATTAATAATTAAAAACACAGAATTAAATGCTTTACAAATATTTTCTCATTTGTTTTTTGCAATAATTGTAAGAGATAGGTGCCATTATTATTATTGCCATTTGAAATAGAAGAAACTGTAGCAGATAGTGTTTAAGTGATTTACGGTTACAAAGCTAGTATGTATCAGAGGAAGAAGTCAGATTTTCCTGAGTCCAGACACAGCACTATGTCCCCTGGGCCATCTTTCTACTTTTCATGAAATAATAAAAGAGTGAACAACTAGTGAAAAATATTAAGGAACTTCTAAGCTTCTCAAATAATAGAAACTATAGAACAGAAATTTATGAGTTAAAAGGGAGTCCTGAAACTTGTGAAAAAAATTAGCGATTGTTCCTATGAATAGAGATTAACAGTTAACATGGACTGTTCAGAATTGGTGCTGACTGACTTTTGGTGCTAGGTGGGCATAGCTAGGTCCCACATTATTATGGGGTTCATGGGCTCACCATTTGTCTTTTGTATTTTTGTTGTTCTACTGGCTTGCAACCAGCACAGAGTAGCCAACACTGTTGCAAATTCCTCTTGGAAAATCCTGGCATATATTGCTCTGGGTCTCTGTATTGTGCTTGTGCTTAGCTCCTCCCTTTGTGCCCAATTGAAACAGAAGTTTCAATTTCAAAACCTTTCTTGAAATTCTTCCAAAATATCTTCTGTTAGAAAGTGATTACACTCTAAATATTTATGAGTTCTGTAACTCTAAATCTACTTTATAGGCTTGTTTTGGTGTTGATCTAAGAGACATCAGGGAGAGCTCAAATAAAGACATGTCTTCTCTCTGCCATCCCACATTCACTTTTTAAATATACATTGCTTTATCAATCATGTTGGAAGAGAAAAATCAGAACAAAAAGGCAAAACCAGGAGAGGAAAAAAAGAAAAGGAAAAAGTAAACAGAGCATGGTGATTTACATTCAGTCTCCAATAAACAATTCTTTAAGACAATGTTGCCCTCTTTTTGTGGTGGCAAGCAACTAGAAATTGAGTGGATGCCCATCACTTGCGGAAATGGCTGAATAAACTAGGGTATATGAATGTAAAGGAATATTATTGTTCTGTAAGAAGTGATAAATAGACTTATTTCAGAAAAGCCCAGGAATGAACTGATGCTTAGTGAAGTGAGTAGAGCCAGGAGAACATTGTACACAATAGCAACAAGATTGTGTGATGATCAACTATGATAAACTCAGCTCTTCTCAGTAATATAGTGATCTAAGACAATTTCTTCTGTATCCAGAGAGAGAACTATAATGACTAAATGCAGGTCAAGAAATGTTTCATTTTTTCCCTCTCCCTTTTGTGCTGATTTTTCTTTTCTAACATTACTAATATGAAATACATTATAAGTGATTGTACATGTATAATATATATATATGTATATCAGATTGCTTGTTGTATTGAGGAAGGAGGGAGAAAGGGAAAATGGATGTTGACATTTAAGTCTCCCTCTTGGCATAGCTAGAGCCCTTGGCCTCTGTTCTCTGCACCCAGAGAAAGACGCCCCATCCAGAAATTCACATGCCTGTTCTCTAGATCCAGATCAAAGAGATCATTGACCCTCATGAAAACCCCACTGTTGAAGTGGATCTCTGCACAGGAAAGGTCTTTTCTGAGCTGCTGTGCCTAGTGGTCCTTCTACTGGCATCCATGAGGCCCTACAGCTTGAAGATAATGATGACCCACTATTTGGGGAAAGATGTCTCAAAAACTGTTAAGCATATCAATAAATATATTGCCTTGATCCTGACTTGATAAATGGCATTGACAATAAATCTAAATTTGGTACAAATGCTATATTGGGAGTGTTTCTGGCTGTTTGTAAGGCTGGAGCTGCTGAGAAAGGTGTCTCTTTTTACTACCATATTATTGACCTTGAAGCCAATGATGAAGTCATCCTGCCAGTTCCAGCAGGCTCCCATGCTGGTAATAAGCTGGCAATGCAGGAGTTCATTATTCTCTTTGTTGGAGCAGCAACCTTAAAGGAGGACTTGTGCATTGAAACTAAGGTTTACCACAACCTGAAGTATGTGATTAAGCAGAAGTATGGACAGGATGTTACTAACATAGAGAATATGGGTAGCTTTGTTCCTAACATCCTAGAAAGAAAAGAAACTCTGAAGCTAGCTACTAAAGAATGCTATTGGTAAAGTTGGCTATAGTGATAAGGTTGTAATTGGCATGGGTGTTGCTGCCTCAGCGTTCTTCTGATCTGGGAAGTTTAACTTGGACTTTAAGTCTGCTGGTGATCTCAGCAGTTACATCTAGTTTTCACCTAGTGGTTCTATTGAAGATCCATTTGACCAGGATGACTGAGAAGCTTGGAAGGATTACATTGCTACTGCAGGTATTTAGGTAGTAGGGGATGATCTCACAGTGACCAATCACAAGTGCATTGAAAAGGCTGTGAATGAGAAAGCCTGCAACTGCCTCCTACTCAAAGTGAACCAAATTGGCTCTGTGACTCTCCACACATGCAAGCTAACTAGTCCAAAGGGTTGGAGTAATGGTTCCCCATTGTTCCAGGGAGACTGAAAATACATTCATTGCAAACCTCTACTGGACAGATCAAGATTGGTGCCCCCTGCCAATCTGAGCATCTGGCCAAGTATAATTAGCTTCTTAGAACTGAGGAAGAGCTGGGCAACATGGCTGAATTTGCTGGATGGAACTTCAGAAAACCTCAGGCCAAGTAAACTCCTTGGCAGGGAGGCTTCCAAGCTAAGAGCTAGCAGGCACCGGTCACCTCTTAGAAGTCTGCTCCCATACTAAGAATAGGCTATGCAAGTACTAGGCTAGTTTTGTTCTAGGGGCAGGGGCCTCTACTGTTTAACTTCCCTCTCTCTTTCACCTTTCTGTGATGTTCTCATTGCTTTATTAGAACTGTCTTCTTAGAGATTGCACCTGATCATCTGCATCTGATGCTCTATCAGAAGACTTTATTGTCTTCTGACTGGGTTAGAATGACCTATTCATACCCTCACCCTTGGTGTTGATATGTGGAGCTATATACTTGTAATGCAGCCCCATTAAGCCCAGGCCAGATCCTTAATGGCTTTTATGTGCATAATAAAAATATTCAGTAACCCATTAGGGGAAAATAAATCTGAAAACTATCTTTACATGTAATTGGAAAAATAAAATAATATTGACATAAAAAGATAATAATGTGCCACTCAATAGAATCACTTGTCACATCTACAATATTCAACAGCAATGAAATCAGTTCCAAAATGAATAAGAAAAATTCAAAGCATTCTATGCTGAGGTAAATTTCCTAAAGCTCAAAAGAAATGCATTGTATTTCTCTGTTAACAGCAATAGGAGCAAGTTGGATAATTGTTTTTATTTTAAGAAACTAATCATCTTTTAAACCCTTCCATATGATAGTCATCTTCATGTTTCCCTAAAAAAGGAACTCACTAAAAAAAAGTGTATGAGAATGCTTGTGGAGATCAGAGCCTTACTGGCCCCTGCTGTTGGGTTCAGTGCCAAAATGTTAACAGCTGTGGAGACATTAAGGACAACTTCATTGAGATGCAATGTGTCAGAATTCCCCCTTAGTATTGAACATGTAGCCCAACATCTGTGGACTTGATCATGCTAAACCAAACCCTTTTTTCCCCTTAGGCTTTTTAAAAGATCAGACATTATCCCATCCTGGCCAATTGCCTACTAATTCAAATTGTTTTCCTTCCTTTATACAAAGGATATTAATTCTTTTAGAATTTTCAAGCATCTACAATTGCTTTATTAACTGTCTCTTTTCTCAGGTTTCCTTTACTTTCTCAGGAAACTCTGTTCAGATAACTGTTTTTGTCACAAAACTATGACTGCTAATTCATGAAGGTTTAATGTCTCTGTCCTCTCTCCTGTTTCTTATGCACGAGCATTGTTTCTCCCAGCCAGTTTCTCAACCATTGACTTTCTTGCTCCCATGACTCATTGTTAGAGGAACTTGCCAGCTCACAGCTGTTTGCCTCTAGTAGGCAGAAGGATTTATTTGATGGCTGAACTTAAAACTCAGTTTAATTGAGCTTAAGAATAATTTTCCACAGTGTTACTGACTTCTTCTTGTTGAACATTTGAGATCTTGTTGAAATGGAGGTAAATTTGGAAGCTTACAAGTCTGTTTTCTTTTCTCACTTGTACAGCAAAACTTTTATTAAGCTCCTGCAACATGCAAGGCACTGTACTGGCTTGAAAATGGGACTACAATGATTTCTTGAAACACAGTCTCTCCCTTCAAAGAGCTTAAGAGATCCATTATGGTAGTGTGGTGTCATGAGTAGAACTTCTGCTTAAGGCAAAGGCCAAATGCTATGATAGAAAGAATATTCACTATATCAGAGGACCTAGTAGGAGCTTATAGTGGATAGAATGCAGGGTTTGGGGGCAGGAGTTCAAATGTGATCTCAGACACTTACCTTGGGTAAGTACCTGCTATGCTTATTTTCCTTGACTGTAAAAATAGGGATAATAATATCTACCTTGAGAGGTTGTTGTCAGGATCAAATAAAATATTTGTAAAATAGGTGCTTAGCACAATGTCTAGTACATATAATGAGCACTATATAAATGCCAGCTATTATTGTGATTATTATCGGAAAGACATACGTTCTAATACTACCTCAGACACCAACTAATTATGACTGAGTGACTTAGCTTCTAGGCCCCTTGTTTCTTCATTTATAAAATGAGTAAGCTGTTAGACTAAAATTTGTTGTTGTTGTTGTTCAGTTATTTCAGTTTTATTCTTGAATGATTTCCCATTTCCTTCTCTGGCTCATTTTGCAGATAAGGAAACTAAGTCAAACTAAGTTAACTGACTCGTCCAGGGTGACTTAACTAGTAAATGTCTGAAGCCAAATTTGAACTCAGAGAGCATTCTATGCACTGTGTGGTGCCATTTCTCTCTCTGCCCTTAGATAATCTGGACTACTTCTTAGTTATGGCCTGAAATCAAGTCCTGCTTCACGCACATTTTAACCATATGAGCTGGAACAAGTCACTTAGCCACTGTGTCCCAAAGACCATAGACTGTAGAATGGCCACTGATCTGAATTAATTACTGAAATTTTTCTCCCTGGAAGTTTCCTTTTCCTATGTTAATAATGGTTCTATCTTCCCTTACCACTTCAATTCCCCCAAATACAATACATGTATTAAAGTAATAGTCAATAAGCATTTATTTAAGATCTACTACTATGTGCTACACATGTAGATGAGATTCATATAAGTTATATAATTCATGCGAAATATAAATTATATAAAATCATATATAATGATATAATTGAGATTCAATATTTGTTTTCAAAGAGTATTAAGGGCAGTGGATTAAGAAGTGAGACAAGGAAGATGTATATACTTATAAATTCATTATAATGCAAATTTGGGGATTATAAGTGCACACAAAAAAGTAAAAAGAGATTTAGATGGGGAAGAAAATATTTTCAACTTGGAGTTTTGAAGAGAGTAGAATTTAAACTTACCCTCGAATGGCGAATAGAATGATAATAATTATGATGAAGATGCTGGACATTCCACGCATAAGCTAAAGGTTGGACAAATGCATAGAGGAAGAAAATCTTCAGAGATGTTTGGTGTAGAATGCAGAATTCATGAAAAACAGTAGAATGAGATTAGAAGCCAGCCTCCCACCCACTACTTCACAAAGTGATAGACATTCCACAGGAAAGCATCAGCAAATTAATATTTCTTAAAAAAAAATCAAAGATTTTATTTTGTAAAAATAATTTAGAAAACAGTCCTTGTGGACAAATGAATATCAAATGATAACATGTTGAAGTCTGAATAATGAATTTTTGAACTGTGCTAAGAAATTTACATGTATTATCTTGTTTGATCCTGTCAAAATCCTGAGAGGTAGGTCCTATTATTATTCCCATTTTACCAAGGAAGAAACAGACAGAAAGCAGTTAAATGACTTACTCAGGGTCACATAGCTAATAATTATCTATGGTCAGCTTTGAACTCAGGTCTTCCTAACTCCCAACTTAGCACTTTACCCACCACACTACAGTTGCCTCTGTTCCACTTCATAAAATAGAGAAAAGGTAAGTTATGCAAAGGAAAAGCTGTATGGAATAGAATTGGCTTCTATGTCAGAAAGATCTAGGAATAAATCCATCTTGTGATATATGTTGGCTATGTTACCCTGGTCATTCTTAGTGAATTCAAGCAAGATCCTAGGACTAGATGGTACATATATGTATGAGTAAGAGAAACTCCTCACAAACAAACAAAAAATACCCAACTTCATTGAAAAAATATAGGGTTTAGGAAATTGGGGGAATCATTAAAAATGGTACTTCTGAAAGCCAAGATGATGGAATGAATAGTAAATCCCCGTAACTCTCCCACATTCACTTTCATTGTGCTAAAATAGCACACAAAGAATACATCCAGCCATTCTGGAGAGCAATTTAGAACTATGCTCAAAGAATTATCAAACTGTGCATATCCTTTGATCCAGTAGTGCTACTACTGGGCTTATATCCCAAGGGAAAGGGATCTGTATGTGCAAGAATGTTTGTGGCAGCCCTCTTTGTAGTGGCTAGAAACTGGAAACTGAGTGGATGCCCATCAATTGGAGATTGACTGAATAAACTGTGGTATATGAATAGTATGGTATATTATTGTTCTGTAAGAAATGACCAGCAGGATGATTTCAGAAAGGCCGGAGAGACTTACATGAACTGATGCTGAGTGAAATGAGCAGGACCAGGAGATCATTATATACTTCAACAACAATACTATATGATGATCAATTCTGATGGACGTGGCTGTCTTCAACAATGAGATGAACCAAATAAGCTCCAATAGAGCAGTAATGAACTGAACCTGCTACACCCAGACAAAGAACTCTGGGAAATGAATATGAACCACTCCATAGAACTCCCAATCCCTCTATTTCTGTCTGCCTGGATTTTTGACTTCTTTCACAGACTAATTGTACACTGTTTCAAAGTCCAATTCTTTTTGTGCAGCAAAATAAGTGTATGGACATGTATACATATATTGTATTTAACTTATACTTTAACATATTTAACATGTATTGTCAACCTGCCATCTGGGGGAAGGGGTGGGGGGAAGGAGGGGAAAAGTTGAAACAAAAGATTTTGCAATTATCAATGTTGGAAAATTACCTAAGCATAAAATTTTTGTAAAAATTAAATTAATTAATTAATTGATTAATTTAGAAATAAATAAATAGCATACAAAATAAATCCTGGAACAGCAGTACCAGTAAAAAGATGGAATAAAACAATCTTTGAACCCAAGATATTTGGAAGATTTACAGGAAAGATCTGTCTCACTCAAGTAATAGGGAAATCCAGGACAGGACGCATTCTAGTAAGCCAGCAGCAAGTCCCACCTGAGAAAACCATTGGGAGATTGTGAGCTTTAGTGCAGTAGAGCAGACCCACCAGGACCCTTTATTGTCTGTCTTAGTATAGCCAGGGGAATGGGCAGACTCCAACTCTGAGAACAACCTCATACTTTAGTGTAGCCACTGGGAAATAGGCAGCCTCCAACAGCCAGATCGCACTATTTCAGTATAGCCCCAGGAAAACACAGAAATATCCAAAGGCCTCAGCACATGCCAGACACCAGAATTGGGATCCTGGCTCCACAGCAGGAAACCTACCAGAATCTTTTGGCCTTTAGCTGTGTCAGCTACCTACAACCCCATGCCTTTAATGCAGGATCAGACATGAGGATCCCCCATAGACCTGAGGACAACATTGGTGTAGCACCAGACAACCAGTCAGGGCCTATACCCCTGGCTCAAGAAGCCTGGGACAGTGTCTTTTCCATGTCAGGAGTAGAGCTCAAATTTAAAAGAAAGGAAAAAGGCCAGAAAAGTTATTATGGTAACAGGGAAGATCAAAACAGAAACTCATAGGAGGACAGTAATGTCAAAAACACTTATGATAAAAACCTCAAAGAAAAACAGAATTGGCCTCAAGCCCAGAAAGAATTCATGAAAGAGCTCAAAAAAGAGCTTAAACCATTTGAGAGGTAGAAGAAAAGTTGGGAAAAGAAATGAGATTGGTGCAAGAAAATTATGAAAAAAAAGTCAATAGCTTGGAAAACAACTGTTTAAAAAGTAGAATGAGCCAAGTGAAAAAGGAGATATAAAAAAGGGTTGAGGAACGGAGAAAAAATTTGAAATTCAAAATTTTGTAAAACAGAATGCTAGAGAGTTGTAACCGAGGTAAAAAAATACTACTTTTAAAACAATAGGTACAAAGATAAAATGCTATTTTTTCTTTTATTCATATTCTTACCCCATCTTCCAGTTTTTAAAAGAACAGTCTAGTATCTTTGTTTTTCTTCTTCAAAATTTAATTTCCAGTCTTTTTATTTTTGATTATATTCATTGTCTCTTCTCTTCCCTTTTGCCACCTCCAGAACCCTACCCTCAATCCCCTTTGAAAAGAAAAAGAATTTAGCAAAACTAACCAACATGGCAATCCTATTGGACAGCATATGCAGCATTCCACCCCCATTCAGCAAATTTCTGATGCCTCAGAGAATGAGCTGTCCTATGTCTGTAAAAATGTTCACTTCTCCATTGGATCATTGGATGGACAAGGCAAGTATACTTTTATATATAGCTTAGAGTCAGACACAACTGAAAAATGAGTGGGCTTATGACTAATATTAACTTAGACAAGTTATTTAACTTTAAGTCTTAATTTTGGCACCCATTAAATGAGAGGGTTGGAGTGGAGAGCTAGTCTAGATAGTTCTACAGTCTCTAACTCTATGTACCAGAGAATCAAATAAAAGAATCAGAATTATATGTAAGGGAACCAACAGGATTGTTGAGGGCCACAGGCAGTAGAGGGATCCCTGGCAAGGTTTAAAACTCTTTTGTTCTTGGAGAACTCTGCTAATACGCCTGCCTTTCCCTCCCCCTACCCTTCTCCCTCCCTTTTCTTCTCCCTTTCCCTCTCCCTTTCCCTCTCCCTCTCCCTCTCTAATCTATTCCATTGATCCACCACTCTATTTCTTAGCCAGTACCAAATGGTTTTGATTACTGCTGTTTCATAATATAATTTTAGGTTTGGTGTCACTAAGCCACCTCTGTATCTTCTTCATTACTTTCCTTGATATTCTTGACTTTTTGTTCTTTCAAACGAATTTTGCTATTATTTTTTTCTAGTAATATGAAATAATATTTTGGCAATTTGATTGGTATGGCATTGAACAAGCAGAAGAATTTAGGCAGAATTGTCATTTTTATTATATTAGCTCAGCCTTTCCATGAACAATTGATATTTTTCCGATTGTTTAGATCTCATTTTATTTGGCTGACAAGTGTTCATATAGTTCTTGGATTTGTCTTGGCAGGTAGACCCCCAAGAATTTTATTTTAATTCTAAATGAAAATTCTTTCTATCTGTTGCTGATGGGCTTTGTCAGTATATATATATATATATATATATATATATATATATATATATATATATATATATATATATATATATATATATATATATATATATATATATATATATATATATACATATAATAGTGATGATAATGAGTATAATGTTTCACCCTTGATCTTATTGGGAATGTGTCCAGCTTCTCTGCATTACAAATAATACTTGATGTAAATCTCCTTGTTAAAATTTTATTTTAAAATTTTCCATCAATATTCATTAGGGAGTTGGTCTGTAATTTTCTTTTCTGTTTTGGCCCTTCCTGGTTTAGGTATCAGTGCCATATTTGTGTCATTCATGTTTGACTTTTGAGATATCTAGGACATAGTAGACACTTAAATACTTGTTCGCTTCTTTCCCTTCCTCTCTAATCCTATATATTTTATGTTATTATTTTAAAATCAGTTTTGTGCAAAAAGGTAAATCGATTTCAGCAGACCTTTAAAGAATTCTATAATGCACAAATACAAACACATTGTAAAAATTAAGTACCATGGCCCTAGGCAAACCAGTATGCCAATCTTTCAACTGTATGCAAATGACTTCTTGTGTTACTGTATTACTCATTCTTACTCGATACCTAACATAAATTATTTTTACAATTCATTAATATTATTGGTTTTTTGGGGGGAAATGTTGCTTCAACTTACAATTTTTTACATTAAATAGTGATTATAGAAATAAAGAGAGGTTAGGTAGTTTTGTGTTAACCCATTAGGTTTACACTGATTGGTGTGAATTATTTTGATATTTATATTTTTGCAATCATAATCTGCTAAATAAACAGTTTTATGGGTTTAAAAGTTGTTTCATTGTTGTTGCACAATGTTTCTCAGCAAAAAATGATTCCATGTCCTATTTCTCTGCTTTTGCTGAAATATTTTCTTATTATCAAACCACACCAACTGCCAGTTTTGAAAATTAGTCTGACTGGCGCTTCCTACATCTGCTATGTTGGACACAGAAGGCAGGCTTTCCATTCACCAGCTGGCAATAAAACCAGGATTTCTGGTGGGGAGAACAGGGAGTTGGGAAATAGAGGGAGTATGTAAGGAGTGGGAAGAAGGTAGACTAGAAATTTCCTTTCTTCCCAGATAATGGATTTCTTTTGCAAGAGCTCAGGACACCTGAAATTGCATCAAAGTGAGGGAAAGCAAAAAATTACTTTTTCAAGGGCAAGTTTTTTTTTTTCTTTTTACCAACTCTGTATTACTAGTCCAATGTAATCACTTTTTCAATGAATTTCATCAGAATTTTTTGCCATTTCTGGAAAGCCCATATAATTTTGTATCTATCTCACAAGCATTTCTGTAGCCCCTAGAAATTTGGTATCTAAAGTGTCTGAGAGAAATCCTAGACTAAAAGAAATCATGGTCAACCCCAGGACTAAAAGAAGATATAGTCAATGAGAACAAGAGAAATTTCTCCTTGACTCCATAAGGACTTTTTAAGGTTAAATAGTATAAAAACTGGTACAAACAGTAGCACTAATATACTTATTAGGAATATAGGGAAGTTTACATAGCCTATAGTACCTTGCAGATTTAGAATTATAAGTTAAATACTTAAAAATTACCCTTGATGAGATCACAAAAGCAGCATACCACTCCACCCTACCAAATGAGCTGTGCATGACTAGAACAAAGAGTTAGTGAAACCATTTTCCTTTATGGCTTTAAAGTCATTTATTTAAAATGCAGGGATAGGGTGAAGATTACATTATGAGAGTTTAAAGAATTATAAACACATTCCAGACGGAGTGAGTATTGTTAGACTCATATCCAGTGGTGTCACACTCAAATAAAAACAGTAAATAGAATCCTATTTTATCGTATTTTTATTTATTTTGTTAAATGTTTCCCAATTACATTTTAATTTGATTCAAGCCATATTTGAGAATGTTGTGGGTCACTGGGGCTTAGCTGGATGTTTGACACCATTGTACCATTGATCTGGATCAGAGAGAATCTCTTTCCTAAGAAATACCAATCTGACCCTAAGGTATTTCTAATAGCAAATTTTATTAATCCCATCTTAGGGCTAGATAAATTATTTTTTAAAAATATACCAGAACTTGGACATATAGGAAATTTTGTTTAACTTGTTTTATAGGTGCAAACTCATCCTGGTGCAAAGGATTAATCATTAAACAAGCTTATAGATTTTTTGTAAACACTTTACTTGTTTAAGGAACTATACCTCTTGAATAGGCTCATTTCTCAGGACTGATAACCTTGCTTACACTGATGGCTTCAAGAAAACTGAAAAACTTAGAAATTAAGGGGAATTGACAGGGAACCCAGGTGGCTCATCCCAACAATTCTTAGTGTTTTTATGGGCTGGGCTGTTTGATACTTCCATACTTGAAGTCCAACTGATAAAGCTTTCACCTCTTCCTTCTTGTTCCATACACAATAATTATCAATTTTAGATTTAACATGATGACAATAGCTCCAAATATCTTAGTTACAGTTTTAGATTATTCTTAATAGCCAAATAGTTTTAATTATAATTTCCTCTTAATTTTCTAGAGATGGTGAAAATATTTAATTCCCTAAATTACATTTATAAAAGAATATAATAAACTATCCACCTTCTTTTAGTGTTATAGACCAGAACTCTGAACTTAAAACAAAGATGCTTACAAGGTATTAACTAAGTGGAATTGATGATACAATGGTTATCTAGCTTAGCATGGTTCAGTAAAATTCATTTAATCTTACAACAAATAATGGTTTCCCAGTGATATAATGACTGATTTATACTTAGTATGGAGCTTATAAGCAAGAACTGAGAGCCACAGAGGACAAGCACAGTAGAAGCAAGTGCACTAGAAGCTCTTGGAGCCAAGGAGACAGAAATTCATTTCACCTTCAGTCAGGCTGGCTTGCCTGCCTCCTGCACTTCCCCCAGTGAGACCAAAGGCCAGTTTGAAAGTCTCTCCAGAAAGCTGCCCAGCCCCAGGAAGGAGATAATAAAGGATTTGGACTTTAACACCTGGCTGTTCTTGTGGTGATTACTGAACTGAAAAAAGGCTGCCCGGAGCCCCCAAGAAAACCAAACCAGTTTTGGAGTCCAAACATGGGGCTGACACAATTCTGAGTTCAGTGGAAAAACTCTCCAATCCTGATTTCAATTGAAAAGTCTTCATGACCCAGAAATTAAGGTAAGTTCAAAAATAAACATGAAAGAAACTTAGTAAAGGGCTAAACTAGTATTGCAGCTGAAATGGGACAAATATTTAGAAAGGAGCCTTTTTCAATTCAGGGAAAATGTGTAGAGAGCATTATTAGACTTATGAAAAACCAAGGTTTGATTGTAACTTGGAAGCAAATCATTGAACTTTTAGAAACAGTACAGTACACATCTTGGTTCTCTAAGGAAAAAGAGTTAGATCCAGATGAGTGGAAATTGGTGGGAGAGCAACTATGTGAATACTACAATGACAATAGACCTGATCAATTTCCAAAAAAAAAAAACACTCTATACATATAACTTAAATCAATTAGCTTTAGGAAATTATATAAGTTATAGAATAAGGAAAAAGAATAAGGTGCAGGAGGGGGAGGATCCAGATAAATTAGAAGAAAAAGACAAACTAGAGAAAATTAGACAAGAAAGGAGTTAAGTACAATTCTGATGAAATTAAGGAGTATGGTGCTTCACAGCAGGAGCCATTAGAGCATTCCCCATCTCATGACCCTCCCCCCTCAATTAACCCTTCATGGGTGGAGGGAGAAAGAGGAGAGGAGACATTGACACAATCATCATCACCTATGAAACAGCCTATGATAAAATTACAAAAGGCACAAGTTAAAGCTAAAAAAGGACAGGATATATTTGATTTAAAAATAAATGCATAGCCTGTTATTGAAGAGTTTGACTTTTCAGGTCAAGCCAGAGGAAGATACATTCTTTTTGATCTTGAAAAAATTAAAGATTTGAAAAAGGGTTGCACTCTTTATGGGGCTACATTGTCTTAGGTTAAGATGTTACTAGAGAATTTGGCTTATGAAATTTTAACTCTAATGATTGGAAATCCATAGCAAGAACATGTTTAGCACCTGGACAAAACTTGTTGTGGCTTTCAGAATATAGTGAACTCTGTAAGGTACAAGCCCAACAAAATAGACAAACCAGAGTTAATATACAAATCACGTTTGACCAAGTAGAATTTAAAGGTCCGTATGCTTTAGCACAGATTAATTACTCCATAGTAGCATATGAGCAAATTGCTGCTGCTGCAATCAAAGCATGGGGCTCCCTCCTGAGAAAAGATGGAGGGGAAGCCTTCATGAAAATAGAGCAAAGTCCCAATGAACCTTTTGCTGATTTTATGGGATGTCTGCTGACAGCTGTCACAAGAAGCATTGGAGAAAATGCAGTTACAAGAATAATGCTAAGATAAATGGATAAAGAAAATGCTAATGAGGTTTGTAGAAGAATTATTTGAGGACTACACAAAAATGCTCCTTTAGATTAGATCATAAGATGCTGTGCCACAGTGGGCACAAATGCTTTTTATACCCAGGCTATGATGCAAAATATGGGAAGACAGGGTCCCAAAGAAATTCATGGATGCTTTCAGTATGGAAAAATAGTGAGAAGACAGGGTGAGAGAAGACCTACAACCCTTTGTACAGAATGCAATAAGGGCTTCCACTGGGCCTCAGAATGTTGATTGACCCACGGAAATGAGAGGCAGAGCCCAGCTCCAGGGTCCCAAACAAAAAACAGGTGGGGCATGATGGCAGCCAAGATTACACCCAGAGAGTCTTTAAAAAATTGTTGATAAAACTGTTGCAGTACTTCAAAACCAGAAGGAATCATTGGATTTCCTGAGACAAGATAAGACTGATACAGGACTTCAAAATCTGCAGGAATCATTAGATTCTCTGACACATGATGAGACTATTGCAAGATTTCAAAACTTGCAGGAATCATTGGATTCCCTACACACATGAAGTAATGGACAACAGATTAATTTTGTACTATTTCTAGGACATATGGACATGTATAATTCCTCATGTTGATTCATGTTATTTGTCACATCACTACTAGCCTGTGTTACTGTGGGCTTATGTAATTTATGTAATTATGTGTAACACCTCCCACTGATACCTGTTTCAAGTGAGACCCTTCAGAAACCCACTAATCTGATTTTATTTCCCATGTCCTTTGGTGTTTTCATCTCCCTTCCTGAGATGTCAGGAAGGATGTGATCACCTCCTTTTATGGTGTTTTCATCCCTTTTTTGAGGAATCAGGGAAGGCATGAGCATCTCCTTTTTGGGGGTTCTCACCTCCTTGAGAAGTCAGAGAGGACATGACCACCTATGTTCTAAAACAAAAGAAAGTGGGAGATGTTATTGGCCAGAACTCTGAACTTGAAACAAGGATGTTTACAAGGTACTAAGTTGAATTGATGAGACCATGATTATCTAGTTTAGCATGGTTCAGTATGACTGATTTAATCTTATAACAAATAATGGTTTCCATAATGATGTAATGATTGGTTTATACTCAGTGTGGAGCATATAAGCAGGAACTAAGAGCCACAGAGGACAAGCACACTAGATGCCCTCAGAGCCAAGGAAATAGAAATTCATTTCACCTTCAGTCAGGCTCCTGGTAGCTGGTCTGGTCTCCTGCACTTCCCCCACTGAGACCAAGGCCAATCTCCAGAAAGCTGCCCAGCCCCAGTAAGGAGATAATAAATGATTTGGACTTTAACACCTTGTTATTCTTGTTGTGATTACTGAACTGAACTAAAACCAAAACAAAGAACATTACATTTTAATTGACAAATTTATTCTGTCCCCAAACTGTTGAGCTGGGAAGTTCTCAGGGAGGATTTCTATTTCCTTACATATTTTTTCTTTTGTTTCAGGGATAAAAGAAGACAATTAAAAAAAAAATGAGATAGGACAGATTTCTAAACTTTACTTAACTTTAGTACATCAGATTTCTAAATTCCAGTTAAATGTTCCAGGCAAACTGAATTGTCATTTGGATACTTTCCAATTCATACAAATCATTTCTCTTTTGTGAGCCAGGAAAGAGTAAAGATGTCAATTTTTCGTGAGTAGGCCCTGAGAAATCTGACTCTAGATAACTGAAAAGCAGGCTATTTGTTGCAAGAATTTTTTATATAGCAGTGAACTGCTTTTCTGTTTTCCTACAGTTCCCAAACTCTTAAATCTTCTGTAAACACAGTTAGTACAAATAGATTACAATTTACATATCCCTTTAATGGTCTTTTAAAAATGTTTTTTCTATCATATTTTAAATAACAAAATTTACTGAATTAATTTGCTTAAATTAATTTACACAAACACAAAAACAATTTATCTCAACATTGGCATTATATTTGGTCACATCTAAAAACCCATAAAGTTATCAAATATAAAGTAATTGTATCCAATAAAACAGTTTACATTCATATATCATTTTATGTAAATGATCTTTGCAAATGATCTTCACAACAACAATCACTATTAGTTATCTTTACAGATCAGAAAACTGAGCAGAGATAAACTAATTTGCCATAAATTACAGAGTTAATACATTTTTGCAACTGAAATAGAAAATGGTGGGCTTACCAAATGCAGAGACTGGACTGGCTTTCCTACCTCACCCTGCCATGCTTGGTGCTGCCAAGGGTACCCAGTTCCTTCCCAGGAAGTTGCTGGACAGAACCTGCTGAAGGCTATATTAACTGGTGCCAGGATCTCCCTGTGGTAGTAGATTTCAGGTGCCAGGACTCATAGAATGCTGACCATGGGGCCTGACCCTCACTCTATCCCTATTTCCCCCTAAGTTAGGCTGGGGAGGTGTTTGGGCAAGATTGTGTGGGGTCTCCATGGCTATTGCTGCTTCTCCTACAATACTTGAGCATTATCTTTTCTTGATCAGATCTGAGATGACAGAAGTTAGCAAACAGAGAGATTTGGGCTATATCAATATTTTGACATTTCAATGCCAAGGTACTTATCAAAACAGAATTGTAAATAGTTATGATATTTCTCAATACCAAATTATTTATAGAAACAGAGTTGTTAATAGCATAAATTATCATACCAATGTATTTACCAAGACAGAGTCATAGATAACATAATTATGATGCCTTGTTCCTGTCACATGCATTCTCCATTAAGATTATCCTAAATTTATCTTGAATATGTCTTTCATTCATTGTTAGGCCAATGCTTTGAGTTGTTTGTCCTTTTAGAGAGCAGGTATCAAGTAATATCTGGACCAAACTGTAATATTCTTCTCTAAATTATAATGTTCTCTGAGAGCAGGTTTCTTGGGGGACTTCTGGAAGCAGCCTTCGTTTCAGTTCAGAATAATCACTCCAAATGCAACCAGGAGTTAAAGTCCAAATCCTGTATTGTTTCTTTCCAAGTATTGTCTCCTTCCTTGGACCCCATTAGCTTTCTTAGAGACCTATCTCTCTCCTTGGTTCCAAGAGTTCTTGCCACTAGTCCTTTGCCTCTGCCAGCTTCTGTCTCTAGCTCCCTCCGAATGTCTCTGAATCCAAAGGTTTGTACTTCAGCCTCCAGCCAACTCAAAGGTGGAAAATGGAATGAATCTGTCTCCGCCTCTGAGAGTGGGCTTCTGTGTCTGGCCCTGAGAGCTTTTTGCTTATATGCTATACACTGAGTACACACCAATCATTTTATCACTAGGAAACCATTATTTGTTGTAGGATTAAACTAGATTTAATCATTGTCTTCTCAATTCCACTTAGTACCTTGTTTCAAGTTCTGGCCCATCACATCTCCTTGTAGGATCAGATCAATCATACTGAACCATGCTAAATTAGATAACTATTGTCTCTATCAATTTCACTGTCTTAGTATTTTGTAAGAATCCTAACACCAAACTCTTCCTGTACATGGACTTATTCAATACTGACCCTCTCCGCTGAATACCTCAGAAATTACCAAAAGTCATAAGTTAGGTCTCAATTCATTGTTTTGTTGATTGCCTAAGACTTTAAAAAGTGATGGGAAAAATGTTCATAATGTAAATTAAACTGAAAAGTGCATGGCTATTAAACATTTCCCAGAGCATCCTTAGATGATAAATAAAAGCTTTTTGGAGGGTCCTTGATAATTTTTAATAGAGTAAAAAGTGCTTGAGACCAAAAAGTTGAGAACAGCTATACAAGAAAATTCCTCCAGCTACAAGACCTATAATCCTTTTTATAGTGTGATGTTCCACATGTCAAATACTCAAGAATTATCCAAGTGCCTTCTATGGACTAGATATTGTTCTAGGTACTAAGAATAAAAATACTAGAAAGAAACATCCCCTATTTTCAAGGAGCTTATATTCTGAAGAGACAGAGAACAGTTACATATATTGGTCTATGCAGAACATATGCAGAAGAGACATAAGGTGAATATGAGAAAGCCCCAGATCTCAGACTAGGAAAAGCCTGAGAACAGGAAGATGAGGAGGATAAGTATTCCAGGCCTGAAAGACACAAAAATAAGAAAGGGAGTGTGAAAGTGAGGTCATTTAAGACAGGACTTATTACAATTTTTCCATTTGTGTAATTTAAAAAGGGCTTAGGTGAAAACCTAAGAAATTTTTACATGATCCCATCTTGAATGTGAGTCAAGGTATTTCTGGCAGCATTCATGCATGTAAAGTATAAACTACAAATGTCATATGTTCAAAACCAAAGCTGCACTGATGTACTTTAGGCAAGCATTGGAAGAAACACCTCAGATTCATTACATGCATGTTTGGCTTTGAATTTATTTTTGGTCGTTGTGTTCAGAAACGTTTTACTATCGCCAATTTTTTCTTGATCTCCACATTCAGGATTCAGATCATAACTCAAAGTTGAACAAGTTTTAATTTAAGGAGAAAGTTGTATTTTTCTATAATGCAAACTGAGTTTGAGAATATTTCAAAGATTAGCCCATTTTTTTTCCAAATTGAATTCTTGAAATTCTTGAAAACTTAATTTTGGGTACAACTTACCCTGGTTTTTTATCCCATACCTAGAATACTGTAGTAGCCTCTTGGGAGGCTGTCTGCAAATTTCTCTGTTCCAATCTGTTCTCTGTAGAGGATGGAACTTTGGAGAAGTATACTTGAAACAAGTACACTTGAAACAAGGTGTTAACTCAATGGAATTGATGGGATGATTGTTCCCTAGTTCACATATACTTAGTACTTAGCATGGCGATGTAATGGTTCGCTAAGTTCACACATTATCAGGATGCTGTAATGATGTAATTACAATAAGGTGTATAAGAGCTAAAAAGGACTGGAAGAGAGTTATTCTATCTTTGACCAGCCTCATGGTGGCTCTCATGCTTCCTGCACTAAGATCAAGACTGGGCCAGAATAAGGAATCTAGACTCTATTCTTAACTGTTCTCATGGTGTCTATCCTGCTGAGCCCAAGGCCCTTCTGGAGGACCTCCAGAAAGCTAGCCCAAACATTACAAGTTTCCATCCAATCACTAAATAACTTTCCTAAAGCACAAATCCAACTGTCACACCCCCTATTTAATACAGTCCTGTGGCTAATTGTCTTCTAGGATCAAATCCAAAGTCCTCTGTTTGGCTTCATAACCTAGGCCCTACCCAGTCTTCATATACCTTATTCCCCAACATGTACTCTTTGATCCAGTGACACTGGCTTCCTGGGTGTTCCATAAACGTAGCCCTCCATAATTCAGTTCTGGACATTCTCTGGTTTTGCTCCATTCCTGGAATGTTTTTCCTCCTCCAGTCCAACTACTCATCTATTGACATCCTTGGTTTCCTTTAAGTTCCAACTAAAATCCTGTTTTCTATAAAAAAAATCTTCCCTAACCCCTCTTAATTCCATCACTTTTGCTCTGTTAATTATTTCCTCTTATCCTGCATTATACTTATTTGTATGTTATCTCCTTCATTCAATTACTAGTTTTTTGAGGAAACAGGATTTTTCTTACTTCTTTTTGTGTTCTCAACAATTATGACAATGCCTAGTTGATAAATGTTTATTGATTGATTGATTAATTAAATACATATAAAATATATAGAGAGAGGAGAGGTGTGCTCTTAAATAAATTACTTAACCTCTGAAAACTGGTGGTGATAATAACATCATCTCCTTCATAGGGTTGTTATGAGTAAAACAGTCCTTTGTAAAAGCACCATATGAATGTTAATCATCGTCTTTTGTTGATTAAATTAATTTTATTTTAACCAAACAAAGTTCTTATGGAGAGTTAAGTATAAAAACTTTTCAGAAAGTTTGTGGGACCTGACAGAAGTCAAAAGTTTCACATTCTTCTGATCATCTATCATTCATTCTAGTCTGTGGGTCAGAAGGAATGGCTCAGATAAGATGTGGGCATCTCTTAAACACATCAGAAAATTTAAATCCTGCTGAATCCTTCCCAATTAAATTAATTTGGAGGAAATACAAAATTTTGTGTTGTCAGAGTAGAATGTAGATATAACTAATAGCAAAAAGCATGAAATACAAATGATGATACTAAGGATATAATAATCTGTGTCACAGCTATGAAATCTCTGCATTTTTATTTATACTGTTCCCACAAGTCTTTAAATAATAATAATAAACTTAACATTTTATGTACATATATATGTATATGTACATATACATATATATATATATATATATATCACAAAATATATATAGATATATATATCACAAAATTTAAATCTTGTTTGGACAGATTTTTTCATTAGTGATTGATCTCACATTTGTGTGTGTATATACACATATAAAATCTAGAAAATTTTCAGGATTAAATAAACAGAAAGAAAATAATATTAGGGGAAGCTAGTTGGTATAGTGGATAGTGCACCAGCCCTGAAGTCAGGAGGATCTCAGTTCAAATGTGGCTCAGACACTTAACACTTCCTGGCTGTGTGATCCTGTGCAAGTCAATTAACCCCAATTGCTTCAGGGGAAAAAAAAAAAGAAAAGAAAAGAGTATTTTGGGGTTGTCAGAATATAATGTAGAAACAACTAATTACAGAAATCATGAAATATACACAATGATTTCATACATGTATAAATACATAGATACATACATATACACATACCTACACATATGTATATATTTTGTTGTTCAGCTAGGTAGCAGCCAAATTTGTTGTTGTTGTTGTTGTTGTTGTTTTGTTTTTTTACAACCACCACCAAGATTTTATTGTTAATAACCAAAAAGTATGAAATAGTGAGAAACAATGAAAAGTTACTGAAGTCTTTTTTAAAATTTTATTATAATTTTTTGACTATATATGCATGAGTAATTTTTTTATAACATTATGTCTTATATTCATTTTTCCAAATTTTCCCCTCCCTCCCTCTACTCCCTCCCCTTGATGACAGGCAATCTCATACATTTTACATATGTTACAATATAACCCAGATACAATATGTGTGTGTAAGTCCAATTTTCTTGTTGCACGTTAAGTATTAGATTCCAAAGGTATAAGTAACCTGGGTAGATAGACAGTAGTGCTAACAATTTACATTCACTTCCCAGTGTTCCTTCTCTGGGTGTAGCTGTTTCTGTCCATCATTGATCAACTGGAAGTGAGTTGGATCTTCTTTATGTTGAAGATATCCACTTCCCTCAGAATACATCTTCATACAGTATTGTTGTTGAAGTGTATAGTGATCTGGTTCTGTTCATTTCACTCAGCACCAGTTCATGCAAGTCTCTCAAAGCCTTTCTGAATTCATCCTGCTGGTCATTTCTTACAGAGCAATAATATTCCATAACCTTCATATACCATAATTTACCCAACCATCCTCCAGTTGATGGGCATCCATTCATTTTCCAGTTTCTGGCCACTACGAAAAGAGCTGCCACAAACATTTTGGCACATACAGGTCCCTTTCCCCTCTTTAGTATTTGAGTAGCAATGCTGGATCAAAGGGTATGCACAGTTTGATAACTTTTGGGGCATAGTTCCAAATTGCTCTCCAGAATGGCTGGATTCTTTCACAGCTCCACCAACAATGTATTAGTGTCCCAGTTTTCCCACATCCCCTCCAACATTCAGGAGTAGCCAAATTTGAACTCAGGAACATGAATCGGCCTGCCTGAATCCCAAGCTGACATCATGCACTCTTAAGTCTATGATCTTGGCCAAGTCATTTAACCTTGTTTGTCTTATTTTCTTCATCTATAAATGAGCTAAAGAAAAAAAAAATGTCAAACTATTTCAGTTTTTTTTTTTGCCAAGAAAACCACAAAAGCAACCATGAAGAATACAACTCAACAATAACAAAGATAGATGATCAATAGATGTAGATGTGTTTGTGTGTATACACATGCATACATATATATGTATCCAACAGGTATGTGCATGTGTGTGTTTAGTTAGGTTTCTCTTACTGTTACTTTTATAGATGGAAAAACCTATGATTTTAATTCAAACCAAACCCTTATAGGGCTTTACATAAAATATCTAATTCAGTAATTACTATTTAAAAATAATTATTACTTAAAACTTTGGGAAAGAATGAATTCTCAATTTTGAAAAATATGGATCATGTTTTCATAATTGGAAAGTGCTTTAGGGACTTCTAATATAACCTTCTCATTTTATAGATAAAATATTGAGGTTTAGGAAGGTTATGAATTGCCCAGAACTATTAAATGCCAAGTAGGGATATGAGCCCAGCTCTTTCTAGCTCTTACTCACCAAGCTGGCATTTCCATTGGGAATCTTTGTATTAAAAGTAAAAAAAAAATTATATACATATACATGCAAATTAACCTCTAAGTCCTTTTTATGTCATGAAAAAGGTAGCATTTTCTATTTTGCAAAGCAGAGAATAGATTCACTGATTAGCCACAAAGCAAATTTCTTGAGGAATTTCTGTATTTTGCAAATTTCCTATGGTGTTTGATATGATGCCATAGACACAGCATTCATTCAGAAAGGATTAATTGATCATGCCCGTCACAACTTATCATTTTTCTGCTCACTTCTACTGTATTCCTAGCCAGTTTTCTCTGGGACTTCTCAACACTAACATATCCAAACTCTGAATATTATAATATATTCATGTTGGACCATTAAATACTATGTAAAAATTGGACTCTTAAGCTTCCCTTTTATCATTCCATTCCAGTTTTCCCAACCTTAAGTCAAGACTATGCCTTCCATTTTGTTGTTGTTGTTATTGTTCCAAACTAATCTCACATCCATATTATGTACACACAGAGCAATGAATTAAATACTTAGCAGTGTGATAGCACAATAAAAGCTGACTGAGCAAGCCTGAAAGGGTATGCTACATCAGTAAGACCACAGTTGATTAACAGTGTAATTAAGATTGACTTAATTATGTCACATTATTTGCATTATACCTTATTGGGAGAGGATATTATGGCTTGCCCTTATTCTATTAGCTTGTTCTATGAATATTCATTCATGTTGACAACATCTGCTTAATTATTGGCTGGAGGGAATATCATTTCTTAATTTGTTGCTTGATTATTGACCTACATTTCAGCAAGAAAATCTCTGAAAATTTAAAATTTGGAAGTCTCTGCTTTAGGAGCACTTTGAGAGCATTGATTAGTTCTGCCCTGAACTTGAAGAACAGATATTTTAGCAGGAGGTCATGATGAGGAAACCAGGCTGAATCAAGTTCTTACAAGCTTATTTCATTATTTTGTATGAAGCAAATTTCTAGACAAGCTTCATTTAAAAGTCTGGTATAAAAACAAAGCCTAATGCCAAATACATATCACTTGTTATTTTGGACTAATCATAACTTTGTGATTTTTTTTTTATTTATTGGGGTAAGAGTTAACTGTTTGGGGTACAAGTAATAGTAATATTTTTATTATATTTCTTTCTCTGTCAAAAAAGAAGGGATTGTGGGAATGATGGCTAAGGAGTGGGCCACAAGATATAAATAAATAGAAATCATGTTTTAAATCTCTAGGATTTTTTCTACTTTAGACTATCAAAAAGTGAGCTGAATTTGACATAAACTTGACCATAGTTGCTATTTAATAATACCATAAGACATTTTCCTATTTAGGAAATGGCTTTCCTGAAATCCAAAAAAAATATTCAAACCATGAAACAAAGGTGCAGAATAGGAGGCCTTAATTTTTTTTCACGCCATTGATGCCATTTGCAGTCTGCTGAAGCCTATGAAGGCCCCTTTTCAGAATGATGATTTTCAGTACATAAATTATAATATACAGAAACACAAAGGAAATAAAATGAAACCCATTGAATTGAGAAGTTCTGAATTGCAATAAGATTAAAACCAGATAGCTATTACATACTGTCTAGCAACAACATATTGAACTCCCAAGAACAGATAGCCATAAAGCTACCTAAGAAAGGGCAAACAGGCCATTTTGGAAAAACTGAAGTTAAAACTATGTAGATGAGTATTGGAATCTACTTATGAATGGACACTGCACTTCCACTCTCAAATAGGGTGTCCCAGTCTGCCCC
This sequence comes from Sminthopsis crassicaudata, assembly GCF_048593235.1. Lineage (NCBI taxonomy): Eukaryota > Metazoa > Chordata > Mammalia > Dasyuromorphia > Dasyuridae > Sminthopsis > Sminthopsis crassicaudata. The sequence goes on from NC_133622.1 coordinate 112,990,639, forward strand.
CTAAAATAGGAGGTCCCCAAAATATAAAGGGTGGGAACCAATTATGGGGAAATAGTTTTACATATATGCATATAGGTCATATAACTTCTCTCAGGATCAGTTCCTCATCTGTAAAATAGAAATAATAATAGCACTTACTTCCTAAGGAGTTGTAAGTATCCAACGAGATTATCTTTGTGAAGCCTTTCATAAACTTTAAAGCACCGTGCAAAGATTAGCTATTACTGTTATCCTGTGAGGGAACAAGGTACTATGTCCTATACTCTGTAGCTTGTATTTTTGATATTTCACTTGTTTTTGTTTTTGTTTTTGTTTTCTTCCCACGTTTTCTGTAAATTCTGAGATACTCTGAGCTTGATTAGATTTATTTCTGCAGAATTATAACAAGGACTTAACATTTTCTAGAAAATCCATTCTCTGCCTTGTAAACCAAACAGAGTTGTTGAAGAATGTCCTCTGTCCTTACTTAGGAACATTATTGTTTAGAAAAATAATGTGCAATGAGGACACAGTGTCAACAACCAGTCTGTAATTCTTTAACTATTTCAGCTTCTCTCTCACATCTTTCTCCATTTTTTTTTTCTGGTAATGTTAGTTTTTACTTCCATTTTTCAGAGGATTATAGATAGGATCATAGTTTCCTTCATTGAGAGCTGAAAGTGAACTTGCATTTTTTTATGCATGAGACAGTCAAGTCCCAGAGTGAATAATTGACTTGCCTAAAGTCACACCAATAAAAGAATACAAATGAGATTTGAATTCAGGCCTCATAATTTCAAGTTTAGTGTCAAATTCAGTTAACTTTGTATTCCTCCATATTGTTTAGATACAGACTTGTATTTCAAGATGTTATTTTCAATTTTAAATATTTGAATTTTTATAATCAGTAATACTAGCACTACTATTAGCACATATTGATATCAGTCAATAAGTATTAATTGGATGCCTTCTATGAGACCAGGAAAGGCAAAAGACAATCCTTGCCCTTGAAGAGTTTACAATAACATTTAATGCTTATAAGTGTGTTAACTTTTTTTTAATACTATAAACCCATGATATAACAGTGTAAATATGATTGTATATAGATCACCAAGACAGATATAATAATTACTTTAAAAGTTTGAAATATTTTTAAAATTACCAAAATGTGACATAGAGACACAACGTGAGCACAACATATTGGAAAAATTATTCTAGTAGACTTGCTTGACACAGGGTTGCCACAAACCTTCAATCTGTAAAAAAAAAATGCAGTGTCTATGAAGTGCAATAAAGTGAAATGCAATAAAATGAGATATGCTTATGTTTGGGGAGGAAGAATAATCTAATTAGAATTTACTAGTACATGATTAAAACCAAAAGTAGAGTATTGCATGTCCAACATTATACAAGTAGAAAATATAGGAATGAAATAGAATGTATAGAATAACAGGAATGGAAAGATTTTAAGTCTAGTATGGCTTCTACTATATTTGTATTTTTGGCAACAAATGTCATTTTCCCTCTGTTTATGTTTTTTGATCTTTATTTGGAGCTATAAATGAGGTATCAGATTCTCTGCTTCTATACGAGAGATAGCTGAAAGGGGATCCAGAAGTTCAACCTCTTCATTTTAGAGATGAGCAGACTGAGGCTCAAGCTAGTCCAAGGTCACACAGCCAGTGAATGTCTAAGGTGGCCTATGAACCCAGGTTTTCCTGACTCTTAAGTGCATAGTTTTATCTATTATACCATACTTCTTCCTGAACTATTTACTGTCCTTTACTTTCTTCTTGCAAACAATTTGGAGGCATTTTTTCAGCATCCTTCCATGAATCTGTGGTTGTCTCTCCTTTAAGACATTAAATGTCTTTTTTTTCTTATGTTCAAATATTTTTAAAATTGCTGGATTGAAACAATTTTGTCTCTTTTTTTGGAGAAGTCTATAGTAAACAGGATTCTATTAATTAACCATTGGGATAATATGAGTTCTAGGAAAGGAGAGGGGGTGTGGGCTGAGGAAATGACTATGTTCCATTTCCTTTCTGGGCACTTTTTATTTCATTCTACTTCAAAAAAGGTAAAAACTGCCCTGATTTCTTTCATAGATTCTCATACCCTCTCCCACTTAGTTGTTTCTGTTTTTCTTCTATTTCTTTATGACATCTATTTTTGTTTTCCTCATAGAAGACTTACAATAATTTTTCCCATCAACACAGGCACTTCTTCCCCAAATGCAGGCATTTTCACTCGAAGAAAGTAGCTCAGGATCACATACAGCCTTCCTTTCTTGACAGAGTTGCCAGAAGCAGACTGGACCAATTTGTTCAACCTGGTGTAATTGCCATGGAGGAAAGTGGTAGGTGGAAAAATAAATAGAGAAAGAGAGACTGCCTTTTAAATGTGCCAAAAGGCCTACTAGAAGGTGCCAGCTGAATTAGAGGCCTACCCAAACATTCACAGACTGGGGCTTCATTAATGTTATCTCCAGAGTCCTATTGCTCAGATCTCCTTCTGAAAGTGATCCAAGATTCCTTTGTCTCTATCCTCCACTCTAGACAGCCATCATGACATTCTTTTCCCTCAGAGTGGCTCCTTTAGCTTCTGTCTCTACTACTCTTATTTGTTGTTTCTTCTCCCCATTGGATAGTATTAGTCTCATTTGTTAAATTCTGCTGTGTCCAGTACTGTATTAACTACAGGTGATACAAATATAAATAAGCATGGTACTCTCTACTCTCACAGAATTTAGGTTCTAAATTCCCTATAGAATATAAGATTTTGAGGAAGTTCTTTATTTTTGTCTTTCTATACACTAAGGCTTGTCACAGTGTTTTAGGCATATTAGATACTTAATAAAATTTGCTAACCAGATAGAATGTTAATGTTTCCTTCTGCTTACAAATCTTCCTTAAAAGCATCTGGACCAGGGTACACAAATTCACTCAAGCTGCTGCATCTCACAACTCTTCCAAAGACAGGAATTGTAGAGGATAGCTGCTTTCTCAGCGCCTGAACCTATATTGAAAGGAGATATATCTGCTCTAAGGAAAGAGAAACTTGTAGTCCTGCTTTGTCAGAAAATATCAGGTTAGATCCTGGGAAAAGCTTAATAAAAATGAGTTTTGATGCTTTATTTTCTTCTTCCAGCCATGGATTTGAGACATAGAACAGGGAAACTGAGTTAGCATACAAACTCTTAGATCTATATTCATTTACATCTTTCTTTTTACTAGCCTGAGTTTTTATTGTGTCCAGTGAATGAGAAATCTCTGAGGGACAAATTAAAAATCAAGTGAGCAGCTAGATAATGCAATGAATAGAGAACTGGGCCTTCCTCAGTTTCCTCATTTATGAAATAGGAATGATAATAGCACCTGCCTCCCAGGGTTAATGTGAGGATCGAATAAGATCAAACATTAACTAACTGTAAAATGTTTAGCACAAGGCCTAGTACATAGTAGCCGCTATACAAATGTTAATCATTACTCTTATATGGCTGAAGAAGAACACCATTTGTGAGTTTCTGATTGTTAATGCTGTCTGGAAGCTGTGCTTATAAACTTTGTGTAGTAAATGCTGAAGCATATTTTAAAATATTTGAAGTCTTCTTTTGATAACCTCTTGCTCCTGGCTCTTTTGTCCCTTTTCCTCCCTTCACAATCACTCTAGGGACTAAGTAGTTTCTACTCTTTGTTTTCTTGCTGCCTAGGCCTGTCTTTCCTAGGCAATAAGTAATTAGTTCCTCTCCATCCTCAGTGCTAAATAAGGCATCTGGTTTTATTTCTGTGAACCATCCTATAATAAAGTGCTTCTCAGCTTGTGACCATTTGGATATTGATTTAAAATGTCATATGGCTCATTTGACAAAAGAGGAAATGTCATAATACTAATAAGCACTGAAGTCAGCAGTGACAACTGCTAAGCTCAAGAACTCTCTCTGTATTTGCTGTGAAAAACACTCTGTCTTCCTTCTTCCCCTCACTTATTCAAGTAGCCATATCCTCAGGAGAGCTATCATCACATCAAAAGGAACATACATTTTTTCAGTGCATAAATTGTATTTTGAAAAATAGAAAAGAATGCTAATATCTTTATCTCATAACAACTTTTTTATGATTCTCAACTTGGAAGTTTCATCATGCTTTTGGACAATGTAAATTTAAGAGGCATGTATTTGCTGGGGAAACACAAGGATACCTTTCTTTTTGATTTCTTTGTGCAGGACATACAGAGATAAGATGTGGGATAGCATGTAATATCAAATTCAGAAAGATATTAAGGACATTTTGGCTGTGGAACAAATAAAAGTCATGTTTTCATTACATTTGAGAGAGAGAAATATAAAATAACAAGGAAAAGAAGCTTTCTTATTGCTTTCTAGTGGAACCATAGAGATTTATGTCATCCCACAATGCAATAAAAGCTACATTCAGTAAAAAGTTAGGTTTAAATAGACCAAAAAGTAATTGGAAACTGAATAATCTCATCTTAAAGAATGACTGGGTGAAAGAGCAAATTATAGAAACAATTAATAATTTCACCCAAGATAATGACAATGATGAGACATCATACCAAAATCTGTGGGATGCAGCTAAAGCAGTAATAAGGGGAAATTTTATATCTTTAGAGGCTTATTTGAAGAAAATAGAGAAAGAGAAGATTAACGAATTGGGCTTGCAACTTAAAAGGCTAGAAAAAGACCAAATTAAAAACCCCCAACCAAAAATTAAACTTGAAATACAAAAATTAAAAGGAGAAATCAATAACGTTGAAAGTAAAAAAACTATTGAATTAATAAATAAAACCAAGAGTTGGTTTTATGAAAAAGCCAATAAAATAGATAAACCTTTGGTAAATCTGATCAGAAAAAAGAAAGAGGAAAATCAAATTGTCAGTCTTACAAATGAAAAGGGGGATCTTTCCACCAATGAAGAGGAAATTAAAGAAATAATAAGGAGTTACTTTGCCCAACTTTATGCCAATAAATTTGATAACTTAAGTGAAATGGATGACTACCTCCAAAAATATAGGCTTCCTAGATCAACAGAGGAGGAAATAAATGCTTAAATAGTCCCATTTCAGAAAAAGAAATAGAACAAGCTATTAATCAACTCCCCAGGAAAAAATCCCCTGGACCAGATGGATTTACATGTGAAATCTACCAAACATTTAAAGAACAATTAGCCCCAATGCTATATCAACTATTTGAAAAAATAGGGAATGAAGGAGTCCTACCAAACTCCTTTTATGACACAGACATGGTACTGATACCTAAACCCGGTAGATCGAAAACTGAGAAAGAAAATTATAGACCAATTTCCTTAATGAATATTGATGCTAAAATCTTAAATAAGATATTAGCAAAAAGACTTCAGAAAATCATCCCCAGGATAATACACTATGATCAAGTAGGATTCATACCAGGAATTCAGGGCTGGTTTAATATTAGGAAAACTATTAGTATAATTGACCATATTAATAATCAAATTAATAAAAACCATATGATCATCTCAATAGATGCAAAAAAAGCATTTGACAAAATCCAACATCCATTCCTACTAAAAACTCTTGAGAGTATAGGAATAAATGGATTATTCCTTAGAATAATCAGGAGCATATATTTAAGACCTTCAGTAAGCAATATGCAATAGAAATAAACTGCAACCTTTTCCAGTAAGATCAGGAGTGAAACAAGGTTGCCCACTATCACCATTACTATTCAATATAGTACGAGATTTATGTCATCTACAGAAATCAAATTTCAATACTATTCACTGAGAAATATATTTCTTGAATGCTGTCTCTACTTGCCACTTTTTCTTTGGTTATTTTTTTTTTTCTTTTTGAATAGAAAGTCTACTTAATTTTACCTAATTTGTTTTCCTTTATTCAATCAAATTTTCAATTCAATCAAATTATTCAATTCAAATTCGCCTATTTCATTTTACTGGGATCTAAGTAAGGCTAATTTGAAAAGCTGTTTTCTGGGGCAGCTAGATGGCACAGTGGAGAGAGTCCTGGCCTTGGAGCTAAGTCAGGAGGATCAAAGGTCAAATCCAGACTCAGATACTTAATACTTACTAGCTGTGTGACCTGAGCAAGTCACTTAACCTCAATTTCCTCACCAAAAAATATTAAAAGATAAAAAATAAGATTCCATAAAAGGTTAACTTCCATAACGGATTATAAAATCTTAAATAAAATTTATAGAATTATAGACAAGGATGTGCTGGAGCCATATTGAACCAGCTTGCAAGAGTCAATTGTTAAATTTTCACTGTAGCATTTGTACTAGAAATGGTAAATGCTACAAATCAGGGTTAGATTTATTATTTTTTATTGTCTAGCTTTAAGAAAGTAATAGAGAAAAATTAATAATATAGATTATATTCAAAATGTGACCTGTGTACATTTCTTTTTTCTAGATAGTTGGTTTTTAAATATCTACCAGCACTTCCTTGGTTACAGGAATAATGTAGAGCAGTGGTCCTCAAACTTTTTTAAACAGGGAGCCAGTTCACAGTCCCTCAGACTGTGGGAGGGGCCGGACTATAGTAAAAACAAAACCTCACACTCTGTTTCCGCCCCTCAGCCCATTTACCATAACCCGGCAGGCCGCATAAACGTCCTCAGTGGGCCGCATCTGGCCCTGGGCCGTAGTTTGAGAACCCCTGATGTAGAGAGCTAAAGGGGTCACATAGTGGCGATCCAGACAAAATCTTCCCTTGTACAGATGAGTAAACTGATGCCTAGAGAAACTTGATGAGAGTCATCTAGCTAAGAAATTTCAATATTGAAATTCTGTCATAAGATTCTGTCTTTCCCTTTCTTTCTCCCCCATCCACACCACTCTGCCTCTTTAGTAATAAATATTTTTATTTTATAGTCAGAGATCATAAAGATCTTATATTTGAAGTTGCAAAGACCCTCATGGACCATTATTTTCGCCCCTTTCATTTTACAGATGAGGAACTAAGAATGAGGGAAATTAAGCAACTTGTCTAAAGTTTCATATACTATTCTCCTGGCCCAAAATCACTTTTCCCGACATCTCAGGCTATCTTCTTGTCTGTTTCATGAAGAAAAACACTCCATCTTTCAGCTTTTGGCATTCTCTTGATCTGTCCTCAATGCCTGGAATGGTCTCCCTCCTTCTCTACTCTGACTGTGGATCTCTCTGTTTTCCTTTAAGTCTTAATTAAAATCCCACCTTCTTCAGCCTTTACCTTAATTCCAGGGCCTTTGGTTCTTCAGTCCTCTTAATTCCACTGTGTCTTCTCTTTTCCCTAATATATATGTATGTGTGTGTGTGTGTGTCTGTGTGTGTGTGTGTGTGTGAGAGAGAGAGAGAGGAGAGAGAGATTTAGATATGTATATGCACAATATATGTATATGTTGTGTAGATGTGTGTAAATGTAATATATTAAATGATATGAGAACATACAGAAATATATTTTGTATATTAATAGACATGTATATATAACATACATCTTGCTTTGTATATATTTTCAGGTTATCTCCTCTATTAGAGTGTAAACTTTTTGAGGGCAGGGACTGTCTTTTGCCTCTTTTTATATCCTCAGCACTTAGAACAGTTTCTGACATATATTGGGCACTTAATAAAGGTTTACCGATTGGCTAGTGGATTTAGCCCTCATATTTGGAAATGGTGAAATGGCCTAAGAACCTAGTTAAAACATTAATATTTACTTTCATTTAAGTTAGACTTGTCTGTTTTATAAACCTTCATTTTATTGGTATCTTGAACCAATATGTCCATAATTGGTTGTATAGGCTATGAGGCTATCAGCCTCTTTAGGACCTGCTGATATTTTTCTATGTTTTTTTTTCTTAAAAGAGTTAAAATTCATGATTTTCTCCATGTGCATGTTAAACATGATCATTTTTATAAAGCCAAAAGACCTTAGTTCAAATCCAGCTGTGTAACTGTGGGCAAGATATTTTACTTTTGTTTGCTTCAGTTTTCTCATCTGTAAAATATTGATGATGATAACACCTATGTCCCAGAGTGATGAGGATAAAATAAGATTCTAGCACAGTGCTTGGAATGTAATAGCTATGTACATTTTAGCTATTGTTATTAGATAAAATTTACATAGCTAAAAATTTTAAAGATAATTTGACACTGTTTTTTCCTTTCTGTGGAAATTCACTTTATTTTTCTCTGCAAAACAGGTTTTTAAAATTTTAATTCTATTTTTATAAAAACTTTTTATTTTAAAAATATATGACAAAGATAATTTTCAATGTAAATTCACTTTAAATACAAATAATTATAACTGTCATGTCATATTATTGTCTGTATACATATTATGTATACAATTGTAATACTGTCATGTTACATCAAAATAAAAAAAAATTCTACCATCTTTACTTTCTACTATTTTCTATTATCTTTATTGTCTTATGTCTTAAAAAATTCACTGTGTCATGTTAAATTTTGTTCCTTCTTAAGTACCTTCCATGTGCCAGAAGCTGTTATAATGTGTTAACCTTTACCTTCAGGGAGTTTAGATTCCAGGCATAGTTATATAAGTATCTATTAAAAATGCATATGGATTAAGCAATTTTAGGATTAGAAAAGGTCTAATAAGTTAACTAATTCAATCACCTATTGAGTTAGAAAGCTTTTTAAAATTTTATTATTTTTTCATTGTCTAAGGGGAAAGGATTAGTTTAAGGAAACAGAGAGCCTGAATACTAATTCTAATAGAATTCTCATTGAATCTAATTCTAATCCTTTGTTATTTAATTCATGAACAAATAATTTCATTTCTCTGGGACTTATTTCCTCATCTATAAAAGAAGGAAGTTGATGAATCAGGAAGTCTGAATATATTGCATCATATGTCCTTTTTAGTGCAGTTTGGGTAAAATGCATAGCTCCCAGCTCACTGGGATTATAATTATTACAAAAGGTAATTATATTAAAATCTTTGTTGCTGAAAAAATGACTGAACTGACATGTTACAAAATAAATGCACAGAATTACCTTCTCATCTTCTCTGATATACATCCAAACAAAGTTCACTCCTCCCTCTTCTTTCCTCGCCTCTTAGTCCCATTTTGGTTTACTTGTCAGAAAAATCAAAACATAAGTACTTTTTAAGATCCTTAGATTATTTGCAAATTCATGTTCTATAACAACTCTCATATTCATTCTCTCATCTGTATTTCTGCTTCTTCTAATCCAATATAAACCTTAATGATTTCCCCTCTAGATTATTGAAACAGATACTTAGAAGCTTCCTCTATTTTCTTTCAACTCTAATCAGTTCTTTACACTATTACCAGAATAATATTTCTGATAGAAATCAGGTCATTTTCCCTCTATATTCAAAAATTTTCAGTGGACCCCTATTAATTTTGTTAAATAGTTAAAACTTCTTAGTCTAAAATTTCAGGTCCTCTGTCATCTAGATTTTACTTTTCAAATGTGTTTTCTTATTGCTTGTCTTCTATATATTTCAATGAAAGTTTTCCAATATGCTGTGGACCTTCCTATATCCATGTCTAGTTCATATTTTTAAAAAATTATTTTACTTTTTTCTGGTTATATATGTATATTAACTTTTAAAATATGCATTTCTTTATGAATAATATTGGGATAGAAAAATCAGAGCAAAAGGGAAAAATCATGAAAGAGAAAAAAAAACAGAAAAAAGAAGTGAACATAGCATGTGTTGATTTATATTCAATCTCCATAGTTCTCTTTCTGGATGCAGATAGCTCTTCTATCCAAAGTTTATTAGGATTGCCTTGGATCACTGAACCACTGAGAAAAACTAATTTTTTTCTAGTTGATCATCACATAGTTTTGCTGTTGTGTACAGTGTATTCTTGGTTCTGCTTGTTTCACTCAGCAACTGTTCATGTAAAATTTTCCAGACTTTTCTAAAATCAGCTTGTTCATCATATTTTTAGAACTATAAGATTTCATTACCTTTATATATCACAATTTATTCAGCCATTTCTCAATTGATGTACATCTATTCATTTTCTAATTGTTTATTACCATTAAAAAAAAGCTGCTACAAACATTTTTACACATATGGGTCATTTTCCCTACTTTATGATTTCCTTGGCATGTAGACCCAGTAGTGGCACTGCTTCTTATGTATAGAATGGCACCCTCCTTCTTCTGTTAAAATGCTATGTATCTATTAAAAGTACACTCAAAATGCTACATCCTCCTTGAATCTGTTCCTAATTTTCCTGACTTTCCTTTTCAAACTTCGAACTCTACTTTTTTTGTAAGTCTTTATATAATGGCCATACTACCAGTTTTTTTGTTTGTTTGTTTGTTTTGTTTTGTTTTTTCTCTTTATAAGACTTTAAAATGGCCCATGAAGGCAATGATGATAACTTGTACACTTGATATTTTCCCCAATGAATAGCAGATAACATGTACTTGATACATGTTTGTTGAAGTAATAAGTATGATTATTTAAAAAAAAAACTTCTTTGAATTAACTGATCAAATTGCCTCCTGTTCAAAAAGTGATGATCTATTGAATCAGTCCAAAAGATAGCATGACTTAATCTATTCAGTTCAAACTAACCCAACCAATTATGTCTTCACAAAATAAAATAAAATAAACTTAATTCATTCAATGCAGGGGATAGTGAAAACAATCAATACCAAGAATATTTGATATTTAACTTACAATAAGCTATTTTCATGCCTCATCATAACACCTAAGGTTACACTGAGCCTTATACACTGGAAGTCTAGGTTGGAACCGTCAACCTTTGCTCTATATGCCTATAACTATTCCCAAATTATTTGCTTTTCCTATATTGTAGAAAATAATAATAATAAATAAGAGTTTCTATGTGCACACTTTTATTAGTTTTATTTCCAACAATGCATTGTATGCTATAGTGAGAAATAAACATTTGTCTTTAGAGATTTTGCAATTATTAATATAATTTGAATAAAAAGATATTGCTTACCAAATGAAACAGAAATTATGAATGATGATGGACTACCATTTTGACTGCTTAGGCATGAAAGAGATGCACAGGTAGCCTTCTAGTTTTTGTAATGTGTTTTTTTTAAACCCTGCCTACAAATTCTTAAAATTCAAAAAATTTGATCAGTCTCCCATGCAGTTTTCAATTACCAGAAAATTGAAGATATTTGTATATTATGAAGCATTTTTGATTCTTGGCTTGATTCATTTCCTTAGTTTAAAAAAAAGAAACCTTTTCAAAAGTTCCATTGCCAAAGTTATTACATTATTCAATGTATTAGTTGGTTATTTCACCATTTCTTTGGCTTTTATGTTTGTCACACAATGTTTTCTTTTCCATATTTTGAATAGAAATATGAAGAGGAGAGGGACAATTTTCCATTAAAGCTCTTTTTACTGATGTGTTTTCATAAAATAATGATGACCCTAGATCTCAGAAGGTGTGCCCATAGTGCATTAATAGGTCATGCAAACATGTTCAACACTGGACTGTGTATATATTGCTTAAGGCCTAATAAAGCTAAATTTACAGAGAAACTTATAGCCTGTTCTAATACTGAATGAATGAAAGGGGTTGTCATGTCACTTGTTCTTATGAAAAAAAAAATTAGGATCTGAGGAGCATTGATTTCTATATATCTCATTTCAACTCATATTTTTAGGGTTAATATTCCTCTCTAAGTAAGGTAGACCCTCACCTCATTCCAGAAGTTTTGAAAGGAAAACATTGCACTTTTTTGTATGTGACTACTTTAGAAGCTCATTTTTATGTTATTCTCTTAAAATTTCCATCTGTGATGTATATAATCTTGACATGGGAAAATTGAGCATGAAAGTGAATATATAACTACTGTGAGAACTTCACATATATAATTCAAGATGAACAAAATAACAACAGCATAGTTTTCTAGATAGCTACAAATTACTGAAAAGTGGCAATTTCTTTCTTCCACTAGAAAACCAAATTATATTTGCACCTAGCACCTAGCACAATGTTCTTAAAAGCACTAACATTAAGTATTTAAAATTTAATTTTAGTTTCCTAATCTTGAAATCACCAATAAAAGACAATGTTCAGGCTAAGGGGCAGAGGCAAGACAGTGGAGAAGACACACTCATCATTCTAAGATCCCCTCCTACCCTCATTACTAATTACCAAATTCAGCCTCAGAAATAGTGCTTGACTGGTGAAATACACAAATATTGGGAGTACAGCAAATTACCAGCCAAAGGTAATCTGGAAGATCACCAGAAAAGTTTGCCCTGATCAGCAGGAGCAGGACAGCTCAGGCAGGGAGGCAGCACACAGAGGCTAGCACACTGAGCAAACCAGGGGCAAGGGTGGTCTCCCTGGGTGGAGAATTTGCAGGGAGGACTCTACCATAGGTTGGCTGCTAGTCTTTGGTTGAAAAGCAGTAGACCAGCAGAGAAGTTACACAAAAGCCAAAGGAACAGTGTACTCCAAAAAACGCCAGAATCTAGCAGGATCTGGCTACACCCACATAGCACTGGAAGTGACTTAGCATGGACCACAATAGAGCTGTTCAGACACATTCAGCAGCAGGGGCTTTTACCCAGAGCAGTCAAACTACTGCACAGCAGGAGATGCCTCTGCCCAAAGTGGTAGAACTTCCACAGTGTGGCCACGCTTCCCAGGACAGAAATACTTCCACTATGGGGCTCTTCCCAGGGCATAGTTCGGCTCCTCTTTGCAGCCCATTTGCAGGGCAGCTACTGTCCATATATCTATCCCTGTTCTGCAGAGGAAGCTGGCAACCTCCTTGTCCTGAAGGCAGACCATAAGGGCTTTTAAAAAATGAGTAAAAAAGCCAAGGAAACTCTAACCATTGATAACTTTTATACAGAAAGAGAGCAGATTTTCAACCCTGAGGAGACAGTCTCCAGACAAAACCCAAAAGGGAGATGGAATCTTGTCCCCATCACACAAGGCTGTCCTAGAAGAAATTATAAAAGATCTTAAAAGAGAGCTAGAAAAAGATAGGGAAAAGGAAAGAGAAGCTCTACAAGAGAGTATGGAAAAGGCATATGACTCACTAAAAGAAAAATGTGATGAAGTTGAAAAAGAAAACAACTTCCTGAAATGTGAATTGGAAAAGGTAAAGAACTCCCAAGGGAACAGAATTTGTGAATTGGAAAAGATAAAAAACTTCCAGGAAAGTAGGATTGGTGAAGTAGAAAAAAGAAAATAACAGTAAAAAAAAAAATTAGTGAAATGGGAAAAAAAATCCATAGAGCAAAACAACTCATTTGTTTTAAATTTAAAACTCAATTGGACATATACAAAAAGAAGTAAAAAAAGGAAGAAAATAACTCGTTAAAAATCAGAACTAAGCAAACAGAAATGAATGATTCCTTTCGACATCAAGAATCAATCAAGCAAAACCAAAAAATTGAAAAAATAGAAAAAAATGTTTAACATCTACTTGGAAAAGAGATCTAGAGAATGAGGAGAGATAATCTGAGGATTTTTGGACTTCCTGAAAATTATAATGAAAAAAGAGCAGAGACACTGTCTTACAGGAAATCATCAAAGAGAACTGTCCAGATGTAATAGAATCGGAAGGTAAAATAGGCATTGAAAAAATTCATCAAAAACCTTCTGAAAGAGACCCTAAAATAAAAAGTCCAATGAATATTGTGGCTAAATTTCAGAACACTCAAACTAAGGAAAAAAATATTACAAGCAGCCAGAAAAAAAAAAAAAAAAAAAACAATTCAAATATCGAGGAGCCACAATAAGGATCACTCAGGATGTGGCTGCTTCCACATTAAAGGATCAAAGGGCCTGGAATCTGTTATTCCAGAAGGCAAAAGAACTGGGAATGCAGCCAAGAATAAACTATCCAGTTAAGCCCAGCATTTTCTTCCAGGGAAGAAGATGGACATTTAATGAAACAGGTAAATTCCATTTGTTTCTTATGAAAAAACCAGAGCTAAACAAAAAAATTGATCTCCAACTATAGGTCTCAAGAGAAGCAGAAAAAGGTAAAAAGAACTATTGAGAACTGTATTTCTGTTATATACATACATAAAGAGTGAATGTATAATTTGATTTTACTGATATAATATTAAAAAAAGGAAATAGAAGTGGAAAGGGGATAGTATCACAAAAAGGGAAAAGGGGAGATAAAAAGAGGGAAATTACATCTCGCAAAGAGGCAAAGGAAACCTATCATATCGAAGGGAATTTAAAGATGAGGAGGAACATTGTGTGCATCTTACTCTCATCAGTTATGGCTCCAAGAAAAATAAAAGACATATTTGGTTTTCAGAGAAACTTCTCTCACCCCATTAAAAAAATGGGAGAAGAAAAGGGAAAAGGAAAAGAGTAATAAGGAAAAGGTATAAGAAAGAGAAAGGGACTCAAAGGAGGTGTGAGAGATTCTAAAGAAGGAGAGCTGCATAAGGCAAGTGGTGCCAATAAATTTAATACTGGGGAGGGGGGTTAAAAGAGGAAAGAAAGAGAAAAGCATAATTTTGGGATAATAAGATGACAGGAAATACAGAATTAGTAATTTTAACTATAAATGTGAATGGGATGAACTCTCCCATAAAACTGAGGCAGATAGCAGACTAGATCAAAAGCCAGAATCCTACAATATGTTGTTTACAGGAAACACATTTAAAGCAGGATGATACATATAGAGTAAAGGTAAAAGGCAGGAGCAGAATCTATTATGCTTCAGGTAAAGCAAAAAAAAAAAAAAAAAAAAAAGCAGGGGTAGCCATCCTTATCTCAGATGAAGGAAAAGTCAAAATTAATCTAAATAAAAGAGATAAGGAAGGAAACTATATCCTGCTAAATGGTAGCATAGACAATGAAGCAATATCAATAGTAAACATATATGCACCAAGTGATATAACATCAAAATTTCTAAAGGAGAAGTTAAGAGAGTTGCAAGAAGAAATAGAAAAACTATAATGGTGGGAGATTTCAACCTTGCACTCTCAGAATTAGATGAATCACACAACAAAACAAATAAGAAAGAAATTAAAGAGGTAAATAGAATATTAGAAATTTAGATATGATAGATCTTTGGAGAAAACTGAATGGAGACAGAAAGGAATACACTTTCTTCTCAGTAGTTCATAGAACCTATAAAAATTTGACCATATATTAGGACATAAAGACCTCAAAATTAAATGCAGGAAGACAGAAATAGTAAATGCATTCTTTTCAGATCACAATGCAATAAAAACTACATTCAACAAAAAGCTAGGGGAAAATAGACCAAAAAATAATTGGAAACTAAATAATCTGATCCTAAAGAATAAATGAGTGAAACAGCAAATCATAGAGACAATTAATAATTTCATCCAAGACAATGACAACAATGAGACAACATTTGTGGAATGCAGCAAAGGCGGTAATAAGGGGAAATTTTATATCTCTAGAGGCCTACTTGCATAAAATAGAGAAACAGAAGATCAATGAATTGGGCTTAAATTTGAAAAGCTAGAAAAAAATTTGAAACGTTCAATCAAATACTAAAGTTGAAATTCTAAAATTAAAAGGAGAAATTGATAAAATTGAAAGTACAAAAAATTGAATTAATAAATAAAACTAAGAGTTGGTTTTATGAAAAAAACCAATAAAATAGATAAACCTTTCATAAATCTGATTAGAAAAAGTAACGAGGAAAATCAAATTGTTAGTCTTAAAAATGAAAAAGAAGAACTGTCTACCAATGAAGAGGAAATTAGAGTAATAATTAGGAGTTAATTTGCCCAACTTTATGCCAATAAATTTGATAACCTAAGTGAAATGGATTACTACCTTCAAAAATATAGGCTGCCTCATTTCCAAAATATATAGAGAACTGACCCTAATTTATAAGAAATCAAACCATTCTCCAATTGATAAATGGTCAAAGGATATGAACAGACAATTCTCAGACAATGAAATTGAAACTTTCCACTCATACGAAAGTGTTCCAAATCACTATTGATCAGAGAAATGCAAATTAAGACATCTCTGAGATACCACTACACACCTGTCAGATTGGCTAAGATGATAGGCACAAATAATGATGAATGTTGGAGGGGATGTGGGAAAACTGGGACACTGATGCATTGTTAGTGGAGTTGTGAAAGAATCCAACCATTCTGGAGAGCAATCTGGAATTATGCCTAAAAAGTTATCAAACTATGCATACCCTTTGATCCAGCAGTGCTAGTTCTGGGCTTATATCCTAAAGAAATACTGAGGAGGGAAAAGGGACCTATATGTGCCAAAATGTTTGTGGCAGACCTTTTTTGTATTGGGTAGAAACTGGAAATTGAGTGGATGCCCATCAATTGGAGAATGGCTGAATAAATTATGGTATATGAATGTTATGGATTATTATTGTTCTGTAAGAAATGACTAGCAGGATGATTACAGAGAGGCTTGAAGAGACTTAGATGTTGAGTGAAATGAGCAGAACCAGGAGACCATTATATACTTCGATAACAATACTGTATGAGGATGTATTCTGATGGAAGTGGATATCTTCAACAAAGAGAAGATCTAATTCAGTTCCAATTAATCAATGATGGACAGAATCAGCTACACCCAGAGAAGGAACATTTGGAAATGAGTGTAAACGGTTTGCATTTTTCTTTTTCTTGCCAGATTATTTTTACCTTCTGAATCCACTTCTTCCTGTGCAACAAGAAATTAGGTTCTGCACACATATATTGTATCTATGATATACTATAACATATTTAACATGTATGGGACTGCCTGCCATCTAAGTGAGGGTATGGAGGAGAGGAGGGGGAAATTCAGAAAAGAAGTGAGTGCAAGGGATAATGTTGTAAAAAAATTACCCATGCATATGCACTGTCAAAAAAATTATAATTATAAATTAATAAAAAAAGAAAAATATATAGGCTGCCCAGATTAACAGAGGGTGAAGTAAATTGCTTACATAGTCCCATTTTAGAAAAAGAAATAGAACAAACTATTAAGCAACTCCCTAAGAAAAAATCCCCAGAACCAGATGGATTTACATGTAAATTCTACCAAACATTTAAAGAACAATTAACACCAATGCTATATGAATTATTTGAAAAAATAGGGATTGAAGGAGTCCTACCAGATTCCTTTTATGACACAGACATGGTACTGATACCTAACCCAGATAAGTTGAAAACAGAGAAAGAAAATTATAGCCCAATCTCCCTAATGAGTATTGATGCAAAAAATTTAAAATAAAATATTAACAAAAAGATTACAGAAAATCATCCCCAGGATAATACACCATGACCAAGTAGGATTTATGCCAGGAATGCAAGGCTGGTTCAATATTAGGAAAACTATTAACATAATTGATTATTATATCAGTAACCAAATTAACAAAAACCATATAATCATCTCAATAGATGCAGAAAAAGCATTTGATAAAATCCAACATCCATTTCTATTAAAAACACTTAAGAGTATAGGAATAGACTTTTCCTTAAAATAATCAGTAGCATCTATTTAAAACCATCAGTAAGCATCATATGCAATGGGGATAAACTGGAACCACTCCCAATAAGATCAGGAGTGAAACAAGGTTGCCCACTATCACAATTACTATTCAATATTGTATTAGAAATGCTAGCTTTGGCAATAAGACTGGAGAAAGACATTAAAGGAATTAGAGTAGGTAATGAGAAAAACAAATTATCACTCTTTGCATAAGATATGATGGTATATACTTAGAGAACCCCAAAGATTCTACTAAAAAGCTATCAGAAATAATCCACAACTTTAGCTAAGTTGCAGGATACAACACAAACCCACATAAATCATCAGCATTCTTATATATCACTAACAAAATCCAACAATTAGAGTTTAAAAGAGAAATTTCATTTAAAATAGCTGTTGATAGTATAAAATATTTTGGAATTTATCTGCCAAGGGACAGTCAGGAACCATATGAACAAAGCTACAAAACACTTTTCACACAAATAAGTCAGATCTAAGCAACTGGGAAAATATTAAGAGCTCTTGGATAGGCTGAGTGAATATAATAAAGATGACAATACTACCTAAACGAATGCATTTATTCAGTGCTATACCAACCGACTGCCAAGAAACTATTTTAATGACCTAGAAAAAATAACAACAAAATTCATATGGAAGAACAAAAGGTCAAGACTTTCAAGGGAACTAATAAAAAAAATCAAATGAAGGTGGCCTAGCTATACCAGATTTAAAACTATATTATAAAGCAGCAGATACCAAAATCATTTGGTATTGTCTAAGAAATAGACTAGTTGATCAGTGGAATAGGTTAGGTTCACAGGACAAAATAGTCAATGACTTTAATAATTTAGTGTTTGCCAAACCCAAAGACCCCAGCTTTTGGGATAAGCATTCACTATTTGACAAAAACTGCTGAGGAAAGTGGAAATTATTATGGCAGAAACTAGGCATGGATCCACACTTAACTTCATACATCAAGATAAGATCAAAATGGGTTCATGATCTAGGCATAAAGAATGAGATTATAAATTAGAAGAACATAGGATAGTTTACCTCTCAGACCTGTGGAGGAGGAAGGAATTTGTGACCAAAGAAGAACTGGAGATTTTTATTGGTCTCAAAATATAAAATTTTGATTCTATTAAGTTAAAAAGCTTTTGTACAAACAAAACTAATACAGACAAGATTAGAAGGGAAGCAACAAACTGGAAAACATTTTTACACTTAAAGGTTCTGATAAAGACCTCATTTCCACAATATATAGAGAACTGACTCAAATTTATAATGGTTCAAGCCATTCTCCAATTGATTAATAGTCAAAGGATATGAACAGGCACTTTTCAGATGAAGAAAATGAAACTATTTCTAGCCATATGAAAAGATTCTCCAAGTCATTATTAATCAGAGAAATGCAAATTAAGACAACTCTGAGATACCATTACACACCTGTCAGATTGTCTAGGATGACAGGAAAAGATAATGCTAAATGTTGGAGGGGATGTGGGAAAACTAGGACACTGATACATTATTGATGGAGTTATGAACGGATCCAACCATTCTGGAGAGCGATTTGGACTTATGCTCAAAAAGTTATGAAACTGTGCATACCCTTTGATGTAGCAGTGTTACTATTGGCTTATATCCCAAAGAGATTTTAAAGAAGGGAAAGAGACCTGTATGTGCCAAAATGTTTGTGGCAGCACTCTTTGTAGTTGCTAGAAACTGGAAATTGAGTGGATGCCCATTAATCAAAGAATGGCTGAATAAATTGTGGTATATGAATGTTATGGAGTATCATTGTTCTGTAAGAAATGACCAGCAGGAGGATTTCAGAAATGCCTGGAGAGACTTACATGAACTGATTTTGAGTGAAATGAGCAGCCCCAGGAGATCATTATATACTTCAACACAATACTATATGATAATCAATTCTGATGGATGTTCAATAATGAATAATGAACAGAACTCTGGGAAATGAGTGTGAACCACTACATAGCATTTCCAATCCCTCTGTTTTTGTCTGCTTGCATTTTTTTATTTCCTTCTCGGGTTAATTTTACTTTATTTCAAATTCCAATTCTTTTTGTGCAACAAAATAACTGTATGGATATGTATACATATATTGTATTTAACATTCATTTTAGCATATTTAACATATATTGGTCTACTTGCCATCTGGGGGAGGGGTTGGGGGAAGGAGGGGAAAAGTTGGAACAGAAGGTTTTGCAAGAATCAATGCTGAAAAATTACTCATGCATATATCTTGTAAATAAAAGGCTTTAAAATAAATAAATGGTAAATTTTAAAAAGACAATTTTCAGATGAAGAAATCAAAACCATTTTGAGTCATATGAAAAATCCTCTAAATCACTATTGATGCAAATGAAGACAACTCTGAGGTACCATTTCACACCTCTCAGATTGGCTAAGATGACACAAAAAATATGATAAGAGTTGGAGGGGATAAGAGCAAACTGGTACAGTAATCTAGTTGATAGAATTTTGAACTGATCCAACCATTCTGGAGAGCAATTTGTAACTATGTTGAAAGGGCTATCAAAATGTGCATACCCTTTGATTATCCAGGAGAGTCTCTATTGGGCCTATATCCCAAAGAGCTCATCAAAAATGGAAAGGGATCCACATGTGCAAAATGTTTGTGGTAGTCCTTTTGTAGTGGCAAGGAACTAGAAACTGAGTGGATGTCCATCAGTTGGGGAATAGTTGAATGAATTATGGTATAGAATGTTACAGAATATTATTGTTCTATTAGAAACCAGGGTGATTTCAGAAAGTTTTGGACAGACTTACATGAATTGATGCCAATTGAAGGGAGTATAACCAAAAGAACATTATACATGGCAACAATAAGATTATGTGTTGATTTAACAAGATGATTCCAATTCCAATAGACTTGTGATGGAGAAAGACATCTGCATCTGGAAAAAGGACTACAGGAACTAAATATGGATCACAACATAGTATTCTCATCTTTTTAATTGTTGTTTCTTTGTTTTTTTTTTCCTTTTTCCCTTTTTGATTTAATATTTCTTTTGCAGTATAATAAATGTCAAAATATGTATAAAAATTGCACATATTTAACATATATTGGATTGCTTGCTCGGTAGGAGAGGGGGAAGGAAGAAAGAAGGGAAAATGTGGAAGAAATTTAGAAATTTTGCAAGAGTAAATATTGAAAACCATCTTTGCATATGTTTTGAAAATAAAAAAACTATTATTTAAAAAAAATCAAAACCAAACAAAAGAATCTTAATAAAGGAACATACAATTTAGCTTAGAACAAAGTCCAGCCACAATTATTGAATTCTAGTTGTGTATATGCATGCACATTTCCATGTTTGTGTGCATGTGAATATGCACATGTACATGTGTATTTAGAAGTATCAGATAAGCCATGAAAATTTTATTACTAAAGCCATATGGTAAGCTTCTCAAGTGACAGCCAAGAGAAGTAATAATAAAACACATGAAGATTTAATCATTCATAAAATGAGCTTTTGGTATTTTTAAAATGAAATTCATATGCTGGAATAATACATGACAAGGGAATAAAAGGATTTTTTGTGTGCTGATTGCCATGTTCTAGAAACATGCAAAGAAGTCATGGGAAAAAAACCTGAACCATTTTACAGAATGAGAATCATGCTGTTTCTTACCAAGAAAACATGATTCGGTCTTCCATCTACATTCAGAAAGGCCTCCATCATTTTAGCATTTTCTCCTGAGATGAAAAGTTGTTTTTGCCACTTTCAGTATGTCCTCCTTTCCCTTTATATTAGAGAGTGCACATATTGAGGAAGTTGAGGGGAAAATATTCATAGAGGGATATACAGTGCCAGCTGGATCCATAGAAAATACATGGGTCAATCTGACACAGATTTTTCCATCTACTACTACTTGTTATGGGACGATGTATTTAAAGCTAAAAGGTATCACAGACTTAGAATGCACCACAGAGACTATTTATTCCAACCTCCTCCTCATGAAAAAACTGAAACCTACAAAGAGTGTCATTTGCTCAAGGTCACTTAGGTAGTAAGTAGCAAAACTGGAATTTGAACATAGTATTTTTGTCTCAGAATCAATGCCCCTTTCCACTATATGGCACTGCTTCCTAAAGCTTTCCACTTTACAAATAGATAAACAGGGATGATATTCCCATGGGTTTATTCTTCTTACTTGAATCTCCTGACATTTTTAGCCATAAATCCTAGTTTTATTTATAATTTTATCAGTATGGTAACTTCTTCCATTAATAAAAGATTACAAACTCTCTATACCTTAGTATAACATTTTCATGATCATTTAGCAACATTCCAGAAGTCTCCATTTTATCCAGACTGGTCTTGAGGCAAAAGGACACACTGTCCAACATGAAGTCTGTGTTCAAAGTCTGGTGTTGAGGTGTTGAGGTAAAAGAGAAAAGGGTCAAGGACAGATCTTTGGAGACATTCTTTCTCCCCTCTCCCCCAACTTTCAAAAGTCAGAAAAACACTAAAGGGCTAGTGAAAAAAGAAAGAGGGATTATTAGGTAATTTTTCTGAAATCAAAGTAGGAAAAAAGATCCCATATTTCAGTAAAGTCAAAGGCAACAGAAAATCAAGGAAGATTAGAAAGGTTATTGAATGAAAAGCTTAGAAAATCACTGATAATCTTTTATAAATTGCTGTAGAGATCAGCAGAATTCATGTTTTAAGAGGGTGAGTAGAAATAGGCACCTTTTAAAAATATATTCTGAATGAAAAGAAAAAAAATTTGAAAAGTTTGGATGATCAAGGGAAAATATTTCTAATATTGTGGCAGTTTGAGCATATTTGTAAGCAGATGAGAAGGAACTAAACAGTTAAGTAAAACTGTGAATAGAATACCACATCTGCTGTCAGGAAAACATAAATCAAATCTGACCTCAGATACTTATTATCTCTATGACCTGCCTACAAGAAACTTTCTTTTTAATGGGGGAGACAACATATTAAAAACACATTGAAGTTAGCAGGGTAAAGACCATGAAGAGCAAGGTTGTTGTGGAGGAAGTAGAAATGAAGAACAGAGAATGAGTAAAGTAGAAAGTGATTATTACTGGGCCTAAAAAGGCCCTCTGGACAAGGGAATCAGCAATCAAAGGATGGAGACTTCTCTAGGGAAGAAAGGCAACTGGTCCAGAGGTAGTCTGAAGAGTCCAGAGTGAGGGTTTGATTCCTCCTTTGCCCAGCTAGTAAAATCACAGAAAATAAAAAAAGTCAGGTAATAAAGATAATTTGAAGCATGATATTAAAATATGAGAGTTTTTCTCTTTGTTTCTATTACACAATTGAAGAATTTCTCTTAGATAGAACTGATGACTAATTGTACAGCAGAAGATTAGCTATGGCCCTGGAAGCCTTTTAATTCATCAAATAGACAGTAGAATCAAGGCATAGTAGATAAAGTGCTAGACTTGGAATCAGGAAAACCTGAATTTGAACTGTGCGACTCTGGGCAAGTTCTTCAACCTCTCTGTTCTCAGTTTGCTCATCTTGATCAAAAATGATCACTTCAATCTCCAAGTGTATGCTGTTGGGATACTATTACCTCTATGAGTCTTAAAGAGAGCCAGTTCTGCCTATTGAGAATCCTACTCTGGAGGAACAAATGAAGTAAGATCAGCTGACTTACTTGCTTATGAGATAGTGCATGCCTGATGAGCAGACATATTTAAATATATTATCCTCTTTTTACTCTACCTTTTTTCTCATTCTCTCTTTTTAAAAAATAATTATTACATTCTGAACAACAAGCATTTCCATAGCATCTTACAATAAGAGTGAATAAAAGATGATTGAACATGAACCTACAAATTTATTATGCACAACTTGTTATTCCTTTTAAATCTAGTTATTCATTATAAACTCCCTCCCATCCTAAAGAGAGCTGCCATTAGATACAAACTGCTAAAATGATTGAAAGGGAAGAAAACAAATGCTGGAGGGGATGTGAAAAAACTGGAACACTAATTCATTATTGTTGGAAATGTGAACTGTTATAATCATTTTAGAGACTATCTCATTTTCTTTTCTAATTTTTCAATAACATGGGAAGGATCTTAGGAGTAAAATACTAAGCTGCACTGTAATGGCCAAAATAAACATGGGAGAGACTAAATTAGCCCCTTTGAAATGACATTTATATTAATTATATTAATTCAAGAATCTGCAATCTACTGGGATAGAAGTTTTCTTATCCCCCCAATACCCTTTCTGGACTTCTTATGAAATCAAAGAATGTACAGTTGTAAGAGAACTTAAGCATCAGCTAAGTCAACAAAATCACTTGACCAAGGTCATAAATGTAGTGACAGTAGAGGTGGGATTCCATCCCTAGTACTCAGCAATGACTGTGGCCACTCTTGTCCTTATGCTACACTGCTTTTAACCTTTCCCTTGTCCTTTCAGACTACAGTGACCCAATACTGGCAACTCCCCTTCTGGCCCTTCAGTGTTCTCTTTCATATATACTTCTATGTATCATGCTCCAAAATTCCCCTTCTCACCCTATCAAATGATTCTGATTGTGATTTCCTATGTGTTACTGACTTCAGCATTATGTCGATCTGAATATGTGGCTAAACTAATTCAAATAAAGCTGTGAATGACCGTTAACATAATTTTCCCTTAGGGTTTTTGATTTTGTTTTTTAAGAGGTACTAATCAACCCAAATGAATCATTAATCAGCAGATTGTTCTCAGAAGATATTTTAGAATAGGGCTGCCTATTCTAAAAGTTTCCCTCACTTTCCTTTAATTCACAAAGGAAATAAAATGCATGCATTCCTACATGCCCCATATGTTCCTCCCCTGCTATATAAATTGCTATTTATAAGAGAGAAAAAACTGTTAGTTACCATGTATAGTAGGAGTAATATCTATCTTTTAAATTAAGCTAGTTATTGATTATAGTTAATTATAGTTATATATATATTGATTATAATTAATAGTTGATTTATTAAGCTAATTATAGTTATTAATAGTTATTGAAACGCTACTGAGGACTTAATTGTCTTAGGATTCTGAAGCTCAGGCTATTGACATATGTAACTCAGTACTGACCTAAATATAAAAAGCAACCAACAAGGAAACAGAATAGACCAGCATATTGGCATGGCCATCTCAGCTATACTCAATTGATTAGTACTAAATATCATTTCTCTGCTATAGCTGAGTAACTAGCAGATTATTTAGGAATCTCATTTCATTTCTATTCTAAAACCAAAACATCAAACCATCCTGAGTTAAGCTGACCTGGAACATCAAGAATATTACAAAGCCAGAAAACTGGGGAATTTAAGTTTTCTCCCATATCTCTATGCTAATATGGTCATTGGAAATTCCTTTTAGAAAGAAAAAAGACATAAAGATGAGGTTGCCCATGAAAGCAGTGTTGCTAAAAGTGACTGGTCACATAAAACTTAAGGAAAGTTTTATTATTTAAGTTGGCAGAATTTTATTTATCTCTAATGACAGATTCAGTTCATGACTCTCACCTCAGGTAGATTCCAGAAAAATTCTTCATCAGGCACTAATTGCAAATAGCAAAATGAAAGCCCAGTATCAGCCACTAAGAGGAATTCTGCTGAAGTTAAGGGCTTGAATAAAAAGATGTTGACATTAGAATATATAGTATGAATTTGCTTTTCTAAGTTATACTTTTTTTCCTACATGATTTTCGAGGAGTAAAGAAGACAAGATGATTGAAATAAGGGTTGGCCACAGCATGATTACTTTTTTGGGAGTGTTCACTAAAACAGGGAGATAACCCACAACAGAATCCCAGCACAATAGGCATGACTAAGTGGGTCACCTCCAGCTCAGTAGGCAAGTCACAATCACCTGGCATGGAAAGTCAACGACCAGGGCTCTGGGCCCCCGCATTAGAAGCTTGGGACAGTGTCCCCTCTACCTAAGGAGTAGAGGCTAAAAGTCATGAAATAGAATCATCCTTTGAAAAGAAAATCTTTCACTCTACCAGAATGCTGGAACTAGGAATGATAACAAAAAAGGATGGAATATTTTTCCAGAAAGAAACAGAATTTTTTTTGGACAAGGATATTTCAGATATTTTTCAAGTGTACTTACCAAACATGTGTGAATGTATAAAAGCAATTTTGTTACAATAAGAGATTATGTGGGTGAAAGTAAGAGTGGAAAATAAGAACCTGGGTACCTGTGTGGATTAAGGCTAGGAAGCCAAATTAGGCTAAAGCATTCATTGTCTTTGTTATGTGGCAAAAACCTTAAAGCATCCTTTCCTGCCTTTTATACCTACAGAAATTGGGTGCTCTAATCTCAACTTGAAAACATTTGATCATTTAAATTTGGCCTAAATGATTTATGTGTTTTTGGTCTCTGTAAATATCTTTCCTTGGACAGATAATGTCTTTATACAGATAATGACTACATCAAATTTTAACTGAAATTCACAACCTAAGAACAACAACAACAACAAAATCCTATTTCTACCGAGTCTTTTTTATCTATCCAGGGCCAATTCTTACAAAATCTGAACATACTGTGACATGTGTGAATTTATATGAGTTCATTCCTTAAGCTAGAAACTGAACTCTCAGCATTAGTGCCACCTAAGTAATAGATCTAAGTACTCTGTGCTTCGTGTTGGAGACCAGGACACTTTGTAAACTTGAGGTATTAAAAAAAACCCAGGAAAGCCACAAGTGTGGGGGTGGGGAGTGGGAAAGATAGGGAAAGAGAGTAAAGTAAAAACAGGGATTGAAGCAGTGTACGTGATGATTAGGGAGAAGCCTTGGAATAAAGAAGACTTGGGATCACATCCTACTTTTTTTTTTTTTTTAGCATTCATATACCATTATTTATTCAGTCATTCTGGATCAAAGGGTGTGCAACACTTTGATAATTTCTTGAGTATACTTTCAAATTGTTCTCCAGAATGGTTGGATCTGTTCATAACTCCATCAATAATGTATCAGTGTCCTAGTTTTCCCACATCCCCTCCAACATTCATCATTATCTTTTCCTGTCATCTTAGCCAATCTGAGAGGTGTGTAGTGGTATCTCAGAGTTGCCTTAATTTGCATTTCTCTAATCAATAATGATTTGGAACATCTTTTCATATGAGTAGAAATAGTTTCAATTTCATCATCTGAAAACTGTCTGTTCATATCTTTTGACCATTTATCAATTGGAGAATGGCTTGAACCATTATAAATTTGAGTTAGTTCTCTATATATTTTGGAAATGAGGACTTTAATTGAAAAAATGTTTTTCCAGTTTATTGTTTCCCTTCTAATCTTGTCTGCATTAGTTTTGTTTGTACAAAAGCTTTTTAACTTAATGGATTCAAAATTTTCTATTTTGTGATCAATAATGATCTCTATCTAGTTCTTCTTTGATCGTAAATTCTTTCCTCCATAGGTCTGAGAGGTAAACTATTCTATGCTTTTCTAATTTATTTATGATCTCATTCTTTATACCAAATTATGAACCCATTTTGATCTTATCTTTGTATATGGTGTTAAGCGTGGGTCCATGCCTAGTTTCTGCCATACTATTTTCCACTTTTTCCAGCAGTTTTTTTTTTTTTTTTTTGTCAAATAGTGAATGCTTATACCAAAAGTTGGGATCTTTGGGTTTGTCAAACACTAGATTATTAAAATTATTGACTATTTTATCCTGTGAACCTAACCTATTCCACTGATCAACTAGACTATTTCTTAGCCAATCCCAAATGATTTTGGTGTCTGCTGCTTTATAATATAGTTTTAGCTCAGGTACAGCTAGGCCCCCTTCATTTGATTTTTTTTTCATTAGTTCCCAGAAATTCTTGACCATTTATTCTTCCATATAAATTTTGTTGTTATTTTTCTAGGTCATTAAAATAATTTCTTAGCAGTCTGGTATAGAATTAAATGAATTAATTAGTTTAGGTAGTATTGTCATCTTTATTATATTCACTCGGGCTCTCTAAGAGCACTTAATATTTTTTCAATTGTTTAAATCTGCCTTTATTTATTTGGAAAGTGTTTTGTAGTTTTGCTCATATAATTCCTGATTTTCCTTTGGCAGATAGAGTCCCAAATATTTTATGCTATTAACAGTTATTTTGAATGGAATTTTTCTTTTTATCTCTTGCTATTGGATTTTATTGGTATAAAAATGCTGAGGATTTATATGGATTTATTTTGTATCCTGCAATTTTGCTAAAGTTGTGGATTATTTCTAATAGCTTTTTTTATTATTATATATTTTTATAATATTATCCCTTGTATTCATTTTTCCAAATTATCCCCTCCCTCCATTCCCTCCCCCGATGACAGGCAATCCCATACATTTTACATGTGTTACAATATAACCTAGATACAATACATGTGTGTAAATACCATTTTCTTGTTGCACAATAAGCATTAGATTCCGAAGGTACATGTAACCTGGGCAGACAGATATTAGTGCTAACAATTTACATTCATTTCCCAGTGTTTCTTCTCTGAGTGTAGCTACCTCTGTCCATCATTGATCAACTGGAAGTGAGTTGGCTCTTCTTTATGTTGAAGATTTCCACTTCCATCAGAATACATCCTCATACAGTATTGTTGTTGAAGTGTATAGTGATCTCCTGGTTCTGCTCATTTCACTCAGCATCAGTTGATGTAAGTCTCCCCAAGCCTCTCTGTATTCATCCTGCTGGTCATTTCTTACAGAGCAATAATATTCCGTAACCTTCATATACCATAATTTACCCAACCATTCTCCAACTGATGGACATCCATTCATCTTCCAGTTTCTAGCTACAACAAAAAGAGCTGCCACAAACATTTTGGCATATATAGGTCTCTTTCCGCTCTTTAGTATTTCTTTGGGATATAATCCCAGTAGTAGCACTGCTGGATCAAAGGGTATGCACAGTTTGATAACTTTTTGAGCATAGTTCCAAATTGCTCTCCAGAATGGCTGGATTCTTTCACAACTCCACCAACAATGTATTAGTGTCCCAGTTTTCCCACATCCCCTCCAACATTCATCATTATTTGTTCCTGTCATCTTAGCCAATCTGACAGGTGTGTAGTGGTATCTCAGAGTTGTCTTAATTTGCATTTCTCTGATCAGTAGTGATTTGGAACACTCTTTCATATGAGTGGATATAGTTTCAATTTCTTCATCTGAGAATTGTCTGTTCATATCCCTTGACCATTTATCAATTGGAGAATGGTTTGGTTTCTTATAAATTAGGGTCAGTTCTCTATATATCTTGGAAATGAGACCTTTGTCAGAATCTTTGCTTTTAAAAATATTTTCCCAATTTGTTACTTCCCTTCTAATCTTGTTTGCATTAGTATTGTTTGTACAGAAACTGTTTAGTTTGATGTAATCAAAATCTTCTATTTTGTGATCAATAATGATCTCTAGTTCTCCTCTGGTCATAAATTCCTTCCTCCTCCACAAGTCTGAGAGGTTCTAATAGCTTTTTAATAGAATCTCTGGGGTTCTCTAAGTATACCATCATATCATCCATAAAGAGTGATAATTTGATTTCCTCATTACCAACTCTAATTCCTTTCATCTCTTTCTTAACTCATTGCCGAAGCTAGCATTTCTAATACAATAGTCAATAGTAATGGTGATTGTGGGCCAGCTTGTTTCACTCATGATCTTATTGGGAGTGGTTCCAGTCTATCCCCATTGCATATGATGCTTACTGATGGTTTTAAATAGATGCTCCTGACTATTTAAAGAAAAAAGTCGGGGGGGCGGAGCCAAGATGGCGGAGAAGAAACACACGACTCAGTGAACGTCCTCACTCCCTCACAACCAATTAGATAAATTAAGTCTCAAAATTAGCTCAGGACTGATAGATACCACAAGGACTGGAAGCACGACTTACCAGCTGAAGAGAATCTGGAGTTTCAACAGGAAAGGTCAGTTCTCAGGGGAGGAATAAGAAAGACCAGCACAGACGGTGGGGTAGGGGCACACTGGGCCCATTGCGCTGGGAGGGGCTCTGGGATCAGAGAAGCCACTGAGGTAAAGGAATCTGGCACAGGCTGTTAGCTCTTCTCTGCTAATTATTTAGCAGTTCAGAAGAGAAAGCCAAAATATTTTAAAACTCAGATTAGATTCCCCCCCCCCCCACCCTGGGGGTGACTCAGCAGAGAATCGGCACCAGGGGGTGTGGCCTCAGGTACCTCCTGAGAATAGTTAAGAGACTGACAAGTGGGTGGATACGGCCCAAGGCAACACACACTGCCTAGCTTAGCTGGAGGGAGTGGAACTCAGCTCCAGGAAGTCCCAGAGAAGCGGAACCTTTGAACTAGGGACCGCGGTTTCTGGCAGACACTTCCAGTTTGAGCGCAGGGGCTTCTCACGTCACCTGCTGCAGACATCCACTCCCCACCCGGACACATAGACTGGGCTCCCTGCTGTCTTCACTATTCTACGCCCTCGAAGCACAGCAGTGCTAATCACCTCTGGGGCACTTCCAGGGAGGGGGTGTGGAACTCTCTCCCAGAGCTCTATCTTAGCTAAGGCGCAGGGGCTGCTGCATCCATCCCGTCTGGGAGGAAGCTGGTAAAGAAGTAAATAATTTCCTACCCCAGGGACAGACCCCAAAAGATTTTTTTTAAGTATGAGCAAAAAAGCTAGAAAAACTATAGATTCCTTCTATACAGAGAAAGAGCGGGTGTCCAACCCCGAGGAAGTTAACAGCAAAGATTCAGAAGATAACAACCTAAAGGGGAACGATTCCTGCCCCCCATCACATAACTCTCTCCTAGAAGAAGCTCTTAAAAAATTGAGGGAGATCGAAGAAAAATGGGGAAAGGAAAGAGAAGTTATGATAGAGAATAACAATGTCCTGAAATTGGAGTTGGAAAAAATAAAGAATTCACAGGAGATGCAGGGAAACAAAATTAGTGAATTAGAAAAGGTTAAAAAAACACAGGAAAGTAGGATTTCTGAATTGGAAAAGATAAAAAAGTCTCAAGAAAATAGAATTTCTGAATTGGAAAAAGAAAATAATTCTCAAAAAAAAAAATTAGGGAAATGGAAAAAAATTCAATAGAGCAAAATAACTCATTTAAAAACGAAATTGGGCATTTACAAAAAGAACTAAAAACTGTGAAAGAAGAAAATAACTCCTTAAAAGTCAGGATGGAACAAATAGAAATGAATGATTCACAGAGAACCCAAGAATCAGTCAAACAAAACAAAAAAAATGAGAAGCTGGAGAACAACGTCAAATACTTACTGGGAAAATCTATAGACCTGGAAAATAGATCTAGGAGAGATAATCTGCGGATTATTGGACTTCCAGAAAACTATGACCAAAAAAAGAGCCTAGATTCTATTTTACAGGAAATTATCAAAGAGAACTGTCCAGAGATAATAGAAACAGAAGGGAAAGTAGATGTGGAAAGAATTCATCGAACTCCTTCTGAAATAGACCCTAAAAAAAGAACACCACGGAATATTGTGGCTAAGCTGCAGAATTACCACACAAAGGAGAAAATCCTGCAAGCAGCTAGAAAAAAACAATTTAAATACCAAGGTGCCACAATAAGGGTCACCCAAGATCTGGCTGCCTCCACATTAAAAGATAGAAGGGCCTGGAACCTGATATTCCGAAAGGCAAAAGATCAAGGACTGCAACCAAGAATGAACTACCCAGCTAAGTTTAGCATCTTTTTCCATGGAAGAAGATGGTCATTCAATGAAACAGAGGAATTCTATATGTTTCTAAGAAAAAAACCAGACTTAAACAAAAAATTTGATCTACATCCACAAGACTGAAGAGAAACAGAAAAAGGTACACAGAACCCTTGAGAACTGTAACTCTGTTGTGGGTATATAAAAAATACTCAAGGATAATTTGATTTTACTGATATAAAAGAAAAAAAGGGGGGTGTAGTAAAGGGAAGGAGGTCGGTTCAGAAAAAGGGGAAGGAGTGATAAAAAGAGGGAAACTACATCCCAGGAAGAGACATAGAAAATACACCATATCTGAGGGAACTTAGTGAGGGGGAGAATCATTGTGTGAATCTTACTCTCATCAGAAGAGGCTCAAAGAGTAAATAATTAACATATTTGTTTTTCAGAGAATTTTCTCTCACCTCATTAAAAGGGGGGAGAGGAAAAGGGAAAAGGAAAAGGAGAATAAGTGAAGGGACTTGGAGGGAGGGGGGAGGGATCCAAAAAAAAAAAAAAAGAGGGAGGGTTGTGCGGCACAAGGGGGGTCTGTAAATTAAATATCGGGGAGGGGGATCAGGGGGGTCAAGGGAAAAAAGCATAAGCTGGGGATAATACGATGGCAGGAAATACAGAATTAGTAATTTTAACTGTAAATGTAAATGGGATGAACGATCCCATCAAACGGAGACGGATAGTAGATTGGATCAAAAAGCAGAACCCTACAATATGTTGCCTACAGGAAACACACTTAAAGCAGGGAGATACATACAGAGTAAAGGTAAAAGGTTGGAACAGAGCCTATTATGCTTCAGGTAAAGCCAAAAAAGCAGGGGTAGCTATCCTTATCTCAGATCAAACAAAAGCAGAAGTAGATCTTGTTAAAAAAGATAAGGAAGGAAACTATATCCTGCTGAAAGGTAGCATAAATAATGAAGCCATATCAATACTAAACATATATGCACCAAGTGGTATAGCATCTAACTTTCTAAAGGAAAAGTTAGGAGAACTGCAAGAAGAAATAGACAGTAAAACTATAATAGTGGGAGATCTCAACCTTGCACTCTCAGATTTAGACAAATCAAACCACAAAACAAACAAGAAAGAAATTAAAAAAGTAAATAGAACATTAGAAAAACTAGGTATGATAGACCTTTGGAGAAAACTGAATGGCAATAGGAAGGAATATACTTTCTTCTCAGCAGTTCATGGATCCTATACAAAAATTGACCATATACTAGGACATAAAGATCTCAAAATTAAATGTAGGAAGGCAGAAATAATAAATGCCTTCTTCTCAGATCACAATGCAATAAAAGCTACATTCAGTAAAAAGTTAGGGGTAAATAGACCAAAAAGTAATTGGAAACTGAATAATCTCATCTTAAAGAATGACTGGGTGAAAGAGCAAATTATAGAAACAATTAATAATTTCACCCAAGATAATGATAATGATGAGACATCATATCAAAATCTTTGGGATGCAGCTAAAGCAGTAATAAGGGGAAATTTTATATCTTTAGAGGCTTATTTGAAGAAAATTGAGAAAGAGAAGATTAACGAATTGGGCTTACAACTTAAAAGGCTAGAAAAAGACCAAATTGTAAACCTCCAACCAAAAATTAAACTCGAAATACAAAAATTAAAAGGAGAAATCAATAAAATTGAAAGTAAAAAAACTATTGAATTAATAAATAAAACCAAGAGTTGGTTTTATGAAAAAGCCAATAAAATAGATAAACATTTGGTAAATTTGATCAAAAAAAAGAAAGAGGAAAATCAAATTGATAGTCTTACAAATGAAAAGGGGGATCTTTCCACCAATGAAGAAGAAATTAGAGAAATAATAAGGAGTTACTTTGCCCAACTTTATGCCAATAAATTTGATAACTTAAGTGAAATGGATGACTTCCTCCAAAAATATAGGCTCCCTAGATTAACAGAGGAGGAGATAAATTGCTTAAATAGTCCCATTTCAGAAAAAGAAATAGAACAAGCTATTAATCAACTCCCCAGGAAAAAATCCCCAGGGCCAGATGGATTCACATGTGAATTCTACCAAACATTTAAAGAACAATTAGCCCCAATGTTATATAAATTATTTGAAAAAATAGGGGATGAAGGAGTCCTACCAAATTCCTTTTATGACACAGACATGGTACTGATACCTAAACCTGGTAGATCGAAAACTGAGAAAGAAAATTATAGACCAATCTCCTTAATGAATATTGATGCTAAAATCTTAAATAAGATATTAGCAAAAAGACTTCAGAAAATTATCTCCAAGATAATACACTATGATCAAGTAGGATTTATTCCAGGAATGCAGGGCTGGTTTAATATTAGGAAAACTATTAATATAATTGACCATATTAATAATCAAATTAATAAGAACCATATGATCATCTCAATAGATGCAGAAAAAGCATTTGACAAAATCCAACATCCATTCCTACTAAAAACTCTTGAGAGTATAGGAATAAATGGATTATTCCTTAGAATAATCAGGAGTATATATTTAAGACCGTCAGTAAGCATAATATGCAATAGAAATAAACTGCAACCTTTCCCAGTAAGATCAGGAGTGAAACAAGGTTGCCCACTATCACCATTACTATTCAATATAGTACTAGAAACGCTAGCCTCGGCAATAAGAGCCGAGAAAGAGATTCAAGGAATTAGAGTAGGAAATGAGGAAATTAAACTATCACTTTTTGCAGATGACATGATGGTATACTTAGAGAACCCCAAAGACTCTGCTAAAAAGCTACTAGAAATAATTCAAAATTTCAGCAAAGTGGCAGGATACAAAATAAATCCACATAAATCCTCGGCATTTTTATATATCACTAACAAAATGCAACAGCAAGAGATACAAAGAGAAATTCCATTCCAAACAAATGTTGAGAGTATAAAATATTTGGGAATCCATCTACCAAAGAAAAGTCAGGAATTATATGAGAAAAATTACAAAACACTTGCCACAAAAATAAAATCAGATTTAAATAATTGGAAAGACATTCAGTGCTCTTGGATAGGCCGAGCGAATATAATAAAGATGACAATACTCCCCAAACTAATCTATTTATTTAGTGCTATACCAATCAGACTCCCAAGAAACTATTTTAATGACCTAGAAAAAATAACAACAAAATTCATATGGAAGAATAAAAGGTCAAGAATTGCAAGGGAACTAATGAAAAAAAACTCAGAGGAAGGTGGTCTAAGTGTACCTGATCTAAAGCTATATTATATAGCAGCAGTCACCAAAACCATTTGGTATTGGCTACGAAATAGACCGGTAGATCAGTGGAACAGATTAGATACAAAGGACAAAAAAGGGTACATCTATAGCAATCTAATCTTTGACAAACCCAAAGATTCCAACATTAGGGATAAAAATTCATTATTCGGAAAAAACTGTTGGGAAAACTGGAAATTAGTATGGCAGAAATTAGATATGGATCCACACTTAACACCATATACCAAGATAAGATCAAAATGGGTCCATGATTTAGGCATAAAGAGGGAGATAATAAATAGATTAGAGGAACAGAGGATAATCTACCTCTCAGACTTGTGGAGGAGGAAGGAATTTATGACCAGAGGAGAACTAGAGATCATTATTGATCACAAAATAGAAGATTTTGATTACATCAAACTAAAAAGTTTCTGTACAAATAATACTAATGCAAACAAGATTAGAAGGGAAGTAACAAATTGGGAAAATATTTTTAAAAACAAAGGTTCTGACAAAGGTCTCATTTCCAAAATATATAGAGAACTGACCATAATTTATAAGAAACCGAACCATTCTCCAATTGATAAATGGTCAAAGGATATGAACAGACAATTCTCAGAGGAAGAAATTGAAACTATATCCACTCACATGAAAGAGTGTTCCAAATCACTACTGATCAGAGAAATGCAAATTAAGACCACTCTGAGATACCACTACACACCTGTCAGATTGGCTAAGATGACAGGAACAAATAATGATGAATGTTGGAGGGGATGTGGGGAAATTGGGACACTGATACATTGCTGGTGGAGTTGTGAAAGAATCCAGCCATTCTGGAGAGCAATCTGGAATTATGCCCAAAAAGTTATCAAACTGTGCATACCCTTTGACCCAACAGCGCTACTACTGGGATTATATCCCAAAGAAATACTAAAGAGCGGAAAGAGACATATATGTGCCAAAATGTTTGTGGCAGCTCTTTTTGTTGTAGCTAGAAACTGGAAGATGAATGGATGTCCATCAGTTGGAGAATGGTTGGGTAAATTGTGGTATATGAAGGTTATGGAATATTATTGCTCTGTAAGAAATGACCAGCAGGAGGAATACAGAGAGGCCTGGAGAGACTTAGGTCAACTGATGCTGAGTGAAATGAGCAGAACCAGAAGATCACTGTATACTTCAACAACAATACTGTATGAGGATGTATTCTGATGGAAGTGGAAATCTTCAACATAAAGAAGATCCAACTCACTTCCAGTTGATCAATGATGGACAGAAATAACTATACCCAGAGAAGGAACACTGGGAAGCGAATGTAAATTGTTAGCACTAATATCTGTCTGCCCAGGTTGCATGTACCTTCGGATTCTAATGTTTATTGTGCAACAAGAAAATGATATTCACACACATGTATTGTACCTAGACTATATTGTAACACATGTAAAATGTATGGGATTGCCTGTCGTCGGGGGGAGGGAATAGAGGGAGGGGGGGCAATTTGGAAAAATGAATACAAGGGATAATATTATAAAATATATATATAATAAAAAAAAAAAAAGTAAAGAAGGTAAGGGAGTGGAGGAAAATCTATTATTATGCTTCAGTTAAAGTAAGAAAAAAAAAAAAATCAGGGGTAGTAGTGGTCCTGATCTCAGACAAAATAAAAGCAAAGATAGACCTAACTAAAAGAGATAAGGAAGAAAACTACATTTTGCTAAAAAGTTACCATAAATGTTATTATTCTATAAAAAACAATCAGCAGGATGATTTCAGAAAGGACTAGAGACATTTACACAAACTGATGATAAGTGCAGTGAGTAGACCCAAGAGAACATTGTACATAGCAACAAGATTATATGATGATCAATTCTTATGGACATGACACTTTTCAGTAATGAGGTGATTCAGGCTAGTTTCAATGGTCTTGTGATGGATAGAGCCATCTACACCTATAGAGAAGACTGTGGGGACTGAGTGTAGATCACAACATAGTATT
Organism: Sminthopsis crassicaudata; assembly: GCF_048593235.1. Taxonomy (NCBI): domain Eukaryota; kingdom Metazoa; phylum Chordata; class Mammalia; order Dasyuromorphia; family Dasyuridae; genus Sminthopsis; species Sminthopsis crassicaudata. Next base: position 113,027,042 of record NC_133622.1, read on the forward strand.
TTTCACTTGTATTTTCTTTCTCATTTTCTTTCCTTTTTGATTTGATTTTTCTTGTACAGCATGATAATTGTGGAAATATGTAAAAAAGAACATATATTGGATTACTTGCCTTTTAGGGGAGGGAGTGGGGGGGAAAGGATGGAGAAAAAATTTGGAACACAAGGTTTTGCAAGGGTGAATGCTGAAAACTATCTATGCATGTGTTTTGAAAGTAAGAACCTTTATAGAAATAAATAAAAGTTTTACTATAAAAAAAAAAAAAAAAAAAAAAAAAAAAAAAGAAAAAAGTCCATTTATTCCTATACTCTCAAGTGTTTTTAATAAGAATGGATGTTGGATTTTATCAAATGCTTTTTCTGCATCTATTGAGATGATTATATGGTTTCTGTTAATTTGGTTATTGATATAGTAAATTATGCTAATAGTTTTCCTAATATTGAATCAGCCCTGCATTCCTGGAATAAATCCTACTTGGTCATAGTGTATTATCCTGGAGATGATTTTCTGTAATATTTTTGCTAATATTTTATTTAAATTTTTTGCATCAATATTCATTAGGGAGATTGGTCTATAATTTTCTTTCTCTGTTTTCAGCTTACCTGGTTTAGGTATCAGAACATGTCTGTGTCATAAAAGAAATTTGGTAGAACTCCTTCAATCCCTATTTTTTCAAATAGTTATATAGCATTGGAGTTAGGTGTTCTTTAAATGTTTGGTAGAATTCACATCGTAAATACATCTGGTCCCAGGGATTTTTTTTAGTTTTTTTTTTTTCTAAAATGGGACCATTTAAGCAATTTATTGCCTCTTCTGTTAATCTGGGAAGCCTATATTTTTGAAGGTAGTCATCCATTTCACTTAGATGATCAAATTTATTGGCATAAAGTTGGGCAAAGTAACTCCTAATTATTGCTCTAATTTCCTCTTCATTAGTGGTGAGCTCTCCCTTTTCATTTTTAAAACTAACAATTTGATTTTCTTCTTTCCCTTTTCTAATCAAATTTACTAAGGGTTTATCTATTTTGTTGGGGTTTTTTTTCATAAAACCAACTCTTAATTTTGTTTATTAATTCAATAGCTTTCAATTGTCTTAATCTCTCCTTTTATTTTTAGAATTTCAAGTTTACTGTTTGATTGTTTTTTTTTAAATTTGGTCTTTTTCTAGCTTTTTTAGTTGCAAGCTCAGTTCACTGACCTTCTCTTTCTCTATTTTATGCAAGTAGGCTAGAGAACTAAAATTTCCCTTTATTACCAATTTGGCTGTATCCCACACATTTTGGGATGATGTCTCATTATTGTCATTTTCTTGGGTGAAATTATTAATTGTGTCTGTGATTTGTTGTTTCACCCAATCATTCTTTTGAATTATTTTTGGTCTATTTCCCCCTGTCTTTTTATTGAATATAATTTTCATTGCATTGTGATCTGAAAAGGATGCATTTACTATTTCTACCTTTGAATTTGAGGTCTTTATGTCCTAATATATGGTTAATTTTGGTATAGGTTCCATGAATTGCTGCGAAGAAAATGTACTCCTTTCTGTCTCCATTTAGTTTTCTTCAATCATCTATCATACCTAACTTTTCTAGTAGTCTATTTAGCTCTTTGACTTCTTTCTTATTTATTTTGTGGTTTGATTTATCTAATTCTGAGAGTGCAAGGTTGAGATCTCCCACTATTATAGTTTTGCTGTCTATTTCTTCTTATATCTCTCTTAATTTCTCTTTTAAGAATTCAGATGCTACACCACTTGGTACATATATGTTTAATATTGATATTATATCATTATCTATGCTACTCTTTACAACATATAGTGCCCTTCCTTATCTCTTTTAATTAATTTTTCTCCCTTTTTAGGACCCTCCCCTCACCTTAGAGTTCCTCCCCTTTTCTTACCCTTTTTCCTCACAATCCTGTATTCCCTTCTGCTTAGCTTACTCCTTCCCTTTTCACTTATCCCCTCCCACTTTTCAATGAGATGAGAGAAGTTTCTTTATAAATCAAATATGTCTAATATTTCTCTCTTTAAGCCAGTTCTGATGAGAGTAAGATACACACTATGTTCATCCCCCCCTCTTCTTTCCCTCAGATATAATAGGTTTACTTTGCTTCTTTATGAGATGTAATTATATGATGATATTAGGGTATAGATGTTCAGGAGAAGTTGAAATATGAAACATTACTTTCCTTTCCCCCCCAGTGCTTAGCATAGTACCTGAAATATAGTATGGACTTAATATATGATTGATGACTGACTAGTGCGGGGATATAGATTTAAGATAAAGATAAAGATAAAACAATGGGACGAAATGAGTTTACCAAAAGACTGAGGAGGAAAAAAAAATAAAGAGAACCTTGGAAATGTACCTGAAGGAACAACTATATTTTAGTTAGTTCAAAAATGTTTTAACATACTTGTGAAATTTTTTTTAATGATTTGCTTTTTTAATGAGCCATGCTATTAGAACCTGAATCAGACATGGAGAGACTAAATAACTTAGCTAGGTCTTCTGACCCCAAGTCCAGAGTGCTTTCCATAACAAACTACCACTTAACACAAAAGAATAATAGGATTGAATCTTTTTTTAGTGTACTACAGAAATAATAACATTCAATACTAGCTTTTATTTGCATCAAAAGAAAGTTAAAAACATTTTTTAAAATAATTAAGTCAATATCTAAGGATCTCTGTTGTCATGAATATGGTTACTTCCTCCATTGACATACAAGTAAGGAAACAAGCATTTATCAAGTACCTACTATATGCCAGGTGCTTTACAAATGTTATTTGTTTCCAACAATCCTGAAAGATAGGTGCTATTATTATTCCCATTTCACAAATGAGGAAACTAAAACAAACATAGGTTAAATGACTTACCCAGGCTTATATAGCTTGTAAGCATCTGAAGCTTGATTTGATCTCAAGTCTTCTAGACTTCCAAATATCCTATCTACTGTTCCATCTAACAACTCTTACAGTTTGGTAGATAGTCTTGAAGAATTGCTGGTGACTGAAAAATATCAGAATCTTGCAATCTATCTGGTGATAAGTCTGTCCAGACTTAAGTAGAATTGACCCTCACAGCTTTTATTCTTCCAACATAGTTTTCAGAAACATCTCCATGACACAATTTTGGATCTGGATAAGGCTTTAGTGAAGCAACAAAAAAAAATCCAATCTAAAACTTATTTTCTGTTTAGCTTTGGACTGAGATACATGCACATACATGCTTCGGGGTATTTAATACCTTCCATAGTGAAAATCTTCTTTCCTATGGTCTTTCTATGATGACTGAAAATCCCACCACTAATATCACTCCTGTAGGTTAAAGTAGAATCTCATTTTCAATCAGGGGAATTATAGCTGGCAACAGTTCACTAACCATCTTAAATGCATAAATCTTAAGAATGCATAAAAGAGGTCTTGGTAATTTTAGCTCTGGCCTGAAAGAAATGTCAAAAAGTACACATGAAACTAATCCTGGAAGTACTGACTCAGGCAAATGTGAGAAATGGTATGAGTCATCACATTCAACATGCAGTACACATCCCTCTGGGATTCAGCACCATTTGTGGGACAGCCCATTTGAAAGATTCATTACACTTCACATCAAGAATCAAATCACAATAGACAAAAAACCAGAGAATCACTACTCAATTGAGTCAATTATTTTATTCCCTTATTCACTCTCCCTAATATGTTTCATTACAATTATTTTAGTCAATTCAAAACAAAAAACTAAGCCAAAAAATTATCTTTAATCCACTTCAAGTGGGTACGAAGAACTTCCTACAGTATGTGTAGAGCATAATATTAGGTATCAGGAAAGGTGGAGATGCAATGAAAAAGACACAGTTGATGTCTCGGTTCTATTTTTTAAGAGTTTACAAATTAGTAGAAAAAAGAAAATATGTACAAGTTGGTATAATTAAAAAGCATGTTCTATGGGATTGGGAAGAAGAAAAGACATTTATAGATCCGGTTGCACCAAGGCAGGCTTCATTGAAGAGTTGAACTTTAATTTGTTTCATACTTGAGCTAGTCTATAAAGGATTTGTGGAATTTACAAAGATAAAAATTAGGCAACTGTAATTGAAGTATAGAGAATCAAGAAGGTACAACTGAGTTAAAGGAAGTCTAAGTATTTTTGGTTTTTCTTTAATTTTATTAGAGAGGACAACATTTTTCTTTCTTCCACTTCTTCCCCCCCAAAAAAGGCTTGTCTTTATGCTTTATATTGACCTGTGGTTGGACTGTATCAATAACAAGTATGTTCTGGCAGATTTTCAAGTTTTCAAGTATGAATACTCTTTAAAAATAATTGATAAACATGGAGAGCCAATAATTACATTTAAAAAAATCAACTGACTTTATTTTAACTAAAAGAAACAAATGGTCACTAATATTAGGTCATTTCAGAATCATTTATCTCTATGAATTTCTGCATTCATTTATTGATTAGAACAAAGAAGCAAAATATTTCATGTCATTAAAACAATTCAAAAGTGAACTCTGATAGATTGGAATGGACAAAAATTACTATACTAGATATCTTGAAGAACTTTTAACTAACGTAAAAATAGTTAATATAATAGGAGGCTTACAGACCAAAAATTACATGTGAGTAATATACTTCATTTTTTTTTATCAAATGGAAAGGCCTGAATGATACCAAAAGACAAGTTTAGAATATTTTTTTATTAAAAAAAATTATTGATGATGGTATCACTATCATCAGAGGGTTTTTAAAAAGCCCTTGAAGATGTTTTAAGATGTAGTTAGTTGAAATCATGCCAAGGATGTGTGTAGTTGAAAGTGGAAAGAGGGACAACAAATGATGTGAAATAGAACATAGCTGCTAACATATTATGATATTCTGTTCTCAACCACATTAATATTTGATGCCCTACATTTGGACATAGCATATCCACCCATTAGTATCTGATTACTCTATACAGAAGGAGGAGAGAGTCTTAAAAAGAAGAAATTGAGAAGGGCAGGTGGACCTGACATAGAATGAATCCTTTGTGGGGATGATACTCAAGTGTTTAGATATCTTAGGGGGAAAAGTTCCAAAAAATAGAAAAGATGACAGAAATCTCTCAAGTATCAACAAAAAGAAATCAGCAACCCTTCTGTACATTTTCATCCATATGAAATAAGGGGAAATGTTATGTGCATATTAAAGATATCCTTAATGAAATATGAGGAGACAGCTGGGTTTTCTGATACAATTTTCTGTAACAGAGTACACCTTTAAAATTGATTGAGAGGTATAGAGGGTACCTACACTTTTTTTACAGAAAAGAATTAGGCATAGAGCAAAAGTCAGTTTCTCTCTTAGGCAACTGGATAGTATTATTCAAACTATTACCAACATTTTTTTCTGATGACCACTCCTGGCTAAGAAAGAGGAAAGGAAGAGAGACTTTCCAAATTTTGAATGCAATTCAATGGCCAGAATATAAGACATCAATTCCACACCCTTATCTATCAATATTAATTGCTTGTTAATATTATCTCAATAACTCCTTGGCAATGAATAAAGTTTAAACTTAAGTAATTATATCATGAATATTTTGAGGAAGTGGAATGAGTTCTCTGAATTTGTGAGCTTATGATCATAAGGACATGGCATTTAGAGCTAGAAGGCACTTCAGGCCTTTAAATAGTTCAACTCCTATTTTCTAAGTCGCTCTGCTTTGTTAAAATTTTTCAGTCTGTTGTTCTCAGAATGGTTTTTGAGAACAGTAACAATAATTGCTAACATTTATATAATGTTTTCAAATTTGCAAAACACTTTTGTTATCTCATTTGATCTTCAAACAATTCTGAGAGCTTTGGTATTATTTGGTATTATTACTATCACTTGACAAATGAGAGAATTGAGGTAGACAGAAAAGACAAGCGAATTGCCTAGGATCATATAGTTAATAATATAGCTAATAAAGTTGTATTTGAATTCAGTCTTCCAGATTATGAACTGCAACAACTTGCTCCCTGGAGTCTAAGTTCATTTCCATCCCATTATGAAGACTTTGTGTAGATGATAAAGGCCTCATTTCCAAAATATATAGAGAATTGACTCTAATTTATAAGAAATCAAGCCATTCTCCAATTGATAAATGGTCAAAGGATATGAACAGATAATTCTCAGATGAAGAAATTGAAACTATTTCTAGCCATATGAAAAGATGCTCCAAAATCACTATTGATCAGAGAAATGCAAATTAAGACAACTCTGAGATACCACTACACACCTCTCAGATTAGCTAGAATGACAGGGAAAGATAATGCACAATGTTGGAGGGGATGTGGGAAAACAGGAATATTGATACATTGTGGAATTCTGGAGAGCAATTTGGAACTATACTCAAAGAGTTATCAAACTGTGCATACCATTTGATCCAGTAGTGTTACTATTGGCTTATATCCCAAAGAGATCCTAAAGAAGGGAAAGGTTCCCCTATGTGCAAAAATGTTTGTGCCAGCCCTCTTTGTAGTGGCCAGAAATTGAAAACTGAGTGGATGCCAATCAATTGGAGAAGGGCTGAATAAATTGTGGCATATGAATGTTATGGAATATTATTTTCTGTAAGAAATTACCAGCAGGATGAATATAGAGAGGTTTGGAGAGACATACATGAACTGATGCTGAGTGAAATGAGCAGAACTAGGAGATCATTATACACTTCAATAACAATGCTGTATGATGATCAATTCTGATGGTAGTGGATATCTTCAACATAGAGAAGAGCTAATCCAATTCCAATTGATCAATGATGGACAGAATCAGCTACACCCAGAGAAGGAACACTGGGAAATGAGTGTAAACTGTTAGCATTATTTTTGTTTTTCTCCCCAGGTTATTTTTACCTTCCAAATCCAATTCTTCCTTTGCAACAACAACAAAATTCGGTTCTGCACATGTATATTGTACCTAGGATATAATATAACATTTAATATGTATGGGAATGCCTGCCATCTAGGGGAGGGGGTGGAGGGAAGGAGGGGAAAAATTTGGAACAGAAGGGAGTACAAGGGATAATGTTGTAAAAAAATTACCTGTACATATGTACTGTCAAAAAATGTTATAATTATAAAATTAATTTTTAAAAAAGGGGAAAAAAAGAAAGAAATGACCAGCAGGATACTTTCAGAAAGGCCTGGAGAGACTTACATGAACTGATGCTGAGTGAAATGAGCAAGACCAGGAGATCATTGTATATTTCAACAACAGTACTATATGATTGATCAATTCTGATGGACGTGGCCCTCTTCTACAATGAGATGAACCAAATCAGTTCCAATAGAGCAGTAATGAACTGAACCAGCTACACCCAGTGAAAGAACTCTGGGAGATGACTATGAACCACTACATAGAATTCCCAATCCCTCTATTTTTGTCCGCCTTCATTTTTGATTTCCTTCACAGGCTAATTGTACACTGTTTCAAAGTCCGATTCTTTTTATACAGCAAAATAACTGTTTGATCATGTATACATATATTGTATTTAACTTATACTTTAACATATTTAACATGTATTGGTCAACCTGCCATCTGGGGGAAGTGGTAGGGGGAAGGAGGGGAAAAGTTGGAACAAAAGGTTTTGCAATTGTCAATGCCAAAAAATTACTTATGCATATATCTTGTAAATAAAAAGCTATAATAATAAAAAAGACTTTGTGTGGAGATTTATTACAAATAAAGACCCCCCAAAGAATGAGGAAAAATTATTAGTAAATTCAGTGAAGAAACAGAATTGTCTGGTTGACTAATCAAAGACAAAGACTCATTTTTCCAAGAGTTATAGTGGTAAGGGAGAAAAAGAAATATGTTCATTTCTCCCAGTAGAGCATTTTAAATCTAGCCTATGGAATTATCAAATGTTAAATTCATACATGCGATAGGGGATTGACAAGTGCACAGATGATCAGCTACATGTGAAATATGTCGAAACCACTCTTACATTTCTGTAGAATGGAAACACTTGTGCACATCATATTGGTTAACTGAGATTTATTGAAGGATTGACTTGTTCAATTATTTCTATTGCACCCAGTTCTTTGTGATCTTATTTAGGATTTTCTTGGCAAAAATACTAATATTGTTTACCATTTTCTTCTCCAGCTCATTTTACAGATGAGGAAATCAGGATTAAGTGACTTGCCCAGGGTACAATGTTAGTATTTCAGGCCAAATTTGAATTCATGAAGGTGAATCTTATTGATTCTAAGACCTCTTCTTTTTTTTAAATTTATTTATTTATAATTTTTGACAGTATATATGCATGAGTAATTTTTTTATAATATTATCCCTTGTATTCATTTTTCCAAATTATCCCCTCCCTCCCTCTACTCCCTCCCCCCGATGATAGGCAATCCCATACATTTTACATGTGCTACAATATAACCTAGATACAATATATGTGTGTAAATACCATTTTCTTGTTGCACATGAAGTATTAGATTCCGAAGGTATAAGTAACCTGGGTAAATAGACAGTAGTGCTGACAATTTACATTCACTTCCCAGTGTTCCTTCTCTGGGTGTAGTTGTCTCTGCCCATCATTGATCAACTGGTAGTGAGTTGGATCTTCTTTATGTTGAAGATTTCCACTTCCATCAGAATACATCTTCATACAGTATTGTTGTTGATCTTCTGGTTCTATTCATTTCACTCAGCATCAGTTGATGTAAGTCTCTCCAAGCCTCTCTGTATTCCTCCTGCTGGTCATTTCTTACAGAGCAATAATATTCCGTAACCTTCATATACCATAATTTACCCAACCATTCTCCAATTGATGGACATCCATTCATCTTCCAGTTTCTAGCCACTACAAAAAGAGCTGCCACAAACATTTTGGCACATACAGGTCCCTTTCCCCTCCTCAGTATTTCTTTGGGATATAAGCCCAGTAGTAGCACTGCTGGATCAAAGGGTATGCACAGTTTGATAACTTTTTGGCCATAGTTCCAAATTGCTCTCCAGAATAGCTGGATTCTTTCACAACTCCACCAACAATGCATCAGTGCCCCAGTTTTCCCACAGCCCCTCCAACATTCATCATTATTGTTCCTGTCATCTTAGCCAATCTGACAGGTGTGTAGTGGTATCTCAGAGTTGTCTTAATTTGCATTTCTCTGATCAGTAGTGATTTGGAACACTATTTCATATGAGTGGATATAATTTCAATTTCATTGTCTGAGAATTGTCTGTTCATATCCTTTGACCATTTATCAATTGGAGAATGGTTTGATTTCTTATAAATTAGGGTCAGTTCTCTATATATTTTGGAAATGAGACCTTTATCAGAACCTTTAACTGTGAAAATATTTTCCCAATTTATTACTTCCCTTCTAATCTTGTTTGCATTAGTATTGTTTGTACAGAAACTTTTTAGTTTGATGTAATCAAAATCTTCTATTTTGTGATCAATAATGATCTCTAGTTCTCCTCTGGTCATAAATTCCTTCCTCCTCCACAGGTCTGAGAGGTAGACTATTCTCTGTTCCTCTAATTTTTTTATGATCTCATTCTTTATGCCTAAATCATGGACCCATTTTGATCATATCTTGGTATATGGTGTTAAGTGTGGATCTATATCTAATTTCTGCCTTACTAATTTCTAGTTTTCCCAACAGTTTTTTTCCAAATAATCAATTTTTATCCCTAATGTTGGTATCTTTGGGTTTGTCAAAGACTAGATTGCTATAGATGTACCCTTTTTTGTCCTTTGTATCTAATCTGTTCCACTGATCAACCGGTCTATTTCTTAGCCAATACAAAATGGTTTTGGTGACTGCTACTATATAATATAGCTTTAGATCACATACACTTAGACCACCTTCCTCTGACTTTTTTTTCATTAGTTCCCTTGCAATTCTCGACCTTTTATTCTTCCATATGAATTTTGTTCTTATTTTTTCTAGGTCATTAAAAATAGTTTCTTGGGAGTCTGACTGGTATAGCACTAAATAAATAGATTAGTTTGGGGAGTATTGTCATCTTTATTATATTTGCTCGGCCTATCCAAGAGCACTGAATGCTAAAACCTCTTCTTTATTCACTGTGCTACCCCAAAACTAACTCATACAGTTGCAATTTGATTGACCATTGATTTCAATGTCTCTCATATCTTGTCCCCTTCAAAATGAATATGACTATAAACAATAAGCCAATGAAGTAAATTCCATCTTTCAAGGGAAAAAAAAAATTGAAGTATGCAAGAGTAAAAAAAGTATTAGGAGAGATCATAGTACCTTTAATATATATATATATATATATATTATTGGAAATTTGATATTGAACTTCAATACAAATGCCTTGCTTAGTATCAATTTATATTTAAATTACTTATAGTACATGAAGTACCATAATGTTTCTTTAGTTTTTCCTTCTAAATCCTTATCACAATTCTTTGGCCATTCATTCTCATTTACTTCATGTTATTTTTAATTTTTATAGCTGGATTAATTTTTTTAACTTTTTATTGACAGAACGCATGTATGCATGTGTAATTTTTTACATTATCCCTTGCACTCACTTCTGTTTCGACTTTTCCCTTAAATATGTTATAGTATATCCTAGATACAATATATGTGTGCAGAACCATACAGTTCTCTTGTTATACAAGAAAAGTTGGATTCAGAAGGTAAAAATAACCTGGGAAGAAAAACAAAAATGCAAGTAGTCCACATTCATTTCCCAGTATTCCTTCTCTGGGTGTAGCTGATTCTGTCTATCATTGATCAACTGGAACTGAATTACATCTTCTCTTTGTCGAAAATATCCACTTCTATCAGAATACAACCTCATACTGTATTGTTGTTGATGTATATAATGACCTCCTGGTTCTGCTCATTTCACTCAGCATCAATTCATGTAAGTCGCTCCAAACCTCTCTGTATTCATCCTGCTGGTCATTTCTTACAGATTGATAATATTCCATAACATTCATATTCCACAATTTACCCAACTATTCTCCAGTTGATGGGCATCCATTCAATCAGTTTCTAGCCACTACAAAAAGAGCTGCCACAAACATTTTGTCACATACCGGTCCCTTTCTTTTCTTTAGTATCTCTTTGGGATATAAGCCCAGTAGTAGCACTGCTGGATCAAAGGGTATGCACAGTTTGATAACTTTTTGGTCATAATTCCAGATTGCTCTCCAGAATGGTTGGATTCGTTCACAACTCCACCAACAATGCATCAGTGTCCCAGTTTTCTCACATCCCCTCCAACGTTCATCATTATTTGTGCCTGTCATCTTAGCCAATCTGACAGGTGTGTAGTGGTATCTCAGAGTTGTCTTAATTTGCATTTCTCTGATCAATAATGATTTGGAACACTCTTTCATATGAGTGGAAATAGTTTCAATTTCATCATCTGAAAATTGTCTATTCATTTATAAATTTATCAATTGGAGAATGGCTTGATTTCTTATAAATTAGAGTCAATTCTCTATATATTTTGGAAATGAGGCCTTTATCAGCACCTTTAACTGTAAAAATGTTTTCCCAGTTTGTTGCTTCCCTTCTAATCTTGTTTGTATTAGTTTTATTTGTACAAAGGCTTTTTAATTTGATATAATCAAATTTTTCTATTTTGTTATCAATAATGATCTCTAGTTTTCCTTTGGTCACAAATAAAATTCCTTCCTCCTCCACAGGTCTGAGAGGTAAAGTATCCTATGTTCTTCTAATTTATTTATAATCTCATTCTTTATACCTAAATCATTAACTCATTTTGATCTTATCTTGATGTATAGTGCTAAATGTGTGTCCATGCCCAATTTTTGCTATACTAATTTCTAGTTTTCCCAGCAGTTTTTATCAAGTAGTGAATTCTTATTCCAAAACTTGGGATCTTTGGGTCTGTCAAACACTAGATTACTATAGTTATTGACTATTTTGTCCTGTGAACCTAACCTATTCCACTAATCAACTAATCTGTTACTTAGCCAATATCAAATGTTTTTGGTGACTGCTGCTTTATAATATAGTTTTAGATCAGGTACAGCTAGGCCACCTTCACTTATTTTTTTTTTCATTAGTTCCTTTGAAATTCTTGACCTTTTGTTCTTCCATATGAATTTTGTTGTTATTTTTTTTCCAGGTCATTAAAATAGTTTCTTGGCAGTCTGATTGGTATAGCAATAAATAAATAGATTAGTTTAGAGAGTATTATCATCTCTATTATATTTGCTGGCTCTTTATTTTTTGTATCATTTTAGAAAAGATGTCTGGGTTTTTTTTGCATTCTTTATAGGGCATGTATGAGATCATGACTTTTTAATCATTTGTTTAATTTTTATGACATTGAAAAAACATGGAATTACATATATATCTTCTCTTTAACTTTTATAGCTTAAAAGAAATGTACATAGAGAAAGAAAAGATTGAATAAGATGATAGGAAAAGATAATGACAAACATTAGAGGGAATGTGGGAAAACTGAGACACTAATAATGTATTGTTGGCAGAGTTGTGAAATGATCCAACCATTATGGAGATCAATTTGGAACTATACCTAAAGGGCTTTAAAATTGTGCATGCTCTTTGACCCAGCAGTCCCACTACTGGGTCTGTATGCCAAAGAAATCACAAGGAGGGGACAGGACCTACAAGTGCAAAAATGTTTGTAAAAGCTAAAGTGTGAAAGCAAGAAACTGGAAAATAAGTAGATGCCCATCAATTGGGGATTGGCTGAATAAATTGTGGAATGTGAAGATAATGGATTATTATTGTTCTATAAAAAATGAAGAAGCTGATTTTAGAAAGGTCTGGAAAGATTTGCAGCTGATTCTGAGTGAAAATCAAGAAAACATTGTACACAATAACAGTGACTGGCTGATGATCAACTATGAAAGATTCGGCTTTTCTCATTGGTTCAGTGATTCAAGACAATCCCAATAAGCTTTGGATAGAAAATGCAATCTAAATTTGGAAAGAGAACTATGAAGATTGAATGTAAATCAACACATATGTTCACTTCTTTTTTCTGATTTTTTTTCTCTCTTGTGGTTTTTCCCTTTTGTTCTGATATTTTTCTCTCAACATGATTCATTAAAAATGTGTATTCATAAAATTAACATACATAAATAATCAGGAAAATTATTTTAAAAGTTAAAAAATAATAAATAATAGCAAACAGGTTTTTACCTCCATAATTTCTGTGACGTGATAAATATTTGTTTGATAGCACCAGCTGGTACATCTTGGTAGTGCAATAGGTAGAGTCTGAGACCTGGAGTTTAGGAATACTTATTTTCATATGTTCAAATCTGGCCTCAGATATTTAATAGCTATGAGATCCAGGGCAAGTCATTTAACCTTTTTTTGCCTCAACTCTTCATCTGTAAAATGGTCTAGAAAAGGAAATGACAAACTACTCCAGTATCTTTGTCAAGAAAACCCCAAATAGGGTACACAACTGAAACAACTGAATAATAACAATCACACTTCGCATATGAATTCAAAAAGTAGTTCTTTCTCTCACAAATCAGCCATGAGGCCTTGTGTTCAAATCTTTGGTCAGACACATGATAGCTATGTCATCCTACATCATTCACTTAACCTCTGCCTGCCTAAGTTTCTTCTGCAAAATGGAAAAAAATAACAATTTTCCTGCCAGGCTCATTGTGAGGATCAAATAAGAAAATAAATAGAAAGTACTTTGAAAGCCTTAAAGGGTTAATAAGTATATGATGGAAAAAAGATTAATCTGTTTTCTAAAATGGTTGACAAAATCATAGATTTAGATCCAGAAGGGACCATTGAGATCATTTAATCCTGTAGTTCACCAACCTTTTGAGCTCAGGTCTTTTTTATACCCTTAAAATTATTGAGGACTACAAAGAACCTTGATTTATGTGACCTCTACTGATACTTTACATATTGCACATGAAAACTGATAAATTTCAAGCATATTTATCTGTGTTTAAAAATAATAACAAACTTTTTCATGTTTACATAAATAACATTTTATGAACAAACTATATTTTCCAAAACAAAAAAATTATGAAAAGAGTGGTATTGTTTTACATATTTTTGTAAATCTCTGTAATGTCTTGCTTAATGGAAGGCAGCTGGATTCTCTTATTTACTTCTGCATTCAAACTTATATGTTATGTTGTTTTGGTTGAGGGAAATGAAGGAAATCTAGCCTCATACAAATTTTTAGTTGGAAAAGGAAGGAATGTTTAAATAGGAAAACAGCATTATTGTGAAAATAATTTTGATCTGAATGGGACTTGAGGACTCCCAATGGTCCAGGGATTACACTTTGATAGCTACTGATCTAGCCCATTAAGACTTTGTAGCTGAGGTAGTTTAAAGGACTTGCCTGATATAGGTACTAAGTTGGCAGAATCAAAATATAGACTCATGTCCTCTGACTTCAAATCCAACACCCTTTCTCCTGCACCACACTAACTCCTATCCTTGACATATGTGTGTATGTGCACACATATATATGTACATACACACAAAAAAAGTGATTTGCTATTTCCTTCTCCAGCTCATTTAAAAATGAGAAAGCTGAGACAAATAGGATAATGAAGTAACTAGCCCAGGGTCACACAACTGGCAACTGTTGGAGACCAGATTTATACTCACAGATGAGTTTTCCTGATTCAGAGCCTAGAGTTTTATCCACTACCACACCATCGAGCTACCCTGTGTGCTACATTTGGAGTAAAAAAAAAATCCCAGGGTTTTAATTCCTCTGGATATGTGACCCTTTGTGATACAGTAAGTAGGTGGTCAATAAATATTTGTTGACATTTGAGTCAATAAACATTTATTAAGTTTCCACTATGTGCTAGGTACTGTGCTAAAAATATTGGGGATAGAAATAAGAAAAAGAGAAAGCTCCTGACCTCAAAGAACTTATATTCAAATGGGGGAGGACAATCCACAAAAGGAAGCTGAAAATGAGGAAGGGGCTGCCACCAGGGCCTATCCAGCCCAAGTACATGGTGTTTTGTAGAATCAAGCCAAGCATAGATGTTAATAGAAAATAAAGTTACTTAGAAAATTATAAGTGCAGTACAAAGAAAGTCTTTGGAAGGAATTTAATGCTTTGCTCTTTACTTCTCCAGTTGGAGCTTAAAGGCAACAGGAGGTAAGTTGAAATGTTGAGTATCAAAATTTAAAGGCAGATATGAATGAAATGGATAGAGCACAGGACCTGGAGTCAGGGAGATTCCTCTTTCTAACCTCAGACCCTTCTTAACTGTGTGAACTTGGGCAAGTCAATTAGCCCTTTTTGCCTCAGTTTCCTCTTCTACTAGAGAAGAAAGTGCCAAAGCATTACAGTATTTCTACCAAGAAAACCCCAAATGGGGTCACAAAGCATCTGACATGACTCAAATAACTGAACAAATATAAGCAAAAGCAAATATAAGAAAAAACACATTGTTACTATTATCTATATTTTATTATATTTTTTGTTAAATATTTCTTAATTATATTTTAATCTCTCTATACATACATAGATAGACAGATAGATAGATAGGAAGAGAGAGAATGTAAAATATGATCATAATTTCCATTTCACCAGGATATTGAAAGAATTAGATGAAGTGCAAAAAACAAAATTATTCAAAGTATTTATTAAAAAACTACAATGCCTTATGAAAGCATGTTTCTAAAGAAAGCATAATAATGTGAGGTGTGATAGGTTCATTCACTAGCCAATAATCAATACATTCTAACCTCAAAATGGAAGAACCTTTAAAGCACTCGGTAGCATTTCTTTTAAAGTAAGAGGGAAATGAGAATGATGGCTATTGATTTTAACAGTGTTGGTTACAGAATTTACCATTGTACATATGGAATTTATTTCTTTTCATGTGGATATCAGATACTGAGAAAATTCCATTGCATTTCCAAATTAATTAATTTACTGTTTTGAATTAAATGATGCATTTGTTCAAAATATATGAAATGCAAATAAATGAAAATACAGTTTTTTGAACTGATTTGAGATTATGTAAAAAGAAATTTTTTTTACATAAAACTGTAGCATAGTTGATTTTTAAAAGTATAGAGGAAATATAACTATGGAATTTTAGAGATAAAAGGTATCTTTAGAATTCATTTCACTTGACCTTCCATCCATAGAATATTTGTTATTCAGGATTTTTTACAGATAGCCATTCAACTTAGAATTTTTTCCATGTCCAAAAATGCATTTCTTATCTTGCATATCAGTCCATTATCTCTCTTTCTTTTCTTTTTTTTAAATTAAAATAGGAAGTGCTCTACTTTATCAGTCTTCAGGAATCATGGTTGAGCACCCTGTTGATTGTTGAGTCTGTTGATAAAATTCTTTATTTTTATAATACTGATATTATAGTATAAATTGTTCTGATTCTATTCACTTCACTCTGCATCATTTCATACAAATCTTTCCATGTCTCATTGAAACCATACTTATCCTCATTTTTTTACAGCATAATAGTATTTCATTATATTCATTTGTTTAACCATTCCTCTGTTTTAATGCCTTGTATCAGAGAGCCCACAGCTTAATGAGGCATACTTGGAGCTTTTAAAAATCTTTACTCAGCCATTTATCAGTCATGAAATATTAAGTAAAAAAACTGCTATCACCCAATTCTCAACTATATTGATTTTTACACAATTAATCTTTAGGAACTGCTGAGAACTTTGTATTTATTAATATCAAATTTCATTTTGTGAATTTTAGCACATTGCTCCAGATGATCAAAATATTTTTGAATGTTAACTTTTTCATCTATTCTCTAAAGTTTATGTCATGGATAAATACATTAAACTATATCCCCTAAATGCTTCCCTGCAGGCACAATATGATGAGAATCTCTTATTATATCTGAAAGACAGTTCATGGACTGACAAAGTAACTATTGCTACCACATTTCATGTTACCCCCCACCCCAGGATACCTTCTCCATACAGGGATCTTGATGGGGGGAAAAGCAAGCTAAGTAATTAGTGAAATGAAAGCTAAGGCTGATAAACCATTTATAAGATATATCATGGAGAGGATTTAGGAATTAGATTGCCTGTCAAGTCCCTTCCAACTCTAAGATTCTCAGGTTTCTTCCATTTTTATGATTATAATCAATTATATATAAATATATTGCATATATTTATATATTATTATAATATTATTATGATTATAAATGAAGACATTTATAGCTGGAATTTACAGTCTTAGAGACTTGCCTGGAGTACTAAAAAATTAAACAACATTAACATAGCACCATAGTTGGCATTTATCAAAATAAGACTTGAACCTAGATCTTCCTTACCTTAAGTCTAATTTTTATTATCCCCTATCCTATGATACCTCATTATTAATGTCATTAAAAGGTAATAATTATATTGATTGCCACAACCCCAGTAATAGTAAAGTACTACTCCAATTCTCCATCATGGTGTGAAGATGAGTTTAGATAAGGAATTCTTAACCTAAGGTCCATGTACCACTTTTGGTTAATTTTGATAATTGAATTTCAGTATAATTCATTTTTGTCACCCTATTTGTTTTGTTTATGAATTAAAAAATCTTAATCTGAAAAAGGAATACAGTTTCACCAGACTTTCAAAGAGATCCGGGACACACAAAAATATTTCCTGGACTAGGGTCTCATAGGCTGATATAAGAAAACACAAACTGTGGCAAGTGCTACCAAACTGGAAATGTTTAAAGGATAAGGACCAGGAATGCATCATGATAATCTGGGTGATCACACCAGATAGATTTATTAAAAGATTCTTATCACCAGGTTGACCATAGGATAATTCATTTGTCTAGTCATACCATTTTCTGAAATTGCAAAGTACCTGTGCTGACAAATCATGGATCTTGGAATTAATGAAGTGGTAATCCTCATAACAGCTTCCAAAGAGAGTTAAAAGATTTACAGAAGGATTTCTATGAAGAAGGCAATTCAAGTTCTATCTTATTTATAGTAGAGAACACTGAGACTCAATTGTATTAGAATTCATATTCATGACTTCTGACTCCAAAGTTAATTAAGACTTCACATGCTGACTCTCAACAAGTTGTTTCTTGTTGTTTCTAGCATAATTCACTAGCTTTGTTTCCTTTGGTATTTAATCATATCTGAAGTACTGGGTATGGAAATGAAGAAGCTAATTAGAAAAATCAGAATAAATTATTGAAACAAAAGCTGAAAGAAATAAAATTTATGACTTGATTATATAATATCTAAATAATATTGTTCTAGCCAATATTGTTTCAAAATCACACCATTGATACATTACAACCACACCTTGCCAAAATAATATCCTGAACCAATGCTTGGTGATTTCCCAATTCACAAATCAAATGGTTAATGAGACTGAGCTAATTCTTAAGTCTCATTGACTTTATCTTTTCTAACTGAAGCTGCTTTATGCTTATTGTGTGTACATAAACATGATTCCTATGCAACTTATTGCCCTTGGTGATATTGTTTCACTTAAGCATGTTTCAATTAATTATCAGGCATGCCAACAGGCTAAGTCATGTTATCATGTATTTGTTTGCATAGTATTTGCAGTTAGTGGTTAATGTTTTTACATGGGCATATCTAAGTTGCCTAAGTTGATTCCTCAAGGGCAGGAACCTTGCCATCTCATTTTTTGACATTTTATTGTGCTTTTAATGAAGTAAAAGCTTATTAATTGAGACAGACTGGGAGTCCAGAAGACCTGGATTTAAATCTTGCTTTATATTTTTACTGTAGGGCACTGCACCATACTACATTGTATGGTCCACGAAGTTTTTAATTTTCTTTGACTCTTTGTTCTAAATTCATTAACATGGAGAATTCTGTGACTAGAACTGGAAGGGACTTCAGGGGACTTTTGATTGAAAAAGACAGTGTCTGGGCTAGCTTTCTGGAGGATCTCTCTGTAGTCTTTAGTCTGACCTCAAACTCAAGCACACTGACTCTGAGTCTGCTTATTTCAAGTCCTCTCAACCCCTAAATATTTTAGTAGAATTACATCACTACAAAACAAAAAATTGTTTAAATGAAATGGATAAGCTTGAATGTCCTTGCTTTCTTGGGAAAGAAAAAGTTCTTAATATGAACAGTCAATATTAATCTAGCAATTTTTTTCTAGCAATTCTGTTTTGTATAGACCAAAGATTTTGGTTAGGTTTGATTTGGTTTGGTGTGGTTTTCCCCTTAGTTGATTATAATAGTTATTGAAAATCTATGTGTGTAGCAAAATGAGGATAGCTACTCAACTCAGCAGTTTTTTGAATGAAAAATATTATGGCAGCACAGCTGCAAAAAAAGGTACTTTGTAGGGTAAAGAAGAACTTTTTGCAATTTTCTATTGACTGTCCTGTAGATTGAATCCTGGAAGGAGAATTTCTTCCATTCTTTTTCTTTGTTGTTCACTTATCTTACTAATGACATAGAAATTAAACAAACAAACAAAAAAGAAATTGAACCTTCTTTTGAATATTGTGGTACCTCTCACCCTAACAAAATTGAATTCTGAATAAGAGTAAAATAACATCCAAATAAAAAGTATCTTTGCAATTGTATTCATTTATAATGTCAGGATATAATGGCTCTTTCATTGAGGATTTTTATAATTCACTTTTTGATGAAAAAAAAAGCATCAAGCATTTCCTTTTTAATAGAATCCATAAATAAAGGGCACATCAACCATCTACCTCTTCAGCTTCTCACCATATTCATTCTCAAGTCAGTTTATCCATCCCCTAGCTTATTCCACTGTGCCCTCAATCCTTATTCTGGTCTCAACAAGCTTCCCTATCTAGTTAAACAAAAGATCAATATTCTTTATATCTCTTTATTTTAACAAATCCATCTTTGTCCTGACGACAACTCATTCCAGAAGCCAAGCATTCTATTCTCCTCAATTCAAAGGCCTGACTTCTCATTCTCTGCCATTGCTTCTGAACTATTTCTCTATGACCATTTGAAGACTTTTTCTTTAAATTTTTTGCTCTCCCCATCTTTGTTGCTGACATATATTAACCTCCAAATACATTTACTAACTTCTAAATATTTCTTCCCATTTTCTCAATGAATACAGTATTGATCTTTCTTTCCATTCCAGTCTTTTCAGCATTCTTCTGGTCTTCATTCTTCCCATTTAACAAACAACCACATATTTCCTCAATCTTTTAAACTCTAATTACCTACTTTCTCCATTATTATTAAGTTACATACTATTATAGTCTCACTGCAAACCTTGCAACTTTAAAGTTACAGGAGAGTTTTGAGATTATACCCTTCAAACATAATCTTTTCATTTTTCACCTCTTCCAAGTTCATACTAAATACACTCTTCACTTTTATTATAAAATTTAGCCCATGACCCATTCCTGGTCTCTAAGTGTCATTAAAAATTCTAGCTTCACTAATGTCTGTCCATAGTTCCATAAATTTGCACAGTATGATGTCAATATTTTAAATATATTCCCTTGTTATCTTTACCACATAGAATCGCTATCCAATAATCTCTCCACAGAAAGTACTTTATATTGACAACATATATATTGCTAACTTAATTTTCTGTATGTGTACTATTTTTCTTTAGTCAAATATAATCTCTTTAAAGTAAGAACTATTTCTATTTTTTTCTGTCTTTGTATCCCTGGTATTTATCATGAAACTTGCTTTAATCAAATATTTGTTGATTTTTCGCATGAATGAATGGTTTGCCACTTTCATGTTTTACTAATATCTAAAGTTAGATAATTCTAATGTACTAAAATCCCTTGACTTTTAGACTTTCTGCCCTTCCCAAACAGGAAATCGTGGTAAGCCCCATCATTTAACTTCTCTACTTTTGCTCCATTGCTAAACTGAACTGATTTCACTTACTAAAAATTCACTGTGTACAAGTTCACCTCAATCATTGCTACTGTGAAGATTATCTCTAAGTTTTTTTTCCCTACAGTAATTGTTTCAAATCTTTTCATTGTTCACTCTTTCACTTTCACATACAACTGGGCCCCAGATTTATATCAGATGCCTCAACTTCTACCTACCTCGTTAGGAGGACTGAGGCTCTACAGTATAAATTCCTTTGCCTATTTAATTTGCTAAGCAAAATTTCTCAGTATCTTTATTCTTTCTTTTTCCTTGTTTACAAAAGAATAAGTCATCTCATCTTACACTAAAATGAATCCTTCTAACTCTGACCATGACTCTTAGGTCTTCTTTCTTCGAGCATCCTTGAAATCCATGCTACAGTAGTTATTTAGATCTTTAATCTGTTCCTCACTAATGTTCATTCACATCTACAATTTTCTGCACTGTTAAACTTCTTGTAAAAGTTGTTTATTCCCCATCAATTAATCAATAAGCATTTGTTGTTCAGTTGTTTTCAGTTATGTCTAACTAAGCAATACCAAATCACCAATAATTATTTTGACATCTCTCTCTTCTGCTCAAAATTATTCAGAAGTTCCCCATTGGCTCCTAAGTAAAATTTAGACACTATTAAGTTTTCTACAATATAGCATCATCCTACTTTTCCAGTTGTATGAGATTTCATTACTCTTATCATAAATTCTATGCTCTGGTCAACCTGGATTACTCTATGCCCCATTTGCTCCTATATCACTACCCCTTTGTTACTACTACTATCTAGAATTCTTGTTGGAAATGTTTTCTCTCTCACTTTTCACTTGAATTTCTATTGAACTTTTAAAGTCCAAATCAAATGTTTATTCTACATGTAGTCTTTCTTGCTATCATCAGCTGATAACTACTTTCATCTTAGAACTTTATTTGACAAAAATTGCTGGGGAAACTGAAAAATAATGTCTGAAATTTGGCATAGACTTACATCTCACACCCCTATACCAAAATTAGGTCAAAATGGATATATGATTTGGGCATAAAGGATGATACCATAAACAAATTAGAAGAACAAGGGATAATGTACCAATCAAATCTTTGGAGATAGGAGGAATTTATGATCAAAGAAGAACTAGAGAACAGTATGAAAGACAAAATGGACAACTTTGATTACATTAATTAAAAAGTTTTTGCATCAATAAAGTCAACAGAAACAAGATTAAAAGGGGAAACAAAGCTGGGGGAAAACCTTTACAGCCAGAATTTCTGATAAATTTCTAAAATATATAAAGAACTATGTCGAATTTATTTATTTTTTGCTGAGGCAATTGGGGTTAAGTGACTTGCCCAGAATCACACAGCTAGGAAGTGTTAAGTGTCTGAGGCCAGATGTGAACTCAGGTCCTTCTGATTTCAGGGCCAGTGCTCTATTGACTGAGCCATGTAGCTGCCCCCATTGTGTCAAATTTATAAAAATAATTGATAAATTGGTCAAAGTATACAAACAATTTTCAGATGATGAAATTAAAGCCATTTATAATTATATGAAAAAAATGTTCTAAATCACTATAGATTGGAAAAAAAAGTAAATTAAAACATTTTTGAGGTATCACCTCATACCTCTCAGATTAGCCATGATAACCAGAAAAGATAATGATATGTGTTGGAGAGGATGTGGGAAAACTGGGACGTTAATGCATTGTTAATAGAGTTGTGAAATGTTCCAACCATTCTGGAGAGCAATCAGGAATTATTCCCAGGGCCTATCAAACTGTGCATATCCTTTAACCCAGCAGTGCCATTACTGGGTCTGTATCCCAAGGAAATCATAAAGGAGGGAAAAGAACACACATGTGTAAAAATGTTTGTAGCAGCTCTTTTTATTGTAGCAAAGAATTGGAAAAGGAGTGGGTGCTCATCAATTGGGAGATGACTGAACAAGCTGTGGTACATGAATGTAGTGGAATATTATTGTTCTATAAACAAGCAAAATAAGCAGAACCAAGAATACATTATATACAATAACAGCAAGAATGTGCAATAATCAACTATGAAAGACTTAGTTCTTTTCAGTGGTTCAGTGATCCAAAGCAATCCCAATTTTTGGACCAAAAATGCCATATGCAACCACAGAAAGAACTAAGGAGACTGAATGTAAATGAACACATGCTATGTTCACTTCTTTTTTTTTTTTTTTTTCATTTCTTTCATGGTTTTGGAAATGGAAGGGGTTTCCCCTTTTACTCTTATTTTTCTCTCCCAATATAATTCACAAAACATTGTGTATTAAAAATAAACATCTAAAACTTTTACTTATTTTATGATCTCATCCCTTTACTAGACTGTATCTCTGAGGGTTAGGGTGGTATAAAATCTAAACTTTGCTTGTCTTCTGAATTATGGTACTATGAATATCTTCTGTAACATACTACAAATGCCACATAATATTTTGTATGCAGCAAGCATTTAATACATATTGCATTTGTTGAATGAAGAAAGACAATGTATCTAGAGCAACATTGATTCTATACATCAATGCTTTTGTCTTTAAAGTCTAAGAGATGTATTTCTTAAAAATTAAAATAATTTTATTTATATCCTTTAATTTTTCTATCACTTCCATTATTTAATATATCCTTCTTTTCTCCTCCCAGATACAACCCACTAAAACAAAGAATACAAACTAGAAACAAAACAAACAAAAAAAAAGAATTCAGAAAAACTAATCAGCATATCTAAAATTTCTGACATGATATGCAGTATTCCATTCCAATAGCATCACACATCTCTAAGAAGAATGAGGTGGGGGCAAGAGGAAGTGTTTTCTTACATCTCCTCTTTGGGGCCAATATTGATTTTTGGGGGGGTAAATATTGGTAAATTCTCAGCTTTTAGCAGTCATTGTTTTTTGTTACTGTTCTTTGCATTGAAATTGTTGTAGTTAATGTGTTTTGTTTTCCTGATTCTGATTACTTCAATTTGCATCAGTTCATTTAAGTTTTCCCATTATCGCTATATTCATCTTATCCAGCTTTCCTATAGTGATATTTACTTACATTATTGTACCATAACTTGCTTAATCATTCCCCAATCAATAGACATCTATGTTATTTCTACCTATTTTCCACTATACATATTTTAAATATGTTTAATTAAAAAAATGTTTTATTAAGTTAATTATATTGTGAAAATGTAATAGAGAATGTAAGGTTCTTAAAGATAAGAGCTATTTTCCTTTCGAAAAACAACTATCTTGCACATATATTGTGCACAATAAATTTTTATCTAATTGAATTAAACTATATTGATAATTTCATACATCACTTGAAATCATTGAAGAAACCTATGAGTTGGGGAACAATAATTTAGATGCATTTCAAATATTAACTAAATGTTAATAAGGGTATTAATTAATTTGTTATTGGTATATTAATAAATGTGGTACACATTTCACTTTCTGTAAAGAATACTTAAGGTAATTACTTAGTCTATATAAAATATGCCTAGCCAATATTTACATCTTATGTTTTCTTCAACTCTTTTTTAAAGGTATCAGATACACACAGGACTTCAGCACTCTATCATAAGACCTACTCAGCCCAACTGCCTACCTCTGGATAATGCAACCCTACCTCAGAAACTAAAGGAAGTTGGCTATTCAACTCATATGGTTGGAAAATGGCATCTGGGTTTTTATAGGAAAGAATGTATGCCAACCAAAAGAGGATTTGATACTTTTTTTGGCTCCCTCCTGGGAAGTGGTGATTACTATACACACTATAAATGTGACAGCCCAGGGATGTGTGGATATGATTTGTATGAGAATGACAATGCTGCTTGGGACCATGATAATGGTATATACTCAACACAAATGTATACTCAGAAAGTGCAACAGATTTTAGCTTCTCACAACCCCAGGAAACCTATATTTTTGTATATTGCATACCAAGCAGTTCATTCACCACTGCAGGCACCAGGGAAGTATTTTGAACATTACAGATCCATTATTAACATTAATAGGAGGAGGTATGCTGCCATGCTGTCATGCTTGGATGAAGCCATCAACAATGTGACCCTGGCTTTAAAGAGGTATGGTTTCTATGACAACAGCATTATCATCTACTCTTCAGATAATGGAGGACAGCCCATGGCAGGAGGAAGCAACTGGCCTCTCAGGGGAAGTAAGGGAACCTATTGGGAGGGGGGAATACGAGCAGTTGGCTTTGTTCACAGCCCGCTTCTGAAAAACAAAGGCACAATATGTAAAGAGCTCGTGCACATCACAGATTGGTACCCCACACTGATCACACTGGCTGAAGGCTGGATTGATGAGGACATACAGCTAGATGGTTATGACATTTGGGAGACTATAAGTGAAGGTCAGCGTTCTCCACGAATAGATATTTTGCACAATATTGATCCAATTTATACAAAAGCCAAAAATGGTTCCTGGGCAGCAGGTTTTGGGATTTGGAATACAGCTATACAGTCAGCAATAAGAGTAAAACACTGGAAACTGTTGACAGGGAATCCAGGCTATAGTGACTGGGTCCCCCCTCAGTCTTTTAGTAATGCTGGACCCAATCGGTGGCATAATGAACGGATTTCCTGGTCTGCTGGCAAAAGTGTTTGGCTTTTCAACATCACAGCTGACCCATATGAACGAGTGGACCTTTCAAGTAAGTATCCAGGGATCGTGAAGAAGCTTTTAAGGAGATTGTCTCAGTTCAATAAAACTGCAGTTCCTGTCAGATATCCACCCAAAGACCCCAGAAGTAATCCTAGGCTCAATGGAGGAGTCTGGGGGCCATGGTATAAAGAAGATGATAAGACAAGGAAACCAGGAAAAAGCAAGGCTGGAAAAAAGCAGAAAAAAAATAAGACTAAGAAGAAAAAACATTGGAAAAAAGGGCAGTTTCCAAATTGTCAAACAGACCTTACTCATGGGTAATCATAAAATGGTTTTTAGTGAAACTCAAATCCATCCGTATTTTGCCCAATATTTTTTCCCAATTTATCTGTCAAAACCAGTACTATAATGAGACTAACTGAAAACCCCATAGAAAACACTATGCCAATGCAGAGCAGTCTCAAACTTGACCTGTCTTCCTGACATACCATATAGAGAAGCACAAATAGCTTTGTCAAATATTTTCTTTTTCATATCAAAGATGCCATTCCCACAAGCAATAGTATTTCAGATAATGCAGTTTCCAGTGGTTTTTCTTGCCTCCTTCATAAAGGTCAGATGTTAGCATGATAAATTCTGCACTTCAGCAGTTGGCCTTTTTAAAAAAAAAAAATAAAGAAGGGGGAATATGACTATAACTGAGAATCCTGCTAGTATGAAGGGAATCATAGGGCACCAAGCATAACACTGACTTTGTGGAAGTATAGCATAAGGCCAAATAACTAGCCTTGGAAAAAGCCTAATTTCTTACTGATTTTTTTATGTCTGTGTGTCTTCTGTATTGAAGAAGATATGTTGCTATTAGGTTTGGGGTTTTTTGGCTGAAGTTTTTCTTCCAGCAAAAATAAATGGAGCGCCTCATGGGAAACAACTTGTACCTCACTTAATCTTACATGAACAAGAAGAACAAAAAAAGGCCTTTGAGCACACTGTCAAAAAAAAGAACTATAGTTATTGTTTAATTGCTTTAATAAAAATGACACTTCTGCATAAAAGGCATAATTTATTTTTTACAGAGACAGAATCATTATTTTGCTGTCATCAATGATGATGCAAGTGATGCTTTTATTGTTTTATTTTTAAGTAGCAACTAAATTTTTTTAAAATTTCACCCTCATAAATGACAAAGCACTGTAAAATTCTGAGTTACTGTAAACACTGCTGGAAAGAGGAGAGTACTGAAGGGAAATAACCCAGGTGAAGAATCTCAATAGGCTTTGTTTACCCATTATTTTGAATGTAATAAGAGGACTTCACTTAAAAATTACCTGGAATATTTCAGTATGGTGTCTAAGCAGAAGCTAAACAACTTTGTTATTTCTATGATCAACACTTTATTTATGTATCTATTAAAATAGTTTATTTTTATGGCATTCACAAAATTAGTCTGTTTTTTCTCTTTAGCTTCTTGGTCACAAATCAGCTCACCTCAGTGAAAGAATATTTGTGTGAGTGAAGGGATGATGGGGTGTGAGGGTGGCTATGATAAGGGATATCTGGGGGTCCTCAAATTGGAGATATTTATTCTTATCTTGGAAATTTAAACCATGACAGAAAAGAAAATTAATTACTATTGACAGTCAACATTGTTGAGAAAATGTCTACTTCATACTGTACAGCACTAAGCACCATGGGAATGTTAAAAAGAAAAAAAAATGATGGATCCTGCTGTAAAATAATTTAAAACATAGTTTGAAGCAGATAAAATTATTTGGAAAGTGCTTGCAAAGGAATGTAAATTAAATAGTAAATATGCGAAGTTCATGGGAATTTGGAGCACTTTATGATCAGCAATACCCAAAGGAACCATATGGCTAACTATTTATCCTTTAGAGTCTAGTACATTCTTATGTCCAAAGAAACGAGAGGGTTTGATGAGTACCAGGCTCTGGGTGAAAATGACACATGAAGCTGGAGGACTGCCATCTGAGCATGTGCAAATTAAAATGGGGCATTAGTGAAAATTGAATATAAGTGCACTTGCCACTGCTATTGAATCTGAAGGATAATAGCTGCAGGGTCATATCCCATACCTCCTTTTTTCATCATACCACAAGGCCTTGTATCTTCACAGTTCTTATTTTAGGGGAATTCATGGATTTCAGGGATCTATTATTTCAGCCCAGCACACATAACCACACATATTTATATATACATGCATATATACATGCATACATACATACACACACACTCCCTAAAAAATGATCCTTATGCATTGCAGTGTGTGTGTGTGTGTGTGTGTGTGTGTGTGTGTGTGTGTGTGTGAAATCATATGGTCAATAACTCATTTTGATTTTGCTGGATTCACTCTTAAGTAACAATCTCCTTAGAGATATTGTGAACATCATAGCTTAACCAGTGCTAATACTAGAGAAAATAGCAAAACTCTATCAGTCAACAAATAGCTATTATGTGAAAAATGAATTGTCCTATCAAGGACCTCAGTTAGATGAAGAAAATAACAAGCAAAAGGTAAAAATAAAAAGGGTATATGAGAAATATAAAGGGAAATGAAAAATAAATTGAGGGAAAGCATGAACAACCAAAAGAACCAAGAAAGGCTTCTTGCAGAAGATGGATATTGGAGGGGTCTGGAGAAATCAGAGGTGAAGGCGGAGGTACAGAAGAAGAGCTTTCTAGATATGAGGGCTGCCAGTGAAAAGACAGCCAGGAAATGAAATGTTGTCTCTGAGGAGCAGTGAGAAGGCATTATTACTAGACAGTAGAGTGTGTAGAAAGGAATAGACTAAAAAGGAACGAAAATACCAGATTGTGAAGGTCTTTAAAAGTTTAACACGATTCCATATTTAATCCTAAAGGGATTAGGCAGCCAATAAATGTTACTGAATATGGGATGACATTGTAGCAGTCTATCTTGGCAGAGGGAAGAATTAGTGTGACAGTAGTATAAAGCAGCACCAGTCAGTCAGCAGCACTAACCCCAGGGTAAACTAAAACAGCTGTCACCCTTTTGCCTTAAGAGCAGAACTCAACCTTTAAAAAAAATAAGTCAAAAAAGAACTCTGATCATAGACAGCTTTTGTGAAGAAAGAGAAAAACAGACCCCAAAATGAAAACTCTAAGGAACATTGTAGCTAAATTTCAGAATTATCAAATCAAGGAAAAAAAATATTGCAAGCAACCAGAAGAAAACAATTCAAATATCAAGGAGCCACGAAAATTACCCAAAACCTAGAAGCTTCCACTTTAAAGATTGAAGGGCATGGAATCTGATATTCCTGATAGGCAAAGGAACTTTGTAAGACAAATCATCTCCATATGAAGCCCCAAAGGGTAATATGAGTTGGTCCCCATGTCATAAAGTTCTCTTAGGAGAATTCTAAAAGATTCTTAAAGGAGAATTAGAAGAAGATGGAGAAAAGAAATGAGATCATTGCAAAAGGGTTTGATAAAGGAAAAAGAAATTATTTGGGGGCAGCTAAGTGGTGCAATGGATAGAGCACCAGCCTTGAATTCAGGAGGACCCGAATTCAAATCTGATCTCACACACTTAACCTAGCTGTGTGACCCTGGGCAAGTCACTTAGCCCCAGCCTCAGATTTTAAAAAAGAAAAAAAAAGAAAAGAAAAGAAATTATTTGAAGAAAACATCTTTAAAATAGATTTAGCAAAATAGTAAAAGCATATAACGCCTTGCAAAATAGATTTGAAGAGATGGAAAAAAGCATATAATGTCTTATAAATTAGACATCAAAAAGAAACTAATTCATTGAAAAACAGAATCTGTGAAATGGAAAAGAAAAAAAAAACTACGATGAACAAAACACTTCCTTTAAAAGTTCAATTGGCCAAATGCAAAAGGAGATTAAAAAAAAAGCTAACTGAAGAAAATAATTTAATAAAAAATTAGAATTGAACAAATAGAAGTGTATGACCCAATGAGACTTCAGGAATCATCAAACAAAAAAATGAAAAAATAGAAGAAGATATAAAATACCTCATTGGAAAAAAACTGACCTGGAAAATAGCTTTAAGAATTATTGGACTTCCTGAAAACCATGATGAACAAAGAGCCTAGACATCATCTTTCAGGAAATCATCAAAGAAAACTGCCCAGATATCCTAGAACCAGAGGATAAAATAGCCTTTGAAAGAATTTATCTATCATTTCTTTAAAGAAATCCTAAAAAGAAAACTCCAAGGAACATCATAGCTAAATTTCAAAATTATCAAATCAAGGGGAAAAAAATATTGCAAGTAGCCAGAAGAAAACAACTCAAATATCAAGGAGCCACAATCAGAAAATTACCCAGAACCTAGAAGCTTTCACTTTAAAGATTGAAGGGCATGGAATCTGATATTCCCCAAAGGCAAAGGAACTTGGATTGAAGCCATTAAAATTGAGTATCATGTTTCAGGGGGGGAAATGGGCATTCAATCAATGAAAAAGGTGAGTTTCATTTATTTCTGATGGAAAGAGCAGAGCTGAATAGAAAATTTGATCTTCAAATACAGAACTCAAGAGAAGCATAAAAAAATAAATAAAAAGGAAAGAAAAATAACTTTATTTTAAAAGTGAAAAAGCTTATATCCCAATATGGGAAGATGATATGTTTTACTCTAGGGATCTGTATCTCTGTTATGAGTATAATTTGATTTGATGATGTAAAAAAGAAACAGGAGAGCGAAAGGGGTATTACATTGGCAGAAGAGGAAAATAGAGTTCAAATGGGATTAATTACATTTCATGAAGAGGCAAAAAAAAAAATCTATTACAATTTAGGGAAAGAAGGAAAGGCGATGAGCATTGTATAAAGTTTATTTTCATCAGATTTGGCTCAAAGAGGGAATATCAAACACATTTAGTTTATAGAGAAGCTTGTCTCACCCTATAGGGAAGTAGGAGGGGAAAGGGGAAAGGAAAGGGGGAGGCTAATAGAAGGGAGAACAGAAACAATAGGAGGAAAGTATAAGAAAGAGGGAGGGGCTACAAAGGGGGAGGACTGTTTGAGGAGGGGTGGTTAAAAGCTAATTAATGGGTAGGAGGGAAAGTGGGAAAGAGAAGAGAAAAGTATAACTGTGGGCAAATAAGATGGCAGGAAATAGAGAGTTAATAATTTTAACTGTGAATGAGATGAACTCTCCCATAAAACGGAAGCATATAGCAGACTGGATTAAAACCAGAATCCTACAATTTATTGTTTATAAGAAACACATTTAAAGCACAGTGATACATTCAGAGTAAAGGTAAAAGGCTGGAGCAGAATCTATTTTGGTTTATAATGCTAATCTATTATGAAGTTAAAATATTAGATAATAGAAATTGGGTGGGATGTCTTGCCAGGTTTTTTCTCAGTCTTTACAATTTTTCTGGACTGCCAAAATTTGGGCTTCACTGTCATAATGGACCTCCATTTATGACCAATATCATGGTATATTGGAGGAGAACTTTTTTTTCTAAATTATTTCCCTACAGGGAGCAATTCCATTTAAAATAATTATAAATAATATAAAATATTTGGGAGTCTCTCTGCCAAGGCAAATTCAGGAATTATATAAATACAATTACAAAATACTTTCCACACAAATAAAATTAGATCTAATCAATTAGAAAAATATCAAGTGCTCATGGGTAGGCTGAGCAAATATAATAAAAATGTCAATACTATCTAAATTAATCTACTTATTAAACACCATACCAATCAAACTCCCAAGAACTTATGTTACAGACAAAAGCAAATAATAACAAAGTTCATCTGGAGAAACAAAAGGTCAAAAATTTCAAGGGAATTAATGAAAAAATGCCAATGAAGGTGGCCTAGCAATCCAGACCTAAAACTATATTATAAAATAGCAGTCATCAAAACCATCTGATACTGGCTTAGAAACGGAGTACTTGAACAGTGGAATAGGTCAGGTTCACAGGACAAACTAGTCAATGACTATAGTGATCAAATATGACAAACCCAAGACCACAGCTTTTGGCATAAGAATTCACTGTTTGACAAAAACTTCTAGGAAAACTGGAAATTAATATGGCAGAAACTAGACATTGACTCATACCTAACACTGTATACTAAGATAAGGTCAAAATGGATTCATGATTTAGACATAAAGAGTGATATTATAAACTAATTAGAAAAAGGATAATTTACCTCTCAGATCTGTTAAGAAGGAAGGAATTTGTGGCCAAAGAAAAACTGGAGTACATTGTTGAATACAAAATCGGTAATTTTGCTTATATTAAGTTTAAAAGTTTTTGTACAAACAAAACCAAGATTAGAAGGAAAGCAATAACTGAGAAAAAATTACATTCAAGGGTTCTGAAAAAGTCCTTATTTCTAAAATACATAGAGAATTAACTCAAAATTATAAGAATTCAAGCCATTTTCTAAGGGATAAATGGTCAAAGCACATGAACAGACAATTTTCAGTTGAAAAAGTTGAAATCATTTCTAGTCATATGAAAAGGTGCTCTAAATTACTATAAATCAAAGAAAGGCAAATTAAGACAACTCTGAGGTACCACTATATACCTCTCAGATTGGCTATGATAGAAGAATGTTGGAGGGGATGTGGGAAAACTGGGACACTAATACATTGTTGTAGAGTTGTGAACTGATTCAGCCATTCTGGAGAGTGATTTGGAACTATGCTTCTACTGGGTTTGTAATCCAAAAAGATCATAAAGAAGGGAAAGATCCCCACATGTGCAAAACTGTTTGTGGCAGCCCTTTTTGTAGTGGCAAGAAACTGGAAACAGAGTGGATGCCCATCGAGTGGAGAATGGTATATAGTTATAGAATATTATTGTTCTGTAAGAAATGACCAACAGGGTGATTTCAGAGAGGCCTGGGGAGACTTACATGAACTGATGCTGAATGAAATGAGCAGAACAAGGAGATCATTATATACTTCAACAACAATACTATATGATGAACAATTCTAATGGATATGGCTCTTTTTAACAATGAGATTATTCAGGACAATTCCCGTGCTGGACTGTCCAGGCACACTATTCTAGGCTGTCAGGGCCACACATACCAGTCTTCAGTCTACTCAGATAAACTCGGAGACAAGCCAATGGAGAGGTGCAAACATTCTGTTTTTATTCAATCATCTTCTCAGTGGGAGTAGCAGGAAGTAAGAGAGTGAGTTCTGCTCAGAGCTTTCTATTTATGCTTTCTCTCCTCTGAGATTACCTGTGACCAGGCCACTAAGCACTGCCATAGGTGGAAGTAGAGGAAGGAGGCGTGTGGAGTTGACTTGCACCCAAGGAGGAAATCTAGCAAGAGGATTCACCCCTTGCCACCTCAAGTTGCTATAACTCCTGCTAGAGACAAACTCCTGCCTCAAAAGCCACACCCCTTTTTACCTCCTGGACCCGGGATGCTAAACTGAGGTGGCAAACAGGCTGCATGGCATATCTCAGAGAGAGGAATTCCCCTAACAAGTTCCCACAGTCTTGTGATGAAGAGAGCCATCTACACCCAGAGAGAAGACTGCAGGAAATGAGTGTGGATCATCACAACATAGTATTTTCACTCGTTTTGTTGTTGTTTATTTGCATTTTGTTTTCTTATTTTTTTCTTTTTTGATTTGTGCAGCATGATAATTGTAGAAATATGTATGGAAGAATTGCACATATTTAACATATATTGGATTACGTGCCATGTAGGGGAAGGGAATGGGGGAAGGAGGAAAAAATTTGGAGTACAAGGTTTTACAAGGATTAATGTTGAAAAACTATCCATGCATATGTTTGGGGGAAAAAAAAACTAATTAAAAAACAACCAAAAAATGTAGAGTTAAGAAATAAAAATTTTAATAAATAAATAAAGTAAAATATTATCTCCCTCCAAAATTGCACATAAAAGCAATCTTTAACAGTCATTTTCTTTTTTAAATTTTGTTTCAAATTCTCCCATTCCTTCCCTCTCTTTCCTTGAAAAGGCAAATAATTTGATATAGCTTATACATGTACACTCTTGCAAAACATTTTTCATGTTTTTTATTTTACTTGTATTTTATTTTATTATGCTATCTTGGAACATTTTGATTAACTGAAAGCTGTTTTCTGTTCTTAAATTCACCTAGGAAAAATAAATAAACCAGACTCATGGAAGAAAGAAACAAGAAAGAAGGGAAGAAAAGAGAAGGGACATCTTTGTCTTCAGTTTTTCCTCCATGAGTTTATATTCTATTCATCAATGTTACTGCCACAAGCTGACATAAATTTTCATCAGTACTGAAAACATTTTCTTAAACTATGTCAAGCATCATATTTCTCACATGTTAAAGTGATATATGTAAATGTTTTGCAAACCATAAAATTATAAACAAATGTTAGTTATTTTTAATACTTAACACATGTATAATGCTCTAAGGTTTGCAAACCAATTCACAAATGTTATCTCATTTTTTTGTCCACAGAAATCCTGGGAGGTTGACACTATTATTATTATTCCAATTTTATATATGAGGAAACTGAATCTGTCAGAGAGATTAAGTAACTTGTCCAGAGTCACACAAGTGTCTGAGGTTTGATTTGAACTGAAGTCTTCCTATTCTAGGTCTAAAGCTTTATTCACTGCCCCAATTAAATGTTTATTATCATCATCATCATCGTCATCATTATCATGATGACAGAATCCTGTATTCTACTCCCCATCATGTAGGTCCTTATGCTGTCCTTCACTCCAGTTTCCTCCCCTACTGCTATACCCAAAAAGGTCTTAAACATAACCAGCTGATCTCTGGTGCCTCCAGAAGCCTGGAATATGATGAAGGCTATTAAATCCCTAGGTGATCAAAACATCCTGTGCAACTTGTCATGATAGAAACACTGGGCCATTAAAGGCCTTCACAGGCTAAAAATTAGAATAAGAAATGAGTAACTAGACACACCATTGTGGACAGAATGTTGTAGACATCCTAATAGATATTGCTGCTGAAAGAGAAAATGTGAATAAACTTTGGAGCCTCAGTTTTGTGAGTCTTGGCACGGGAAGGGAAATGCTGAAGAGAAGAATATGACGGAAAAGCTCAAATCTTTTTAACTTTTCCCTGCTCATTCAGAGATCTAATGTACTTGCACTTTCACCTGCCTTTCCTATCAATGCAGAAAAAGCAACTAATATTTTTATCTTGATGGATAGGGATTGAACCTATGGTTTAATTAGTGTGGATAACTCTTGGATATGGAAACTCTTCTCTATAAATAAGTTTTAGAAAGTAGCATAGATGCTAGTGCTTTGTCTAGGATCACTTAACCAATATATGACAAAATAAGAATTTTAACTCAGGCCTTCCTGGCTTTGAGGCTGGTTGAACAGTAATAATGGGCTGGAGCTATCTATTTTTCCAATTTTTAGTGTTAATATTGATGCCTGGGCAAAAGCTTCATATCAGGGCTTAATTTATTGATGTGTTTTTTAATGTCAAAATTTTTTAAAGTGATGAAGAAATTGTTACTTATTCAAATTAAATTTAAAAGTGTATTTTGGGCAATATTTTTTAAAGTCAGTTATTAAACATTTAGCACCATACCTCTGCTCTCTAGTCATTCCAAAGTTCTTCATAGTGGATAGCCAAGTTTTCTGCTTATAAATTCTGCATTCTATGAATTATAAATGATTAATTAAATATTTAATAAAAAATAAATTTATCCTTCTCTTCAGTATAGATCTGAGTAAGCCACCCACAAATAGACTACAATTGGTTCATATATCAAGAATACAAAATAATATTTTCTTTTGGCTTATGAAATAAAGAGCATCTGTAGCAACGTTCTACATTGGCTAGAGAGCCAGCCTCAAGAGTCGGGAAAACTCAGATTCAAGTCCCTTTTTCAACACAGAGAAGGTGTGAATGACAATGGCTGGGTGGCTTATGAAAATATTAACTTTTTAGTCCTCCCCAACAACTTTTTTCATTTAATACTATTTTTTCCCAATTACATGTAAATATAGTTTTCAACATTCATTTTTTTAAGATTTTGAGTTCCAAATTTTTCTTTCTTTTCCTTCCTTCCCTCTCTCTTCAAGAAAGCAAGCAATCTGATATAGAGTATACATATACAACCATGTTAAAATTTTTTTTCATTTCAATTAATTTATGAAAGAAGAATAAGAAGAAAGAAGAAAGAAAAACAATTTTTAAAAAAATGAAAATAGTATGCTTTGATATATTTCATAGTATAGTCTTCATAGTTCTTTCTCTGGACATGGATGGCATTTTCCAACACAAGTCTTTTGAAATTGCTTGGATATTGCTAAGAGCTAAGTCTACCATAGTTGATAATCACTCTTTCAAATTATAACAACTCTTTCAAACTATAAATTTCAAAATAGTTCTTATTCTACATATTCAATAAATAACATACATCAATGAAATCGCAGAGGTAAGCTGAAAAAATACATTCATACATTTATATGTATATACACACATATGAACACACACATACACACATACACACATATACTTATTGGCTAAATCTTCTGCCAAAATTTATGTAATGCTTTACAATGTCAAAATTAAATATTATTTAAAAACCAAATGCTATTTTGGATTATTTGCATTCCATTCTTGACAAGCTTTATCTATCTATAGTTAAGTAATTTTTCTGTAAGAAAACTCCCAAGAAAGAATATTTAAATTTACATGTTAGTCTTTTCTTAGAGAATTAATAATTAGTAAGGAAGAGTCAAAAGCACTATTCTTCAATCTTGGCTACCAATTAGCTGTCTGAATGTAAGCCATTTCATTTCTTTGAGCCTCAGTTTCCTCATTCATGCAAAAGAAGAAATGAAGATGTTGAACTGAATAATTAATAAGAACCCCTTCATACTCTAAAAATTCTATGGCATCATGGCTAAGTATGATTATACACAAAGAATACATTTTTAAATAAAGAGATGGACTCAATCATTGATTTTTGCTAGATAAAAAAATATCCTCTTCTCCCCATCCCCTTTTTCCTTACATAAATAAAATCCCAAGATATGTGGCCGTATCCATCAATCTCACCAAGGAAAAACCAGTTCAGTACTTGATTTAAATCATCCATATTTGTTTTTCAGTTTCATTTTGCTCACTGATTTATTCACTTATGCCCTAAGCTTTTGTGAGCCACCTATTATGCACAGTGCTTTATTTTGTATATTGAAGATTTTATTTTTGTAGGCAAATAGGATTGAGCATCATTAGTACTTTCACCCCCCCCTACAGTGATCACTATTTCATAATTTCTAGTGCCACTTTTTAAAAATAATTTGAAAATTATCTAGTTAAGGAATTTAGGGGAGTTTTAATCAAATACTAATATGTAATTGAGCAGAAACTGAAGAACATCAAAAGAATTTGGTACTGTTCATCCTATTTGCCTTTAAAAATCACTTGTTTCAGTCTTCTGTGGAGCAAAACCCTATTGCTAAGTTCTTAGGGAGAAATTAGTTAAGACATGGTGTCATAGGGGCAGCTAGGTGGCACAGTTCAAATATGGCCTTAGACACTTAACACTTCCTAGTTGTGGGACCCTGGGCAAGTCACTTAACCCCAATTGCCTCAGGTTAAAAAAAAGATATGGTGTCATAGAAAAGAAAGATAAAGAGTTTCCAAGATGAATAAGTATGATTTTTCCATAGTAAATGGGGAAAAGCTAATTTAAAAATCTATGTTTTCATTGAAATTTGGAAGGTGAGCTAGCTTCTTTTTAAGCCACTGGACATTTTATAGCCAAATGCTTCATCTCTAGGTCTGGAATCAGAAAGAACTGAAATCAAATTTATTTACTAGCTATGTATCTGGATAAGTCCACCTCAGTTTCCTCATCTATAAAATGTGAATAATAATAGAACCTATCTCCTAAGGTAGTTGTGAGGATCAAATAAGGTAATTTTCAAAGCCTTATAAAAAATACCATATTATGTTGTCATACTTGTGTCTAACTCTTCATGACCATATTTGATATTTTTTTCGCAAAGATACTTAAAAGGTTTGCCATTTCCTTTGATAGATGAGGAAATTGAAGCAAACAAAGTTAACTGATTTGCCAAGAGTCACACTTATAGTAAGTAACTAGGGCTAGATTTTAATTCAGTGCCACCTGGTTGTCCCAAAGTGCCTTATAAATATTAGCTAACTATTACAATGATGACAGTCAGATTCCCCAGCAAATACAGTACTAGGCCTGAAGTCAGGAAGACTCCATCTTTCTGAGCGCAAATCCGGCTTCAGGAATTTCCCAGCTATGTGACTTTAGGCAAGTCACTTAACCCTGTTTGTCTCACTTTCTTTATCAGTCAAATTAATTGGAGAAGGAAATGGCAAATTATTCTAGCATCTTTGCCAAGAAAATCCCAGATGGGTTCACAAAACAGTAAGACATGACTATAACAACTGAAGAACAATATTACAATGAGCCCTGTGAAAAAGGAGAAAGGAGAAGAAGGAGAAATAGTAAAAGAAGAAGAAAGAAAGAAGAAATAGTAAAAGAAAAAGAAGAGGAGGAAGAAGAAAGAAAAAGAAAGAAAGAAGAAGAAATCATATTTTTGAAAAACTTCACTGAGCATGTCAATGTGTCAGGCATAGGGTTATTGTTTAGAAGTTATTCAAAATATCTCCCTTCAAGTTAAGACAATGTTGATTCTATTTATTTACCCTTAATATTCCTTAACTTAACTTAAAACAACTTAAAAAACATTCCTCTGAAGGGCTTCATGGCATGATTATATATACTTATAATTATATACTTTATTTTATTATACTTATTTCTGAGGTTCAACAATTCCCAAAACACAAAACCAAGCACTAACAAAAACAAAAACAAAAAATTGACAGTAAAGAATTATGACATGTCAGAATCATCTTGATAGGAACAGCTCAGTAAAAATATCTCAAACATTTGGTACTGGCATTCAATTTGTCAGCTGCATTAGGGATTCTCATTTTTAAGAGCAAAAAATTAATATTTTAGATTTCAAAAGTGAA
Organism: Sminthopsis crassicaudata; assembly: GCF_048593235.1. Lineage (NCBI taxonomy): Eukaryota > Metazoa > Chordata > Mammalia > Dasyuromorphia > Dasyuridae > Sminthopsis > Sminthopsis crassicaudata. The sequence goes on from NC_133622.1 coordinate 113,065,541, forward strand.
ATTTTCCTACACAGGATATAAACAAAAAAGCATCTCCAATTTTCCATCAAAGAGGGCCCTTATACCACAGTGAGATTTAAACTTTTAAATTCTGCATTTTTCCTTTTTTTTACATGTCCCATAGTGCATATGGAGGCAGGTGTGCATGCGTACACACACATACACATGCACAATATGCCACTCACACATCCTTTTAAGGACTCATGCAGTCTCAGTGTTTTATATTGATAACAAGATAGTTTAATCAGAGTGAAAGAGATTTGAGGAAGAAAAAGTTGTATTCTGTTATTACTGGGAATTTGTCCCATAATAACCCGATTTTTGAACAGTTGGGTGAATTGAGGTATAAGAATAGGCAAAGACAAAAAGAATGATATGTGTAACAAATATGCTCTTGTTAATCTTTCTCCCCAAGTCAGATTGCTACATTTAGCCTTCAGGAATTGGGGCTACCTTGAGGATTTATGGCTATCTACAATTATCAACTGTATTCTTCCCTTTTGTTAGGTTTTGTGATTAGTAGTCCAGTTCCATTAAAGTATTTGACATTATTAGCTTTTATAAAAAGATATTTACTTTGAAGTTCTAAATGATAACATAATGCAATCATTTTCCTCCAAGAGGAAAGCATTCATCTTCTGTAGGGACATATTCTCCCCTATATCAAAACTTCTTAAACTTTTTCCCACTGGCAACTCCTTTCTCCTCACATCTCACTACGACCAACCAGAATTTTTTATATTAAACAGGGTATATAAGTATATAAAATAAATATAGAAATTAAATATTTTCTGATAACAGATCATAATTTTGTGACCCCCCATATTGAGTTACTTGGGTTGTAACCCAGAGTTTAAGAAGTTTTGCCCTATACTACTTTTGTAAACAGCAGAGTAGGTTCAAAATTTATCCCAATTCTTAAATAACATTGTTCTTACTAAGTTCAAATCCTAAAGTAGCATCTCTACCAGATACATCCCTTGACTAATATCCAAAAAGTCACTCCTGTAGGCCACTTTTACTTCTCAGAGCATGTCTCTGGAATCTAAATTTTGCTATGGTAAGTCTCCAAAATATCCCCATTTTACTCTTTTGAACTTAAGGTTCCATAGGTTCTACTCTTTTTATATAGAATGGAAAAGGACAAAAGCCTTCAAAACAGGAGTAGGTCCCAAGACCCTTACAGTTTGTTCTCTTAGCAAATGCCATGAGTGAAAGTGTCACTAATATCACAGGAACTTGTATTTCCTTTTATTAATTTTTTATTGTTTAGGATACAGGGGCCTTCCTCCTTCATTTGTTCAAGTGAAAGCCTGTCTTCTATTAATATTAATCTCACTTGTTTAAAATCTGACATATTTTGGCTAAAATGACAGAAAAGATAATGATAAATGTTGGAGAGGATGTGGGAAAATTGGGACACTAATATATTTTTAGAGGAGATATCCAACCATTCTGGAGAACAATTTGGAACTATGACCAAAGAACTATCAAGCTGTGCATATCCTTTGATCCAGCGTGTTTCTATTGGGCCTGTATCCCAAAAAGATCATAAAAAAGGGAAAAGGACATGTGCAAAAATGTTTATAGCAGCCCTTTTTGTATTAGCAAGGAAGTTAGTGGATGCCCATCAGTTGGGGAATGGCTGAGTAAGTTATGGTATCTGAACAATATTATTGTTCTATAAGAAATGATAAGCAGGATGATTTCAGAAAGTCCAGGAGAGACTTGTTATTCATGGAAGTGAATAGAACCAAAATTACATTGTATATAGCAGCAACAAGCTTATGTGATGATCAATTCTGATGGGCATTGCTCTTTTCAACAATGAGATAATTCAGGCTAATTTCAATAGATTTGTGATAGAGACAACCATTTGCATCCAGAAAGGGGACTGTGGGGACTGAATGTGGATCATAACATAGTGTTTGCATCCTTTTTGTTGTTGTTTGCTTGCTTTCTGTTTTCTTTCTAATTTTTTTGATCTGATTTTTCTTGTGCAGCATGATAATTATGGAAACATGTATAGAAGAATTGTACATGTTTAACCTATTGGATTAGTTGCTACGTAAGGGAAAGATGGGGGGAATGGAGGAGGAAAACAATTTGGAACACAAGGTTTTGCAAAGGTGAATATTGAAAACTATTTTTGTATTTTTGAATATAAAAAGCTATTTAAAAAATAAAAATCTGACATGGAAAAATAGTACTAAGGGAAATAAGAAAATACTTTTTTAAGAAAGTATTCCTGTGATTCTGTTTAAAGACTTTATTTTATTTTTAATTCATGAAATAACACATGACGTACTATAATTTTTAAAAAGATGATTGCACATGAAACTGAAAAATTTTATATTCAACTTGCTATTCTTTTAAATATAAAAATTATTTTAAAATTATCCTGTAAAATTTTCTTCTTTTTCTTGTCTTCCCTCTTCCCTAGCCCTAGAAATGGTTACCATTTTACACACAGACATACATAAATGCATACACACACACACACACAATTTATTCTATACATTCTTCTAGTTATCAATTCTTTCTCTCAATACAGAGAGCATCTTCCTTTCTAGGTCCTTTGTAGTATATTTGGGATTTTATAAAAGTCAAAATGCCATAGGGAATACTTTTGACATTCCTGAGATAAGAAAACAAATGAGAAGGGTACACAGAATTTTTAAGATTTCAGAAAAAGATTTTATTTATGGAAGAATTTCTCTAAATTCCAAGTCATCCTTGACATGTAAATCCCTTCCTCTCAATTAGCCCATTATGACATCTTTAAAATGGCCTTGTAATTTTGTAAATGTAGGCTTTTGCATACTCTGTGTTTAATCTGTAACCTGATTTAGTTTACCTATAGAGTCTATTTAACAGGTTTATTTTTTTAGGAGTCATATGAAATTATAACTCCATTTAACTAAGTTTATCCAAATTTTATGACATTGAAGGATGTATGGAATTACAAATCTATCTTTTAAAAAAAAACAACAAATTTCTTTAAACAGTAACATTGCAATATACAAAAGCGTTAGATTTCTATCTCTCTGACATAATTTTCTCTATAAAAGATTGTTAAGAAAATCCCAATCTCTGTTCAGGGATTTTTTTCTTTCCCCTCTGAACCTATGCTTAAGCATAATAAAACTTAAGTTTTTACCTCTATAGTTTTGGGTGGAGGGGGTTGCATTTTGACTGACATATTTCAACATCAATCACCTACCATATGAATTTAAAAAGAAAATATATTCAATTAACATTGATTACCCCCAACAGTGAATAAGAAAAAGAAAGCAGCTAGCAGTGAAAGTACACCCTCTTTATAGTTATGGAATGCATGTTCCATAGTATCTCTGAGGAATGGCAATTCTAAGACATCACAACCCTTTTTGAAGCAATAGTCTTAATGTCCTCCATATGAAAAAGCTGAATCATTTGAACACATTGATGGGGTATCTGCATGCTCCCGACACTACTTCCATAAGTGTTCATTAAACATGCCCCCAAGAGATATGTATTCATTTGGGGGTGGGAGGAAGGAACAGAGCAGGGCAGAAATAGTTTCAATAAACAGATGAGTCTGTTGGATAACTATCAAAACCAAAAATGTTTTTCTCTTTCTCTCTCTCTCTCTCTCTCTCTCTCTCTCTCTCTCTCTCTCTCTCTCTCTCTCTCTCTCTCTCTCTCTCTCTCTCTCTCTCTCTGTTAGCTGAGGGTGAAGAATTTTTATATGAAAACCCAGAGTATTTCCCTTTGGTAGAATTTCATGGAGACAATAAAGCCCTCAGATCATACTGGAGTTATAAGTTGAAAGTTGAATCAGAATCTTCCTCCCTTTTTCAATGTGTAAACTGAAGGGTATATGAGATAATTTGCCTAAAAGTAACTTAGGCAGAAAGTAGCAGGAGAAGGATGTAAATGACAATGTTCTTTGCATTGTACCACACTAAACCTTTAGATTTGTATTCTGATCATTACTACTATTATTGAATACACGCTTCTTGGTGAAGCTGCTGCTATTTGCAGCCCTCCTTTTCAGGTTGTTACCTCTGGAAGTTAAGAGTAGATAAGGAGCTATAATGTTATTATTTAGGTTTTTGATATCAAAAGTAATAAAAAGACTTACATTGGCAAATCCCAGAGGTCCTTTTTAAAGACCTGAAAAGATAGACACAGATAATGAAGATGAGAGAGAAAGGAAACAATGTAACAGATTAGATGATAGATATTAAGTGAAAGGCAAATATATATGATTGATGATGAAGATGATGATGATGGGCAGACAGATAAAAGTGGATGATAAAGATAAACAAATATACAGATATGGAACAGATGATTGGTAGGGATGATAGATTAAACAAATAGATGAAGATAAGTTTTCCTGACTCCAGGACCACACTCTATCCACTGAACCAAGCTGTCATAGATAGATAGATAAATAGACAGGCAAACAGGCAGATGGACAGATGGACAGAACACAGATAAATTATGTTGATCATTGGGCTCACAGTGAAGCAAGAAATGAATCATTCAACTGGTTCATGATGAGGCACTTTACGTAGTGCTTTCATGTTTTGAAAAGACATGAGTGTTAGCAAGATAAACCGCTATAAAACAATTATACTTCACATGCAGCACCAGAAGACAGGTGCTATCCCATCTAAGCTGCAAGCTTCTCTCTCTCCAATGGCTAAGGAACCTCTGCATGCCCATCACAGATTCAGCCTGCTCATCGCTAAACAAGTATCAAAACCAAACATATTCTCTCTCTCTCTCTCTCTCTCTCTCTCTCTCTCTCTCTCTCTCTCTCTCTCTCTCTCTCTCTCTCTCTCTCTCTCTCTCTCTCTCTCCTTCCCTCCCTCCTTTTTTCTATTCCTCTTTCTCTCCCCCATCTCTGTCTCTACCCCACCTCATTATGTGTGTCTGTGTATGTGTGCATCTGTATCTGTGGGTATGTGTGTGTGTTAAATTGGTCATAATTCAAAACCAGAAGTTGGCAAGTGATGGCTGAAAAGACTCATCAGTACTGCAGAGGAGGTTTTTTTTGGTTTGTTTTTTGTTTTTTATTGTTTTTCTAAAGATCATGACAATACATAATTGTTGTCAAATAATTATCTGGGGTCAGTTCATAAAACTTAGATTGAATTTCAAAGTAACCAGATGAACCAAAGTTGAAAGTATCAGAATTTTTATTTGTCAAGTTTAAGGGAAACCTGCATAGTTAATGTGAACATGCTTTAGGAAGCATCAAAGAATAGAAGGGGAAATAAGGAAGACTCATGCACCCTCTTTTCTAAACTGAGGCAGCATTTAACAGCTCTATTTCTCAGAGCTTGTCAACCTGATATCTCCAAAGAAGGAGAGAAAGAGCTTGGGGAAGGGATACATCCAGGAATATTCACCAAAAAGTCTTCAGGTCAAAAATTGAAGGAAACCTTGAAGATTTTATTAGAGGTTTCTCCCTAGACTTAATGTCCTCGACTGGATGAGCAGGAATTCTAGATCTGTTATCACTAAATTCATAAGAGAAAGTCAGGGTTCAGGAACAGCTTGGGAAGCTAAAGGAGCCCAGATATTTTATAGGGGATAATAGGATACCTGTTCATACAGGTCTAGACTGATTTCCTATGTTTGATATAATAGGTAAGATGCAACAATTACTTAGGAAACTTCTAAGCACGGAAGATAACCAAAATAAATAAATACATAAACAATAAATAACAAAAAGATATTAAAAAAGGAAATTTTAGAAAACCCATTATAAGTCAAGAACCATCTAGAAGTAGAAGGATATGTCAACAAGTGGATAAATCTCTGTATTGTAAAACTGGAGATTGGTCTTTCAATATTCTGTAGGCTGTCTTTTATTAGTCTTTGCATCCTATTCTGGTACATGCATGCTGCTGGTATGTCAGGAAGGAAGGAAGGAAGGAAGGAAGGAAGGAAGGAAGGAAGGAAGGAAGGAAGGAAGGAAGGAAGGAAGGAAGGAAGGAAGGAAGGAAGGAAGGAAGGAAGGAAGGAAGGAAGGAAGGAAGGAAGGAAGGAAGGAAGGAGGGAGGGAAGGGAAAAAAAAGAATGGAGAGAGGGAAGGAAGAATTTATTAAGCATCTACTATATTCTAGTAACTGCTCAAGCATTGTATAAGTGATCCTCACAAAATTCCTAGGAGATAAGTTCTTTTACTTTATCATGCCCATTTTAAAGATAAGGAAACTGAGATAGACAGGGGTTAAATGACTTGCCCAGGGTCAATGTTTGAAGCAGATTTGGATTCAGGAAGATGAGTCTTCCTTTATTCCAGGTCCAGCACTTTATCCATTGCAGCAACCAGCTGCCTCAGAAGAAAGGAAGCTCAATATCAATATGAAACATAAATGAATATTCCCATATACAGTTATGACAATTAAAAAGAGAGGTGACCCAAGTCCCCAAGTCATTAATATGTGATTTGTCTGCCCTAAAAGCACTAGAAATTTTTGTAAAAACATTTTTCTTTTGCTTGTATTTGTATTTTTGACATGATATCTGGGACAGTGAGTGCTTAATAAATGCTCTGTCTTATCCATCTGTTTAGCTGTCTCTCTATCTAGCTAATCTAAATATAAATATTATAAATTGAAGAGAAGGTGTCAATCTGCATTAGTAGATGGAATTTCCTCCCCTGAGACTTCCTTATATTAATAAAATCATAGATATAGTCCCCCAACCCTATTCTAGAAGCAGAAGTAATTAGGGCTTCTACAGAATTATCTAACATATTGGAGACAAAGGGATTATGGATCCAACTATGCCATTTCCTGTATATAAAAGAAATCTTTGATGATATCAAAATATCTATTAGATAAAAAGGGCAATGGAGACAAGAAAATATATATAATTGGTTATTTTGAGGGTTACTGAGCTCTTTTCTTAACTTCTGCTTTGAATTTGATATGAAAAATGAAATAACCAACCTACTTCATGTCTTTAAGAATAAATTACATATAATTTCAGACAAATTTTGGCCAATTGGTTGTTTGTTTGTAACCTTTTATATCTCATATACTCACTGGCTCAAAAGTTTAGATTTCTGAAATGTGCTGTTCCGTAAAACATAAAAACTTATCATGGTGACTTTGTATTGTTGCCAGTGTTTTAAATAAATGATGACAAACATCTTTTCTTGGAAAATATGAAGATGATGATGATATTTGGCTTTCTTCTGGAGGCCTTTGTATTATGGGAAAGCAACAAACATGTATTAGCACTCTTATAGTCATTAAACAAAACAGACCATGTTGCATCAATCCCACCCACTTCCCGTTTTCAGTAAGAATGTTTAAGCAATAAGAATTAAAACTAATATTACAGGACAAAGCTTGGAAAATATCCATGTTGATAAACAAATCTTGGTATAGTGGGGAGGAAAGCACAGGATTTAGAACCAGAAGACCTGGGTTCAAAGCACAAAGCTCCCCTGCTAAACTATATGTGGAACTTTGGGCAAATCATTTCTCCTTTCTATTTTTTATTTTCCTCCTTTGTAGGTGAGGAAATTGAACTTGATGGTCTCTACGGTGCTTTTCAATTATGGATCCTAAATTGACTCACCTATTATAGAATAACACTGAGGGTTCCTTTTCATGCAGTGTAATGCATTTTTCTGAGCCCTCCAGACAACCATTTTTAGATGTAAGAAAAAAAGAAATTGGCACTTAGAGATTGGGAGCTGTTTATGTATTTCCTCTGTTCAGAAAAAAAGAAGCAAAATAGGAAAAAGTTATTTTGATATATTGGGCTTTTGTGAGGTTTTTGTCTTTTCCATCTGGGAAGACTGGAAAATTTAGTGAGGCTATAAATTAAATCTTAAGATTTAATGGCTCTTGAGTTGCCTATGGCAGAAGCAGCTAAAACAATAAAAGGATTCAACAATGATAAATCTCATTTTCTTAATAGTCATCATAATTATACTTCTACTCAGGTTAAATTCCTGAGAATATAATAATTTAGCCTATTTCTATAAATATCTTACTCCCTTGCAAGCACCAAGGCTAATGAAAGAGTAAACAAAGAATAGATTTATTAAAGCAGTAAGAATACATAAAAGGCAATGGAAATAATCACCTTACAGTGAGTTATCCTCATTCTAAAGTCTAATGTCCTTATAAATGTATTGAAAAGGTGAAGAACTTACAGATTAAGCACATATTGATTGAAGCCTTAAGGCCTCAGATTTGGCTTCTCTGGAAGTATGTGATTTTAGATAAGGCCTAGACTACATTCCATTGTCCAAAGAAGGGATTAAAAAAAGCCAAAGGAGCTATATATCACCTTACCTACTGCATTCCACTGACCAAATAGGGGAATAAAGACTTATGTGAACAATCACAACATATAGAGGGTGGGATTTTGAGGGTTCTTTGTCTGAAATATATAAAAACTGTGAACATTTTCAAGGGAGTGGCTCTCTGTCCTGCTGTGAGCTTTGGCTCAAAGACCAGGATGGGGTGCGCTTCTCGAGATTCTAAGAAATAATTCTGCTTTTTATGAGTGATCTCTGTAATATCAATTTGGTAGGTCTCTTTTTTTCCCAAACACAAACTCAAAACGTATTAAATGCACTAAAGAATCTGTGTAGAGGTAACATTTTATTGTCACTCATCTGCTTCTCCATAGTTTTCTTCTTTCTTGCTCTTTCTGCTGTGCATACCATTGCTGAACCAGTATCTCCCTTTGTCTATGGACTCTAAACTTCCAGCTCCCTCACAGTTCAAAGGGTCTTTTTTTTCCTACAGAAGCATGATCTTTCAGCAAAGCAGCTCCTGAGTTCTAGGCAGCCACCTGGAAGCAGAATGATTGCTTGATTCCATTACTTGTAAGATGTTCTGTCCTAAATAATATCATCAGGGCCCCAGAGCGAGATAAAATATATATTTAGTTTCCGCAGGCAGGCTTGGAATTTCACCCTGCATTTCCCAGCAAGGAACGAAAATTAGAAAGCCTATACTTCTGTAGTTAACAAGGAAAAATGATGTTTAATAATGATTTTCTTTTATAATGGATTGCAAACCCAATCCTAATTCATAATTCTGTTCATTGTTCTGTGCTACGCGCATTTAGCCATCACCTATATAAAAAGCTGAACAACAACAACAACAAAAAACCCTACTCTGGCATCTTGCAATTTTTTCTTAATTAGTTTTTTTTTCTTTTTTCATTTTTTAAGTGTTCCCTCCCCCCCAAAGATTCCTTTAAAGTATATCACTAGCTACAATTAGTGGGCTCATTAAGTATCATCTATACAGCTATTTAAGACCAAGATAACAATTTTTTTCTGGCTGCTAGCCTCAGGCTAAGCTATACAAAATACTTATATACAATATTATGAGTAAATCTTAAGATCCAAAAGCCAATTCAAGTGGAATTGAAGAAAGCTTTCTTTTTAAAAGTTAGTGTCAGCTCCTTATAATCTTGTAAACAAATAGAATGCTTAAATAGAGGCTTAGTTTACAAGTAGACTAGCAGTCTCCTGCCCCAAATATTTTATCATTTTTCCACCATAATAAAAGAGATGCTAAATGGGGTATTAAAAAGTTTGTATGGGTAAGAATTAAATAATATGAACACTTCTGATAATTTGGATGTGGATTCTGAGCAGCTGCTGAAATTTCCTGGGAAAGAAAAATGCCACCCAAGAGCACCTTTGTCTGCCAGTAGAGTCCAACTGTCCTTCCTCTTAGCAAGTTAAAGCTAAGGATTGCAATTCACAAAGCCTTATTTGGGGCTACTTAAATTTCAATGGTAAATGAAAAACCATTGTTTTAACTACTGGGTGGATGGAGAGAAGTACTTATAAAAAAGAAACACTTTTCTAAACATTTTAATCAATTCCTTTTGGAAAAAAAAAAAAAAAAAAAAAAAAGCAAAGTCAGTAAATGAGGAAACAAATCATTTTCCAGGTGACAATTTTAAGTTATCAGCCTGCTGTTTGAAAAACTTACAACTGTTTTTGTTTAAAAAAAAAAAATACCCATTACATGGTAGAAAAAAACATTATGCCTACTACACCTTCTGCCGATTTGACTCCAAATTCTCCAATAAGGAGTCCAATTAGGAAGATCTGGCCAAAAAATAAAAAAGTCACAATTTGAAAGGAAATATCTAAAGTATTTTAGGTAACTGGGTTTGGAAATTGCCATGTGCACATACTTGACTTTTATAAATTAATGATTTACAAAGATCGGTGCAAGAACTTGTGGTTGTCAGCTACACCCAGGGAAAGAACTCTGAGAGATGACTATGAACCACTATATAGAATTCCCAATCCCTCTAATTTTGTCCGCCTGCATTTTGGATTTCCTTTACAGACTAAATGTACACTATTTCAAAGTCCCATTCTTTTTGTTCAGCAAAACAACTGTTTGGCCATGTATACATATATTGTATTTAATTTATACTCTAACATATTTAGCATGTATTAGTTGACCTGACATCTGGGGGAGGGGAAAAATTGGAAAAAAAGATTTGGCAATTGTTAATGTTGTAAAAGTACCCATGCAAATATCTGATAAATAAAAACTATTAAAAAAAAAAAAGATAATCAGAAAAAAAGAAAAAAAAAGAATTTGTGGTTGTTAAATCTTTTGTCAGCTGTGTTCAATGATTTATGACCCCATTTGGGATTTCCTTGGCAAAGGTACTAAAGTGGCTTGTCATTTCCTTCTTCATGTTATATTTTACATATGAGGAAACTGAGGCAAACAGGCCTAAGTAGCTTGCCCAGGGTCACACAATTTGTAAGAGTCTAAGGCCAGATTTGAACTCTGGTCTTCCAGATTCCAGGCTGGCACTCTAAACATTGCTCCCCCTAGCTATCTCTCACTAGAAAAGTATATTTTAAAATTTTGATTTAATTCTTTTCAGGTAGTAATTAATCATCAATATTCAACTACTATCATCACCACCCCAATTCAAAATCAGGTGGAAGTTCCACAGATGTATCAATCTATTCAGGAATTCTCTGACTCTCTGTCTCTGTTTCTCTGTCTTTCTATATCTCTTTGTCTCTCTCTCTTTCTCTCAGTCTCTCTGTCTTTTTGTCTCCCTATGTCCATCTTTCTCCAACTATATGGTATTGACTTCCTAGGTTCCCATCCTTTAGAATCTTTGAATACACAAAATCCATGTTTCACTGAAGATGAAGAATAAGAGAGATTGACCCATTCTTTAATCCTGAGGTACAGAGGTTTGATATAATCTGTTGGAACCCATAAAATTCAATGGATCAGGAGAATTTAAAAGACATATCATCAAAAATAGTGATCTTTGGTCCTCTAAGGAGAGTGCTGTCACTTAAATTGATCACCTAACACTTTAATTTCTAGTATTTTGTTTTTATGTCCCATTTCATTGAGTAGTAAGAGCATGTTGCTCTCATTAAATATATGATCCATAACTAAAATTCTATCAGGGATTTTTACATGTCCTAAGTTGAATCTCAGAAGTGTCTCATAAAATTACTCTACTTATCTCATGGCCCATCTAAGGTTTTTTTTTGGCAATATCAGAATTTACCTCATGACTATCTGTCTAAAGGTTCTTCTCTCCCCTGTGAGCACTTAGGCTAATAATACAACAAATACAGAACAGATTTAGTTTAAAGCAACCAAAAAATGCAACCAGAAAAAGCTTATATCCATCTTCAAATAGTCAAGATAATTTTTCTTCCTGCTCTGGTAAATTCAACCTACTGTGGGGACTGAAATAGTGCTTGAAACTTATGGTACTACTATATATTTGAGAGAAAATCATTTGGAGTCATTAAAAAGATGAAACCTGTCCCCTAGTAAACCTGACTCCCCGGAGGCCTATCAAATCCTAAATTCTTATGAGTACTTCTAGTCCAATGTGATTTTCAGGAATTATATTTTAAATTTTTTTTATTGTGAATAGAATATAATAGAGAAATATCCATTTTCACTTAATTGAAATAATGGTGGTAATAATGGTGAGGAGAGTAACATGGTAATCATTTGAGGAAATTCCAAGATATCAGAATTTTTTAAGGCCCATTCTCTAAGTCTGGGCTAATTAAAAAGAAGAATGGAAAGAATTAGATAAGAAAGACTGACTTTCATGAAAAAAGGTAATCTCTATCTATTCTGAACCTTCTGTAGATGCAAAATCAAACTGGAATATGTAAAATGATATGATATGAACTTCTGAGCAGGTCACATCTTCAATAAAGCATGATCTTTGTGTATCCATAGATTCTAAAGAATGGGAACCAGGAAATCAATACCATGCAATAGTAGCCTGCAGGCAAGATTCGATTGGGATGATTTGTCACTAGTTCAAGCAGTAGGCCTCCATGAAATCCATAAACAGAAGATTGGGTGGAAATGACATCTTCTGTTTTGTCTGCCAGTCTGACAACTTCTTATTGGAGGCATATGAGGATGAAAATGGGAAACCTGGTAGGTTTGATATTGGAACAATATGTGTGTGTGTGTGTGTGTGTGTGTGTGTGTGTGTGTGTGTGTGTGTGTGTGTGTGTTGTGTGTGTGTGTGTGAGAGAGAGAGAGAGAGAGAGAGAGAAAGAGAGAGAGAAAGAGAGAGAGAAAGAGAAAGAAAGAGAGAGAGAAAGAGAAAGAAAGAGAAAGAGAGAGAAAGAGAAAGAGAGAGAGAGAGAAAGAGAAAGAGAGAGAGAAAGAGAAAGAGAGAGAGAAAGAAAGAGAGAAAGAGAAAGAGAGATAGAGAGAGTGAGAGAGAGAGAGAGAGAGAAAGAGAAAGAGAGAGAGAGAGAAAGAGAGAGAGAAAGAAAGAGAGAAAGAGAGAGATAGAGAGAGTGAGAGAGAGAGAGAGAGAGAGAGAGAGAGAGAGAGAGAGAGAGAGAGAGAGAGAGAAAGGAGGGAGGGAGAGAGAGAGAGAGACTAAATTTTCTCTGTAGCTTGACACCCTATTAAAATCAAATTCGGGAGTCTCACCACCATAATGAGGGTAAAGCAATACCCTATTTCCCTAGAAGGAAGTCCCTGTGATTCATGGACTATTGAAAGGATCAACTCCTATATTTCTCTTTACAATACTCTTATTCTGTCAGTCTGAAAGGGATATAGGACTATAGGCTGGTATAAAACTAATCCTTATGAAGAGGTTAAAAGGAGATGGCCCAAGATACAAATGATTAACAGGAAATTCCTGTCTTAGGAGAGGTTAAAGGAGATAACCTGGGACACAAATGATTAATAGAATTTTACATCCTTAAGAGAAATTCCTGTCTTATTTACAAATCTCTCTGGAACCACTTGTATAACTTCTCTATATCCGAAGGACAAACTTGACTTTATGACCCTGATTATATATAAAATAAATCTCCAAAATTCTATTCCTTGCACTTGGTTTTTCCTTGCCTTGTGCCCGCCAACTTTGTTCTGGCGTCCCCTCTTCAGGCAAGTCTGGCCTTTCTCCCTAGAGGCCAAACAGCTGCCTATCCCTTTACTATCAATAAAGACTTTGTTTTAACACAGCATTGAGTAGCAAATTCATTCACTAAACGAACCCAGCCTTTGGTACTTTGGAGGAGAAGGAAGCATTGAATTATCTTCTTTTGAGCCTCATTTTCGTCCTCAACACTTATATCATTTTAGGGAAGATAACTGAAGGAAGCAAATGGTTTAGTGTGATAGATGTCAAAGACGCATTCTGGGCTTGTCCTTTAGACCCAGAAAGCCAAGACATATCTGCATTTGAATGGGAGGACCCTGAAACAGGGAGAAAGCAGCAATGTTGCTGATGTGTTCTTCCCCAGGGTTACAGTGAATCACCAAACCTATTTGGCCAAGTCCTTGAAAGAATACTGGAAGGATTCCAGTCTCCTAGGGGAACTCAAATATTGCAATATGTAGATGATTTACTACTAACTGGAAGGAAAAAGGAGGCAGTTAGTGAAGCCTGGATCAAATTGTTAAACTACCTGGGCCAGGAGGGCTTGAGGGTCTCAAAAAACAAATTACATGGGATAGCTAGGTGGTGCAGTGGATAGAGCACCAGCCCTGAAGTCAGGAGGACCTGAGTTCAAATCTGTCCTCAGACACTTAACACTTCCTAGCTATGTGACCTTGGTCAAGTCACTTAACTCCAGCCTCAGGAAAAAGAAAAAAAAGAAAAAAATTACGATTTGTAGAGAGAGAAATTAAGGATACTTTATGTAGGATATGTAGGATACAGAAGAAATTAGACCCTGAATTGGTAGCAGGGATCTTGCAAACTCCTGCCCCAGAACAAAGAGGATTTTATGAAATTCTTAGGATTAATGAAGTATTATAGAAATTGGATTGACTCCTATGCTGCTCCTACAAAACCAATGTATCACCACTTCAGAAAAGCCAAACCAGATTGAATGGGAACTGAAAGCAGGGAAAGGTTTATTTAGTAAGTTGAAAGAGGTATTGACTTCCTCTCCAGTCTTAGCCCTCCCTTGAGAAACCATTTCATTTATTTGTGAATGTGGATAAGGGAGTAGCATTAGGGGTTCTGGCACAACTAAGAGAAGGGAAAATGAGACTTATTGCCTTCCTATCCAAAATATTGGATCCAGTAGCTAGGGGCTGGCTGACTTATATTCAGGCCATTGCAGCCACAGCCTTCCTAGTAAAGGAAAGTAGAAAACTGACATTCAGAGGAAGTTTGATTGCTAGTATGCCTTATCAAGTTTGGACTATTCTAAACCAGAGAGCAAGGTAGTGGCTCAAAGATTCTGAAATATGAGGCAATACTTTTGGAAAAGGATGACTTGATCCTCTTGCAGTATATAACAATCTAAACCCAGCTTCTTTTTTGGTCCCAGGAAACAAGGAAACTGAATTGGAACATTTTTGTACTGATTTTATTGTTAACTAGGCATGAGTGAGGGAGGATTTGCAGGAATCCCCAACTCCTGGGATGACAAACCTATTTGTGGACAGCTCTTCTCAGCTGGTTGAAGGGAAAAGGAGGAGTGAAGTATGCAATTATTGATGGAGACTGAGAATCCTTGGTTGAATCTAGTGAGCTCCAAAGACTTGGTCTGACCAAATCTGTGAACTTTATGCCCTAAATCAAGCATTGAAATTATTAGAAGAGAAAGAAATAAATATTCCAAATATGCTTGAGGAATGGAAAATTTTAGGAAGAAAAGAGGTATAGCAAGAGAAAGGAGTTGACACACATCACCCAAATAACTGAAATTTTGGAAAATTCACTATTGTCCAAGAATATAGCAGTAGTACCTGTCAATGGGCATCAGAATGGGCAGTCCTTTGAGGTCAGAGAGAATCCTCTTGCAGACCAGGAAGTATGAAGGGCTAGAATGGCAGAGCCTGAGACCTTAGAAATATGATAGTTTTAATCCTTCCTTTCTGAGTCTCCCTTCCCCATGTTATATTGAGAGGAAAAAAAAAACAGAAAGCCCTGTCCTTGGGGGCAAGAACAAGATGGACAATGAATCCTCTCAGATGGGAGACAGGTACTGATCAAACAAAGCAGATATGAAATGGTTCCTCCAACATTTATATCAAGGCAGTCACTGGGATGTCTAAAACCTGTGTGATGCTGTCCTACTCCAGTATGTATTCCCCAGCTTATATTGACAAGGCAATTGATGGACAGGTGTTTTGTATATCACAAGAAAAATAAGCTCTCCCTATACCACTTGCAGCCAAGTGGTAGGCCTCCAGGGTTAAGAGCATTCCAAAAAATACAGGTGGACTTTATCAACCCAAGAGGTTAAGTGGTCCACTATGACCAATAGGTTTTTCAGATGTCAAACCTATTGGTCATAGTGGACCACTTAACCTCTTGGGTGGAAACCTTCCTCTCACCTTAGGCCGCTGCTTCAATTTTAAGCAAAGTCTTCTTTTCTTTCTTTCTTTTTTTAATAGTTTTTATTTACTAGATATATGCATGGGTAATTTTACAACATTGACAATTGCCAAACCTTTTGTTCTAATTTTTCCCCTCCTCCTCCCCCCTCAGATGACTGGTTGACCAATATATGTAAAATATGTTAAAGTATAAATTAAATACAATATATGTATACCTGTCCAAACAGTTGTTTTGCTGTACAAAAAGAATCGGACTTTGAAATAATGTATATTTAGTCTGTGAAGGAAATCCAAAATGCAGGAGGACAAAATTAGAGGGATTGGGAATTCTATGTAGTGGTTCATCGTCATGTCCCAGAGTTCTTTTGCTGAGTGTAGTTTGTTCAGTTCATTCCTGCTCTGATTTGGTTCATCTCATTCTTGAAAACGGCCACGTCCATCAGAATTGATCATCATACAGTATTATTGTTGAAGTATATACTGATCTCCTGGTCCTGCTCATTTCACTCAGCATCAGTTCATATAAGTCTCTCCAGGCCTTTCTGAAATCATCCTGTTGGTCATTTCTTACAGAACAATAATATTCCATAATATTCATATACCACAATTTATTTAGTCATTCTCCAATTGATGGGCATCCATGTAGTTTCCAGTTTCTGGCCACTACAAAGAGGGCTGCCACAAACATTCTTGCACATACAGGTTCCTTTCCCTTTAAGATCTCTTTGGGATACAAGCCCAGTAGTAACACTGCTGGGTCAAAGGATATGCATAGTTTGATAACATTTTGAGCATAGTTTCAAATTGCTCTGCAGAATGGCTGGATGTATTCACAATCCCACCAACAATATATCAGTGTCCTAGTTTTCCCACATCCCCTCCAAGATTCTGCAATATCTTTCCCTGTCATTCTAGCCAATCTGACAGATGTGTAGTGATATCTCAGAGTTGTCTTAATTTGCATTTCTCTGATGAATAATGACTTGGAGCATATTTTCATATGGCTAGAAATAGTTTCAATTTCTTCATCTGAGAATTGTCATATCCTTTGACCATTTATCAATTGGAGAATAGCTTGATTTCTTATAAATTAGAGTCAATTCTCTATATATTTTGGAAATGAGGTGTTTATCGGAATCTCTGACTGTAAAAATGTTTTCCCAGTTTATTGTTTCCCTTTTAATCTTATCTGCATTAGTTTTGTTTGTACAAAAACTTTTCAATTTGATATAATCAAAGTTTTCTACTTTGTGATCAATAATCTCTAGTTCTTCTTTGGACATAAATTAATTCCTCTTCCACAGGTCTGAGAGGTAAACTATCCTATGTTCCTCTAATTTATTTATAATCTCATTCTTTATTCCTAGGTCATGAACCCATTTTGACCTGACCTTGGTGTATGGTGTTAAAGTATGGGTCAATGCCTAGTTTCTGCCATATTAATTTCCAATTTTCCCAGCAATTTTTGTCAAACATTGAGTTTGTATCCCAAAAGCTGGGGTCCTTGGGTTTGTCAAACAGTACATTATTGAAGTTATTAATTATTTTGTCCTTTGGACCTAACCTATTCTTCTGATCAACTAGTCTATTTCTTAGCCAATACCAAATGGTTTTGGTAACTACTGCTTTATAATATAATTTTAGATCTGGTACAGCTACGCCACCTACATTTGATTTTTTTTCATTAGTTCCCTTGAAATTCTTGACCTTTTGTTTTTCCATGTGAACTTTATTTTTCTAGGTCATTAAAATAGTTTTTTGGGAATCTGATTGGTATAGAGCTAAATAAATAGATTACTTTAGGTAGTATTGTCATCTTTATTATATTTGCTCACTCTATCCAGGAGCATTTAATATTTTTCTAATTGGTTAGATCAGACTTAATTTATGTGGAAAATGTTTTGTAGTTTTGCTCATATAGCTTCTGATTTTCCCTTGGCAGATAGATTCCTAAATGTTTTATACTATTGGTAGTTACTTTAAATGGAATTTCTCTTTGTAACTCTAACTATTGGATTTTGTTAGTGACATATAAGAATGCTGATGATTTATGTGGGTTTATTTTGTATCCTGCTACTTTGCTAAAGGTGTTATTTCTAATGCAGAGTCTTAAAGCAGATTATTCCAAGGTATGGGATTGTGGATAGACTCAGACCAGGGGATGCATTTTACAGCAAAGGTTTTGCAGTTCATAGCTCAGGCCTTGGACATTACCTTGGAGTTTCATACTCCCTAGCATCCTCCCTCATCTGCCAAGGTTGAGAGAATGAATCAAGAGATTAAGAGGCAGCTCACAAAATTAGCCTTGGAACCTTAACTCCTTTGGACTAAGTGCCTTTCTCTTGCTTTGCTTATAATCAGGATCTCAACATGCTATAACTGCATTTGCTATTGCGTCTCTCCTAATTCCCAGGCTTCAGAGAAATCTCTGCTAAATATTAATGTCAAGCTTATCTCTTTCTGAAGTCATCAGAAATCCTCTGGCTGCTGTCTTATAGGGACACTTTAACTATGTATTAACTTAAAGTTTAAGAACTTTATTCACATGGTTTACATCCTATTCTAAGACCTCCTGCATTCTCTTAGTTCCTTCTCTTTGACGGAGCTTTTCAGGTGAAAAGGGTCAGGTTCTTTCCCCACAGAGCTTATATATATATGGATCCATGAGGTCACAGCCACAGCCAATCAGAGACGGAGACACTTTCTGTTCCTGACCCCGATTTCAGAGTGTTCAGGGTTCCCACCTTGGCTGGAGAATTCCACCCATGAAGGTAGTCCCTATGTACTCATAGCCAATCACATCCGGGAATCTCCAGGCTATATAGGTTTGTGTTAGATGCTAACTGCACTTGCTAGGCCTCCCTTTGACCCTTACACAGGATGAAACTCAGAAGAGATGTAGGGCTCTCTCCCTATGAGCTCCTTTTTGGACACCCATGACTCTGCATGATCAGAAAGATAAATTCCTCAGAACATATACAACCTCATTAGCCCAGCATCTCCAGAAATTGAAGCTTAAAGTATTAATTGCCCAAACCCTATCCTTAGAATTTCCAGTCCATAGGTTCCAACCGGGAGAATGTGTCCTAATTAAGACCTGAAAGAAGCTAATTCCCGCGTGGGAAGAGCTGTTCCAGATCCTGTGACCTCCAATACTGCAATAAGGACTCAAAAGAGAGGTTAGATTCACCACATCTGAATGAAGGGACCTGTCAACCCATCTACAGAGGAGTGAATCAGATGAGCCTGAAAACCTGAAACTATGCCTTGAAAGAAGACATCCCACTGAGCAATTTCCTGACTCATGAAGGACTGTGGTTGTAAATTCCTGGGCAGTTTAATCCTTGTAGCCCTCACTCTAGTTATTTTGTTTGCACTTAGCCTTTTTATTTGTATAGAGTCCATATCCTTTTCTGAGAAACCCCTCCAGTCTCTCCTCCAAAAGTGTAACTCCAGTGCCACACCATGGGGATTTCCTTAGCTTTTATATTCCTCCTTACACCCTTTGACCACTCAGCTGCCATACCTTGGTTATCTCAGAAGAATAGTATTGAGCAGTTAATGGAAACTGTGCCTTTAACTTTTAATCTGTCTAACTGCTGGATCTGTGGGGGGACTGCAAAGGCTATCCCAGTGGTCCAGGGTACCTATCCCAGTAATCCAGCTTGGATACTGAGTTGGTATACTTGGTTGGTTGATACTACATAACGGAACGGGATTCTGGGAAGTTTGGGAGGAACATTCATGGCCATTAACAGAATACCAAATAGAGGAATAGTTAGGGATTAGTGAGTGCTAAAGAAGATATGATTACCTATAATTGTAGTGATGTAAATAGTAAAATTAATAAAACCTATGTGCAATTCCAGAACTGCAGTTGGATTAAATGCCAAAATACCATTCCTTTGGGTGTCACTACATGATCAGAACCCCCAACTTGCCTAATCATTTCAGTCAATGGCATAACCCAGAATATGTTCCTGTGCCCTGAGGTGGAATGGGTTCCCGTAGCATATTGTGAACCCTAATACTAAGTCAGGGATATCTGGGGCCCAAGATGTGGTAAAGTTGTTTCAAGGTATAAAAAAATCCTGCTTTATTGCCTGTGCTTTGCCTCCCTCTGCTAGACAATACTAGTTGAAGGTGACACCTTCTTCCTGCAGAATTAAATAAACTGCTTTCTACTCTGGCTCTGAGAAATGTCTATTTGAATTATTTTGGGTTGATGGTCACTGTCCCACACACTAATTTGCATGGAAGGAGAGGTTTTTACAATTTCACCTACAATAAACGCTGAGCCTTTAAAAATTATGATGGAATTTAAAGTTGGCAAAAAACTTAAAGGCTAACCTTCTCATCTCTCTTGTAGATGAGAAAACTGGAGGCCAGATAAATGAAATGTTTTGGCCAAAATTACCTAGTTATCAAGTAGCTGAATGAGGATTAGAACTGAGGTCTCCTGAAATGAAATTCAATTCAATTTCCATTAAACCACTAAAAGAAAAAATATTTAGACTTCTCTTGTACAAAAGGAGGACCAAAATTTTTATATCAAATCAAAGGATACAGCATTTCTAAGCCCTGTAATGTGGAAGAGATATATTTAAATTCTTTTAAGACTCAGTACATATTCTCTATGATTCCTTTCTGATTCTCTCTACTCCTTATCTTGTAATTATTTTGTATAACATTATAAATATAAAAATATAAATTTATATATATATATATCAAACTATACTTAAACTACATAGTATACTAGACATTTACAATAATTACAAGATGCATACATTATATGTTAATGTTATGTATAATATATGTATATGTTGTATAACACACACATATATTTGTGTAACATAAAATTCTACATAATTCATACCTATTATTTCTCCAGATACAAAATAAGCTTTGTAAAATGAAGGATTTCTTTTCTTTGTATTCCCAGTTCCTAATAATACTTGAAACATAGTAGTTATTTTATAATTGCTCTGCTAATTTATAGTGCAAAATATTTTACTTATTTTCATATAAAGTCCTATTTATCTTCATAAAGAGCAGCTAAGTGGTACAGTGTATAAGCAAGATAGGCCTGAGATCAGGAAGATTAATCTTCTTGAATTCAAATCCAGCCTCAGATACTTACTATCTATAAATATAAGTACCTTAATCCTGTTCACTTTGGTTTCATCACCTGCAAAATGGCATGGAAAAAGAATTTATAAACCAATCCAGTATTTCTGTCAAGAATATTACAAAGAGTCAGGCATGACTGAAATAATTGAACAACAACAAAACCTTCATCAAATCCTGATCTGATTTCTCATCACATGATGTAGATGATTCTGCATTATTGAGGGAAAAAGCAATAGAGCAGAAAATTTTGCAAGTTCTTCCATATTGGAAAATCTTATTACCAACAAGGCCAAAGAGGCTTAGCAGCCATCACTGGCGAGTAGGTAATGTGGCCAAAGAACACCATGAAAGAAAGTGTCAGTGTCAAGATGACAGAAAAGAGGGTAGCAGATGCTAAGCATAGAATAACATGTATTTCAAACAATCTATAAATACATACATTGATACTATAAATGTCCAGTCATCAGTGGATAGTCTTAACAGCTGAGAAAATTAATTATATCAATAATGACTCTCTTCTTATAAGTGAAAGATAACAAAGAAAAATTACAAGTACATTGAAGTATTATTTACAGAACCTCTGGAAGGGCAGATAAAGGCACTGGATAGATGCATTTTTGTATGTCTACGTTCAATAAGAAATATGTTTCTTTGGTTTTTATCTTTAAGTTCAGTGCTCATAAGAGATATTCATAAAAAAGACCTCCATGAAGAAAATCATGGTAATATCTCTTACAAAGGATAAGCATTTAGAAAAATTTTTATTTCTCTAGAACTCAATGAGACTATACAAATGAGTGTGTATGTATATGTGTGTTTAGTGTGTATAAAATATCGTCATACTCAGTAATTTCATTAGAAGAGTGGAAAAAATTAAGGCTACTAAAAAATTGTTGGAAAATATAATTGAGGATCAAGAAATGAAAAAGCCCAAAATGTTGTTGAATCAAAGAAAGCTTACTATCTCTTGTTTACATACTGAATATGCTACTCAAAAGTAATTCAGGAGACATTGGGTTAATAAACAACCCCAACTATCACACAAAATGAGATTTAATATGTTTTGACAGATGAAAAATTATTAATAACTCACATAAAAATCATTTCTTAATCAGCTATCATACCATGGAGTATCAATTTTTTTTTTGGCTGAGACAATTGGGGTTAAGTGACTTGCCCAGGATCATACAGTATCAACTTTTTTTAAACAAAGATTAAGTTAGGAGAAAGAGAAAATAAGTAAATCTGGCATCTAACTAAAACAAAATTCTGACACATCAAAAAAAAAATAATACCCAAAAATGGTGGCCAGATATTTAAAAATGAACACTGGCAAAGATTGTAATCTCCAAAGGAAATTTATATATAAATTAAGAATCTAAAAACTCACAAGTTTAAATTCTAATCCTTTATCTTTGACTGCCACATCTCGTTACTTTGACTATTAAGAATTGAAACAAGGAGAATAACTGTAGTAAAAAATTTTCAAGAACCTTAGTAAGACAGCCAAGTAAACCAGATAATCTGAGAGTCTTAAAGGATGAAATGCAAAGGATAATAGACAAAAAAAATTTGGAAAAGCTCTGTCAAGGTTACTATAATAAAGCATGCTGTTAATCAATGAAATTAAATCTCTATATTTGGATGCTAACATCATAGTACTTACAAGAGAAAGATAAAATGACACAAAAGAAAACCAAAATGGTAGCAGCAGCCAGACAAGAATACAAAGAAGTAGTCTATGGCAAGAGATAATTTTGAGATTATAAAGGATTAATCTTCAAGATATCTAAAAAAGAGTGAAAAAGGAAAAAAAAAAACAAGGATGTTCCTTTTTTATTAAAGTTTTTATTTTCAAAATATATAAATGGATAATTTTCAACATTCATCCTTGCAAAACGTTGTGCGGCAATTTTTTTCCCTCCTTTCAGCCCACCACCTCCCCTAGACATTAAGTAATCCAATATAAGTTAAATATGTGCAATTCTTTTATACATATTTCCACAATTATCATGCTACATAAGAAAAATCATATCAAAAAGGAAAAAATGAGAAATAAAACAAAATGCAAGCAAATAACAATAAAAAGAGTGAAAATGTTATATTTTGACACACACTCAGTTCTTACAATCCTCTCTCTGGGTGCATATGGCTCTCTTCATCACAAGATCATTGGAACTGGCCAAAATCATTTCATTATTGTAAAGGGCCATGTCCATCAGAATTGAACATTGTATAATCTTGCTGTTGTCATGTACAATGATCTCCTGATTCTGCTCACTTCACTTAGCATCAGTTCATCTAAGTCTCCCCAGACCTCTCTGAAATCAACCTACTGATCATTTCTTATAGAACAATAATATTCCATAATATTCACATACCATAACTTATTCAGCCATTCTCCAACTGATGGGCTCAGATCCACTCAGATTCCAGTTTCTTGCACAACCAAAGGGGCTGCCACAAACATTTTTTCACATATAGGTTCCTTTCTCTCCTTTATCTCCTTTGAGATACAAATATAGTAGAAATACTGCTGGATTTAAAGGATAACAATTTGATAATTTTTTGAGCATAGATCCAAATTGCTCTCCAGAGTGGTTGAATCAGTTCACAACTCCACCAACATTGTATTAGTGTTAGGATTCTTACAAGGTGCTAAGTCACTGGAATAGATATAATTATCTAATTTAGCATGGTACTTAACAATTCTCTAATTCAGAATTCACACCTTTCACACACCCTTAAGAGAGCATACTTTTAAGGAGCTCCCACAAGCCAGGGAGTACCCACAAGCCCACTCTCTGGGAGGGTATAAGAAGCCAGGATGCAGTGAGCAGGAGTGAAGATTTCATTCCCACATTGACGTTTGTGCTGGCTGGTGACATTCTGACAAGAGCTCTTCGGGAACCAAAGAGAGAGGAAGGCCTACAGAAAGCTAGCTGAGCCCCAAGTGAAGGAGACAAGACTTGAAGGAGAAAATAAAGGATCTAGAGATAAGATTTGGAAAGAGACAGTAAAGGATTTAACTCCTGGCTACATTTTGGGATTACTGAACTGAACTGAAAGGAAGGCTGCCTCCAGAAACCTGCCCCCAAGAGAAACTGCTCCCAGAGAACGATTACAATCTAGAGAAACAGAACATCACATATTAGTGTCCCAGTTTTCCCACATCCACTCCAACATTCATCATTATCTTTTTCTATCATCTTAGTCAATCTGAAAGGTATATAATGGTGTTTCAGAGTTGTCTTAATTTGCATTTCTCTGATCAATAGTGATTTAAAGCACCTTTTCATATGACTAGCAATGACTTCAATTTCTTTATCTGAAATTTGTCTGTTCATATTCTTTGATCATTTATCAATTGGAGAATAGCTTGATTTCTTATAAATTTGAGCTTTCTATATATTTTAGAAATGAGAAATGAGAAATCTTGAATATAAATGTTTTCCCAATTTATTGTTTCCCTTCTAATCTTATCTGCATTGATTTTATTTGCACAAAAACCTTTTAATTTAGTAAAATAAAAAATTATCCATTTTGTATTCAATAATGTACTCCAGTTCTTCTTTGGCCACAAATTCCTTCCTTCTGAGAAGTAAACTATCCTTTGTCGTCCAGATTTGCTTATAATATTACTCTTTATGTCTAAATCATGAATCCATTTTGAGCTTATCTTGGTACAGATGTGTTGGGTGGAGGTCAATTTTCTAGTTTCTGCCATATTCATTTCTAATTTTCTCAACAGTTTTTGTCAAATAATGAGTTCTTATCCCAAAAGCTGGGCTCTTTGGGTTTTTCAAACACTAGATTACTGTAGTCGTTGAATATTTTCTTCTGTAAACCTAACCTGTTCTACTGATCTACTTATCTATTTTTCAGTCAGTACCAAATGGTTTTGATGACTGCTGCTTTACAATATAGTTTTATAGTTCATTTGCATTTTGTTTTATTAATTCCCTTCAAATTCTTGACCTTTTGTTTTTCCAGATGAATTTTGTTATTTTTTTTCTAGATCTGTGAAGTAATTTCTTAGGAGTTTGGTATGACACTGAATAAGTAGATTAATTTATGTAGTATTTACATTTTTATTATATTCACTCAACCTACTGATGAGCATCTGATATTTTTCCAGTGGATTAGATCTGACTTTATTTGTGTCAAAAGTGTTTTGCAGTTGTGTTCATATAGTTCCTGATTTTGCCTTGGCAGATAGACTCCCAAATATTTTATATTATCTACAGTTATTTTAAATGGAATTTCTTTCTCTTTTTATATCTTGTTTCTGGACTTAATTAATAATTGATATATATAGATATAGATATATTGCTGATATATACATATAAAATAAATATAAAATGCTGATAATTTATGTGGATGTATTTTGTATAAATGTACAAATATTGTTGTGAATTGTTTCTAGTAGTTTTTTTAGTTGATTCTCTAAAGTATACTATCATATCATCTGCAAAGAAAGATAATTTGGTTTCCTCATTACCAACTCTAATTCCTTTACTCTCTTTTTCTTCTCTTATTGCCAAAGCTAACATTTCTAATACAATATTGAATAGTAATGATGATAGTGGGCAATTTCATTTCACCCCTGAATGGGAATGGTTCTAGTTTATCCACATTACATATGATGCTTGTTAATGGTTTTAAATAGATAACTGACCATTTTAAGGAAAACTCCATTTATTCCTAAAGTCTCTTGTGTTTTTAGTAGGAATTAGTATTGGATTTTGTCAAATACTTTTTCTGCATCTACTGATATAATTAAATAATTTTTGTTAGATAGATTATTGATATAGTCAATTATGTTAATAGTTTTCCTAATATTGAACCAGCCCTGCATTCCTGGTATAAATCCTAATTGGTCATGGTATATTATCCTGGAGATGACTTTCTATAATCTCTTTGCTAATATTTTATTTTAGATTTTTGCATCAATATTCAGTAGGGAAATTAGTCTATAATTTTCTTTCTCTGTTTTTGACCCTACCTGGTTTAGATATCAACACTATATCTGTGTCATAAAAGGAGTTGGGTAGGACTCCTTCTTTCCCTATTTTTCAAAATAGTTTGCATAGTACTGGAATTAATTTTTTTTTTTTTAATGTTTGGTAGAATTCACATGTAAATCCAGCTGGTCCTGGATATTCTTTTCTTAGCTTGTTTTATTTTTTTTTCTAAAATGGGAGTATTTAAGTAATTTATTTCCTCTTTTATTAATTTTTATTAATCTGGGCAATCTATATTCTTCCATTTCACTTAGATTATCAGATTTATTGACATAAAGTTAGGCAAAATAACTCTTAAATATTGCTCTAATTTCTTCATTATTAATGGAAAGTTCTCCCTTTTCATTTTTGATACTAACAATTTGATTTTCTTCTTTCCTTTTTTTTAATAAAATTACATAAAATATATATTTTGTTGTTTTTTTCATAAAATAAATTCTTAATTTTATTTTATTAATTCAATAGTTTTCTTACTTTCATTTTATTAATCTCCCCTTTTATTTTCAGAATTTCAAATTTGGTATTTAATTGGAGAGTTTTAATTTATTCTTTTTTTTTCCCCCTGAGGCTGGGGTTAAGTGACTTGCCCAGGGTCACACAGCTAGTAAATGTTAAGTGTCTGAGACCAAATTTGAACTGGGGTCCTCCTGAATTCAAGGCTGGTGCTCTATACACTGCGCCACCTAGCTGCCCCCTACTTTATTCTTTTACTAGTTTTTTTAGCTTCATTGATTCATTGATTCTCTTTTTCTATTTTATGCAAGTAAATATCTAAAGATATAAAACTTCCCCTAAGAACTGTTATGGCTACATCCCATACGTTTTGGTATGCTGTATTATTATTGTCATCTCTTGGATTAAATATCAATTGTTTCTATGATTTGTTGTGTCACCCATTTAGTTTCCAATTAATTTTTGCTCTATCTGCCCTTGCACTTTTATTGCAACATTACCTGCAAAACAATGTATTTACTATTGCTGCCTATTTTTTTACTATTGCATTTGATTTTACTATTGCATTTGATTTTGAGGATTGTAATCCCTAATACATGGTCAATTTTTGTATAGGTTCTGTGTACTGCCAAGAAAAAAGAATATTCCTTTCTGTTCACATTCAATTTTTTTTCCAAAAGTCTATCCTATTTAACCTTTCTAAAATTCTATTTACCTCCTTAAAATCTTTCTTATTTATTTCATAATTCAATTAATCTAGTTTTTGAAGCTCTCAACTTGTCCTCTAGGAATTTGGATGCTATAGTACCCTTTAGCAAGATGTAGTTTTCTTACTTAGCTCTTATAATTAGATCTATATTTGCTTTCGCTTGATATGAGATCAGAACTACTTTTTTTTTTTAACTTGAGCTGAAGCATAATAGATTCTGCTTCAGGTTTTAATCTTTACTTTGAGTGTATCACTCTGCTTTAAATGTGTTTCTTGCAAACCATATATTGTAGGATACTGACTTTTAATCCAGTCTGCTATACACTTTCATAGTATGAGAGAATTCATCCTATTCACATTCACAGTTAAAATCACTAACTCTATATTTCCTTCCATCTTGTTTTCCCCTAATTACACTTTTCTTTTCTTTCCCCCCTTTCCTTCCTTCTCAGTGTTTTGCTTCTGACTACATCTCCTCAAACAGCCCTTCCCTTTTATAGTCCTCTCCCGTTTCTTATACCTGTTCTTCTACTTTTATTCTCCCTTCTATTGCTTCCCCCTTTTCCTTTCCCCTTTCCCCTCCTACTACTTGATAGGATGAAACAAGTTTCTCTGGGAAGTTAAATATGTCTGATATTTGTGCCAAATCTGATGTGAGTAAGAATCACACAATGCTCACTCCACTCCCTTCTTTCATTATAATGGATCTATTTTTGCCTCTTCATAAGATGTATTTTAACTCCATTTTCCTCTTCTCCCATTAGCATCCCCCTTTTCTCTTCTAGTTTTTTTTAATATCATCACAATAAAATAAAATTATAACTGCATTCTCTAAGTATACCTATAACAGAGATACAGATATCAGAAGTTAAACATATCATCTTCCCATATAGCAATATAAGCTTTTCAACTATTAAAAGAAAGTTATTTTTTTCTTTCCTTTTTATGCTTCTCTTGAGTTCTATATTTGAAGATGAAATTTTCTATTTAGCCCTGGTATTTTTAACAGAAATAGATGAAATTCACCTGTTTCGTTGAATATTCATCCTTTACCCTGAAAGATGATGCTCAGTTTTGCTGGATAGTTGATTCTTGGCTTCAATCCCTTTTTTGGGGGGGTGTTGCCTTTTGGAATATTAGATTTCTGACCCTTCAATACTTTAAAGAGAAAACTTGCTAGGTCCTGAATAATCCTGATTGTGGCTCTTCAATATTTAAATTGTTTCCTTCTGCCTGTTTGCAATATTTTTTTTTCTTGATCTGATAATCTTGAAATTTAGCTACAATGTTCCTTGGGGTTTTCATTTGGGGGCATCCTTCAGGAGATGATCTGTGAATTTTTTCAATGGCTATTTTCCCGTCTCCGAGTCTAGGACATCTAGGACAGTTTTCCTGGATGATTTCTTGAAAAGATGATATCTAGGCTGGTTTTTTTCATCATGGATTTCAGAAAATCCAATAATTCTTAGATTATCTCTCTTAGAGCTATTTTTCAGGTCAGTTGTTTTTCCAATGAGGTATTTTACATTTTCTTCTATTTTTTTCTTTTTTTGTTTTGTTTGATTCTAGAAGTCTCATTGAGTCATTCACTTCCATTTGTTCATTTCTAATTTTTAGTGAATTATTTTATTCAGTTAGCTTTTTATTTCCCTTGGCATTAGGCCAATTGAACTTTTATTTTTTATTAAAGTTTTTATTTTCAAAACATATACATGGATAATTTTTCAACATTGACCCTTTCTTGCATAGCTTTATGTTCCAAATTTTCTCCTTCTTCCCCCCACCCCCACCTGTAGATGACAAGCAATTCAATATATGTTATACATGTTAAAATATACATATATATTAAATCCAATATATGTAAACATCTCTATACAATTATCTTGCTGCACAAGAAAAATCAGATCAAAAAAGAAAGAAAATGAGTAAAAAAAAAAGGCAAATGAACAACAACAAAAAGAGTCACAGTTAGTTATGTTCTTATCCACACTCAGTTTCCATAGTTCTCTCTCTAGGGCAGATACCTCTCTTCATCACAAGACCATTGGAACAGTACTCAATCATCTCATTTTTTGAAAGAGTCACATTCATTAGAATAGATCTTGGTATAATATTGCTTGTTCCTATGTACAATGATCTCCATTTCTGCTCATTTCACTTAGCATCAGTTCATGTAAGTCTCTCCAGGCCTCTCTAAAATCATCCTGCTGATCACTTCTTATAAAACAATAATATTCCATAACATTAATATACCATAATTTATTTAGTCATTCTCCAACTGATGGGCATCCACTCAGTTTCCAGGTTCTTGCCACTATAAAAGCCGCTGCCACAAGCATTTTTACATACATTTACTATTTTTGTCTTTCTGCATTTGATTTGAGGTTTTTAATGCCCTAATATTTGGTCAATTTCTATATAGGTTCCATGTGAGAAAAAAATATATTCTTTTCTGTCATCATTCAGTTTTCCTCAAAAGTCTATCATCACTAATTTTTCTAGGATTCTATTTACCTTGTTAACTTCTTTCTTATTTATTTTGTGGTTTGATTTATCTAGTTCTGAAAGAGCAAGATTGAAATTCCCCCATTAGTAGAGTTTTGTTGTGTAATTCTTCTTGTAGTTCTCTTAACTTCTTCTCTACAAATTCAATGCTATATGCCACTTGGTACATATATGTTTATTGATATTATGTATTGATAATACGTTTATGATATTACTTCATTATCTATGATACTATGACTTCACCCAGTAGAAGTAGTAGCATCAGGTTTACTAATACAGACTCCTAATAGGCACTTTGGTGAAATGTGCCCAGATTTTAACTCCCAGCAACAGAATCTGGGAATATTCTGGAGTGAAGCTGTTACAGCTAAACATCCTATGCTCACTGTCTATATAAATGGTATACTATTAAGAGGATGGGTAGACACAAGTACAGATTATTGGCCCAGTCATTGCCAAAGATTAAGGCAGACACTTATATATGCAGCATAGGAGGATCAATAGCAGCTGAAGTTAGTGCTGCCCCTTGATAGGAGATAGTCAATGGATGTGTCTAGTGTTAGACTTAACAACTAATCAATTACAACCATATTACTTTTTAAGGGGAAATACTTGCTTACAAAAGAAGCTCAAGAGCTTTGAGAGAGATTGAACTGGCTTTATCCAATGTGATGAAAGAGTCACTCAAAAACCCTTGCAAATATCAGTTTTTGCTACACAAGAGGCACCCACAGCAGTCCTTCATCAAGGAGACAGTGTGATAGTGCAGGTAAAACTCCCAGCACAACTAGAATAAAGCTTTATTCTTTACCCTGTGCTTATAGCTAGAATCTTATTAAAGGCCAGTAAGCAAGTAATACAATTATGTAGGATAAGACCTGACAAGATATATCCCTTTTATACCAATACACAAATTAATGTATGCTGCGAAACCATCCCAGAGTGGCAAATTTTATTGGCCACAGCCCCAAATTTTACACACAGATCTCCATTAAAGATAATCCAGCTATTACATAATTGGCAATGGATTTTTGAAGAAAAGGTTTCTAAGGTTCCTGTTTACAGAGGCATCCAAACTTAACATCTGTGTATACGCTCATGACTTAACTATAAGGATTGTAGTCCACTCACAAAATGAATTGTATGCAATCATGCTAGCTCTTACTTATTATTCAGGAGATGTAAATATAATATCAGATTCAGCCTATTCAGTCAGTGTGGTACAAAAATTTGCCACAGCCTAAATAAAATAACAGCAGCAAAAGAGACATCCTGAGTGGTCACTGAATTCCTTATGCAAGTTTTTGCAATTATGGAGTGTGCTAGAATCTTATTAAAGATTCTTCTAAATATTTTGCATACTTTTGTGCACATTTTACACACCACTGGGATCCCTTTTAATCCTCAAGGATAGGCAATAGCAGAAAGGAAAAACAGAGACATCAAGATACTCCTCCAAAAACAAAAGAAAGGGGGAGTTACAGATAACCCTAGAGAATGTTTAAATTTAGCTCTCTATACTATTAATTTTTTTGATTTTTGATAAAGATACACTGGTTATAGCAGACAGGTTTTATAACTCACCTAAAGGGCAGTGTCCAGTACGATCAGCTCCACTATCTTTAGATAATCATCAGGTGATGTGGAGAGATCCAGAAAGTGGTGAATGAAAGTGACCAGATAGGTTAACTGTTTGGGGGAGAGGGTTTGCGTGTATTGCTACAGTTTGAGAAGGAATCAGATAGGTGCCAACAAGCTGTTGAAACAAAGGAAAAGACCAAAGAAACAGCAGATGGTTCCATCTCTGAATACATGTGTCAATGAATAGCAAAAATTGTTAATAAGACTATTACAGGACTTCAAAAACTGCAAGAATTATTGAATTCCCTGACACATGAAGAAATGGACAATACATTGGTTTTGGACTATCTCTTGGCTGCTGAAGGAGGTGTATGTGTGATTGTTATTTATATTCACTTCTTCTAGGACTTATGCACTTGTATAATTCCTCATGTTGATTCATGTTGTTTCTTACACCACTACTAGCCTGTGTAATATTACTATGTGTTTGTGTAATACCTTCCATGCTGATGAATTTATGTATACCTATTTTAATTAAGAACCTGCTAACAATATCTGGATTGGTGTTCTCACCTTCCTGAGAAGTCAGGGAGGGTGTGATCATCTCCTTTTTAGATATTTTCACCTCTTTTCCTGAGAAGTCAGGTAGGGCATGACCATCTGTGTAATAAAACAAAAGAAAGTGGGAGATGTAGAGGGTGGAACTCTAGAGAAGTATACTTGAAACAAAGTGTTAACTCAGTGGAATTAATGAGATAATTGTTTCTAGTTCACATATACCTAGTATGATATAATGATATAATCACTCTAAATTAGCTTATACTCAATATACTGTAATGATGTAATTGTAATAAGGTATTTAAACTGAGGACAAAGTCAGACTTAGGGAGGACTGATTAAGATTCAGAGGGAGACTGATTGAGACTGGCAGACTGGCAGACTGGCAGACTGCTAGATTGCTGGAGGAGACTGGTGACAGTCAGTCAGACTGTGAATCAGACTACTAGAGGAGGAGACTGGGTCAAACTGAGACTAAGTCAGATTATGACAGACACAGACTGTGTAAGACTATAAAGTCTTTGGAATCTATTTTTTGTAGAGCTTTTTATTTACAAGGTATATGCATGGGTAATTTTTTAGCATTGACAATTGCAAAATCTTTTCTTCCAATTTTCCCCTCCTCCCTACCTCCTCCTCTAGATGGCAGGTACACCAATATATATTAAATATGTTAAAGTATATGTTAAATGCAATATATGAATACATATCCATACAGTTATTTTGCTGCACAAGAAGAGTCAGACTTTGAAATAATGTACACTTAACCTGTGAAAGAAATCAAAAATGCAGGTGGACAAAAATAGAGGGATTGGGAATGCTATGTATAGGTTCACACTCATTTCCCAGAGTTCTTTCACTGAGTGTAGCTGGTTCTATTCATTATTAAACAAATGGAACTGATTTGGTTCATCTCATTGTTGGAGAGGGCCGTGTATATCAGAATTGATCATCATATAATATTGTTGTTGAAGTACATAATGATCTCCTGGTCCTGCTCATTTCACTCATCATCAGTTCATATAAGTCTCTCCAGGCCTTTCTGAAATCATCCTGCTGGTCATTTCTTAAAGAATAATAATGTTCCATAACATTCATATACCACAATTCTCCATTGATGGCCATCCATACAATTTCCAGTTTCTTACATTCTATCACAATAATGGTTTAAAGATCCAAACTGAGGGGTTTTAGGGGGCAGCTAGGTGGCGCAGTGGATAGAGCACCAGCCTTGAATTCAGGAGGACCCGAGTTCAAATCTGGTCTCAGACACTTAACACTTTCTAGCTGTGTGACCCTGGGCAACCCCAACCTCAGGAAAAAAAAAAAAAAAACAAACTGAGGGTTTTTTATTTAATCCTAGACACACTCAGGAAGTCATTGAAGCCTACTGAGCGGGAAAAGGACAAGATCAAGGAGTAGGAGAGTGGCACAATTAAGCATTTATTATTATTATTATTATTATTATTATTATTATTATTATTATTATTATTATTATTATTATTATTTGTAAGGGTCCATAAGAGAGGCCAGGCAAGCACAGTTAGGATATAACACAGGCCTATGGCCTGGAAATCCCTGGACATGATTGGCTATGAGTACATAGAGACTACCTTCATGGGTGAGATCTCCAGCCACAGCACAGGGAACACTCTGAAATCGAGTTAGGAATGGGAAGTATCTCCGTCTCTGATTAGCTGTGCCTGTGACCTCATGGACCTAATATAAGCTCAGTGGGGGAGGAGCCCAACTTTTTTTCACCTGGAATTCTGCCAAGGAGAAGGAGCTAAGAGAGTACAGGAGGTCTTAGAGTAGGATGTAAACGATGTGAATAAAGTTCTTAAGCTTGCCTGCAAAAACTCTTGGGTGCTCTGTTGTGCTTAAACTGCATCCATATGAGATAGCAACCAGAGGATTTCTGAAGGCTTCAGGAAGAGGTAAGTTTTATATTAATATTTACCAGAGATTTCTCTGACGCCCTGGGAATTAGGAGAGACTGGCAATAGCAAATGAAATTATAGCATGTTGCAATTATTATAGCTTTTTATTTACAGAATACATGCATGGGTAATTTTTCAATGTTGACCCTTGCAAAACCTTCTGTTCCCACTTTTTCCCTCTTTCCTCTCCACCCCCTCCCCAAGATGGCAGGTAGTCCAGTACATGTTAAATATGTTAAAGTATATGTTAAACACAATATATGTATACATATTTATACAGTTATCTTGCTGCACAAGAGAAATCAGATCTAGAAAGAAGGTAAAAAAAACTGAGAAGGAAAATAAAAATGTAAGCAAACAATAACAGAAAGAGTGGAAATGCTATGCTGTGGTCCACACTCATTTCCCATGGTTCTCTCTCTGGGTATAGCTGATTCTCTTCATTACTGAACAATTGAAGACAGTTAAAAATTCTTAAAGAAAAGTATTCTGGCAGTTGTGTGGATAATGAATTGGAGAATGGAAAAATCCAGGGTAAAAAGTCCAATCAGAAGAAAATGCAATAGTATTTCCACAATTTCCAGATATTCTCTTCTATTTTTTCTAATTTTATTATAAATATTCAAATTAACTACAAAGGACATATAAAAGAAAATGGTATCTGCATCAGAGGAGGAAATGATAAAGGTAAGTATAGAATATAAATAAAAAAAACAAAGATAGATATACAGAGAAGGGGAGGAGAAAGAGAGAGAGAGAAACATAGGGAAAGATTATAGTCATGTCTAGAGTGGAAGGAGGAAAGAAAAGAGAAAAAGAAATTTATGTAACTTTATTATATTTTGAAAGGAATAGCAAGTGGTAGAAAGATTTCTACATGTGCAATCATCTTTTTAAAAATTATATTATGCCATGGGACTGCTTATTTTATTCCATAAATTGAAAATAAAATAAATAATTTAAAAAGGAAGTTTATCGCAATAATCCAGATCTAACTGAGACTACTATGAAGTAATAAGGGCCTAAACCAGACTAGAGTCCCTATGAATTGAGAGAAAGGAGCAGATGGGAAAGAAGTCATAGGCTGAATTAACAATACCTAGCAATTAATTGACTGTTCAAGTAAGGGAGGCAAAGAATTGGGTGAGACATTTACTCTGTAAGCCTAGGCTATTTAAAGGATATTTCTTCCCTAGAAATGGGTAAGTATGGAGAAAAGGAGAGTTTGCATTAATTAGTTCTATTTTAAATACATTGAATTTGAGATAACTATAGGCAGGTGCATACTGGTACATATTTAACAACTGGTTCCCTGGAGGAAGTTTTATGTACTAAATTTAATCTATGTCATATACATCTCCATCAATTTCTTAAATATAGACAATCAACAAAACCATAATATATCTAGCCCTGCTTTATTATATTTATCAATTTCTGAGGTGAAACTTTAACAGTTAGCTCTCACTTAAGAATAGATTTCAGCACATTATTATAGGATATCTAGTAGGTGGTGTCCAATAAGCTATTGGTAATGACAGGTTGAAATACAGAGAAAATGTTACTATTTCCATATTGATCTAGGCATCATCATCCACATGTTAACTAGATGCCTGGACATTAACAAAGTCATCAAAAAAGGGAATAAAAGCACAAGGGGTTCTTTTGAGACCTCTTTGGGGAAGCAGATCATAAGAACTAGAAAATGAGAAATAATAAGATAGGTAAAAGGTATGTCAGGCAGTGCCAAAAAATCTGATGGAACTGAGAAGAAAAGGTGATTACCAACGCCAAATACTTCAGAGAAATAGAGATTGAGGAATGGTGATAAAAGCTCTCATATTTGGCAATCAAGAGAAGTCTGGTATCTTTGGAGAGAGCAGTTTCAGTTGAGTTATGAGATCAGAACAATTAAAAGTACTTCAGGAGAGAATGGCAGGGGATGAGATAGAGATAAGAATCATAAATGATTTGCCTGGAAAGATGAAGAATTAATTAAAAATAATTATTTGGACTCATCTAGTCCAATCTATCTCATCTATACTATTCCTAGTAAGTAATTATTTTCTTGGAGCCTTTATCTAAAGACCCCGAAAGGGAAACTATTTTCTCCTAAAACAGCTTTTTCTATGGCTTTAATTGTTAGAAAATTATACTTTAAATATGCTTTTTGGCAACTTCCTTCCATTGCTCCCAATGCTAAACACTGAGACAAAAACAGAGAACATATAAACTTCATTTTATATGACAGCTTTTTAAGTACATGGGGGAAAAATCGACCATGTTTTCCCTCTCAACCTTCTCTTCTCTGGCTAAGTATCTCTAGTTCTTTCAACAAATTTTTATATAGCATGGACTTCATAATCTTATGCCATTCTTTTTCTTGTTCTTCAGACATCCTCTAGCTTATGAATGTCCTTCTTAACCTCTGGAGATCAGAATTTTAAGGATTCATTTAGTATTTCTGCCTTTCTGCATTTGATTTTGAGGTATTTATGTCCTAATATATGGTCAATTTTTGTATAGGTTCCATGAATGGCTGAGAAGAAAGTGTACTCCTTTCTGGCTCCTTTCAATTTTCTCCAAAGTTCTATCATACCTAACTTTTCTAGTATTCTATTTACCTCCTTAACTTCTTTCTTATTTATTTGTGGCTCTATTTATCTAGTTCTGAAAGTGCAAGGTTGAGATCTTCCACTATTATAGTTTTGCTGTCCATTTCTTCTTGCAGCTCTCTTAACTTCTCCTTTAGGAATTTCCACATTATACCACTTAGTACATATATGTAAGGGTCCAGAGAGGAACTTCACATAGTTTAATGAGAAAGGAAGGTGCCTGAGGCACCCAGATGTGATCTCTGTGACCACATCTTGAGCGGAAGCTCTGGCCACACTGAGAACATATCATCAACGGGAGACATCTCTTTCTCTTATTGGCTGTGCATGTGATCTCATAGACCCAATATAAATAGTGGGGATCAGGAAGAAGGAGGAGGGCAGTAGGAGTACAGATCAGTGCAACAGTGGTGCATGAGGGCAGGAGTGGTGCAGGATGTGATCTCATGGAATAGAGACCTGAGCTCACAAGTGCTATGTCTGGGTGCTCTGTTGGACAAGAGAACGACTGCTCAATGAGGCAGTGGCCAGACATCTCTGAAGACATAGGATTAGGAAAGCGGTAAGAAACCACTGCTCAAAGAGGCAGTGGCCAGGGACTTCTGAAGGCCTGGGATTAGACAAGACACAGTAACCTCTGAGGGGGAGTTACACATATATGTTTAGTATTGATATTGCTTCATTATATATATGGTACCCTTTAGCAAGATATGATTTTCTTCCATATCTCTTTTCATTAGATCAATTTTTGCCTTTGCTTGATCTGAAATCAGGATGGCTACCCCTGATTTTTTTTACTTCACCTACAGCATAATAGAGTCTGCTCCAGCCTGTATGTATCACTCTGCTTCATATGTGTTTCTTGTAAGCAACATATTGTAGGATTCTGGCTTTTAATCCAGTCAGTTATCTGCTTCCACCTTATGGGAGAGCTTACTCCATTCACATTTATGATTAAAACTACTAATTCTGTATTTCCCACTATCTTATTTACCCCAAATTATAATTTTCTCTTTCCTTTTCCACTTTCTCTCCTCCCCAGTATTTTATTTATGAGCACCACTTGCCTCAAGCAACCCTTCCCCTTTGGAAACTCTCCCTCTCTTATACTTTTCCCCTACTATTTCTGCATTCCCTTCTATTGGTCTACTCCTTCCCTTTTCCCCTTTCCCCTCCTACTTACCCATAAGATGAGACAAGTTTCTCTGTGAAACCAAATATGTCTAGTATTCTCTCTTTGAGCCAAATCTGATGAGAGTAAGATTCACCCAGTGTTCATCACCCTCCCTTCTTTCCCTCAATTATAATGGGCTTTCTTTGCCTCTTCATCATAATTTCCATCATTTTACTTCCACTTTCCCCTTTTTCTAGTACAATCCCCTTCCTGTTAGGTTCTTACTAAGTGTTAAGTTGGTTCTTAACAATTCTCTAGCTCAGAATTCACACTTTAGTTCAAACCTTTAAGGGAGTTTTCACCTTTGAAAGGAATACTTTAAAGAAGCAAGTTCATTGGTTGAAGGAGTTCCCACAAGCCCCTGCAGTACCCACAAGCCCATTCTCTGGGAGGATAAAAAGAGGCAACATTGAGTCTGAAGAGCAGTCTGGATTGAGTCAAAGAGAAGATGTCCCGTGCATTCGCAAGTCCAGCAATCCCACACTTTTGGAGGGGAAGGCTCCAGAAGCCTCCCAAGAAATCTGCTCATAGAGGAAAAGATTATACAGAAAAGAAACCTCCTCCCAAAGAAGGATTATAACTTAGAGACGACAGGATATTACACCTTCCCACCTCTAGTTTCTTTTTTTATATTATGACAGTGAAATCAAATTATACCTGCACTCTCTATGTTCTCAAGAGTTCTTTTCTTTTTACCTTTT
Organism: Sminthopsis crassicaudata; assembly: GCF_048593235.1. NCBI lineage: Eukaryota > Metazoa > Chordata > Mammalia > Dasyuromorphia > Dasyuridae > Sminthopsis > Sminthopsis crassicaudata. The sequence goes on from NC_133622.1 coordinate 113,103,770, forward strand.
GATACTTATCTTGAGTTCTATATTTGGAGGTCAAATTTTTTGTTTAGCTCTGGTCTTTTCCTCAGAAATAAATGGAAGTCACCTGTTTCACTGCATGGCCATCTTCCCTAAAAAAAAAAAAAAAAAAAAAAAAATCAGTTTAGCAGAATAGTTTATTCTTGGCTACATTCTAGTTCCTTTGTCTTTTGGAATATCGGATTCCAGGCATTTCGATTCTTTAAAGTGGAAGCTTCTAGGTCCTGAGTAATCCTTACTGTGGCTCCTTAGTATTTGAATTGTTTTTTCCTGGCTGACTGCAACATTTTTTCTTTGGTCCAGTATTTCTGAAATTTAGCCACAATATTCCTTGGAGTTTTCATTTTGGGATTTCTTTCTGAAGGTGATCAATGAATTCTTTCAATGGCTATTTTACTTTATGATTCTATGAATCAGGACAGTTCTCTTTGAGGATTTCCTGAAAAATAAGGTCTAAGCTCTTTTTTTCATCATGGTTTTCAGGAAATCCAATAATCCTTTCTCTCCTAAATCTATTTTCCAGGTCAGTTGTTTTTCCAAGTAGATATTTTACATTTTTTCCTATTTTTTCATTTTTTTTAAAATTTTGCTTGATTGATTCTTGATGTCTCATTGAATCATGTATTTCCATTTGTTCATTTCTGATTTTTAGTGAATTATTTTCTTCATTTATTTTTTTTTGTTTTTTTTTTTTATTTATCCAATTGAATTTTTAAATGAGTTGTTTTGTTCTATGAATTTTTTTCCATTTACAAATTCTGTTCTTTAAGGAGTTATTTTCTTTTTTCATTTCACAAATTCTGTTTTTCAAGAAGTTGGTTTTTTTTCTATTTTGTCAATTCTATTTTTAAGGAGTTATATGCTTTGTCCATTTCACTAAGTCTATTTTGTAATAAATTTTCTTCAGATAATTTCTTTGTTTCCTTTCCCAAACCCTCTTGCAAAGTTCTCACTTTCCCCATTTCTCTTCTAGATCTCTTTTAAGATCTTTTTAAAATTTCTTCTAGGAGATCCTTGTGTGATGGGGGCCAATTTATATCACCCTTTGGTGCTTCATCTGAAGAAGGTCTGCTTTTAGTCTCCTCAGGGTTTGAAATCTGTTCTTTTCTTTCACCATAAAAATTATCTATGGTAAGTTTTTTTGTTGTTGTTGTTGTTGTTTTGCTTTGCTTTCTTACTCACTTTAAAAAAAAAAAAGTTGAGATCTGCTTTTAGGGCAAGGGAGATTGTCCAAGCTTTTTCTACAAGCAGCAGTGGCTGCACTGAGTCTATGCTGACTCACTTCAGGTGCTAGCTGGGAATGGCCAGGTCCCATGAAATTCTGGCTTTTGAAGGTTTACTTTTTTTATGTTTGTGTTGGATGTTTTATAACTTCTCTGTTGATCTACTGATTTGCAACCAGGGCAGAGTAGCCAACACTGCTGTAGATTCCTCCCTATAGAGTCTCCATGAACAGAGACCACACTCAGGACTCTGTGCTGCCTGCACTCCGTAATGCCTGTGCTCAGCCTGCTTGCACTTGGCCTGCCTCCCTCAATGCCCAATTGAAACAGACCTTTTCTGGTGAGCTTCGAAATTATCTTCTGCTGGTAATTTGTTACACTCCCAATATTTGTGGGTTCTGCCGGTCCACAAATAATTCAGAGGCTGGATCTGGTATTTAGCCTGAGGGTCGTGGGACGATGTCAGAAAAAAACACGTGCCCTCTCTGCCATCTTGGTTTCACCCCTGAGACCAGCATTTAAAATAATGTTCCAGATTATAATGCCTTGTATAACTCAGAGTACAATTGGACTTCTTACTTCTGGAAGCTAGGCATCACTTTATATAATCCAAGCTTGCAGTAGCTTTTTTGGATGCTATACCATGCTTTGACTTATATTAAGCTGTCAGTACTCTAAACCATCCTTCCCCAGATTTCATTTTTTCAAAAATAAGCCACTATTCAATGATGGCTTCCTCATATTGTACTACCCAAGTTGATTTTTTTTTGAAGCCAAGTACACGATTTTCATTTATTCCTATGAAAATGTCATCTGATTAGATCAAGTTCAATATTGTAACATGGAAATACTTTTATAAAGTTTGATTGTCAGCTAGTGTGGGAGCTTCTGTTCTTAACTGCTTTGTTGCTTCTATCTACACATTTGATGAAGATCCTATTTGGGGCTTTATTCAAAGTATTAACAATAACAGTTAAACAGCATCTTCCAAGTACAACTTCTTAGTGCATTCTATTGGGTAATCATTGCCAATAAGACATTTAGATATCAATGACTACTCTTAGAAAAAATTCATTTGACTCACTCTGATTCTTTCAATGGTACTATTATCCAGTCTTTATCTTTGTCTTCTTTCATAGGAATACCTTGAGTTAGTTTGTTAAACTAAATTTATACTATTTTCTTAATATAACAGCCTGTCAAAAAAAAAAAAAAGGATTATTAGCAGAGTCTACTGATGATGAAGTAATTAATGAGGATTCTTTGGGATCATTGATTCTATTTTTTTAATAATGTAAATAATTTAACAATTATTTGTTATTAATTTATTAATTATTTATATTTAATTTAATAAGTATATCTTATTTAATAAAGTATTCTAGAAGTTTGTCCAGAATTAAAGTCAAGTTAACTGGCCTATAGTTTGCAGGTTCCTCTCCCCTCACCCCACTTTTTCTCCTGGTCTCCACAATTTTCTTAATATAACTGATAGTATCTCAGCAATGACAATACTGAGGCTTTTTTTTCCTCTTCTCCAAAAACAGAGAACCCATTTCATCTGAGTCAGGTGACTAGAATTCATTAAATGATGGTTAGGGTTTCTCATTCTCTTTTTGGGAACCAATTCCCTAAAAGTTATTTATGCTCCATTTTTTCTAATTTAAAATCATCCTTCTGATGTGAAAAACAAAACAAAAAAGAAGCAAAGTTAAATTCCTCTGAGTCAGGAGACTAGAATTCATCAAATGATGGTTAGGGTTTCTCATTCTCTTCTTGGGGAATAATTCCCTAAAAGTCATTTATGCTCTGTCTTTTCTAATTTAAAGTCATCTTCTTAAGTGAAAAACAAAATGAAAAAAGAAGCAAAATTAAAATTGGACAGTTCTGTCTTCTTTTAGAGGTCAGTTATCATTTTTGCATACACAACAAGCTGTTCTATCCCTTTTTGCTCTATTTTCCTTAATATAAGTTAATATCTCATTTTTTGGTTGTTATTTATTTTTAACTAGCTTAAACTCATCCTCAGTCCAAGAATTTGATGTAGTTTTAACATGCCATAGCTCTACATTTGTGTGTGTATGTGTGTATATATATATATATACACACACATATATATGCATATATATATTGGTTTCCTCAACATCTGCATTACACTCCAGAAAATTCTATTTTTCCTATTCAATGGAATCACACATTAAAAGCCAGAACAGCTCAAATAGAAGCTACTGACTCTATGAGACAACAAAAACCTGTTAAACAAACTATAAAGAATGAAAAAAATGATGAAAATGTGAAATACCTCATTGGAAAAAATAGCTGACCTGGAAAATAGATCCAGAATAGACAATTTAAAAAATTATTGGCCTTCCTGAAGCTCATGACCAAAAAAAAAAAAAAAGAATCTAGATAATATTCTTCAAGAAATCAATAAGAAAAACTGTTCTAGAAACAGAAGGGAAAGATACTCCTTGAAAGAATCCACTAATTGCCTTTGGAAAGAGAGCCCACAAGGAAAATCCCAAAGAACATTGTTGCAAAACTACAGAACAACATTCTCAAAGAAAAAAAAAAATTGGTTAATTTGATTAGAAAAAGGAAAGAAAAAAAAAAGTCATAAGCATCAAAAAAGAAAAGGGTGCACTTACTACCAATGACAAAGAAATTAAAGCAATAATTAGGAGCTATTTTGCCCAACTATATGGCAGCAAGTCTGACATTCTAACAAAATGGATGAATATTTACAAAAACATAAATCACCCAGATTAACAGAAGAAGAAATAAGTTATTTAAATAGTCCAATTTTAGAAAAAGAAATTGAACAAACCATTAATGAATTTCCTTAAGAAAAAATCTCCAGGGCCAGATTTTACCTATTATTTAAAGAACAATTAATCTCAATACTATGTAAACTATTTGAAAATAAGGTAAAAAAGGAGTCCTTCCAAATTCCTTCTATGACACAAATATGGCACTTATACCTAAAGCTCGGAAGGGCCAAAACAGAGAAAGAAAATTAAAGACTAATCTTCCTAATAAATATTGATGCAAAAAATTTAAATAAAATATTAGCAAAAAGATTATAGCAACTTATTAGCAGGATAATACATTATGATTAAATGAGGTTTATATCAAGAATGCAGGGCTGGTTCAATATCAGGAAACCTATTTACAGTTATGGGGCTGAGCCCAAACCTCAGGATTAATTCTATTTTTTTCATCCTTTTTCAATAACACCATTATTCTGATTGGTATAATCTAAGTCCCCTGTAGTATCGATTATATAGACAATTTGATAATTAAGTCTCTTCCTAACAGATTTGCACCCACCTCTGGGAGTAGTAGGAATTTCCCCAAGGTCAGCACTCCAGCATATTCTAAATCTAAATCCTTGGTAACAATAAAAAATTTCAATAAAAGTTTCTCCTTTTACACCAGAAATTAAGAGAATTTCTTTGGACAATTTAACCCCCAGTAACCAATATCTATCAAGAAAACCAATTCCTGGTCAAACTCTTAAATTTGTCAAGGACTTTGGGTAACTCCTTTCAATGAGCCCCTGATACTTCTCCTTTTCTAAGAGTAGATCCTTTGTTCCCTCTTCTCCTGTGGGCAATGCTTCTTCATATGCCCTTCTAATCCACAGTTGAAACAAATTAGTAGAGTCTGTACTGGGTGGCCCACTCTTTAAGGACCAGGTGGCTCCTATATCACAACATTCCCTTCCTCTTTCTGAATTTTCTGTTGGCTGGGATTCAGGGGAAAAAGTTCTCCTTCTTCTGCCCCTACAAGGTTGTCCTTGGTTTTTCAATCACAGACTTAACATTTTTGCACCATCTGAAGCATAACTTTAGTTTGTTCTTCCTGTTGTTTGAGGAACTGTGACATAATTTCTCTTTCTTTCTTCTCCTTAGTCCCTCTGGCTACATATACCTTCTGGGCCATTTCTAATAATTTCATTCAAGGGCTTGGCCTGCTACCCATTTTGCTTCTGGAACTTTTTGTTTATACTCCAGCCATGAATTGGTAACAAAGTATTACTGTTCTGTGACATCATTTTCTCCTAATCCTGAATACTTCCTCATACATTCCTTGAGTCTATTTAAAAAGACTTCAAGGGTCTCTTCCTTTTCTTGTTTAATTTCTGTTACTTTATTCACATTTTTCTTCAAGGGTTTGCATTTCCAATACCCTGAACAATCATCTGTCTTATGTCCCTCATACTTTCTCTTTGAGCTGGATTGTTATGATCCCAATTGGGATCCTGAAGGGAGAATTTTTGTTCTCCCCAGGTCCTCTCCATACAACTGGATGGGCGTTATCCCACATCCTCATTGCAGCTCTCCTAATCTGCCCTGCTGCTCTCCAGTGAAGAGGATTCCTAAGAGTGACATCAATCCCCCTCAAGTATAGATGTTAGGACCAAGGAATTGGTCAAACTGTTCTGCTAACCCCAATGGGTCTTCTAAAAGGGCTTTCATCCCTTTTTAAAAATTTCTCACCTCCATGCTACTCAGGGGAGCATTTACATATCCAATTCCTTCCTGGAAGTGGGACCTCTCTAAGTGGAAACAAACTAGTCTTCATAGGGAGTGGAAAGTTTTCTTGATCCTTTAATATTTGCTTAAATTCCCTCTGAAGAGGGCCAGGAGGAGAGGAAATAGTTAATGGTTTTAAATCAATTGAGCTCACCTCTTTGGCTCCTCCTTGGGGTAAAATTGAAAAGGGGAGTTCTAGAACCTAAGCCTTAGGAGGTGGCTGGCTGTAGGGCATAGGAAGAACACAGTACTGAGATGTGGTCCCAAGGATAGAATTTCTCTGGTTCCTCTCCTTCCTCTCTCAAAACAGATTGTTCCACAGTCAGCAACCATAAAGCATCATATTCACTCTCTTCAGAATTAACAGGTTCCTTTAAATTTACATACTAATTCAATTTTTGGCACACACAGATCTCAGAAGATCTCTACCTTGGCCAGAAGACATTTCCTCTGAGTGGAGCACCTGCTCAAACAAAACAACAGTATTTAATAATTTTCTTTTTGTCCTTCCTGGTACATTTTGCTATTTTATCCCAGTTCTTAAGCCTATTATTTAAAGGACTATCTTCTAGAATACTAAATAGATTGTTCCTTTCTCATAATTCACAGTTTTCTTGTCTTCTCTAATGGAGAATTTACTTGATTTTACCAAAGGAAAATCCTTACGGACTGGAACCACCTAAGATTTCCTCAATATCATAGAGAAATGATGGCCTTTTACAGCCTAAATTCTCCCAATCCCAATAATCCAGAGAGGTCACCAATTACTTAGCACAGTCTCTCTTCCTCTCACCAGTTCTTACCTTCTGGGCTGTGAGACTGATTGCAAACTTTTCTCAGAAGATTTATCTCCTTGGCCCAATTAATCTTCTATCTTTGTTGGCCCACTTCCATTTTTGCTTTCTCTGAGTGTCTCTTTTCAGGAGTTTACCTGATCTGAGCAAGAGTTCCTGAGTTGAGTCCAAGGATCACCGGAGAACTCTCTTGAGGATGCCTGCCCAAGGATTCTGTACAGGAGAGACCCCTCATAAACAGGAAATATCCCAGAACAAACCTCCCTACTGTTTATTGACCACAAAAAAAAAAAAAATCAGAGACTCTCATGGTAAGAAAAAAAGCCAAAAGGGGTTTATTATGATCTTTCAAGGGCATCTCCCATCTGACAATGTGTTTGTTAGCAAAAAGAGCATGCAAAGCATAAACTATAAAACACAAGATTAAATAGGTTTCTGAAGGACGAAGCCCCCACCCCTATCTGGCCTTTTCTCCCATTGTTTGCAGGAATCCAGATTTACATTCTAATCATGGAAATCTAATCCAGAAATAAAAGAATACAAGGCAATAATAATAATAAACTCTTAATTTAAATTTCCCTAGAAAACTGTCATAGAAGTAGATATCCTGGGATAAGAGAATTCAAAGCCATCATCACTTTTAAAAGAAATATTTAAATGTTAATTAAGAGGTAGTGCAAAACCGGAAAGGGACCTGCAACTTTTAGCTATAGCTTTATTTGTAATTATAAAGTCTGAATCCGCAATTAAAAAATACTTTAAAGCTATATACCCACAAAAGTATCTTCACTCAAATAATTCCTCACAGGCACATTATAGGTCTTTGAGTCTCACGAATTTTTAGATTTAAAGAGAAAAAGGAACTATGAGTAGTTAAAATTGGCTCCACAAAATAATGTTTTTAAAATTTTACTTTATAAGCTAGAATTTATTAATCTAAAATGAAGTTAAGGATGAATCTTGAATACAAAATAACATGTATGTATGTGCACATACACTCATATCTATCTTATCCAATAGGAAAATAAAAGGGAATAGGGAGTAAAGATAAAAAGGAAAGAAGATAATAAAAGAGAGGGAAGCATTAGTCAGAAGCAAAATATACTTTTGAGGAGTAACAGGATAAAAAGAGAAAGGGATAAACAAAACAAAACAGGATAGAGGGAAATACATAATAATCATAACTGTGAATGTGAACAAGATAGGTTACCCCACAAAATGGAAGCAAATAGCGGAATGGATTAGAAACCAGAAACTAACATATGTTGTTTATAAGAGACACTTAAAATAGAAAGATACATAGAGAGTTCAAATAAAAGTTTGGAGCAGAATCTATCATGCTTTGGCTGACATAAACGAAACAAGGGTAGCAATCCTAATCTCAAAGCAAAAGCAAAAAATAGAGATAATTAAAAGATATAATCAAGAAAGTTGCATTCTTATATAAAGCAATTTAGTAATATCAAAAATATTTATGTTTCTCTAATAATAGCCTCAGTTTTCAAGGAATTGAATAAAATTTATAAAAATAAGAGCAATTCTTCAGTTGATAAATTGTTGAATGATATGAATAAGCAGTTTTCAGGGGGAAAAAAATCAAAGTTATTTATAGTCATATAAAAATCCTCCAAATCACTATTTATTAAAAAAATAATAATAAGATAAATTGGGGATAGCTAGGTAGTGCAGTGGATAGAGCATCAACCCTGAAGTCAGGAAGACTTGAGTTCAAATCTGGTGTCAAACACTACTGTGTGACCCTGGGCAAGTCATTTAACCCCAATTGCCTTAGCAAAAAAAAAAAAAAAAAAAAAAAAAAAACAATTGATTAATTAAAACAACTCTAAGGTAGCACTTTATACCTATCAGAAATGACAAACACTGGAGTATGAGGAAAAATAGGTACACTAATAAGCTATTAGTGGGGTTTCTGGAAAACCATTTGGAATTATGACCAAATGGCTATAAAACTACATGCTTTGTATCCCAAAGAGATCAAAGGAAAAGACAAAAAAAAATTTTGTCTTTGTCTTATTTATTGTCTTTATCTCTCTGCTTCTGTCTCTGTTTCTGTCTCTATGTCTATCTTTCTGTCTCTGTCTGTCTCCATACTTTCCCTATCTGATATTTATGAAAGAGTTAAACAAATAGTTATTTTTCTTTTGTCAGTTATCATTGTTTAGATTGTTTATTTATAAATATTTATAATATCTCTCATTTCTGGTTAAGACCATCTCTCTGAGCACTGTGGGTGCTACATAGTAAATACATATATAATTTATTAAAATATTTGTTGTATCAATTTATTTAATTAACCATGTTCTAAAAGGGTAAAAACATAAATCTGAGTAATATATCAAATGACTTATTTCATACCAATGTCAATAACAAAGAATTACATCTAATGTCCAATCCTGCTTATTAAGGATAAATATCATTATTCTAATTTTACAGAAGACAGAAATGAGAGTCAGAGTGGTTGAATGCCACAAGATAATTCATAAAGCTACCACATATAAAATTCAATATTTTTCCCAAAGATTTTGAAAATATTTTTGCATTTTCTATCACATAAACTACTTTTTAATTTATTTCATTCTGATAGTGCAAGGTTGAGATCTCCCGCTATTATAGTTTTGCTATCTATTTCCTCTTGCAGCTCTCTTAATTTCTCTTTTAAGAATTTAGATGCTGCACCACTTGGTGCATACATGTTTAATATTGATACTGCTTCACTATTGATGCTTCCCTTTAGCAGGATATAATGCCCTTCCTTATCTTTTTTAATTAGATCAATTTTTGTTTTTGCTTGATCTGAGATGAGGATGGCTACTCCTGCTTTTTTGGTTTTGCCTGAAGCATAATAGATTCTGCTCCACCCTTTTACTTTTAGTTTGAATGTCTCATCCTGTTTCAGGTGTGTTTCCTGTAAACAACATATAGTAGGATTCTGACTTTTAATCCAGTCTGCTAACTGCTTCCTCTTTATGAGGCAGTTTGCCTCATTCACATTTATGGTTAGAAGGACTAATTCTATATTGCTTGCCATCCTATTAACCCCTGCTTATGCTTTTCTCCTTTCCTTCCCTTTTACCCTCCTATCCAGTATTAAACTGGTAAACACCACTTGCTTTTCACAGCCCTCTCTTTTTAGGATCCCTCCCCCACCTTAAAGATCCTCCCCTTATTTTACCCCTTTTCCTCGAAATTACTGTATTCCCTTCCCCTTAGCTTACTCCTTCCCTTTCACTTTTCAATGAAGTGGAAGAAGTTTCACCATAAATCTAATATGTCTATTGATACACGCTATGTTCATCTCCCTCCTTTCTTTCTCTCAGATATAATAGGTTACCTTTGCCTCTTAATGAGATGTAGTACCACCACTTTATACTTTTTTATGATATAATCTCCTTTCCACCTCTAGTTTCTAAGACAAATTGTACATATGTTCTTTACATATTTTTTTTTGACAGAAGTATAGTTCTCAAGATTTCTTTTTACCTTTTTTAGAAGTCTCTTGAGTTCTGTATTTGAAGATCAAACCTTTTATGAAGGTCTGGTTTTTTCATCAAAAATAGATGGAATTCATTTATTTCGTTAAATGTCCATCTTCTTCCCTGGAAAACGATGCTCATTCTTGCTGGGTAAGTTATTCTTGGCCTTTCGGAATATCATGTTCCAGGCCCTGCGTTCTTTTAATGTGGACGCTGCTAGATCCTGTGTTATCCTTATTGTGGATCCTCTATATCTGAATTGTTTTTTTCTAGCAGCTTCCAATATCTTTTCCTTTGTCTGATGGTTCTTGAACTTGGCCACTATATTTCTTGGCGTTTTGATTTTAGGGTCCCTTTCAGTAGGTGATCGATGAATTTTCTCAATGTCTATTTTACCCTCTGTTTCCAGAATGTCTGGGCAGTTCTCTTTGATAATTTCCTCGAAAATGGTGTCCAAGCTCTTTTTTTCCTCCCATTTTTCAGGGAGTCCGATTATTCTCAAATTGTCTCTCCTGGATCTGTTTTCCAGGTCTGTTGTCTTTCTGGTAAGGTACTTGACAGTCTTTTCAATTGTTTCATTTCTCTGGTTTTGCTTGACTCCCTCTTGGTTTCTCTTTGAGTCATTCATTTCTACTTGTTCCAGTCTAATTTTCAATGATGTATTTTCTTCACTCACTTTTTTTATATCTCTTTGTAATTGTCCAATTGAGTTTTTATCTTCTATGGAATTTTTTTCCATTTTATCCATTTTATTTTTTAGAGAGCTGATTTCTTTTTCCAGCTCACTAATCCTGTTTTCCTTGGAGTTGTTTACCTTTTCCAGCTCACTAATCTTGTTTTCCTTGGAGTTGTTTACCTTTTCCAGCTCACTAATCTTGTTTCTCAATGATTTGATTTCTTTATCCACTCTGTCTTTGAATGCATGGGATGACTTCTCCAGGCTCTCTTGCCAAGCTTCCCTTTCCTTTTCCCATTTCTCTTCCAGCTCTCTTGTGAGAGCCTTTTTGATTTCCTCTATGAGGTTCTTTTGTATTGAGGAGCAGCTTATATCCCTCCCAGGGGATACATCTGGGGACAGTCTGTTCCTAGTCTCCTCAGCATTTGAAGTCTGCTCCCTCTCCACACAGAAGCTGTCAATGGTTAGAGCCCTTTTGAATTTTTTGTTCATTTTGTCAGAGTAGGAATCAAAGAAAACAAACTGACAAGAGAAACAATTGGTCTGTTTTGCGGGGGATGGGGCTGGATGTTATTAATGGGCTTCCTCTACAGACTGGGGGTAGGGCAACAGAGAGCCACTAACAGAACAGCAATGACTGTACTGAGTCTGCGCTCTGAGGCTCTGAGAACGCACTGAGTCAGTCCAGGTGGGGGTTGGGGGTGGCCGGGCTCTGAGAGACGCTGGCTTTCTGGGGTTTTAATCTTCACCTCCGGTGTTTACACCCTCTCTGCTGCTCCTGGCTTGCTGCCAAGACGGAGCATCCACACTGGGGCAAAAGCCCTTTCACCGAAACGGCAGAGATCACACCCCTCCCCCTCCGGTCTGAGCTGTGTGAGCTGCCTGTCTTTCTCTGGCTGCCTGCCCTCAGTCTGTGCCCAGTCTGATTGACCCTCCCCCGAACAAACACAGACCTTTTCTGGCGACTTTCAAGGATGTCTTCTCTTGGTGATAATTTGTGGATTTCTTTCTGGGTCAAGCATTAAGTCAGAGGCCTGTCATGAAGTAAGTTCTGAGAGAAAACGAGGAGCTCAAGCAGCTGTCTGCCTCCACGCCGCCATCTTGGCTGGAAGCAATTTATTTCATAATATTGCACTATTACACAAAAGAATATACTCTTTTGAAATACACACATTAAAAACTACTTCAAAACTTGGGAATCAGTCTTAAAAATTAAGAGTAGTATGGGTTTTTTTTTTTTAATGTGAGAGATTTAACAATTAATACAAATTCTCCTCCTGGCATCTAGTACATCTTCATAGAGCTGCTTTCTTCAGCTCTGGGCAATATAATAAATGTGTTGTTATATACTAACAATGGGAGAAAGTTCTGGACTTGGAGGCAGAATATATTGGTTCAAATCTGTTCTACTAACTACCTGTGTGATTAACACCTATAAAATGAGAGTTGGATCAGATGCTTAAAGTGTTTTCCTCTCCATTCATCCCTTCCTCCTCTTCCTCTCTTTCTCTCTCTCTCTCTCTCTCTCTCTCTCTCTCTCTCTCTCTCTCTCTCTCTCTCTCTCTCTCTCTCTTTCTCTCTCTCTCTTTCTCTGTCACAGTAAAGATCTGCAAAAGGTAACCGGGACCCAGGGGAACTATTATTAATAGCTGGACTATGAGCCACTAATAGGGCAATTAGGCAGCAGCATTGCTATGGATCTACCGTTATTTGTTTTGAGTACTTTAGTTATTCTCAAAATATGAAAAAAAAAAATTAAGCAGATTTTTTAATGGCCTATATTGGCAATAAGTGATTCTACATTCTTAACTGAAAAGAAATTTATCAAAAGGAAGGCATTTTATTTTCTCTCAAAGGTTAAGACAGCAATAACATAATGATGAATAGTCACACAAAAATTCATCCTGCTTACTCAGTATCATGCAGTGACTGTCAATCTGGATCAACCATTTCTGCTTTCACTCATCTCCCAGATTCTTTGTTTGAAAGGACATGGGATTGACATTAATGGAGAATCATCTTAGACAGCAGCCTTTTCACAGAATTTAGAGATGTTTTTATTTGCTAATAGGATCATAGTTTTAGAACTGGAAGACACCTCAGATCCAAATCCATTACTTTACAGATAAAGAAACTGAGTCACAAATATGTTAAGTGACTGACCAAGGTCACATATCTAGGAAGCCATTTTTCTGTATGTAACAATTTCACATCCAACCTGAATGTGATGGAAAGCAAAACTCAAGCATAGCTGCCAAAGCAGTAGTACATCTAGAGATTCTTACTTCCTTTCCCATTGTGATCAACCAAGAGCTACAGATTTCAGTCCTGGGTTACATTTGTTAGAACTGTGTCATATAACAAATGAAAAACCTCCAGAAGAGGATTCTAATCTCCACCCTTGAGTAGCACTTTTCTCTACCTATTACTATGCTTGGTTTACATGGATTAACAATTTATAAGAATTATAAATTATATTTTTTGGCTCATGGCCACCCAGAGCTTTCCTTGAGAACATGAGAATTTGACTCTTGTATAGGTCTCCAAAAAAATGGAAAAAGCATTCAGCTCTCCTAAAATGCTTCAGGCTTACTCCACATCAAATATCAGATGGGATTTATTTAAGCCAATGGAAAACATAATATACAAAGCACTTACACACCTGAACTACTGAATAGTCAAAACAATGATTTTTTTTCTTGTTCACTGAGCCTTCACTTTCTCTAGAAAACTATATAATTTTTAGACTTATAGTGTCACCCTCACCTTTAGGAAAGAGAGAGGATTGGGAAAGAGAGACAGAGACAAAAAAGAGAAACAAAGACACAGGAAAAAAACAGAGAAAAACAAACACACAGAGACAAAAAGAGGCAGTGAGAGAGAGGCATAGAGAGAAAGAAGAGTCAGAGAAAGAAACAGACAGAGATACAGAAAGAGACAGAAATAGAGAAAGACTGAGAGAGACAGAGGCAGAGAGAGAGACAGAGACAGAGAGAGAGAGAGAGAGAGAGAGAGAGAGAGAGAGAGAGAGAGAGAGAGAGAGAGAGAAACAGAGAGAGAGAGAGAGAGAAACAGAGAGAGAGAGAGAGAGAGACAGAGAGAGAGAGAGAGAGAGAGAGAGAGAGAGAGAGAGAGAGAGAGAGAGAGAGAGAGAGAGAGAGAGAGAGAGAGAGAGAGAGAGAGAGAGAGAGAGAGAGAGAGAGAGAGAGAGAGAGAGAGAGAGAGAGAGAGAGAGAGAGATTCTATTGCTGGGGATCAATATAGATATTTCCTCTTGGTTGAGCCTGTAGAAGACACTACAGAGGTAAAATCTTTCCCCAAGACTTCACAGTCCATATGACTCAGTTTTAGTGATGGACAGAATCCAAGTGTCCTTTCACATCATCTTTTTTATCCTTTAACATTCCTCAGTTCTTGCTTAGTCCTGAAAATCTTCAACTTGATGTAAAGATTAGTATTGTCCAGTAACTTCTACTCTATATAGGAGGCTTGAATCTGAGCTGTATCTATTTGTCCAGGAACCATTCAATTATTAACTGTTGTTCTGCTCTTGCCATTCTTTTGACCTTGTAACTTCTGATTTGAACCAGGGACTCAGTTTTAACAATATATATATCTTTGCAGCCACATGGTTCCTTGAAAAAGGTCATATAGATTCAAATTGGGTATAAGTTTTAAGGAGGCAGACTCAAACAAATTAACCAACTACAACAAGCAAAGAAAAAGTATTTACTTTTTGTCCCCTCTAAAACTGCTCAAGGTTTTGTCTTTCTGGGCCATTTTCTCTCCATTCTTTGTTTCTTTATTTTCTTTCTTTTTCATTCTCTTCTTCCCTTCCTTCCTTTACTTTTCGTCTCTCCTTTTCTATAGTAAAGTAGTCAGCATGACTTCCTTGTTGACATTTTTAAATTTAATTTTGTTTTGTTTCTTAAGCAAAACTACTGAAAATGGAGAAGTGAAATGATTTACCCAGAATTACAGAGGTAGTGAAATATATGAAACTAATATTTGAGTCTTTTGAATCTCTATACAGGGTATTTTCCCACTATGCTACTTCCCATTTATCTGAAAGTAAAGTAAATAGACAAATGAAAAAACCTAAGGATGAATGAACGAATATTATTTCTATTGATGTGTACTTTGTTTCCTCCCTTCCCTTTATTTTTGAGACTAAATCTCCAGCTAGAAGTACATTGACCATTCACAGTTATGATCCCTATGGGAGAATCTGCCAGTTATATATTTATGGTTCAAGAGAAGAAGAGATCTTTAGTAGAGAACTATATTCTGGGACCCAACAGCAGTTTTAATTGTTACATGTCTAAAATGGGAAGTATAATACTTTTATTAGCCACCTAATAGAATTGTTATTTATAAAGGAGTTGTTGCTATAGGAATGAGAAAATTTGTTATAACCTTTTAAAATTTTTATTTTCATTGTTCTTCAAGTAGGAGTAAAGATACTATTCATGTGTAGCAAAAAAAAAAATTGAATACGGAATAAGATGACTTGGATTTGGATCCTGTCTCCATTACTCAGTATATTTTAACCTTGGAGAAACAAATTGCTTTCATCTCTGGGCCTGTTTTCTCTTTTACAAGATAAGAAATTAAGACCAAATGAGCTCTATTTTCCTTTCTAGCTTCTACATTCTGTGATTCTAAATTTCTGAAAATCAACTCATGTTCAAATGGAAGAAACTGATCTTCAGAAATTCCATTTATATAACTAATATTTCCAGGTTATGGGCTTTTGTCTAGAAATTAATTTGATTTCAACAAGTATTTGTGATTGGCAAATACAAAGGTTCTTTGGATATAGAGACAAAAGTGAAAACAGTCTGCCTTCAAAGAGCTCACAATCTAGCTGAGAGAGACAATGTTTAATATGGGAATATATATACACATGTAGATGTAAATACGCATATATATGTGTGTGAATATATATGTCTATGAAAAATAGACACCAGATGATTGGAGAGGGGAAATCAGAAAAGGCTTCTTGGTGAAGGTGAGTTTGAACTGATCCTTGAAGAAAACTAGAGAATTAGGGATTCTGAAAGACAGAGGTACAGAGAAATGCATTTTAGATATTTGGAGTACTGTGCAAAGGCACATAGATAAAAGAAATGAAGTATCATGAATCAAGAACAGCAATAAAGCTGATGCATGGAAAACAATATGCAATATGGCTTTACATTCCAGAGGCAAGACTTAGCACTTAGTTCATGGAACTATTTAGAGGGCTCAAAAACTTTAAATCATATATATATATATATATATATATATATATATATATATATGTGTGTGTGTGTGTGTGTGTGTGTGTGTGTGTGTGTGTGTGTGTGTATACATATATATGTATATATACACACACACATATATGTATATATATATATATGTATACACATAATATTTTGCAACCCTATACTATAAGTACTATAGTATAGTACTATACTACATAGTACTATGTAAATGACAGCATTTATTTAGGGAGATAATGTTGTCTAGTGAATCAAGATCTAGCAATAGAGCAAGGAAAGCCTATGTTTTAAGTCCCTCTCTGTGTGGGCTGTGTAATTTTGAACAATTTACTTGATTTCTTAGTCTCTAGGCAATACTCCATAATTCTAAATTGCCAAAAGTCAACTGATATGAATTGTTACAGGAGGGAGGAGAGGTTGTGGAAGAGGGAGAGAAGCAGGTTAATTGTTTAACTTTTTCTTAGAGTTCTCTATACCATTGGTATCAAACTCAGGCGACTAAACCTTTCATATTGTCTTATAAAACCACGTATTAACATTATCTATATTTTAGTGTATTTTTATTTGTTTGGTTAAATATTTCCCAATTATATTTTTACCTGGTTCTGGCCATTCTTGGAAGCGGAACAACTGGCATCACATTTGCTTTTGTTTTTCTACAGAAATGAAATGAAAGGCCCAACCACTATTCTTCTTATAATTGACTTAATTGTTAATAATAATAAAATCAAATGCACGTGGCATCTACACAAACAGGAACTAACCTCATTTAATTTGTCTTTTGTCTGAACACTAAAGGTTTTTTTTTCCTGGTTTCTTTTGGGTTTTTTTGGTTTCTCCTTTTCCTAACATTACAGGCTTTCATTCACATTTATAAATAAATATTGCCATTCTATTCTATTTTTAAAATGATCTGTTTTGGGGCAGCTAAGTGGTGCAGTGGATAGAACACCAGCCCTGAAGTCAGAAGGACCTGAGTTCAAATTTGGTCTCAGACACTTAACACTTTCTAGCTGTGTGACCCTGGGCAAGTCATTTAATGCCAATTGCCTCAGAAAATAAAATAAAATAAAAATAATCTGTTTATTGATCACTAGTTCCATTTTGTCTGATTTACCAAAAAAAAAGTATTATATGGAATCATTATATAATCTTTCTGGGCCTTATATAAACCAAGATGGTTCAGCTTCACACATACTATGTTTTAGGATGCCCCAAAATGTCTTTATAGGGAGGGCCATAGGGAGCCACGGGAGTTCCTTATATTAACATGATCATACCACTCTACACTATTGGATCAGAGAGAGCTTTGAAATGGAGTAGTCTCCTGCTTTGGATAATAAACTCATTCCTACACACTGTAAGTTTACATTTGTTGTGTGAGAGAGGGAATTTAAGGATTGTTATAGTAATTATTATTGTAGTTGTTTTAACATCCCTCCACAAAAACAATCAAACAAACTTACAAGGCAAATCTTAGCTTTTAAGGAGGCAGACCCAAACAAATTAATCAGCTATAAACAAGCAAGGAACAAGTATTTGCTTTTTGTCCCCTATAGGATTGCTCAAAATTTTGTCACTTTGGGCCATTTTCTCCTCATTTCTTTGTTTCTTTGCTTTCTTCTTCATTCTCTTCCTCCATTCTCTTCCCTCCTTTTCTTCTTTTACTTTTCCACTCTCCTTTTCTTTAATATAGTACTTAGCATTAGTACAGTAGATTTCCTTATATGTTGTTGCCATTTTATGGTACAATAAATAATTCTATTACATTAATATATCACACTGTATTCAGCCATTCTTCAATGGTGATACATATGAGATTATTCCTTTTTATATCTTTGGGGTTTTTTTTTTGTTTTGTTTTTTCCCAATTAGATTGTTCTCTTTTTTTCTTATGATATTTTAAAGATAAAATTCTACCAAAAGAGTTTCTGGATCAAAAGAGCTAATCATGTTTGCAAAATGTTGAATATGATTATATTGCTGTCTAGATGATTGCACTAGTCTGCAGTTCTGCAAATAATGTTATAGATTGTCTGTTTCTGTCTATTTGCAGTACTATCAACTTTGGATTTAAAAGATATTTGCTATTTTTGTCATTCTTGTGGGAGTAAAGTGATATTTCAAAGCTGTTTTAATTCATATTCTGATCATTTCAGAATTTGAACATCTTTCAATACCTATGATTGTAAATGATTTAGTGCTAGTTACTGTGCTAGACACTGGAAGTATAGAGACTTAAGAAACATACTTTTTTGTTGGGAAAAATGTATAAAGAACATTTAAGTTTAAAAATGGATGCAATGTAATTTCTGAGGGGAGGACACTAGCAGCTGGAAATCAGGATTGATGGCTTGTATTTGAACACTTGAGTTGAAATTCAAAGAGAGAAAAAGATTTACTGAAGCTGAGATGAAGAGGAAGTACATTCAAGGTATAGCTGATGGCCAATACAAAGGCATGGAGCTGGAAGCTGAAGCATCAAAAGTAAAGATTTTGAAAAGGAACTTAGGATGGTAATTAAAAAGTATAGACTTAGAATCAACAAGATCAGATGCTTTCTCAACATTTCCTAGCTGTGTGGCACTGCATAAATTGTTTATCCCATCTAATCTTCAGTTTCTTCATCTGTAAAATGAGAGTGTTGGACTAGTCAGTTTCTATGATCCCATGGTTCTGTATTGTAATAACAAGTAATGAAGGAGAATAATGTGAAATAATCGTGGAAAGAAATAAAGAAAATAGTATGTGAAGGGTATTAAAGGTTAATGTTATCCAAGAGAGAAGAATAAAAATTTTGACTAGGAGATTGGCATGGTCAGACCTGTGCTTTGAGAATATCAATTTGGAATCTGTCTGAAATATTATTCCAGAGAAAAGAGAAAATGGAGACTATTATGTGGCTATTGTTCTTTTTTTTTTTTTTTTGATGTTTTTAAGATGAAATTCTATCAAAAGAATTTCTGGATCAAAAGATATAATCACTTTTGCAAGATATTGAATATAATTATATTGTTATCCAAAATCTGTCTATTTTTGTCTACTTGTATTACTATCAAGATTGAATAGTTGTCCAGCTCTCAGTCCAACTGAGAAGTAAGGAGATTGTTACTTGAGTGAAAAGAATAGATATAAAAAATATTATGAAGTTAGAATTTATAAAACTTGGCAACTGATTGGCTATGAAAGATGATAAGGAAGAGTAAAGTATGACTTGGAAAAGTTTGCAAAAAGATTTGCAAATCTGGGTGAATGGAAGAATGGTAGTACCTTTGACAAAAATAGGGAGACCAAAAAGAAGTGAAGCTTTTGGGGAAAATATGAGTTTTCTTTTGGACATGTTGAATTTGAGATATCTATAGAACACTAGTTGAAGAAATCCTACAGAGAGTTGGTGATTCTTCAAAAGACAGACTAGGGTTGAACATATAGGAGTGTAAATAATTTAAAGATATGATACCCTTAGTTACAGAAGCTATTGAGATCATCAAAATAGGAAGAGATGTGGGGTTTTAATCATTGTTCCATTGGGCAATATTATTGGCTTTATGGATATGTCTAAGTTCCTTATAGGCTCTAGTTATCAAATATTTTTCTGATATATTTCCTAAAATTGTTTTTCTCAAATTATTCCTTTTATTTTTGTTTTTAAAGATATTGCTTGTTATTGTTGTGTTAAAAATACTACTTTCTTTTTGGCAATTTTTTTTTATTTTTCTGTATTGAACTTATTGACTTTGTCTCTAAGGATATTTTCTATTTGTCTGATTAAAATATCACTTTTTTCTTAATTAAGACAAGAATATTATTCTTTTTTTCCTAACTTAATTATTGTTTTTAAAAAATTCTAAAGAGTTTTATCATTCTAGACCCTTTTCTATTCAACTGGTCTTGACATCTAGATAAAACCCTTTGGTGGTTAGGAGAACCTTTGCCTTAATACTTCTGGATCTTACATGTCCTCTAACCTCAAGCAATTTTAAATTCTCCATACTGCAGTTGTTCCAAATCAGACAACAAACAAGCATTTATCTTAATAAATTTATTATTGTGTGCCATATATTGTGGTAAGTGTTGGAGATTCAAAGATAAACCAAAAAAAAGGGTCTTTGTTCTCTAGGAAGAAGAGAGAATATGCAATAAGTATGTGCAAATAAGGTTTCTAGAAAATAATTTGGATATCAAATCACAAAAGAAATGTATTAGCATTAAAGGAGATCAATGAAAGCTTCTTATAGATGATGGGATATTAGCTGAAACTTAAAGGAGGAGATGAAATTTGGGAGATAGAAATGAGGAGGGAGATAGCCAATGAATTGAATGTCAGGAAATAGAATTATTTGTTCAAGTAATGGCAAGGAGGCCAGTGTTACTGAATGCCAAAGTAAGTAGAAAAGGGTAAGGTATAAAAAGATTGGAAAAGTAGGAAAAGGCTTTTAAAAGTCAAATAGAGGAATTTTTTAATAGGAAGATAATATATAGTCATGCCTGTACTTTAGAAAGATCAATTTAACTCCTGAGTATAGATGATGGGTTGAACTGAGATGTTAAAATAACATGTTCTGGGTAAGAGTTAGTAAGTGTCTAAGCCAGGATTCAAACTCAGATTTTCCTTACTCCAGGTTTAGCACTCTGTGCACTGTGCCCCCTAGTGGCTGTCTCCTAAGCCAGTAATTAAAACTCATCTGGGATCAATCTCACTAATTAAAGCAATATTCCTGGCCCTTAATTCATCCATTCAAGTACTCTTTGTTTGCGACAATAGTCAATCAATAAATAAACCTTAAGAGATTATTCTTTACCTGATTCCACTAAGAATACTAAGAAAAAATGCTCACTTGTAATTGGTGGCCAAGAAGTTTCAAGGAAGTGATAACATACTCAAAATACCTATTCACCATAGACAAATATATGCTCCATCCTCTCTTCATTCTGAAAGAACAACTTCTATTATAAGGAATGCCACAGCGTTATCATATCCTAAACGCAGTTTCCATAGTAATAGTTTGTCCTTTATTTTGACTTCAAATCTCTTCTATTTACTTTATCTTTTCTTCCTGCATTGATTCCTTGATAGGGAATTGGCCCTTTGATTCTTTACACTTGACAATGTCCCTCTTTTTTTCTGCAAGTACCATTACTTAGAACAACTTCCAGCTAATTTTAGATTTTTACTGACAGCCTTATCGTTTCACTCTAACCAAGCCTCTCTCTCTTAAATTAAATACTTCCATGTTCCATTGATCTGGGATCTCATCAATGTGGAAGTGTAATTTGAAGTACCTTACCCTTAACCACCTGCTCAACTCTAAGCCCAGATCGTCCCTGCCTGTATTAATGGTCTATCTCTATGATCTAACCATCCAACATCATATCATACTCTGAATAATAGGTCTTCTTTATCCATGTTTCCCCCTATGGGACTGAGCTCCTTTGAATATTTATGAGTCTAATTTAATGGTTTCTGCAATGTCCTAGAGGAGATACAATCAACAGTGTTATTTGCCAGCAGTAAATCTGGATCTATAGGGAATCCCCCTTTATTTGGATTCTGAATTGGATATCCCCTATGAAACCAGAAAATGTCTATGATAAGCACTCCCTTAGTTGTTTTATGTTACTCTTGGGATAAAAAGGGGAAGGTATTAGATAGTTATTTATACTATAATACCTTTGAAAAAGATTGTAAATACATATAGACGGGAAACATTTTATTGGAGGGGACTTTTGTGCAATATAAAAAATAATTTTGTAATGAATAAACAATAAGCACAGTGGTATCTTGTATATGTTTTTATTCAAATGTTTCATTGTAAAACTAGGCTCTACTACAAAATATCATTTGCAAAAAAGGTTACCTATTTGCTTCTCACACCTTCATCAAAGATGTTCTTGATCTGCAAAATTTTGTAGCGATAAAAAAAAATCATCATAATGAATTGTAAATGTTTTCTGGGAGTAAGTGATATAGCAATATGTTTGTGATTTTCCCCCAATCCAAGAATTTATTTCCCTACCTCTCTTTATCGTATTTTAACTTTTGGGATAAAAATTCATTGTTTGACAAAAACTACTGGGAAAACTGGAAGTTAGTATGGCAGAAATTAGGACCCACACTTAACACCGTCCACCAAGATAAGATCAAAATGGGTCCATGATTTAGACATAAAGAATGAGATTATAAATAAATTAGAGGAACATAGGATAGTTTACCTCACAGACTTGTAGAGGAGGAAGGAATTTATGACCGAAGAAGAACTAGACATCATTATTGATCACAAAATTGAAAATTTTGATTACATCAAATTAAAAAGCCTTTGTACAAACAAAACTAATGCAAACAAGATTAGGAGGGAAGCAACAAACTGGGAAAACATTTTTACAGTTAAAAGTTCTGATAAAGGTCTCATTTCCAAAATATACAGAGAATTGACCTTAATTTGTAAGAAATCAAGCCATTCTCCATTTGATAAATGGTCAAAGGATATGAACAGACAATTCTCAGATGAAGAAATTGAAACTATTTCTAGCCATATGAAAAGATGCTCCAAGTTATTATTAATCAGAGAAATGCAAATTAAGACAACTCTGAGATACCACTACACACCTGTCAGATTGGCTAAGATGACAGGAAAAGATATTGGTGAATGTTGGAGGGGATGTGGTAAAACAGGGACACTGATACATTGTTGGTGGAATTGTGAATACACCCAGCCATTCTGGAGAGTAATTTGGAACTATGCTCAAAAAGTTACCAAAATGTGCATACCCTTTGATCCAGGAGTGTTACTAATGGGCTTATATCCCAAAGAAATACTAAAAGAAGGGAAAGGGACCTGTATGTGTCAAAATGTTTGTGGCAGCCCTTTTTGTGGTGGCTAGAAACTGTAAAATGAAGGGATGCCCATCAATTGAAGAATGTTTGGGTAAATTATGGTATATGAATGTTATGGAATATTATTGCTTTGCAAGAAATGACCAATAGAGTGAATACAGAGAGGATTGGAGAGACTTACATGAAGCAATGCTAAGTGAAATGAGCAGAACCAGGAGATCACTATACACTTCAACAACAATACTATATGAGGATATATTCTGATGGAAGTGAATATCTTCGACAATGAGAAGATCCAATTCAGTTCCAATTGATCAATGATGGACAGAATCAGCTACAGCCAGAGAAGGAACACTAGGAAATTAATGTGGACTATTTGCATTTTTGTTTTTCTTCCCAAGTTATTTTTAGCTTTCTGAATCCTATTTTTCTTGTGCAATAAGAGAACTGTATGGATCTATACACATTTATTGGTTTGGGCTTCCTCAGAAAGTGAACAGTGATGTTCCCATTGTGAGCAATTGATGAATATTTGCTTTCTGCAGTTATAAAAATTAAATTGGAAAAATGAAACAAATTAGAAAAGTGGGACTCACAAAGACATTGGTGAGCGGTTGCAGTGGAGCTTATCTCCCAAAAAAAGAATGTAAGTATTCTAGCTCCTTAGGGGCAGGGACTGGGCTTTGTGATGGGGTAGTGATTTGAGATTTAAAAGGAACCTTTTTGTTCTTTACACTGTTGAAGCTCAGTGCATTCAGGATGGGGGAAGGATGAGACTATAAGTCTCCTTATCTGTTGAGCAAACATCTTTGTTTCATGCTCTTCTGTTGCTAAGGAAAATTCTCACCTGAAACTCTGAAGTGGGGGTGGAGGGAGGGAACAGTTCTGCTTTGGCATCTATATAAATCTGCTGAGAATTGTTCACCATTGTACTCCCTTACTGAACCCGTTTTGGTCAACACTGGCGGTGTCCTTTCTCATGAGAAAACAATAAATTCTTTTTCACCTATCCTAAAATAAGTCTCGGATAAAATGGATGGGGGGAGGGGGTGATGGTGGCCCTTACCATGAAGGGGTATAGTTTCTAGGGTAAATAGCAGTAAGGAGGTTCCCTAGACCTTAGAGTGCTTCTGTTCCAACAGTCAATGATTCTAAAGTCTTTTGGCTTTAGAATCAATGATCCTGAAGTCCCCCCAGCCTTAAAGTGCTATTATTCTAACAATCTTTCCACCAGTGATTGTAAAAGTCTTCTGGCCTAAGAATATAATAATATCTCTTCCCTTAGACTTTAGGGAAGATATATTAGTACTCCTGAGATTCTCTAATCTTAAATGCTATTGTTCTGACAATGTCAATCAATGCTTCTACAGACTTCTGGCCTTAGAGTTCTACAAACATTACTGACAGTCAGGTAGATAATCTGTTGGTCGGTAATAACCAAATTCCTGAGACCACTACTCATTTCTACCTCTAAGGCATAAAATTAGCATATCAGTGACATGAAGAACTAGATAAATTTTTCTCCTTTCTCTTGTTTTTTTGCTAAATTCTTTTGGAAAGCAGTCTACTTCAATTGGCATTACAATTACAATAAACTTTGCCCCTTGACTTGGAAATGGATTCAAACTTGCAAATTATTTTGAGACACTTTGCAACACTGGTCTGCGACCTCCAACCTTTCTGAACCTCAACATTTGGTGGCATGGCATGAGGAGTTTGCTCCCCCCCCCCACATCTTGGATTGATTCCTTTTTCTCCCTCAGTTCTATAGCTGGAAGAAGGCTTGTCTGGGTCATCATGAGCTCCACACTCAACAAATTTTCCTTGACTGGGGTCACCCCAACATGGAAATTCTTGCAATTTTTGGCAAAGTCTCTAGGGAACCTTTACCACCTTTTCACCTTCTCTGGGACATCAGAAGAAAAGAAGTACGATAGGATGTCTTTTGACAAAGAAATTTTTATGACTTTTGGCAAAGATGGGACAGTCCTCTTTCATATCATTTTTGTCTGTGTCTATGTCTCTGTGCAGAATGTCTGTGTCATGTTTGTTCTGTGAGCTAGATTATGTTATCTGGAAAGATTAAAAATGTAGCCAGCAAGAAAAAAAAGTCTATGTTGTACTTAAAATGCTGGGAAAGATTTCACAACATCCTTGACTCCCACCTTAAAAAGGCAAAATAGACAACTTTTCCTTGTGGATCTCAGCTCTGGACAAGTGGAGGCTATAGAAATAAAGTTAGCTAATTAAAATTAAAACAACATCTTAGCAGATTTTCAAAGTTTTGAAAGCAATAATTAGGAAGTTTGGCAATTCATTATTTTAAGATTGCATGAAAAATTCCTGAAACATTGGGATAATTCCAGAAATTTACTCCATTCTGAAAGGGAAAAAAAAACAAAAAAATAAAAACCTAGCTAAATTGCAACTTTTTGCTAACCTTCTTTAACTCTTATCTTGTCCAAAGTCCCCTTATGCTTCTTTGAGAAAGCATTCCAGAAGGTATGAATGGACCTTCTCCACTCCACTCCCCATGAGTCCTGAGTGCATCTCAATTGTGGGGATTGCTAACAAGATCAGGACAGCCCAAGTCCCTTGGTTTGCTAATTCTTCTTATCTCAGATCAGATTAAGAAAAGGGAATGCTAAGAACTATAGGGAAACTCAAATTCTGCCTCCCCTATAGAAATAGGGAAGGAGCAAAACCATGGAGACCCCATACAGTTAACCTTGCCCAAATACTTTCCCAACCCATCTTGGGGGAATAGAGATGGAATGGGGTTCAGGTTTCATAATCAGCATTCCCTGAGCTCTGGCACCTGAAACTACCATCAAAGGGAGATCCTGGCACCAGTCACCCCAGCCTTCAGCAGGTTCTGTCCAGCTGGCATCACCCAGCATAGCAGTGTGAGAAAGCCAGTCAGTCTCTGCAGTTGGTAAGCCCACCATTCTCTGTTTCAGTTGTGGATATATATTAGCTATGTAATTTACAGCAAATTATTTTCTCTGCCCAGTTTTCTGATTTGTAAAGAGAAATTATAATAATTGTTGTTGTGAAGATCACATAATTGCAAAAGTGCTCAGAATAAAACATGACATATGAATGTTAGCTGCTTTATTGGATATAATCGTGTCATGTTTAATAACTTTACATGAGTTTTTAGATATGACCAACATACAATGCCAATGTTGAGACAAATGATTTCCAAATTTGTTATTTGAGATATGATTTTATTTTTTGTTTTTTAAAATTTAATTTAATTTTTATTTTTACAAAAATGTTATGCATAATTTTTCAGCATTGACAATTGCAAAACCTTTTGTTTCAACTTTTCCCCCAGATGGGGAATCCTCCAGATGGCAGATTGACCAAAATATGTGAAAGTATAAGTTAAATACAATATATGTATACATGTCCAAACAGTTATTTTGCTGTACAAAAAGAATCGGACTTTGAAACAGTGTACAATTAGCCTGTGAAGGAAATCAAAAATGCAGGCTGACAAAAATAGAGGGATTGGGAATTCTATGTAGTGGTTCATAGTCATCTCCCAGAGTTCTTTCACTGGGTGTAGCTGGTTCAGTTCATTACTGCTCTACTGGAAGTGATTTGGTTCATCTCATTGTTGGAGAGGGCCGCGTCTATCAGAATTGATCTCATATAGCATTGTTGTTGAAGTATATAATGATCTCCTGGTCCTGCTCATTTTACTCAGCATCAGTTCATGTAAGTCTCTCCAGGCCTCTCTGAAATCATCCTGCTGGTCATTTCTTACAGAACAATAATATTCCATAACATTCATATATCACAATTTATTCAACCATTCTCCAATTGATGGGCATCCACGTAGTTTCCAGTTTCTGGCCACTACAAAGAGGGCTGCCACAAACATTCTTGCACATACAGGTCCCTTTCCCTTTTTTAAGATCTCTTTGGGATATAAGCCCAGTAGTAACACTGCTGGATCAAAGGGTATGCACAGTTTGATAACTTTTTGAGCATAGTTCCAAATCATTCTCCAGAATGTCTGGATGTATTCACAATACTACCAATAATGTATCAGTGTCCCAATTTTCCCACATCCCCTCTAACATTCTGCATTATCTTTCCCTGTCATTCTAGCCAATCTGACAGGTGTGTAGTGGTATGAGATATGATTTTAAATGAGCTTTACTTAAAGCCCACTAAAGTGATATGTCAATTGTAATCTATTTGCACTAACAGTGTTAACAGAACATTTAAGAGTATGGGAACTTTAGGAAAACAGAAAAACAGTTTGCTATTCTTCTAATCACTCTGGCAACAAACAATCTGCTTTTGAGTTATCTAGAATCAGATTTCTGAGAGCCCTGTCAGTAAAAATTGGCATCTTAACCCTTTTCCTGGCTCACAAAAGAGAAATGATTTGTGTGAATTGAAAAATAACCAAATGGCAATTATATTAATGGCAGTTATAATTAAATGTTAAATGTTTATAATTTAGGGAATCTCATTAAGTACAGTTAAGTCAATTTTAAAGTTTGTTCTATCTCAATTTTAAGAATTATCTTGCTTTCTCCCTAAAACAAAAAAGAAAACTTATTTAAAGGAAAACTAGCAACAGATGACTAGGCCAAATACTCATTTACCTAATTATAAGATATAATGACTACATAAGGAAGACCTTACATACTTGTATTGTGCTCATGGTTTCTATTGTCCACTTGCTCTGATTATAGAAATTAGCTATAAGAGGAAAAAGCCAATACTTGATTATAACAGCCTGAGTCTCATAAGTCATAAGTCCCAGCTGACTTCAGGTCATATGGTAGCAATACCACCTTATAGCCAATTCATCTCTCAAAAGGTAGGTTACTAACTTAATAATTTATCAGATAATCATTCCAAATTCAAATTTCAAAACAGTAACAGTTATAATCCCAAGAGATTCCATCTCAATAGCAAGTTTCATGAATCAGAGGCTTCACATCTTAAACTAATCATGTGCCTGTGGAGCACAGTCAAAACTAAATACAGGACTGTCAGATTAAAATCTTGCTCTAAATGCTCCAAGAAGGTTATAGATTATATTTGCTACCATATTCATTAAAGAATGAGACTATGATGTACTTAAATGCTAAATAATTTGTCTGCAGACAGTAATCATTTTCAGAGAACTTTTTAGCACATTTAAATTAAAGTTCCTTGCATTGCTAAGCAGAATTTTCTACACTGGGGGTTGACAATAAATCCTTTTTGCCTCTTTTAAGACAAGTTTCTCATTGATTAATTGGATGGGGGGGAGGGTGGGGTAGTGACCTTTACCATACAATCAGGAAGAATTATAAAACAGGAGATGGAAGACCTCCTCTCCTAACTCCTACCTATAGGTGACAAATCTCAGAACTAGGATATCAAGAGGAGATGCTTCTATCAATCCTAAAGTTAGGGTTACTGCTCCTGTTAAAAAAAGATTGAGTAACACCCAAACCAGAATCTGGAGTTG
The DNA here is from genome assembly GCF_048593235.1 of Sminthopsis crassicaudata. NCBI lineage: Eukaryota > Metazoa > Chordata > Mammalia > Dasyuromorphia > Dasyuridae > Sminthopsis > Sminthopsis crassicaudata. The sequence continues at coordinate 113,132,091 of NC_133622.1, forward strand.
AATGCCCATCAATGTTAAGAGATTGATTCATTCAACAGAAACCCTGAATATAAAAGGCTGAAACTGAGTTGATCCACTGAGGTTGGATAACCGAGCACTAAAGGCTAATTACCAAGGTCAATACTCTATTAGCATATGCTTGGAAAATGGCCTTTCCCACTATACTGTGTTGGCTTGATCCATTGGTGTATACAGAGAATTGTAAGAGGCATAGGAGGATGGAGTAAGACAAGCCAGAGTTACCTTTTGGCGGTGGAGAGAAAGAAAGAAGGTGTGGAGATTCCTGTGTCCATTCTCCTGACTGCTACCCCAAAAGACTAAGAATAAACATCAAGGACTTTTGCTTATCCTGACTCTGGCTGATTCTAAGGTATCCAGGATGCTAACTTGGTCTTCACACCTGACCCCTATGAAAATCTCAGTAGCTAAGTGACCTGAACAGCACAGTAATGGCAGTCAGGAAGAAGAGAGTTGCTTAGTTATGTTTGGTAGCAGTGGCACTCAACAACAAGAAGCTGCCCAGCAACCGAATGACTTATCCAGCCTAACTAGGCAGCTGCCATCCTGAATGGCTAAATAACTTGTTCAGTACAACCCAATTGAAGCCAAACTCAATGAAAAGTAAGCTCAGCAGCCAAGCCCTTCATTATGCCCAACTCAACAGTGGAATGGCCTTCCAGGACAGAAACCATGGCCTACAAGAAGCCAGCTTACACAAACAAGCATCTGAGAGTGACACCATGCCCTACTTTTAATGTCAGGAGAACTCTTCGGGAAATGAAAGGACATTTAGGCCCTGCTCTTTCAGAGTTATGAGTTGCCTTGGCTATTTGTATTCTTTATATAAATGCCTCATTACCTCTATAAGTTTGCGTTCACTATTCTCACCAAGGAGTCTATGAATTTGTGGGAAAGTATGCACCAGATTTTGGGAGGAGTGCTTTGTAATAACTGTTCTTGGATGAGATGTCAGAAAGTAGCAATACCTGAGAAACTCTATGGCTACCCAGCATTGGGAGAACAATGAACAGTACTGGCCAATCCGTTGGTCAGTAAGCTATAGACCTCAATGATGGAAACTACTTCACTCTACCATTCCTCAATTGTACCTCTAAACCATAATATTATCAATCTAATTTTGATTCTCTTTCCCATAAAATTATCTCTGATTCTGTCTGTTTGCTAGATTCCCTTGGAATTAACCCTCTGTCAAGCAGCATAATTTTTTCTTGCTTCTGTCTCTGTTAAAAACTCCTTTGGAACATTAGCCCAGCATAATAAATCTTCCCCCCTTAACTTGGAGACTGAGTGTTCAAGTTCTTTCGCCAAACCCATGACATTGACCAGGGGAACCCTAATTTTGCTGGGGTGTCTTTCTCCTCAATATTCTTACTGTGCAATATCAATAAATGCCATTACTAAGAACTGAGTTTACTATATGATCATTAACATAAAGCACAGTAGTGGATGTCTATGAATCTGTGAAACTAGAATCTATGAATCGAGAAACTGTGCCTCTCCAGGCAACAACACTTACCTAGCAATATTGGCTTAGTTGCAGAATTCAAGGTTATCTAGACCTGGCTCTGAACCACCCTGGAATCTCTCTTAAAATGTCAGCCAGAAGATTGGCAAAGACTGAGAAGAATTAGGAACAAATGTGTTGGGAGTGTATCATTAATGAGGATGGCAAGAGGGTGAAGCCATTTCTACAGAGAATGCCTGCTTTCTACTAGTACACAAAACATTGCCCCTTCATGCATGGATTGGTTTATCTGCTTTGTTTCTCTATGTTTTCTTCGTAACTTTGTGGTTTTAGGGCTTAAATATGGAGAGCATAGAAACAATAAACTTATCTTGACACTTACATCAATGTTTTCTATCTTTTCTTGCTTTCATAGTCTCAGTAAGAACCAATACAACTGGTTTGTCATTGGCATTTCACAAGAAACCAAGGTAATAGTCACCCCTTCTAAGAATCGAATCTGCCAATCAAAGAAATCAGCATGGAATATATCTTATGCAAATAAAAGGCTCTTAACTTGTACTATCTAAAGAGGTAGGCTGTTCTGACTACCACAGCTGCTTCTTACAATTTCTATGGTCAAAAGTCATCTTATTTCTCTGATCCATGGTCTGTTATCTATAAAATGAGAGGCATGAACTCAATTATTGCTAAACTGCCTTCAATCTCTGAATCCTACAATCCTATGCATAAAGTTATTAAATAAAAATTATAAGGAAATGGAATATATGAGGATGAAACTGAAAGAATCAGTAGCTAGCCATTAGACAATTTATGCACCCCACTTTAAAACAGTACAGTGAGTAATTCAAGCCTTTACCAATCACTAACCAGATGATTTCAATTACAAAATTTTTTCTAAAATATTCTAAGTACACTTCATATACTTCAATAAATACAGAGATAACTTGATACGTGAGTCTGAAAGACCTAGGTGAGAATCTTGCCTCAGAAACATTTTCTGGGGCAGCTGGGTGGCACAGTGGATAGAGCACCAGCCCTGAATTCAGGAGGACCCGAGTTCAAATCTGGTCTCAGACACTTAACACTTCCTAGCTGTGTGACCCTGGGCAAGTCACTTAACCCCAGCCTCAGGGGAAAAAAAAAAAAGAAACATTTTCTGTGTTTCCCCCCATCACTTAATCTTTCTGAGCCTTAGTTGGTTCATTTGTAAAATAAGGAAAACAATATTTACCTTAATGTGTTATTATAAGGATCTAATCCTTTATAAATGTGTACTATTATAAAAAATTTTCTGATTACTGCAGAATTTTTCTAAACAATCAGCAATTTTTTTTAAAGTTCAGACTGTGCAAGCAACTGAAAGTTCTGTCAGACATATAAATAAATCCCTTGAAATAACTTCTTGGTTCAACTATATGAGTACTATTGCTTATGTAACTTGTAGCCTATGTGATTAAATGTTCATTTTATCTATCTATTTTTTAGGCTATGTGCTAGGAAAAATGTTTTTGAACGGGATGAATCTATAAATTATAGCCTCTTGTGAAGAGTTGAAAACTATCTGTGTGATGTCATTAAGCTATGTTATTCAGGATCTTGAGGGATTTTCTCTAGCATAAGAGGGTATCCCAAAAACTCCCATGTGGACTCTTCAACTAACAGATACTCTAGATATCTTTGTATACAAAACCATATCTCATGAGGCCCAACACAAAACTATAGCTATACATATGTGTATACAATATATACAAACTATATGTGTACACAAACTATAGCTATATATGTATGTATATGTGTATATAAATATGCATACACATATATACATGATAATTTTTTTCTGATAAGAGAGAAGACACATTTATTTCAAAGTAAAGGTATTTTATGAGATAGCACAGTAAGAAATGTAAAAAGTAAAATTCTCTAATAAATCTGGGATATACTTTCCCACCAATACACTGTCAGGGGAAAAATAGGATGAAAGTAGGAAACACACAAGTAAGAATACGTACATAGGGAATTTACATTAGTAAAATGTATGGAAAGGTTCATAAATATGGGAAATGTATGACCAAAGTATATGGGTGGAAGGGAAACTAACAATGCTACAACAAAGTTTCAATCATTTTCTGATGATATAATCATATTATCCCTATTGATTCTACTGTACCATGTTGGTCGCATGTGGTACTGCAGTCAATATCAAAAGCACTGTCAAGCTGAAATTAAAAAAACAATAATAAAAAAAAGAAAGCCACAAAATAACATTACCTATGTTTTATTTTATTTTTAAAAATGTTGTCAAACATTTACCAATTTACATTTTAATCTGCTTTAAGGCAGACATTACAAGTTTCCTACTCTGTTGTAGTGAAGGGAGTTGAATGAAGCTGTGTACTATGCTGTGCAGAGCTACCCAAGATAGATCAAAATAGAGAATTCTGACAAAAGGCAATCCATTGGAGAGGGAAATGGCTGGTCACTCCAGTATCTTTGTCAAGAAAACGTCATGTACAATACTAAAATGATGAAAGGTTAATAAAATCAGATTAATTATATATTTTTAAGCCAAAAGTGCAATTAGTTAAAAACATAAACTGGAACTTATTGTAGCTCAAATCATGATCTTATTGCAAAATTCAGAGTGAAATTAAAGAAAGTAGGACCTTATAGGTATGGCCTAAATAACATACTTTATGAGTATGCAGTAAGAATGATAAATAGATTTAAGGGATTATATCTAGAATAGAGTGCTAAACAACTATGGACAGAGGTTCACAATATTGTACAGGAGACAGCAACAAATTTTTTTTTCTAAAAAGAACAAGAAAAATGAATGCTTGATGAGGTTTTACAAATAGCTTAGAGAGCTTTGAAACTTTACTTGGGAGGCAATAAGCAGTTACTAAAGATCTTTGTGAAGAATAGGAATGTGATCAAAACTAAATGTAAGAAAGATTATTCAGGTTGATGTATGAAAGTCATATTGGGATGGAAAGACGAGGCAAAAGAGCTGTAGGAAGGTTATTGCAATAGTCAGATAATGAAAGTATGCACTACAGTAGGGTTAACAGAAACAGAAAAGAGGAAATCTATGTGAATCATCTGTCAATAAGCAATTTATAGGAGGAACTAATAACTTGCTGGATATGGTAGGTTGAAGGAGAAATTAGAGTTAAAAATTGCTGTAAGTTATGAATGTGGGAGACTGAATGAATGCTATTTCCATAAATGGAAATAATAAACTTAGCAGGTATAGAGGGAGAAAAAAAAAAGTAAGTTCAGTATGTAAAGTTTGAAATATTTATAGGACCATCAGAAAGAGACATTTTGTAGATGGCTGAAGATTTAGATCTGAGACTCAGAAGAGAGATCAGAACAAGAGATTATGCTTTGGGGATCCTCTGCTGAAAAAGGATAGCTGAATCTGAGGAAATGGATGGAATTGTCTCACACACACACACAAACACACACACACACACACACACAGAGTAAAGTTGTCCAAAAACTGACAAGTTAAAAAATAAAATTTCCCATTATATCTGCAAATTCTTATTTTACTTTTCCCAAATATTTTTATTTTCACATTACTTCTCATTACTTTATTAATCCCTTTGGTTTGCAAACTAATTTTGCTCTGATGGGTAGGTAGCAATATAATACAATAGAAATACTGGATTTAGGGCCAGAGGACCTGAATGTAGTTATTGCTTTTGACCTTGTCACCTTCAGTTCTAAACCTATTATCCAATATATCTTAACTTTTTTAGAAAGGAAATTTATACTGCTCTGAAAATTTTTCAAGAAAATTCATGAAAAGATATTATTCAGTCTGAAACTGATTGTGGCTAATAGACATCTTATAGTCTCAGACTTGATATTTTCATAATTTTAGTTTTCTAAGTGTCAACATTTGCAATAACTTACCTTTATTTTCCTTTTTAAGATAATCACCTACAATTTAAGGGGTGGTATATTCTACCAAATGGAGTGCATAATGAGATCTATTGAGTGACAACTGCCAGTTCTAGTTTGACAAGCAAATCATTACGTGATATTCAAAAAGTTGCCTTTTTATAAACTTCCATTTTCCTCTTCTGTAAAAGACAATATATATATAGAAAAATGCATAAGGATATGTATAAACATATAAGTTTATTATCATAAATTATAACAAATATAAATGTAATAGAAATATTAATAAGTATAAATGTATAAATCTTCAGGATGAGGAATTTCTATCAAATGGTATTTATAAAAGAAGTAGCAAGCATACAAAATAAAATTTCCAATAAATTGAAACATTGTCAATCCTTTGAATTATTATTATATTCTATTTCAGCAATATGTTGATATTCCTATGAGATCAATGGACCACTTCTTTTCTTTTTCCTTTTCAATACTTTTGGCCAATGCTTAATCAAATTTTAGTTGATCTTAATTAACTGAAAAGAAAAAAAAAAGCCTCGAGCCTCTGGTGGTCAATACTATTTGTCTAATTTTTTAATCTGATTGTGTAGGACTACAAAAGGCAGCCTCAGTTTGCCAAACTGTTTTATCCAAAGGATAAAAATTGACTTCTATGCCTAAGATCTCTGTGTGCCTTACTAAGTCTATTTCCAACTTAGATTAAATAGGGAATAGAAATTGGACTTGTGATTTCATTGATCTATGGAATTCCTCTCTACAAATTCAGACCATAGTCTAAAAATTTGCCTAGAACAATGAGATTTTAAATGACCTACCTAAGATCACACAACCAGCATATTTTAGAAGTGATGGGCCTTGAAATCACATCTTTCTGACTGGCGTGATATTTCTACACCATATTGGCACTTGAGATTACATTTATCATACGGGAAAATTATCAATCTCTACATAAATTGAAGTTGATTTTGTTCTTACCTAAACAAATAGTAAGAATAAAATAACGTTTTGTATTAAAGTGGAAAAACAAAGGTTCAAATTCTGGTGTTGACACTAATTATAATAATTATAATAACCTATGGATTTCTAGGCAAATCAGTCTCTACTGTGATCTCATTCTCTCCATTTCTTCATTTATAAAATATTAATAATACTTGTATTATTTAATCTTTCAAAGTTGTTATGAGAGAAACCTTTTTGTCTTTCAGTCCTTTCAATCATGTCCAACTCTTTGTGACCCAGTTTGACATTTTCTTGGCAAAGATACCAGAATGGTTTGCTTATTGTTGCTTTCTCCAACTCATTTTACAGATGAGGAAACAGGCAAACACTATAATGTGACTTGCCTAGAGTCACACAGCCAGTAAGTATTTGAGGCTAGATTAAACTCAGATCTTCCTGACTCCAGATCTCTGGGTCTAGATGCCCTTGAAAATTCTAACATAATCTATAAATTTTATTCAGCACTATATTACACTCATTTCATTATTTCCCTAAGGAAATCCCAAAGAATTGTGACAAATTCTTATAGATTTTTTCATTTGGCATAATTGTTTTAATAATACAATTTAATTCTGATCAAACGGGGCATAGAGATCTTGCTGTTCTGTAGAAAAAAAGAAATGGCAGAATAAGAGAATTTTGTTGAAAATTTGTACTTTTGGTTCTTATTTTATCCTGAATTATCTTTACAGAATTAGATCCAAATAAGTCCAATGCACTTTTAGATTCTCTGTTAATGAAAATTTGTAGTAGAATGGGAATGTAGAAAATAGATAATACAGTGGTATTTAAATAGTAATCCTAAATTTCTTTAAGGTTGAGACTTTTACATTTGTATGATCACCACATAGCAAAGTGATTGACATAATTTTTTAAAACCAAACTTGAGATTTCATTAGTAAAAGGAACTCTCTTTACCACTGCAGATAAGCAAATGTTTAGGTTTAACTTTGAGGTTAAATAACTTGCTTAGGATAATACAGCACATTTGGAGATCTGAGCCCAGAGATAGGCCTTGAACCCAAAGCTTCTGAAAATCAAGGCTAACTCTCAAAGCCAAGGTGCCTAACCAAGAGTAGGAGCTTAATAAATCCTTATTGTTTGGTTGATATAAAGTCGTTAGTGCTTTATGAGTTTGAAAAGAAAATTTACACATATTAACCTTTCTTGTGAATTCTTATCTAAATCAAAAAAAAGGAATCCTTTTCTGATTATTACTTTTCTGAACTCAACATAACTGACACACACCATTTCCTAAAGTAGATGTGTCAAAAAAAGGAATAGAATTATAGAGTTTAAATTTATATAACTGTAACAGACAAAATTCTGTAACTTATTAATGTTCTGATTACCCAAAATGAAAAAGAGACAAGAAGTATTTAATTGAAGGAAAATATGTCTAAAATTTAAAACTCTTAAAAGAAATAAGTTGGATTATTAATGAAGCTATTAATTTTCCTATTTATAAATTTTGGTCATATGAATATCATATATTAATTTAATTTAAAATACTATTAAACCATTTACCTAAAATAATGCATTTTCAATTCCTCCCAAAACAAAAGTACAAATTATCTCTCAGGCCTTTCACTTTTGCAGTGAAAATACCAGAGAGGCAGAAAAGGAGTCATCAGTGTTAAGAATCTCATAGATTTTTAAGTATTCATCAATGGAATGTAATTCTTGTTTCTGTAATTTAGCTTTACTTAATGTGATGCCTTAGTCTAACACTTGAATTAACATAGTTTTAGAGAAACTGAACCATATTAATATTTATATTATAACCATAAGTTAGCTTAAAAGACATAAGGAAGTTCTAACTCAATTTGTTTTAACACTTTTCACTGGTTTTCTTATGAATCAGAGAGTTTTTTTCATCTTGTGCCCAAAGGCAACAAATGTCATTTTAGGGAACACTTTGTGATCTTCCTCATGATAAATGTAAGTATAAAAGACACCATAGTGGTAACTGAAACTCATGGATCAAAACCCTTTACACAAGAGGGAATATTTAGAGAAATGATATTAAAAACTTGATTGGTTACTAACCTGGAAATCATTTACAAGCAAGCCATTTAGGTAATCAGACCTCCAAGGAAGAATCATTTAGGTGTTGAAAGGGTAAGGTTTCCTTCCTTTCCTTCTTGGCTGATTCTTCAAAGGGCAGTAGTGGACATAAATAGACTATATTGTATAAGTCTGAAAATGAGGGTTTATTTTAAAATTTGATATCATTTTTAAGCAAGTTTTGGTTAATTCTAATAAAATACTAAAAATGGAAAATTGAAAGTAATTTCAAAAGAGATCTACTCCAAACAACAACAAATCTGATATCACATGAATAATAATATTACAGAGAAGTAAACAATTGGTCTCTGATTGAAGAACTATCTCATATAATGGGAGTCTCCTAAACCAAGCTAGCATTTAGCTAATTTTTCAAATTCTCAGTCTTCCAAGTATTTCTACTTAATTTCCCAATTCCCATCTATACATAGAAGAATCTAGGTGGTACAGTGCTGGAACTAAAATCAGGATGACCTGGGTTCAAGTGTCCTTGTTACTTCACACTGTTTATCAGTTTTCTCAAGTGTAAAATAAGCTAGACAAGAAAATGGCAAATTATCAGTATCTTTGCCAAGAAAACCCAAAAGGGGTCATGAAGATTTGTACATAAGTGAAAAATAACTGAAATGAATCTATACATGCATATGTATCTATACACATACACACACATACAAGTATTCGTAGGGGAAAAACTGTTATAACTTAATGATGAAAGATACAAATACTTTCAAATTTATTTTCTGTGATATTATCATGATTCCTCATCTTCTTCTTTATCCTTTCATGTGGACTTCTTTTTGCTGAGGCAATTGGATTAAGTGACCTGTGCAGGGTCACACAGCTAGGAAGGTTAAGTGTTTGAGGTCAAATTTGAACTCAAGTCCTCTTGACTTCAAGGCTCATGCTCTATCCACTATGCCACCTTGCTGCCCCCATATGGACTTCTTTTGAGACTCAATTCTTATCCTTCTTCTCTTTCTGTTTTCTTGCTAATCTCACTACACATATGTCTTCAATTATTAAATCTAAACAAAGATCTCTAAAATCTATAATCCATTCTCAACCTCCTTTTAGAATTTCAGTTCCAAATTTTCAACTGAGCATTAGAATCTTTAACTAAATATGTCCCACTGGCACTTCCAAGTTTATACACATAAATCTGAAATCAATTAATCATAACATTATCATTATTGAATTGGAAGGACTGCTCAAATCATCTAGTTGAACAAAAGTGGACTCAATCCATGACAAATAAGTCATTCCATCTCATTTGAATATCAGCAAGAATTAAGGAATCTCTACCTCCAAAGATTCATCTCTATTCCCTGTTGTATCTTGCTTTCTCTCAAATCCAAGCTTTTGCTTCCAATTCTTGTCCTGTCCTATCTTCATAATATTATAGCAAGGTAATCTTGACCTATGGTGTATTTATATCTACACAAGGGTTTGGAACTTGTATGTACTCTGGAGGATTCCTGAGACTTTTTGATTATGAACCCTAAATAAGAAACATAAAAAAATATTTTTCTTCCTTGATTGACCTTTTGTGTTCAAGGATTCCTTTCTATTTTACCTGTACTACTATCAAACTGATTCCTTCTCCCTTTGTTCATTTGTCTTTATGTGACCTCTCCCTTTGCCCCAGCCTCCATCCTCTCCTTTCCTCCTCCTCTTTTTTCTTTCTTCTCCTTCTCCTTCTTATCCCCACTCTCAGTTTCTCTTTTTCTCTCTCTGTGCCTATGTCTCCCTCCCTTCTCTCTCTCTCTCTCTTAGCTTTCATATCTTTTCTGCTTCACAGTTAATTTATCTACCTTTTCCCTTATCTTTCTATTCTCTTGTGTCCTTTGTATCCTTCCATTTATTTTCTACCTATCCCAGTGATCCTTTGTTTATTATCAATAACTTCACATAATTTACCCTAATTAGCATTTGCTGATTAAATTTCACTTTTCCTCATTCTTATTAAGATAATAACAACTTATTTGGAAAATAATTTCCAACTGCCTTTCAGATATCTGAGATTAGATATCCAGGAGACATCTTAAAATGAGTATATCTAAAACAAAAGTGATTATCTTTTCCCCTAAATTCTCTCCACTCTTACATTTACTATTACTGTAGAGGGTAATACCATGCTTCCAGTTCTCCAGGATTACAACTGAAGCTTATTATCTCACTGCACTGTCTCTCAACCCTTATATACAAACTGTTGCCAACATCTTTCAAATAAGTCCCTTTCTCTCCTCTTACACTGCCAGCATTTTAGTGTAGGCTCTTATCTTCTCATATTTTGATTACTACAAAAAACTGCTGGTAAATCTTGCCTGCTTCAAATCTTTTCCCATACTAATCCATTCTCCATTCATTACTCAAACTGATAATCCTAAAACATAAATCTAATCATGTAAAACATCCAACTCAATAGACTCCAGTGACTTCTTATTGCCTCCAGAAGCAAATATAAAATGCTTTGTTTAGCATTCAAAGTCTTTAATAACCTGGCCCCTCCTACTTTTGCCCTCTTCTTACACCTAACTTCCAATACATACTCTTTGATCCATACTCTTTGGACTCTTGGCTGCCTCACAAACAGCATACTCCATCTCTTGGCATTTTCTCTGGCTGTTTCCCATGCCTGAAATGATATACCTCCTGTGATCTGACTACAAACCTCATTGGTTTCCTTTAATTCCCAATTCAAATTCCACCTTCTTTATGAAGCTTTCTCCAAACCCTCTTAATACCAGTGCTTTCCTTCTGCTAATTAATTTTCCATTTATATTATACATAGCTCACTTTGCATATATTTGTTTGCATGTTGTCTTCCCCCATTAGATTGAAAGCCCCTTGAGGGCTGGAACTGTTTATTGCCTTTTTTTAAAAATCCCTAGTATTTAGTACCTAACACATGATAAGTGCTCAATAAATGTTTAGACTGATAAGAGATAAAATGTTTTCTATTTCCCTTTTCATTTAACAACAAAATTTTCAATCATTTTTTTCTCTGATTATGCTCCTTACTTATTTTTCCGTGTCTGTCAATGGTCCTAAATCAGTCTCCTTTCCTCTATTTTAGCTGATAAAAGATAGGACTCATTTCAATATTTTCTAAGTGCCATTTAAAATACTGAGCTTAAAACACAAAGTCAAAAATCTCACCTCCTTTCAAGGAGCCTGCATTCTACTGGGGATAAAACATCTAAACAGATAAATAAATATATTATACTTAGAAGAAAAGAACACTTTGAGGATCATGGAAGGTTTCGTTTAAGAGAAGACATGTGGAGGAAGTTAGCAATTCTAAATGGCAAAGGTGAACTCTGTCTGTTTCTTCTATACATTTAAAAACCCACAATTTGTCCTCTTTCCCCCATCACTGAAAATGTCGTGGTTCTTCTTGTCAATACAATCCTTCTTTGTTTTCCTTTATCTAATCTTCTCCTATTTTCTCCAGAAAATTGAAACCTTAATTATGCTTCTCCCAATCTTCAATTTTGCCCTTTATTTCCTTTTAATATGCCAAAATGTGTCCTTTCTTTGTTTTGATAATGTTGTTTCTTCCTCAGTTAGGTCAAGAACACAGCATTCATCATAACAAAATTTTGAGTTCTAAATATTTCTCCCTTCTTCTCCTCACCTTTTCTGAAGATGGTAGGTCATTTGATATAATTTATACATGTGCTATCATGTGAAAATATAATTAGTCACTGTTGGGGACATTCTTCTCTCTGTGAATAGCCTTACATGCCATGGAGCCTTTCAGGCACATAGCAATAACGCACAGGCTATTAGTGATGACTCTCCCCACAGTCAGTTCAGGCTCGATGTGGTGTAACAAACATGAATTGTATATGCAAGTAGTGATATAATAAATAATATAAATCAACACGGTTTTGTAAAGGATTTTCAGAAGTCCTGTAAGAAGGGTATGTAAACATCAGTCAACATACACCTTCTTCAGCAGCCAAGAGATAGTCTAAAACCAATCTATTGTCCATTGCTTCACATGTCAGGGAATCCAATGATCCCCACAAGTTTTTGAAGTCCTGCAAGTCTTTTTATATGTTAGGGAATACAATGATTCTTGCAGGTTTTGAAGTTCTGCAACAGTCTTATCATTTCTCAGAAAATCCAATAATTCCTGAGAGCTTTCAAGTCCTACAACAGTCTTATCATGTCTTAGAGAATTCAATGATTCCTGAGGGTTTTGAAGTTCTACAACAATCTTATCATGTCTGAGAGACTCCAATGATTCCTGAGGGTTTTCAAGTCTTATGATGTCTCAGAGAATCCAATGATTCCTGAGAGTTTTGAAGTCCAACAATTTTTTATGTCTATGAGTCAAATGCCATAACTGCCATGCTCTTTCAGTAGTGGGCACAATCAGCGATGGAACCACCTGATGTTTTTTGGGTCTTCTCCTTCGTTTCAAGGGTCTGCTCCATCTCTCTCCGATTGAACAAGGTGAAGATGGCTTGTTGGCACCCATCTGATTCCTTCTCCATCTGTAGAGATACAAGCAAACACTCTCCCCAAACAGTTAACCTATCTGGTCCCTTACATTCACCACTTTCTGAGTCTCTCCACATCACCTGGCGATTATCTAAAGATAGTGGAGCCACTTGCACTTGACACTGCCCTTCTGGTGGATCTTTGTCCAGTCTGCTGCAGCCAGTGCATTTTTGTCAAAGATCAAGAAGTTAATAGTATAAAAGGCTAGACTTAGAAATTCTCTAAGGTTACCTGTGGCTCCCCCTTTCTTTTTGTTTTTGGAGGAGCATCTTAATGTCTCTGTTTCTCCTCTCTACTATTGCCTGTCCTTGAGGATTAAAGGGTATGCCAGTGGTGTGTAAAATCTGACACAAAAGTGTGCAAAATGTTTAGAAGTATATACAGGTCTTGTGGCACACCCATAATTGCTTGTATAAGGAATTCAGTGACCATTCGGGCTGTCTCTTTTGCTGCTGATATTGCAAAAATGAATCCTGAGAAGGTGTCTACCACAACATGGATAAAAGATTTATAATGGGTCACATCCATTTGCCAAATTTCATTAGATCTCAAACCACGAGGGTTCTTCCCCAGAGGGAGTGTAGGAGCATGCAAAGGAAGGCAAACTGGACAGGCTTTTACTATGTTCCTAGCTTCTTCTCTTGTTATTCCAAATTGTAAACGTAAAGCTTTAGCAGCCTGATGATATTTAAAATGAGATTCTTGGTCTTCTTGAAGTAAAGGAGTATTGGCCAACATAGTTAGAAGGCTATGTGCCTTTGAAATACAACTAAAAATAGGACCTGGAAGTCCACTATGAGTGGAGTGGATATGCAAGATATAAATCTTACCTGGATGCTTTCTCACTTGCTCTTGAAGTTTCTTAAAGAGCAGATATATATTGGAGGCTACAAATTTTATTTGGGCTGTGGCAATTATTTGTACCACACCTACTGAATAGGCCAAATCAGATATTATATTTATATCTCCTGGATAATAAGTAAGAGCTAGAATGATTGCATACAATTCATTCTGCTGAGAGGACTGAAAAGGAGTTCTGACTACTCTCTTTACAGTTGTCACGAGAGTATACAGCGCAAATATTATGTTTGGATACATCTTTTTGGGTCAAGAGAGCAGATATAGAAGCAATAGATCTGCTTTGAGAAAAATTTAGACTCAATGTCAAGAAAATTCCTAATTATTAGAGTTGTCCAAAAATGAAAATAACTGCCTGCATAGATGGTAGAATCTCCATTGTTATAGGTCTTCAAGCAGAGTTGATCATGTTAATTGTATAATCAAAGGAGTTATCCTGAATCATTCTAATATAAATGAATCAGTGTACTTTGAATCCATATATGTGAGAAGTAGTGTGGTATAGTGAATATAGAACTGGCTAAACAAGATAATCTCAGAAATCCCTTCCAACTGTAAATTTCGATATGCTGTGAACTCTTCAAGGATCTCCAAGTTGAAAAAGATCTAATGTAAGGGGTTGAAACTCTGAATAGGTGCACTGGAATCAGACAACCGAGCACTTAAGGCTAATTACCTATTGGACAATACTCTATTAGAATATGCTCGGAAAAATGGCCCTTCTCACTATTTCATGCTGGCTGGATCTTTTGGTGCATATAGGTAATCATAGAAGGAATTAGGGGATGGAATGAGACAAGCCAGAGTCACTTTGGAAGAGAACGAGGAGAAGGGAGGTCAGTGGAGAGCGTGTGACAATTTTGTTGATCCCCTTCACTTCTCCCTCTAAAGACCAAGGACTTTTGCTTATCCTGACTCTGGCTGATTCTGAGGCCTCCAGGGAGCTAACCCGGACTTCACAATCTAAGAAATGAATTGTTGTTAAAGTGTTAGTAGCTGATGAAGCTTAATGAGTCATTATTCCTAGAAGTGTTGTTTTTTTTTTAAACACTTAAGAATGTGTGAGTTCCTTGTAACAAATAAAGGAATCTTTAATAGAGGAAGTTATTGGTTAGGTGGATGAACAGAAAAACTTGGCATGAAGAGAAGAAAAGGTAAAGGGATATTCTTGGCAAAGGTTGTGCCTTCTTGGTGCATTATATTGATCTCTTAAATTACAACATGAAGGTGATTGTTTTAAAAGTGATTTCTGTGTAGGCACAGGTTGATCTAAAAGATGTCTTTTCGAACACTGAAATGTTATAATTCTCTGATCTCTAATTCTAAGTAAAAGCAATGGGCATATGGTTCCAAAGTCCTATTTATTGAAGGTACAATTGAAGATTATCCTAAATCTAATCTCATGGCTATCATAACCCTGGGGGAATACAAGGAAACTAACTGTATTGTACAGTCTCTTATTTCTGGGAGTGTGACAATAAATGATAAATTTATCCATTGCTTTTAATTTACTGGACAAAAAATGATAAATTTGTCTATTACTTTTAGATTACTAATCTTTAGTTACTGGACATAATTAAATGTTATGTGACCCCAAAATTCAGGTATTCCCTAAGGACCAGGGCTTATAGGTAAAAGAACTTCATGTAAGGTGACTGTCACCATCTTGAGGCAAAAATGCTTTTTTTTCCTTGTGGTATAAGATAGACCTTTGTTATTGATGTTTCCTTAAGAACAATATAGTCTCACTCTGGATCAAAAGGCTTCAACCTTTTTTGGTCCTTGTTTTTTTTTGGCTTTCAAGAAACTTTCTCTGTAGTATCCATTCAATATAAAAGGAAAAACACCTTAGCATTCATCATGCATATTCATATAAAGATAAAATAGATTAATTAGTTTGAATAGAAAATGTAATTATTCAGAAAATATTCTCTATACCTTCATGACAAACTTCTTGTACTCTCTGGGAGTACATAGGACCCAGGGTAGTACATCTTAATTAGAATATGCTCCTCCTCCAGTATAATCATAATAGCTAGAACTTATATAGCCTTTTAAGTATTGCAAGAATTTAAACCTGAGTCTTCCTAACTCTATTGTCTTCTGGCATCAGATAAATTTTCTCATTTCTTGTTTCATGAACCATTTTACACCACATATGCTTATATTCCCTCCCTCAATGGCATCCAATGACCACATGATGTGCATCCCTAATGTACTGCACATATATATGTAGTCTCCCAAGGCAATTTCCAAGGACATTCTGCTTATTTTTACGCCTGATCAAACAAAATTAACTTAGCTATCTAATCCTTCAGAGAGATAACAGAAGGCCCAAACTCAAAGAGAAGTGATTAAACTTAGAGGTATGTCTCTATTTAGGAATTTGTCCTTATTCTTGTTCTTTTTAACATTTTGATAAAGGAATGCATGCCATGGTTAAAGAATTTGTGAATTACATGAAGTTGGACAAGATAAACCCATTGGATGATGAAATCAACATCCTAAATTTTGTTGAGTTGACATGACACACCAATTCCAATAAGATGAAGCAATTGAGATGCCCATTCATTAGGTAAGAAATAAATAACAGTCCAAATAAAGAATGGGGGAGATATGACTGCAGGGGGGAGGGGATGGGTAATATAGAAAATAACACCAACAGTTTGATATGACAAGTTTTGTTGTTTTTTTAAGTTCATTTGAGGAATAGAGCCAAGATGATGGAGTAAAGATAGAGACTTACTCAAATTCTCTCCCAAATCTCTCCAAATACCTTTAAATAATGGTTCCAAAATTTTTTTAGAGCAGCATAGTGGATTAAAACAATTTTCTAGCCAAAGACACTTTAGAAAGTCAGCAGGAAAGGTCTGTTGCACTAGGATGGGATAGGAGCTCAGACCCAGCCCAGGCTGGGCCAGCCCAGTCCTGGCTCCAGCCCCAGGAAAGCAGAAGCAGGCCTTAAGTTCTCTGAAACAGCAGCAGCATTGGCTGTTTCCTGATTTCTTAGGCCATAGACACTAAAGATGACTTGGAAGGTCAATAGAAAAAGTTTATCTCATTAGTGTGAGAGGGCCTTGGGAAACCAGCAAACTTGGAGCAGGTCTTGGGAATCACTGAATTGGCACTAACAGTAGTGGTAACAGCTGCAACAGAAGCAGCAGAGGAGTCAGAAGGAGGTCTCTTTACTAACACTCAAGAAGGTCTCTGTTGCTTTAACCATAAACAGGTACAAATGTATTCTTGGCTCACAGGCCCAGGGCAAGGGCACTAGCACACAAGAACACCTAGAGTGGATTGGGTACCCTCCTCACAGTTCCAAGTTAGGGAGGAGTTTTTGGCATGACTCACACACTAGAGTACAGGCAAAAGATTAATAAATATGCTTTTCCTTGTATCATACAACCTTAGAATATCTGAAACTTACAAATCTTTAAAATAATATCTGAACACAGCTGCATAAAACTCCTGAAGCATGGGATATTACATCCTCTATCTTGGAAAGAGCCCTATTTTTAACAAAGAGTTAAAGTAAAAAAATAAATTTTAGCTGGGAAAATGAATAAACTACAGAAAAAGATTCCAACCACATAAAGTTACTGTCGTGACAAGGAAGATCAAAACATTCTCAGAAGAAGATAACAAAGTCAAAGTTTCTACATCCAAAGCCTGGAAAAAAAAAAAAAAAAAAAAAAAAAAAGAACTGGTCTCAGACCATGGACTATCTCAAAAGGAATTTTGAAAATTAAGTTATAAAGGTAGGGGAAAATTGGGAAGAGAAATGAGAGTAATACAAAAGGATACAAAACACTCAATATGATTATAGAAATCTATTTTACCTTCAGGAAAAGAGGAGGGAAAAGGTATACAGGAAGAGGGCAGGGTGAAAGGAGAGAGATAACAGAATAAATAGGGGCAAAATTGGCTAAATTAAAAAGGAAGAACAAAATGTCACTGAGGAAAATAATTCTTTAAAAACTAGAATTAGAATCTAATGGAATCTAATAACTTTATGAGAAATCAAGAAACAATAAAACAAAATCAATAGAATGAAAAAAATAGAAAAAGTGAAATATCTCATTGAAAAAACAGCTGATCTGGAAAAGTGATCCAAGAGAGAGAATTTTAAAACTATTAGTCTATCTGAAAGCCAAGATTAAAAAGGGAGCCTAAACATCATCTTTAAAGAAATTATCAAGGAAAAGTGTCCTGATATTTTAGGAC
The DNA here is from genome assembly GCF_048593235.1 of Sminthopsis crassicaudata. Taxonomy (NCBI): domain Eukaryota; kingdom Metazoa; phylum Chordata; class Mammalia; order Dasyuromorphia; family Dasyuridae; genus Sminthopsis; species Sminthopsis crassicaudata. The sequence goes on from NC_133622.1 coordinate 113,150,167, forward strand.
CAAAGGGCAAAATAGAAATTGAAAAGATCCACTGATTGATCACCTCCTGAAATCCTAAGATGAAAACTTCCAGGAATATTAGTCAAAAATCTGGGACTCCCAAGTCAAGGGAAAAATACTACAAGCATCCAGAAAGAAATAATTCAAGTATACTGGAGCCACAGTCAGAATATTACAAGATTTAACAGCTTCAACATTAAAAATTTGATGGCTTAGAATATGATATTCTGGAGAAAAGAGCAAAGATTAAAACCAAGAATCACCTCCCCAGCAAATTTGAGTACAATCTTTCACGGGGAAAGATATTCAATGAAATGTCAAACATTCATGATGAAAAAAACAAAGATGAATAGAAAGTTTGAATTTGAAATACAGGGCTCAGGGTGAATATAAGGGATAATCAGGAAAATAAAATCATAAGGAATTTAAGGTTAATCTGTTTATATTCCTATATGGAAGGATGATAATTGTAATTCATAACTTTCTCATTATTAAGGCAGTTAGAAGGAGTATATGTAGACAGAAGACACAAGTGGGAGTTGAATATGAAGGGATAATATCTTAAATAAAATTAGGAATGAGAGATTAATGTATTGGGTGACAGGGAAAGGGAAATTTGGAATGGCATAAATTGTTCATGATAAAAAAAAGGCAAAAAAAGCTTTACAATGGAGAGGAAAAGGAGTGAATGAATCTTATCCTCATCAAAATTGGTTCAAAGAGGAAATAACATACACACTCAATAGTAGTATAGAAATCTATCTTACTTGCAGGAAAGTAGGAGAGGAAGGGACCACAGGAAGAGGGCAAGGTAATAGAAGGAAGAGCATATTGGAGGAGGGGTAGTCAGAAGTAAAACACTTTTTGAGGAGGAACAGGGTGAAAGAAGAGAGATAATAAAATAAACAGGGGAAAATACAATTAGCAATAGTAATTATGGAAAGAATTTTGAAGCAAGTTTCTTTGAAGGCATCATTTCTAAAACATATAGGGTACTAAATCAAATTGAAAAAGTCATTCCCGAATTATAAATTATTATTTATTAAATATTAAGATTTTATTTATTTTATTTTATTTTTATTAATTAATTAATTTTATTTATAAGATATTAAGTTTTCAGATGACCAAATTAAGCTATTTATAGCCATATTCTTTTAAATGCTCTAACTTACTATTGATTGGAGAAATGCAAATTAAAATAATACATAATAGATTGGTTAATGAACTGAAAGGGAAATGACAAATGTTGGAGAAAATGTGGGGGAAATAGACATTAGTTCATTGTTGGTAGAATTGTGAATTGATTCAGCCATTTTGTAGAGTAGTTTGGAACTATGCCCAAAGTGCTGTAAAATTATGTATGCTCTTTTGCCTAACAATACCACTACTAGACATATATCCCCAAAAATATTTTTACAAATGAAAAAGACCTATGTTTGCAAAAAAATTATAGCAGCTCTTTGCTCTGAACAAAGGGAAAATTGAGGGTGATGCTGATCAATAGAGCTGATCTGACTAAATTATAGTGTGTGCTTAAGATGGAATACTATTGTTCTATGGGAAATGATGACCAGGATACTCTCAGAAAAAACTGGAAAGTCCTCCATGGGCTCATGCAAAGTGAAATGTACTGTGTACAATGTAATGACAATGTTGGATGATCAGCTTTGAATGACTGCTATTCTCAGTAATACAGTGATTCAAGATTACTCTGAACAACTTAGATGAAAAATGCTATGCATACCCAGAGAAAGATGTGATTGTAACTAAATAGAAATTGAAGCATAAAAGAGAGAGAGAGAAAGAGAGAAAAATGAAGAGTGTGAGAGAGAGAACCATACAGTTCTCTTATTGCACAGGGAGAATTGGATTCAGAAGGTAAAAATAACCTGGGAAGAAAAACAAAAATGAAAACAGTTTACACTCATTTCCCAGTGTTCCTTTTCTGGGTGTAGCTGATTCTGTCCATCAATGATCAATAAGAACTGAATTAGATCTTCTCTTTGTTGAAGATATCCACATCCATCCTCACACAATGTCGTTGTTGAAGTGTATAATGATCTCCTGGTTCTGCTCATTTCACTCTGCTCAGTTCATGTAAGTCTCTCCAAGCCTCTTTGTATTCATCCTGCTGGTCATTTCTTACAGAACAATAATATTCTATAACGTTCATATACCACAATTTACCCGACTATTCTCCAATTGATGGGCATACATTCATTTTCCAGTTTCTAGACACTATGAAAAGGGCTGCCACAAACACTTTGGGATGTCTCTTTATATTTACATATAATGACCAAAACTTGAATATTATCTTAAGCAAAACATAATTAGTTCAATAAATTGGCTTCCAAAATAATTATAAAAGGTGAAACAAATCATTTTGGGGACACCTGATTTTGACATTATCCACACCACTTTACCCAATTAGCAAAATATTTTTTAAAAATTAAAGATCACACAAAGCAAACTGTTCTCTTTGGATCTGCCATATATTATTCTTTTCTTTGAATGTTTATATGGTTGGAGATAGCATGGAAAAAGCAGAAAATAGTTGGCACAAGGGGAAATTTTTCCTAATATATTTCTAAAGATGAATAGAGAACTTCAGTTTCTAGACTTATTAACCTCTCCAAATATTAAATTGTATAAAACATAGATGTCAAATGTTTCAATACAATGGAATGAGAAATGAGGCTTAAAAAGGTGTTCTCATAATACATAATTGAATAAATACCTGAGGAGGAAGCAGTGCACTGAGTTTCTCCATAGTTTTGGTATGATCATACGAGATTTGAAAGTGGCCAAAAACTTCAGTCCTTTCATCCGTAAAATAAGGGGTTTGAACTGGATGCCTTCTAAGGTTTTTAGCTTTACATATATGAGCCAACTTAATTATGTAGATACAAAGACTCCTTTTACCAATAAAAACTGAAACCATTGCTCTGCCACAGTAGATTGTCTTTGTGAGTTACTGCAGCCAAAAATATTCATCATCATGAAGTCAACTTGATGATAAGCTTCTTTAAACAACTAGGCTGACTATAATCAAAGCTTCTGTTCCTCTAGGCTCAAAAAGTCACAAGTCATTTCTATGTCATGATTGTTCTGAAGAAAGTCTTAATGGGGGAAAAAAAAAACCATTATGATTTTCATTTAAGAAACTGTGATCACATTACTTGTAAAAAATGTTAGACTTTCATATGGATTTCATTAAAATTCTGTCTGATGAATTCTTTAATGTCATTCATTAAAATTATTTTAAATGAGATAAGATGATGGATAATAACTTGTTTTTTTAAAGGCAAGGAAGCAATTAATTTTTTTCCTCAATATTATTTTATTTTTCCTTTTTTTAAGAAAAGGTTTTTATTTTTCATAAAACATAAAGATAGTTTTCAACATTCACCCTTACAAAATCTTATGTTTCAAATTTTTCTCTCTCCTCCTAGATAGCAAGTAATCCAGTATAGGTTAAACATGTGCAGTTCTTCTAAACATATTTCCACATTTGTCATACTGCACACAAAAAAATTAGATCAAAAGTGAAAAAAACATGAGAAAAAACCCAAGCAAATAACATAACAAAAAAGGTAAAAATACTATGCTTTTATAAACATTCAATCTCTATAGTTCTCTTTCAATGAGGATGACTTTTTCCATCACAAGTCTAATGGAATTGCCTTGAATCACCTCATTATTGAAAAGAGCCAAGTTCATCACAGTTGATCATATCATAATCTTGTTATTTCTGTGCACAATGTTCTCTTGGTTCTACTCACTTTACTTAACATCAGTTCATGTAAGTTTTTCCAGGATTTTTGAAATCAGCCTACTCATCATTTCTTATAGAACAATAATATCTCATTACATTCCTATACTATAACTTATTCAGCCATTTTGCAACTAAGGGGCATTCACTCAATTTTTAATTCCTTGTCACTACAAAAAAGAGTTGCTACAAATATTTTTGCACGTATGAGTTCTTTTCCCTTTTTTATGAGATCTCTTTAAGGATGCTTACCAAGTAGAAACACTGCTAGATCAAAGAGTATCCACAGTTTGATAGCCCTTTGGGAATAGTTCCAAATTGTTCTCCATAATGGTTGAATCAGTTTACAATTCCACTAACAACATATTAGTGTCCCCGTTTTATCACATGCCCTTCAACATTTATCATTTTCTTTTCTTTTTTGCTAAGACAACTGGGGCTAAGTGACTTGCCCAGGGTCACATAGCTGTGAAGTGTTAAGTGTCTGACGCCAGATTTGAACTCAGGTCCTCCTGATTTCAAGGCTGGTGCTCTATCCACTGCTCCACCTAGCTGCCCCTATTATTATTTTTTCCTGTCATCTTAGCCAATATCAGAGTATAAGAGAGAGGTGTGTACCTCAGAGATGTCTTTATTTGAATTTCTCTACTCAATAGTAACTTTGGACATTTTTACATATCACTAGAAATGGCTTTAGTTTCTTCATCTGAAAGTTATCTATTATATCCTTTGACTACTTATCAATTTATATATTTATATTTATTATAATTTATATACTTATATTTTATTTACTTATATTTATATACTTATAGTCCTTTGACTATAGTATACAATTTTTTTACAATTTTTTTACAATATACAATATAATATATATATTATATATTATATATAATATATATAATAATATATAATATATATAAATATATATTATATATTATAATATATAATATATATAATATATAATATATAATATATATATTATAATATAATATATATAAATATATAATATATATAAAATATAATATATTGTATATATAATATATATACAATATATAATATACAATATTATATATTGTATATATAATATATACAATATTTTTTTACAATATACAATATAAATACAATATATTTATATACTTATAGTCCTTTGACTATAGTATACAATTTATATACTTATATTTATATACTTATAGTCCTTTGACTACTTATCAATTGGGGAATGGCTTATATCCTTATAAATTTGAGTCAATTTTCTATATATTTTGGAAATGAGGCCTTTATCAGAAATACTGGATGTAAAATTCCTCCCTCCACAGTTTTCTGCTTCCCTTCTAGTCTTGACTGCATTTATTTTGTTTGTACAAATCCTTTTTAATTTAATAAATCAAAATTATCCTTGTGGATTTTATAATGTTCTCTAGCCATTTAAGATTTGGTCTATAATTTCCTTTTGCTCTTTTGGCCCTTTTTGGTTTAGGTATCAGGAATTTTGTAGCACTCCTTCTTCTCTATTTTTTCAAATAGTTTATACAGTATTGTAATTAATTATTCTTCAAGTGTTTGGTAGAATTCACTTGTAAATCCATCTGGCCCTGCAGTTTTTTCTTAGGGAGTTCATTAATAGCATTTTCAATTTCTTTTTCTAAAATAAGACTATTTAAGCAATTTATTTCCCCATCTGTTAATCTAAGCAATCTATATTTTTGTGTGTATTCATTTCATTTCTGCTTAGATTATCACATTTATTAGCATATAATTGAGCAAATTAGTTCCTAATTATTGTTTAATTTATTCTTCATTGGTGATAGATTCATCATTTTTGATGCTAGTAATTTGGTTTTCTTCTTTTCTTTTACTAATCATATTAACTAAATCCTTAGTTTTATTAGTTCAATTGTTTTCTTACTTTGCTTTGATTTTTAGAATTTCTAATTTGATATTTAATTCAGGGGGAGGATTAATTTGTTCTTTTTCTATTTTTTAAGTTGCATGCCCATTTCATTGATTTTCTCTTTCTCTGTTTTATTTATGTAAGCATCTAGAGATATAATTTTTTCCCTAAAGAACTGCTTTGACTGTATTCCATAAGTTTTGTTTTTGTTTCTATGATTTGTTGTTTCATCTATTCATTTTTTAGGATTAGATTATTTAGTTTCCAATTAAGTTTTGGTCTATTTTACTGTGGTCTTTTATTACAAGTAATTATTACTGTATCATGATCTGAAAAGAAACTATTTACTATTTTTGCTTTTCTGCATTTGATTGTGAGGATTTCATGCCCCAATACAAGATCAATTTTTGTGTGGGTGCCATGTATCACTGAGAAAAAGATATACTACTTTCTATGCTTATTCAATTTTCTCCAAAGGTCTATCATACCTAATCATACTTAATCTTTCTAAAATTCTATTCACCACCTTAATTTATTTCTTATTTATTTTGTGGTCTGACTTAGAAGGAGGTTGAGATCACTTACCAGTATAATGTTGCTGTTTATTTCTTTTTGTAGCTCACTTAACTTCTTTAGGAATTTCAATGCTATACCATTTGGTGCATATTTTTTTTAGAATAGATATTGTTGGGAGCAGCTAGATGGTACAGTGGATAGAGCACCAGCCCTGAAGTCAGGAGGACCTGAGTTCAAATATACCCTCAGACCCTTAATACTTCCTAGTTGTGTGACCCTGAGGAAGAGAAAGAGAGAGAGAAAGAGTGTGTGTGTGTGTGTGTGTGTGTGTGTGTGTGTGTGTGTGTGTGTGTGTGTGAGAGAGAGAGGGGGGGGGGGAGAGCGCTATTATGTCATTATCTATGGTAGCCTTTAACAAGATGTAGTTTCATTCCTATTTCTTTCAGTTAGCTCTAGTTTTGCTTTTTCTTGGCCTAATATTAGGATCACTACTTTTGCTTTTGTTCAACTTTAATTGAAGCATAATATATTCAATTCCAGCCTTTTACCTTTACTCTGTTTATATCACTCTGCTTCAAATGTGTTTCTTGTAAATAACATATTATAGAATTCTGGCTTTTAATCCATTCTGCTATCTGCTAACATTTTATGGAAAGTTCATCCCATTCATATTTATAGTTAAAATTACTAGCTTTTTTATTTCCTGTCATCTTATTTTCTCAAGTTGTACTTTTCTCTCTCCTTTCACACTTTTTCTCTTCACCAGTGTTTTGCTTCTGATCACCACTTTCCTCAATTTGCCCTCCTTTTTTTTCAGACTCCCTCTTTCTTATCCTTTCTTCCTTCTACTTATGTTCTCCCTTCTATTAACCTTCTCTTTTCATTTCTCCTTTCCTCTCCTACTTCCCCTATAGGGGCAGATAAATTTCTTTACCAAACTAAAGATATGTTATTCCCACTTTGAGCCAAATCCAATGAGATTAAAGTTCAAATAATGCTCATTCCCTTCCCTTCTTTCGCTCAAGATTAATAGGTCTTTTGTGCCTCTTCATGTGATGCAATTTACTTCATTCTATCCCACCTTTCTTCCTTTCCTAATTTCCTTTGTATATTATCACATCAAGGTCAATTTATACCTACCCTGTATGTATACCCTTTCTAAGTGCTCTGATAAAGATACAGTTCTCAAGAGTTATATATATCATATTCCCATGTAGGAACATAAACATTTGAAAAACATAGTTGTTTTTTTTTTTTTTTCCTTTTTACCTTTTTATGCTTCTCTTGAGTCATGTATTTGAAGATCAAATTTTCTGTTCAGCTCTAGTCTTTTCACCAAAAGTGTTTGAAAATCCTCTATTTCATTAAATATCTATCTTTTCTCCTAAAAGATAGTGCTTAGTTTTTGTTGGGTAATTTATTCTTGGTTGCAGTCCTAGCTCCTTTGCCTTCTAGGATATCATTTTCCAGGCCCTTTGATCCTTTAAAGTGGAAGCCGCTAGGTCCTGGGTAATCCTAATTGTAGCTCCTTGGTATTTAAATTATTTCTTTCTAATTCCTTATGATATTTTCTCTTTAATCTGATAATTCTGAAATTTAGCTACAATATTCCTTGGAGTTTTCATTTTGTGATCTCTTTCAGGAGGTATTCAGTGAATTCTTTCAATGATTATTTTACCTTCTGATTCTAGGACATCATAGCAGTTTTCCTTGATAATGATGTCTGGGCTCTTTTTTTTTTTTTTCATCATGGTTTTCAGGAAGTCCAATAAGCCTTAGATTGTCAGTCCTCAATCTATTTTCTGGGTCAACTATTTTTCCAATGAAGTATTTTACATTTTCTTCTAGTTTTCCTTTTTTTTTTTTTTTTTTTTTTTTTAACTGATTCTTGATGTCTCACTGAGTCATTCATTTCCATTTCTTTAATTCTAATTTTTAGTGAATTATTTTCTTCATTTACCTTTTTTGGCTCCTTTTGTATTTGGCCAATTGAGTTTTTAAATGAATTGTTTTGTTCGATGAATTTTTAAAAATTCTTACTTTTTAATTTTTTTTATTAAAGCTTTTCATTTTTCAAAATATATGCATGGACAATTCTTCAACATTGCCCCTTGCAAAACTCTGTGTTCCAATTTCTCCCCCTTCCCCTATGCCCTCCCCCAGATGGCAAATAGTTCAAAATATGTGAAACATGGTAGAAATATGTGTTAAAGCCAATATATGTATTCATATTTATACAATTATCATGCTACAGAAGAAAAAAAAAGAAGCAAAATAAAATGCAAGCAAACAACAACAAAAAGAGTGAAAATGCTATGTCGTGAAACACACTCAGTTCCCACAGTCCTCTCTCTGGCTCTCTTTGTCACTGAACAATTGGTACTTGTAAAGGGCTAGAACTGAGCAATGCACTTGGATGATGAAGCACGTGAGACTAATTGCCAATTGGACGGTTCCCTATTAACTTGTTTAAGGTTGACCCTCCCCAGCTGTTCTGTGCTGACTTGATTGGTGAGACAAAGAGAGGGAAGTGACTTGTGTGGGAGGAGCAAGAGAAACTTGGGTGGTGGAACTCACGCTCACTTGCACTCGTGACCGGGCGTTGGAGGCGAAGGTAAAGATCTAGAATAAAGACGTTTAGTGATCCTGACTCTTGCTGATTTCTGGAAAGATAGAGTTCCAGCATTTGGCGCCCAACGTGGGGCGCCATTTGTAACGTGCTCTCCTGGCAGTTACAATTACTAGTCTATCCTAGACCCACCAGAGTACCTTTGACCACTGTCCTTTGCAGTGTGAGCTCTACCCGGCTCGCCTCCTCTGAGGCCTTCTAAGGTCTCTGGCCACAATCTCTTGAATCTATAGTTTAATAACCGGTAGCGTACTCAAGAACAACCACGTGTAATCTTAAAAGCCTTTATTATACCTACTCACATAATGCCCTAACTGATGCCCTGACTTGTTGGTTCCCGAGTGAACACCTGGTCAGAAGACCCATGTGTTCACTACCAAAACCCTTACCTCTTTTGGCTACCCATCTTGGCTTGGCCACCCAGGCTAGGGAGCCAGGGTGAACAGCAGGAGGTTAAAGAGGGCGGTTGCTGCCTGCAATGGGCTTACATAGGGCCTGTGAGGTCACACACACAGCCAATCAGCGAGAGAGCGCTAAGTGACAAACTGACTTTTGTTCATCTTTTTGACAACAACTTTGTTCCCACTGTGATGTGGAAAGGCCTGGATGGCATTTGGAAAGGCCCAAGTTGGGCCCCCGAGGACATTCCTTCCTAGGTGCAGATCCAGCAGTAGAGTTCATCCCTACCAGAGACTTTTGTAACCTGGGGATCCAAGAGAAGGACCAGACAACAGTCCAGAGGGACCAGCCAGATGTCCGCAGCCCTCCAGACACTGATGGCAGCAATGCCCCTCCTGACCATGACACCAGAGACAGCAGACACAGTTCCAGTGTTGCAGCTGAAATGGACTGTTTTGGGTGATACGCAATATAAAGACTGTAAATGGACAATGGGCCTGCTTGCTTCTCCCGTGGCCACTTGCCATATGGTGGCCTGGGAAGAGGCTTTGCCCTATGCTTTCTATTGAAGGACTATGCTTTTAAATTAGTGGGTGAAAAACCAACACACCCACCTGCCATTGTTATTGAGACAATGTTACTGGACATGACTTTGCTTATGTGCACCTGTGAATCTAGAATTGTTCTAGAATTGTGAAAAGTGCAATAGAGAATTGTGATAAACTAGAATTGTTCTAGGATTGTGAAAAGTGCAATAGAGAATTGTGATAAGCTAGAATTGTTCTAGAATTGTGAAAAGTGCAATTGAGAATTGTGATAAACTAGAATTGTTCTAGGATTGTGACAAGTGCAATTGAGAATTGTGATAAGCTAGAATTGTTCTAGGATTGTGACAAGTGCAACAGAAAATTGTAAGAAACTAGAATTGGTCTAGAACTGTGATAAATGTAACTAGAATTGTGACAACCTACCTACTGATATTTGTTAACTAGAATTGTGATGTTTTACCTTGTTGACTTCCCACCTCAGTGTTGACATCCTACCTCATTGGCATCCAATCTCTTTGGCCTATTATCTCGAGTATGACTTTGATGAATGGGTTGAACATTTGGGCCACTGTTGAGCCTGGTTCTCATTGTCATACTTCTGTTTACTGATCTGCTGCTTTGTACCTCCTTGGGCATAACACACTGTCATCTCATGGATCAAGTGAACTATAGCTGGTGCTAAAAGTTTAGCTTGGTGAGATGTGCGGTTCCCGCAAAACAAGAGAAAGGGAATTGTAAGGGCCCTTTAAATGGGCGGACACAGTGCATCGGGAGATTGAGGCCCAGAAGTAATTTCTGTGGATATTAGGACTGCCCTTGGGCGGGATCCTGGCCATATTGAGATAGTTTTGTAATGGGTGACTCTCTCGCTGATTGGCTGTGTGTGTGACCTCACAGGCCCTATGTAAGCCCACTGCAGGCAGCAACCGCCCTCTTTAACCTCCTGCTGTTCACCCTGGCTCCCTAGCCTGGGTGGCCAAGCCAAGATGGGTAGCCAAAAGAGGTAAGGGTTTTGGTAGTGAACACATGGGTCTTCTGACCAGGTGTTCACTCGGGAACCAACAAGTCAGGGCATCAGTTAGGGCATTATGTGAGTAAGTATAATAAAGGCTTTTAAGATTACACGTGGTTGTTCTTGAGTACGCTACCGGTTATTAAACTATAGATTCAAGAGATTGTGGCCAGAGACCTTAGAAGGCCTCAGAGGAGGCGAGCCGGGTAGAGCTCACACTGCAAAGGACAGTGGTCAAAGGTACTCTGGTGGGTCTAGGATAGACTAGTAATTGTAACTGCCAGGAGAGCACGTTACAGGTACTGGTTTGAATCTTCTCATTTTTTAAAAGAGCCATGTCCATCAGAATTGATCATCATACAATCTTGTTATTGCCACGTACAATGATCTCTCACTTCTGCTCATTTCACTTAGCATCAGTTTATGTCTCTCCAGGCCTCTTTGAAATCATTCTGCTGATTGCTTCTTATAGAACAGTAATATTCCATAACATTTATATACCATAATTTATTCAGCTCCAACTAATGGGCATCCATTCAGTTTCCAGTTCCTTGCCACTACAAAAAGGGCTGCCACAAACATTTTTGTACATGTGGGTCCATTTCCCTCTTTTAAGATCTCATTGGGATATAAGCCCGGTTGAAATATTGATGGATCAAAGGGTATGCACAGTTTGATAACTTTTGGGGCATAATTCCAGATTGCTCTCTAGAATGGTTGGATTCTTTCACAACTCCACCAACAATGTATCAGTGTCCCAGTTTTCCCACAGCCCCTCCAACATTCATCATTATTTTTTCCTGTCATCTTAGCCAATCTGACAGGTGTGTAGTGGTATCTCAGAGTTGTCTTAATTTGCATTTCTCTGATTAATGATGACTTGGAGCATCTTTTCATATGGCTAGAAATAGTTTCAGTTTCTTAATCTGAGAATTGTCTGTTCATATCCTTTGACCATTTATCAATTGGAGAATGGCTTGATTTCTTATAAATTAGAGGCAATTCTCTATATATTTTGGAAATGAGGCCTGTATCATCCACACAAAGTCTTCATCATGGGATAGAAGTGAACTTAGATTCCAGGGAGTAACTTACTCAACCATTCTCCAACTGATAGGCACCCACTCAATTTCCAGTTTCTTGCCACTACAAAAAGGGTTTCCACAAACATGTAGGTCCCTTTCCCTCCTTTAAGATCTCTTTGGGATATAAACCCAGTAGAAACACTGCTGGGTCAAAGGGTATGCAAAGGGTATAACTCTTTGGGCATAGTTCCAATTGCTCTCCAGAATGGTAGGATCTGTTCACAGTTCCACCAACAATGTATCAATGTCACAGTTTTCCCACATCCTCTCTACCATTAGTCATTATCTTTTCCTGTCATCTTAGCCAATTTGAGAGGTGTGTATTGGTATCTCACTTGTCTTAATTTGCAATTCTTTGATCAATAATGATTTGGAGCACCTTTTCACATGACAAGAAATGGTTTCAATTTCTTCATCTGAAAATTGTCTCTTTATCTCCTTTGACCAATTATCAATTGGAGAATGGCTTAAATTCTTATAAATTTGAGTCAATTCTCTATATATTTTAGAAATGAAACCTTTATTAGAACCTTTAAATGTAAAAATATCTTCCCAATTTATTGTTTCCCTTCTAATCTTGTCTGCATTAGTTTTGTTTGTACAAATGCTGTTTAACTTAATATAATCAAAATTTTCTATTTTGTGTTCAATAATGATCTCTAGTTCTTATTTGGCCACAAATTCCTTCCTTCTCTAGATATCTGAGAGGTAAACTATCCTATGTTCTTCTAATTTGCTTATAATATCACTCTTTTTATCTAAATCATGAACTCATTTTGACCTTATCTTGGTATTCCTAGTTTTTGCCATACTACTTAACAATTTTCCCAGCAGTTTTTGTCAAATAGTGAGTTCTTATTTCAAAAGCTGGGTTCTTTGGGTTTGTCAAATACTAGATTACTGTAGTCATTGACCATTTTGTGTTCTGAATCTAACATTAATCTACTACTCTTATTTCTTAGCCAGTACCAGCTGTGTATTTCCTCTTTTGAGGCTTTATTTAAAGGTGTTTTGCTGCTTCACTCTGGACCTTCCTGAGCTGTACCTGTGCTGGGCTGTGCTCCTCCCTGCCCATTTGAGACAGAGCTACTCTGATGTCCTTCTAAGACATCTTATACTGGAAAATTATTACACGCTGAATGTTTGTGGGTTTTGTCCCTCCAAAATCCATTCAGAGGCTTGATCTTACATTGACTCAGAGGAAAATCAGAAGCAGCTTATGCTAAGTTCTATCTACTATCTACCATCTTGGCTCTGCCCCATATTTTCCCAAATACATATAAAGATAGTTTTCAATATTCATTTTTGTAAGATTATGTGTCCTAAATTTTTCTTTCCTCCTTCCCTTAGCTTTCCCTTCCCCAAGACAGGAAATGATTTGATATAGATTATATGTGTACAATCATTTTTAACATATTTCTAAGTTTATCATGGCCAAGAAAAATCAGACTAAAAGGGAAAAATCATGAGAAAGAAAAATCAAAGAGACAAACAAAAAATGTGAGAATATTATATTTTAATCCACATTAAATCTTCATTAGTTCTCTCCCTGGATGCAAATGGCATTTTTCATCCCAAGTCTTTTGGAATTGTCTTGGATCACTGCATTGCTGATCTCTGTTGATCATCATATAATTTAAATGTAAGTATGTACAGTGTTCTCCGAGTTTTGCTCACTTCACTCAGCATCAGTTCATGTAAATCTTTCAAGCTTTTCTGAAGTCAGCCTACTCATCATTTCTCATAGAACAATAATATTCTACTATATTCATATAACTTATTCAGACATCACAATTGATGTGTAATCTACTCAATTTCCAATTCCTTGACACCAAAAAAGGAGCTGCTACATTTTTGAACTTGTGAATCCTTTTCTCTCCTTTATAATTTGTTTGTGATACAGACCCACTAATGAGATTGCTGAATCAAATCTATGCCAATGGACCATAAGCTCTTGAACTTGACAAAACTCTAACCATTGCTCTAGTCAAATAATTAGTATAAAAGATGTCATCAAGACAATGTATGATGGACAAAGGAGATCTACCAGTCGTGGAATGAGTGGGTATAATACATGAAGAGTTCTAAATATTATATTTTAATATATAGATTAATAAAGGAGCCATAGAAAGCCCTTTAGCACGGTGAAAGATAATCCAAAAATGGTTGTGGCAGAATATGGACAATTGCATAGGATAAGATAGGCGATACGGGCTATAATTTGTATCATTGGAAGAGAGTACTTTCAATAATGAGATCAAAGATACATTCAAACATTAAAATTGGGGTGATGGAGCCAAGATGTCAGAGAAGGCACATGTCTTTTTCTGAGCTCTTTCCACAACTCTCACACTAACAGCAAATCCAGCCTCTGGATTAGTTTTGGATTGACAGAACTCACAAATATTGGGGATGTAACAAATTACCAGAAGAAGATAATTTCAAAGATCTCCAGAAAAGATCTGTTTCAATCAGGCATGGAGGCAGTGGGCTAAGTGCAAGCAGGCTGAGCACAGATTCCAGGTGTTGGCAGTACAGAGACCCAGAGTGGTGTGGGCTCCACATGCTGGAAAATCTAGTGGGAGGAATCTGGAGCAGTGTTGGCTCCTCTGAACTGATTGCAAGCCAGCAAATTAGTGATAAGAAATTCAATACAAATACAAAATGCAAATAATGAACCCTGAAAAACCAGAATTTCACAGGACTTGGCCACACCTACTTAAGATTGAAGTCAGTCAGCACTGACCCAGCACAACCACTACTACTTGTAGAAGAAGCTTGGACAATCTCTTTTTTGCCCTAAAAGCAGACCTCAACTTTTTTAAAAAAGTGAGCAAAAAAAGCAAAACCAACTCTGACCACAGACAGTTTTTATGGTGAAAGCAAAGAACAGATTTCAAACCCTAAAGTCACTAAAAGCAGGTTATTTCCAAATGATGCTCCAGTGATATAAATTGGTCCCCATCTCGCAAAGCTATCTTGGAAGAAATTTAAAAGGATCTTTTAAAAGAGCTAGAAGAAAAATAGGAAAAGAAAATGAGAACTTTGCAAGAGGGTTTGGGAAAGGAAACAAAAATTATTATTATTTTTCTTTTTTTAATTAATTTTATAAGTATTACTTTTTTTTGACAGTACATATGCATAGGTAATTTTTTTAATAAACATTATTCCTTGTACTCCCTTCTATTCTGAATTTTTCCCCTCCTTCCCTCCACCCCTTCCCCTAGATGGCAGGCATTCCCATACATATTAAATATCTTATAGTATATCCTAGGTACAATATATATGTGCAGAACCGAATTTTGTTGTTGTTGTTGCAAAGAAAGAATTGGATTCAGAAGGTAAAAATAATCTGGGAAGAAAAACAAAAAAAAAATGCTCAACAGTTTACACTCATTTCCCAATGTTCCTTTTCTGGGTGTAGCTGATTCTGTCCATCAATGATCAGTTGGAATTGGATTAGCTCTTCTCTATGTTGAATATAGTGGCTATCTTCATGTATCAGAATACATCCTCATACAGTATCATTGTTGAAGTATATAATGATTTCCTAGTTCTGCTCGTTTCACTCAGCATCAGTTGATATAAGTCTCTTCAAGCCTCTCTGTATTCCTCCTGATGGTCATTTCTTACAGAACAATAATATTCCATAACATTCATATACCATAATTTACCCAACCATTCTCCAATTGATGAACATCCATTCATTTTCCAGGGAAACAAAAATTATTAAAAAAAAACACCTCCTTATAAAAGAGTTTTAGTGGAATGGAAAAAGCATATAAGTCTTTACAAATTAGATTTGACAAAATGGAAGAAGAAAACAACTCCCTGAAAGACAGAATTTTGTGAAATGGAAAAAAAAAATCCAAAAAAACAAAACAACTGTTTTAAAAATTCAATTGGCATGCCCATCAATTGTCTAGGACAGACAATCTAAGGATTATTGGACTTCCTAAAAACCATGATGAAAAAAAGATCATCAAAGAAAATTGCCCTGATGTCCTAGAATCAGAAGGTAAAATAGCCATTGAAAGAATTCACTGATCACCTCCAGAAAGAGACCCCAAAATGAAAACTCCAAAGAATATTGTGGTTACATTTCAGAACTATCAGACCAAGGGAAAAAATATTGCAAATAGCCAGAAAGAAACAATTAAAATACCTACAAGCCACAATAAGGATTACCCAAGACCTAGCAGCTTTCACTTTAAAGGACCAAAGGGCCTAGCAATCTAATATTCCAAAAGGCAAAGGAACTTGGAATGCAGACAAGAATAAACTACCCTGCTAAACTGAGTGTTTTATTTCAGGGAAGAAGATGTTCATTCACTGAAACAGGTGAATTTCATTTATTTTTGATGAAAAGAACAGAGCTAACCAAAATTTGAACTCCAAATGTAGAACTCAAGAGAAGCCTAAAAAGATAAAAAGAAGAAAAAAAACTCATGAGAACTATATTTCTGATATAACTATACATGGAGAGTACAGGTATAATTTGGTTTTACTGTAATAATACAAAAAAAGAAGTTAGGGATGGGAAGGGCATTGTACTAGAAAAAGGGAGAAATAGAGGTAAAATGAGGGAAATTATATCTGATGAAGAGGCAAAGAAAACCTATTATAATTGTGGGAAAGAAGGGAGGGAGATGAACAGTGTGTGAATCTTACTCTTATCAGATTTGGCTCAAAGAGAGAATATTAGACATATTTGGTTTCACAGAGAAACTTGTCCCACCTTATGGGGAAGTAGGAAGGGAAAAGGAAAAGGAAAGGGGGAGGCTAATAGAGGGGAAAACAAAAATAGTAGGGGAAATGTATAAGAAAGGGGGAAGGTGGTTTGAGGCAAGTAGTGGGGTCAGAAGCAAAAGAAGAAAGAGGGAGAAAGGAAAGAGAAAAGCATAGTTTTAGATACATAAGATGGTGGGAAAATATATAATTAAGTCATTTTAACTGTGAATGTGAATGGGGTGAACTCTTCCATAAAGCAGAATGGACAGTAGACTGGATTAAAAACCAGAATCCTACAATATGTTGTTTACAAGAAATACATTTAAAGCATAGTGATATATACAGAGTAAAGGTAAAAGACTGGAGCAGAATCTATTATGTTTCAGGTGAAGTAAGCATAATAAAGAATAATAAAAAGCATTATAAAAAAGAAAAGAAAAGGTAGCCATCCTGATCTGAGATCAAGCAAAAGCAAAAATAGATCTAATTAAAAAAGATAAGGAATGAAAGGGTACCATAGATAATGAAGCAATATCAATACTAAATATATATGCACCAAGTAGTATAGAATATCTAAATTCCTAAAGGGAATTTTAAGAGAGCTGCAAGAAGATATAGACAGAAAAACTATAATAGTGAGGGATCTCAACCTTGCTTTCTCAGAACTAGATAAATCAAACCACAAAATACATAAGAAAGAATTAAGGAGGTAAATAAAATATTAGAAAACTTAGGTATGATAGATCTATGGAGAAAATTGAATAGTGACAGAAAGGAATACACGTTATTCTTGGCAGTTCATGGAAACTATACCAAAATTGACCATGAAGATCTGAAAATCAAATGCAGAAAGGCAGAAATAGTAAATTCATTTTTTACAGATCACAGTGCAATAAGAATTACATTCAATAAAAGGCCAGGGAAAATAGACCAAAAATTAATTGGAAACTAAATAATCTCATCCTAAAGAATGAATGGGTGAAACAGCAAATCATAGACACAATCAACAATTTCATCCAAAATAATCTACAATAATGAGACAATATACCAAAATTTGTGGTTTGTAGTCAAAGCGGTAATAAAAAGAAATTTTATATCTCTAGATGCTTACTTGCATCAAATAGAGAAAGAGAAGATCAATGAATTGGGCTTGCAACTAAAAAAGCTAGAAAAAGAACAAATTAAAAATCCTCAATTAAATACCAAATTTGAAATCCTAACAATAAAAGGGGAGATTAACAAAATTGAAAGTTAAAAAAATTTTTTTGAATTAATAAATAAAACTAAGAGTTGGTTTTATGAAAAAAAAATTAGATAAACCTTTAGTAAATTTGATTATAAAAAAGAGAGAAGAAAATCAAATTGTTAGTCTCAAAAATGAAATAGGGAGTATTTTGCCCAATTCTATCTCAATACATTTAATAATCTAAGTGAAATGGAGGAATACCTATAAAAATATAGATTGCCCAGGTTAACAAAAGAGGAAATAAATTACTCAAATAGTCTCATTTTAGAAAAAAGAAATAGAAGAAGTTATTAATCAACTCCCTAAGAAAAAATCTCCAGGATTCTAGCAAACATTTAAAGAACAATTAACTCCAACACTATACAAAGTATTTGAAAAAAATAGGGAAGGAAGGACTCCTATCAAATTCCTTTTATGACACAGACATGATACTGGCACCTAAACCAGGTTGGATTAAAACAGAGAAAATTGTCAACCAATTTTCCTAATTAATATTAATGCAAAAATTTAATATAAAATATTAGCAAAGGGATTACAAAAAGTCATACCCAGGAAAATACACCATGATCAAGTAGGATTTATACCAGGAATGCAGGGCTGGTTTAATAATAGGAAAACTATTAGCATAATTGACTATATCAATAAACCAAACTAACAAAACCATATGATTATCTCAATAGATGCAGAAAAAGCATTTGATAAAATCTAACACCCATTCCTATCAAAAACCCTACAGAGTATAGCAATAAATAGAGTTTTCCTTAAAATGATTAGTAGCATCTATTTAAAACCATCAGTAATATCATATGTAATGGGGATAAACTAGAACCATTTCCAACATGATCAGAGTGAAACAAGATTGCTCACTATCACCGTTCAATATTGTATTATAAATATTAGCTTTGGCAATAAGAGAAGAAAAAAAGATATTCTTAAAGAACTTTAGAGAATCAACTAAAATACTACTAGAAACAATCCACAACTTTAGCAAAGTTACAGGATAAAATAAATCCTCATAAATCATCAGTATCATATATCACCAACAAAGTTTAAATTTAAAATAATTGTTGATTTGGGAGTCTGCCTATCAAGGCACAGTCAGGAAATATATGAATACAACTACAAAACACTTTCGACACAAAGTTAGATCTAAACTATTGGGAAAATATCAAGTGCTCTTGGATAGGCTGAGCAAATATAATAAAAATGACAATATTACCTAAATTAATCTACTTATTTAGTGATATAGTAATCAAACTCCCAAGAAATTATTTTGCAGATCTAGAAAAAATAATAACAAAATTCATCTAGAAGAACAAAAGTTCAAGAATTCCAAGGAAATTAATTTTTAAAAATGCAAATGAAGTTGGCCTAGCTGTACCAGACCTAAAACTATATTATAAAGCAGTGGTCATCAAAACCATTTGGTACTGGCTAAGAAACTGAACAGTCAGTCAATGGAATAGGTTAGGTTCAAAAGACAAACCAGCCAATTACTGGTAATCTAGTGTTTGACAAACCCAAAGAATCCAGCTTTTGGATAAGAACTCACTGACAAAAACTGCCAGGAAAATTGGAAACTTAGTATGGCATAAATTAGACATTGACCCACACCTAACACCATATAGTAAGATAAGGATGAATTGAAATGGGTTCATGATCTAGACATAAGAAATTATATTATAAACCAGTTAAAAGAACATAGGATAGGTTATCTCTCAGATTTGTGGAGGAGGAAGGAATTTGTGACCAATTAAAACTAGAGATCATTATTGATCACAAAATGCATAATTTTGATTATATTAAGTTAAAAAGTTATTATACAAACAAAACTAGTGCAGACAGGATCAGAAGAGAAGCAATAAACTGGGAAAGCATTTTTATATTCAAGAGTTCTGATAAAGGCCTCATTTCTAAAATATATAGAGAACTGACTCAAATTTATAAGAATTGAAGCCACTCTCCAGTTGATAATTGGTCAAAGGATATGAAGAAACAATTTTCAGATGAAGAATTTGAAACCATTTCTAGTCATATAAAAAGGTGCTCTAAGTCATAATTGATCAGAGAAATGCAAATTAAATCTATACTAATCAAGTGCCTTTTATACAAATGGAATTGTGCTTAGGCACAAGAAGACAAATATCAAACATCTCAAAATATGGCTTAAGGGAAAGGACTGATTTACCTAAACTCATGACAACATAGACATTGTTTATGTTTTCCTACTGTCCTTTCATAGCAAAATTAAAACATATTTATTTTTTTATAATGCAATACAAACGTCTCAAAATTACTGAATTTTAAGGAGCTGAGATAAAATGATGTGTAGGTTTCAAGAATCACATACTTTTTAAAATGCAAGTACTATTCTTGATTACTGATTTCAAACTTTATTTTTATTAATATTTCATTAAGTGATAAGTAGGAAAGTCATATAGGCTATATTTCTCAAAATTATAATATTTAAAATATTTTACTTGAAATTATTTGTATGATTGGCTGATTTCATTTTATATCCTAAATAAAGCCTGTATTCCTTTCATCTTTAATTTTAATCAAAATTTTCATTTTAAAAAATTACATTTAAATTACAATGATTTTGCATTTGATTTTTCTGAAGGAATATAAAGCACTAATTATTTTATGGGTATGGGAAATTTTTATTTTGAAAATTTAATGGCAATATAATATAATATAGAGTTGGAATACCAAATTGTTAGGCAAATCAATTCAAGAATGTTTACTCATTAGTGCCAGTTATTAGTAAAGCACTATGCTGCTTATTGGAATGAGGAAATTGAAACAATGCAGTCTCTGGTCTTAAGAACCTTATGGCACCATAGTAGGGATACAACATGTACAGAGATAATTATAAGACAAAGTGGGGTGTTATGGAGGTAAGGAAGAGAAGTGGACAATGGTCTTAAAAAAGTTGTTCAAAACAAGATAGATAAGATGGGAACAGATTGATATGAGTTTGGTTTTAGTCAATCACTCAAGCATCAAGCACTTAGTATGGAGGGGTCTGGCTATTTTGTTAATGGTCTCTCTTCCTTAAAGGAAAAGAAGTATTTGATGAGCAATGAATGAGGAGAGATTGCATTCCAGGTATGGATGATTACCTTATAAATGTGAAGAAATGGGGCAGGGTTAAGGAATGGTGGGTCATCTAATTTAGCTTGAAGGGAAATAATGTACAATAACACTAAAAAGATAAACTGGAGCCAGATTACAAAGGACAGTAAATATGGACTAATTAAATTTATAGTCACTTAGAAGGCTCTGAAGATTTTTGAACATGGCTGCCAGACAATATGTTTCGGAATAACCACAGAACTTTAAGGTTTGCAAATATGTTATTTCAACTATTGTGACAAAGAGGAGATCGAGATTCTGGAAACCTGAATTTTTCTTGTTTGGGCAACTAAGATTTTTCAGGTAAGACATTTAACATTTCCAGGCCCTAGTACTAGGTGATAAATAAGTTCGACCATACCCTCTCTTTACAGCTATGTAATTTTGTGACTCATTCACAGCATGGGGTTTCGGTGGTTGTTTCTGACAGCGATGTTTTCAGAATCTGTACTGAAGTAACAAAAAGGAATAGTTTACAAAATGACCCCCTTTGTTCTCGTTCCCTTTGAATTGACAATTGCCACACTTTTTTATGGAGTGAAAGAAATGGAAAGGAAACCCAAAGGTCAGTCAGACCAGTTTGTGGTTGTTACCCACTTGACTTAACTTGTGGTTACTATGCCAATGATTGATTTCCACTAATTAAATGGCTGATACATATGAACCAATGTCTTTATTTGCACGTGTGCTGAGGGGCATAGCGCGGATCTGAACACGTGCTTATCAAATACTACTCATTTGTGCAACACATTCAAGGGCTGCCATCTCTCCGTACTCTTGACAGCTCACCTAACAGACCTTTTTTTAATTTCCTCCTTTGCAAATGGAAACAGACTGGACAAGTTCATGTGATGTAAATGACGTCAACCTACATTCGGTCCCGTGATAGAGAGACAACCTTCTCAACTCTACCCTACTCCTCCCCTCTGCCACAAAAACAGACTAATCTCGCGAGAGGCTGCGCGCTCAGCGCCAGTGAGGACCTGGAGTTTTTTCTACCCAGTAATAGGGAGTGTGTGGCAGAGAGCTGATTTGCGCGTTTATTCTCTGTGCACTCATCTGCTTGATGCACACTTAAATACCAATATTCCTTAGGGGAGGGAAGAGGTGGAAATGTATAATCTGCACCTTTAAGGGGAGTAGACGGGCCAGGAGACTGGAGTCCCTAGGGCTCGCGGAACGCGGGAGAACAACTTCCTGACTGGGGCGTGGGAGCCACCCCTGCGCTGCATCGTAGCTGCTGCAACCACATCACTTCTGCAACGGAGGCCGCTTCTGAACAATTTAAAGCCTCAGCTCCGAGGTGGAAAGCTGGGTTGTAAAACGTCCCGACTGGGTTCGCACGCAAGCACTAATGTAGTTGAGCTTGTCCCCACCCCCGCCTCCCACACGGGAAGATCCTGCGGGAAATTGGCCATACTATAGTCAGACTCCGAATGCGCACGAGAAAAACGAGCGGGGGAGAGCGGCGGGCCTCAATCTGCTCCCCAAGGAGTTTAGTTCCGAGAGTCTGACCGCGAAAGGGCGTTTTAAAGCGCTCGGCCAAGCTGTGGATCCATTCTTTTGTCTCCTGCAGACGATCCACACCTCCGCCTGGGGCCTTCCTAGAGCTAAAGGGGTAACTGGACACTTTCTTCAGTAACCTTTGCCCTGCCCTTCCCTTCTCCGATTTCGAACCCTGTCCCCTTTTTCCCGTGGGGCGTGTGTGTGCGTGTTTTGGGGTATTCTAGGCCATCATTGCAGAGTCTGTTCCTCAGTACCTTTACTTACTTCCTGTCCTCCCCACAGCAGTTCAAATTGTGAGAGCCAGCCGTCTCTTAATCTGTTTGCAGTCTACCTGAGTCTACCCCTCCCCCCAGCGCGCGCGCACATACACACAGAGATATTGCGAACTGAAAGAGAATTGTGTCACTAGAGGGAGGTATGAGACAGAAATGGAGGGGGGGGGGGGGAGAGAGAGCAGGGTTGGGGCGGGTGGCCCCGCAGTAGCTCGAGGAGGAGCTGGGGGAAATAGCAGGGACGCTGAGACTTCTGAGCGGAACTGTGCTCGTCCCACTGCTGCCCACCCCGGGTGTCCTGCGCGCCCGGGGCTGTGTCTCCCCATTCCCAGGGAGCTGCCCGGCGGCTGTCACTGGCAGAGCCGGGAAGGAGAGGGGAAGCCGCGCAAAAGAGCCGAGCTCCCACTCCTGCGCTCCTTCGCGCACGCCCACCCACTGGAGTATAGAGACAGAGGCTACTGACAGCTGCAACTGGACTGGAGTTCTCTCCTTCAGGCTTCTCTTCTTTCCCCTGCCCCCTCCCCACTCCACTCCACCTCTCCACCCTTGCACT
The DNA here is from genome assembly GCF_048593235.1 of Sminthopsis crassicaudata. Taxonomy (NCBI): domain Eukaryota; kingdom Metazoa; phylum Chordata; class Mammalia; order Dasyuromorphia; family Dasyuridae; genus Sminthopsis; species Sminthopsis crassicaudata. The sequence goes on from NC_133622.1 coordinate 113,173,465, forward strand.
CCTTCCTCTCTGCCTTTATTCCTTCTAGTTCCCAGTTCCTATCTTTTCGCCACTGCTTGCCTCCTGCCCTTGGCTGGCTGAGTTTTTCCTCTCTCCAACCCGCCCTCTCCCATTTCCATCCTCACCCAGCCTCCCCAGTCCAAATTCCTGGCACCTTTTCTATAATACTTCCCCCCCCTCCTCCAATTGAGGAGTGGGGGTGGGAGAAAGGGAGGGTGGAGCGTCCAGAGCCGGAGAAGAGAAAGAAGGAAGGAGGATTGTACGATTGTGAAGAGGGGACCCCACGCCACCCTTTCTTTCCTATTCCACCCTTTCTACCTTCTCTCCCCTTACCCCGCCCCAGTCCCCAATCCGGCCACTTTCGGGCTAGAAAAGTGAAGGAAGACGACTGGGGCCCAGTCCCAGGCAAACAGCACAGCCCGTCCCGTCTTATCCTCCTCCCTCTTCGACAGGAGGCAGCGCAGACAGACCTATGATGGCTTCAACGACAACCTGCACCAGGTTCACCGATGAGTATCAGCTTTTCGAGGAGCTTGGAAAGTAAGCGTCCTTGCCTGGCATCTGCTGGTCCCCTTTCCTTCGGAGGGCTAGTCGAGTTACCCCGATCAAGAGGTCCTTACCTTTAAGAGGTCGTGGGAGTTTAGAAAGAGGGAGGGAAGTGGTGGGGAAGCCTGGCTTGACCGCCGGGCAAAAGTGCTGATCCTTAAATTGGGGGTGGGGGGTAGAAAGAGAAGACCATCAGGCCGTAGCCAAATCTGATAATCCCACCCATCTTCTTTCCCTACTCCCATTTGTGCAAGAGAGCCTCCTAGCAATTTTAGCTGTCATCCTTTGGAATGTGTATATGCTTGTGAAAGACAGGAAATGAGAACCCAGTAAAATGCAACATGGAGCATGTTTTCTGTAAATAGAGATCCCTTCAGGGTTTACCGGCGAGTCTTTTTGGTATGAGAACCTCCCTGGCACAGACGGTGCCATATTTATTGATGCTGAAAGTTCAAATTGGCGTTCAGTTTATTTTGCATTTAATAGTTCTGTCAGAAGAAATAGCAACTCAGTGAAACATACATACCTATGTGCCAACCCCCTACAAATTTCAGCTATTTTAGAGAGGGAAAACTTTCTGGGATTGATTGTCATCATTTTCCCGAGGGTATATATAGACAGTCTCTACTAGGAGGATTTATTTAAATATGCAAGGAGGAAAAACGCCCTGGAAAGGGGAGAGTCCTTGTTTTGTGTGTCTCTGAGTGTGCTTTTAAAATTATATATAGATATCCTGGCAAAAATACTTGACAATTTTAAGATAGAGGAGGGAAGAAGACCTAAATGAGGGAACTCATTATAAAGAATTCTAAGGTAGAGACTCAGCCACTGTGCTTGTTCTTATCTATATATTTTGATCTATTACTTGGAGGTGTATGTGCATATATGTTTGGTAACTGATGAAAGCAAATAAAAGGAGATGTAAATTTCACTGTGTAAGTGTATTTATTCAATATGATACTCTTACACTGAGTGGTGTTGCACATACATATATATATACACACATATATGTATATATACATACATACATATATGTATACATACACACACATACCATGGAAATTTGTTGGAAAAGGCAGTTTAATTAAAAGCCTTTTTTTAAAACCAAGACATAAAGAAATCATCATGCCTGAATTCATTAACCCACACAAATATGCTCAATATTTATATTTCACTGAGAACAATTATCATATTTAAAGAGTTGGAGATACTCTCAATATTTTTCCCCTAACAAAATAAATGGGCAGCAGATTTTGGCTCTTTTTTTTCAACTCTTGTTAGTTTTCTCTGGGCATTTGGTGCTGCTATGTGAGCAGATATTGTAAAATGTGTTCAAATTCCTTGTGCAAACAAGATCCATTATAATTGGCAATCCCTTTTATTTTGTTGTCTAATGATATGGTACTTTCCCTGTTAAATTCTAATCACTATTATATTCTTGAAAATTAAGAAAAAGCTAGGTTGCCATTTGGAAAGATTCTTTTTGGGGCTACACTTTTTAGTATTTGGAAAGTCACTAAAATCACTGAAAGCACTCAAGTATATTAGATCTGGTTTATTGAAGTATCAGGGCCTGGTTATAGTGATACCTTGCTGATTCTTGGTTTTCAGGGGGGCATTCTCAGTGGTGAGAAGATGCATGAAAATTCCTACAGGACAAGAATATGCTGCCAAAATTATCAACACCAAAAAGCTTTCTGCTAGGGGTGGGTATTTTCAATTAATTTTTTTCAGTGTTTTTTAAAAATTTGTTTTAATTGACCTGATTTGTATGTAAACATGCTGTAGTTACAGTAGAATTAGACTCTAAAGGTTTAATATATTTATAAGCATTTCCTCTCCCTAAAGAAGTATTTACTTATTTTTAAAAATAATTGGAAATATTAAGCCAGTTATGGTTGACCTGTTTAATACTATGGTGAGTTCAAATTCTTGTGGTTGGTATCATCCCATATTTAGAGAGTATGGGTATAATGGAGCTATTCTGAAGAAAATAAATACCACTATGAGGATTTTTCCCTTTAGCTCTAGTGTAAAATAACTTTTAATACAGGCCTGGGATCAAAAAAAAAAAAAAATCACATGATTCTCATGGTCCATTTTGCTTTTGAGGAGAAAACATAGGCCATAGCTTAGTTGAATGTTTTATTGTAATTAGATTTTAACTTAACTCAGCAAGTCATATTTAACAATGGCCTTGAGAAAAAACATGATAAAACAAAATTTTTTACTGTAATAGGCTAAGCAAGGTTTTAATGTTTGTTTTTTTTTTAATATTCACTGAAGGACTATATTTTTTTCCTAAGACATGAATGTTTATAGAATTTTAGTACAAGCCATCCATTGTTTGTAAGCAAATAGATATTTTATAGACATACTCAAACATAACTGGTAATTTATTATCAAGGGACTAATAGACCTCATGGTGATCTTGTTTGTTCAATAGCACAGGAATGCTAGCATATTTTTACTGAAATATTAGGCATTGCAAATTATGGCACATGTTTCTACAATATTTTTGTGTGACTTTAGGGTCTGTTGAAATTAGGAGTGTCAGTATTAGGGAGTAGAACTATCTTTGTGGACTGGGCAATTTGAAAGTGAGTATGAGAAAAACATCTCTCAAAGGCATAGTTTACCCATTTTGTCATGAGTTGGAATGTTACTACCACTTAATAGGTAGGTAACTTCATGTGACTGGTTGTCAACTCAACTATGATAGGAAAGTTTTTCTTCACTATGTTGATAAGGAATTCTACATTTTAAATTTGCTTAGTACTTAAGAAGTTGGCAGTTGGGATCATTTTAAATGGTCCCCCCCCCCCAATCATTCTACCCAGCACTCAGCTAACTGTGATTCTAAGGAGCATCCACACTCAGAATGTCAGCACACAATAGAATCTGTTAAATCACTGGGCAATATGAGACAGGAATAGAAGGTTAAATATATTCAGATATACTTTTTTTTCCCCTTATAGTTTTAAGACTAATGAAAAATGGTGGATAAATCTGTTAGATTTTAAAAAAATAATAGGAATGAGTAACTCAGAAGATCTTCAAGTTCATCTCTCTTCCCCACATTTATAAAGGGGATACTTAGGGATACTCAAATCTATTTAGACATCAATAATATATAAAGAAAGTATTATACCAGAAAATCCTTCTAAATTTATGAAGTTTCTTTATAAATTGAATCAGAATTATTGATTGTGGGTATTAGGAGTAAATTATTCAACCCACTCCAGGGTTTTCATCCTTCACAGATAGTTTTCTTCTTCCTGCTTATAGGCCAGTAATCATATGATTCTGTCATGGAATGTACTCCTCCCTCTCTGTCAAGGCAGATTCTTCCTCATAAGACCTCAACTTGTCCAGCCTATTAACCTTCTTGGGAGCTTCTCATTCTCATAGTTACTCATAGTAAAAAACAAAGAAAGCAACAACCATCCCAAACCCCACAAAAAACATTGAAACAGGATTAAGAAGCCCTTAATTCTAATCTTGGACTTAGTGTACCAGCTGTTTAACTCTCTTTCCTTAGTTTTCTCACTTGAAAAACTGATAAGAGTATCCTTTTTTCCTGCTTCACAAGAGAATTACATGAGATTTTATAGACACACACACATACATGCAGATATATGTATATATGTGTATACAGCTATATGAAAAGTTTTGGCTGATATAAAATTAAAGTATAATAGTGTTATTATGGTTATTGGTTATATAGTTATTATTAATTATAATTATTGTGATGATTATTATGGCCAGAATCAGAGGTGATATTTGTGTATATATTTATTGTCTTTATCTTAAATAATAAGCTCCATACTGGGAAGACTTATGCTCTTTGTATCCTTCACAACTCCCCACAGATTTTAAATGATGTTGGCTATGGTTCATTAAATAGGTCTCTGAAATGACTATTGAATACCCATGGGGGTGTAATTTACTTGAAAAGACGGACTTTTGAAACAGGTGGGAGAATCAATCTTAGTGAAGTCTGTAAAATGTGCTTTAAAAAAAATCTTGTTTGTCTTTAAAAAATCTTGTTTGTCTTTGAAATAGTTTCCATGAAATAGTTTCCAGTTAATTGATAGGATACAGATAGATCTAAAGATGTGTTTCTGTTTTAAATTTTGCTTTTGAAATTTATTATAGCTAAAGGGAGCAGTGGTATGGGGCAGTAGAGAGAACTTTAAATTTAGTCAGAGATCCAGGTTCCATTCCTGCCTCACATGCTTTGCCTATGTAATCCTGTTAAATCACTTAACATTTTTTTTTTTAGCTTTCTTTTCTTCATCTATTAAATTAGTAGATTGTACTGGATAGTCTCTAAAATCCCTTTTTACTTTAAATCAGTGATCTATAATCCCATGATTTGTGGTCTTAACCTCCCCCCCTCCCCCAAACAAACAAACAAAAAAACCCCAACAATACAAAACTCCAGTCATTTTCAGGTAATGTTATCTTTTCCACTCTGTGATATTTTGTTCATCTCCTCACCCCTCAAGCTTTTTTTTTTTTTCTTGTGTTATTTGAAATACTTTGCTTTTGTGAATCTAAGTCTTAGGCTTATTATTATTATTATTATTATTTTTAAGATCAGTGGAAGAATGCAAGATATACCACTGCAACTGAAAATGAAAATTCTTTATTGTCAGTAAATTGAACCAAAAGGACAGAAAGAGGCAGACGGGGGAGGGGTGGGGTGAGGTATTGAGGAAGCTGGCAAAGTTCCTGCACATATTTCCAAATGCAGCTGCACCATCACCCAGGCAAAATTCTCTGAACTTAATTTTTTAGCAGGACTGTAAAGATTTTTATCTGATCTTTACACTTCTTTTCAGCTATTAGTCTTGCTTACCATATATTTGGAGACTCTTAGTGTATCAAAGGCATTATTTTGCTATTATGTTAAAATGCACATTGGTAATGCACTGATTATACAGTATGGAGGCAGTAAATAATTGCCCTTATCATACTTAAGTTGGCTGTTTTGAAACAAACAAACAAAAAAGTACTTAAAATATATAGAATAGTGTAAAATATATCTGCCTTCAAAAGGCTCTTTTTAATTTTATATAATTAATGTTTAGAGATTGAGTGAAAGTAGGATTTTAGTTTATATAAGCAGACATGTTAAGGAGAAACCATATTTATTATCTTACTATAAAAATTAAATTAATGATGAAATTTGATATTTACAAAAGGCTTTGTAAATATCTTTTATAGACATTAGCTCATTTGATCCTTTAACTTGTACAATTAGGTATATTAGGTAATATCCCCATTTTCCCCATTAAGAAACTAATTTTTTTCTTTATTAAAGATTTTTATTTTTCAAAACTTATGCATGGATAATTCTTCAACATTAATCCTTGCAAAATCTTATGTTCTAATTTTTTACCCTCTTCTTCTATCCCCTCCCCTAGATGACAGTTAGTCCTGTTTGTTAAACATGCTAGAAGAATATGTTAAATCCTATATATGCAAACATATTTGTACAATGATCTTGCTGCACAAGAAAGATCAGAGCAATAAGGAATGAAAATGAATAAGAAAACAAAATATAAATGAATAACAATGAAAAGAGTGAGAGTATTATATTATGATCCACACTCAGTTCCTGTAGTTCTTTCTCTAGGTGTAGATGGCTCTCTTCATCATGAGATCATTGAAACTGGCCTTAATTATCTCATTGTTGGAAAGACTCACATCCATCAGAATTAATCATCATATAATATTGTTGTTGCATGTACAGTAATCTCCTCCTTCTGCTCATTTCACTTGGCATCAGTTCATGTAAGTCTCTCCAGGCCTTTCTGAAATCATCCTGCTGGTTGTTTCTTACAGAACAATAATATTCCATTACATTCATATACCATAACTTATTCAGCCATTCTCCAACTGATGGGCATCCACAGAGTTTCCAGTTTCTTGCCACTACAAAAAGGACTGCCCACAAACATTTTTGCACATGCGGATCTCTTTCTCTTCTTTAAGATTTTTTTGGGATATAAGCCCAATAGAAACACTGCTGGATCAAAGAGTTTGTACAATTTAATAACTCTTTGGGCACAGTTCCAATCCAGAATGGTTGGATCCCTTCTCAAAGAAACTATTTCTTAAAAGGTTAGGTAATGTGCTTCTGGTCATATGTAAACATCAGTGGTAAGATTCAAACATTTCTTTCTATACTCTATGTCCAATGTACTTTCCATTATACTACCTTTTCTCTTATTTTAAATATATTGCCAGTGTTATCATTATACATGATGGAAAATGTTGTTAACTCATCTAGGTTCTATATAAAGCTTGCAATGACCCTTCAAAATCAAAGACAGTATAAATTTATATAGCACAATTTGTTACAAGTATATTCATCTTTTTACTCAATGCTAAAGCTTGTCTATTTCTCTATGTTTGAAAAAAATAATATATGGCAAAGTCGCTTGGAAGAATGGTGTTAACATTATTTTTCATTATAGAAGCTAAGTATATTTACTAATACTTGAAATAAACGTCATTAGGTGGAGCCAAGATGGTAGAGAACACACACACATCATTCTAAGCTTCCCTTCTACCCTCACTACTAATTATCAAATTTAGCCTCAGAAATAGTGCTTGACTAGAAAAATCCATGAATATTGGGAGTACAACAAATTACCAGTTGAATATAAGATTTCCAGAAAAGGTTTATCTTGATTGGGGGGAGCAAGCCAACCTAGGGGCTTTTGCCAGGGGCAGTCACAATTCTGCACAGCAGGGGGGCTCTGCCCAGGGCAGCCACAAATCTGCACAACAGGAGGGCTGTTCCTGGGGCAATAGAACTTCTATAGGTCAGGGTAGAGACATTTCCTGTACAGGGCTCTTCCTAGGGCAACTGCTGATTCCCACAGTGGGGTTCAGCCTGGGGCAGTGACACTAACTGCTCAGCCTAGTCCCAGGGCAGTTCATAACCTGCATAGCAGGGCTCTTCCCAGAGTGCGTCTGCAGCACGGCCCTGCTTCCCAGGGCAGAGACACTTACAGTTCGGAGATCTTCATAGGGTACTTCCACAGCTCTTAACAGCCCGTTTATAGAATAGCTACTTTCCATATATCTATCCCTGCTCTTCAGAGGAAGCTGGTAACCCTCTTGCCCTGAAGGCAGACCCTACAGACTTTAAAAAAAAAGTAAAAAAGCCAAGCATATGCTACCAAAGATAGCTTCTATACAGAAAGAGAGCAAGTTTTCAACCCTGAGGAGAGTAATAGCAGACAGTTTCCAGACAAAACCCCAAAGGAGGCTCTCCTAGAAGAAATTACAAAAACATATTAAAAGAGAGGTAGAAGAAAAATGGGGAAAGGAAAGAGAAGTTATGCAAGAGAGTACAGAAAAGTCATATAACTCAAAGAAAAATTTGATAAAGTGGAAAAAGAAACAACTTCCTGAAATGTGAATGGGAAAAGGTAAAGAACTCCCAGGGAAACAGAATTTGTGAATTGGAAAAGATAAAGAACTGCCAGGTCAGTAGGATTTGTGAATTGGAAAAGATAAAGAACTCCCAGAAAAATAGGATTTGTGAATTAGAAAAAGAAAATAACTCAGTTAAAAATTTTTTTAATTAAATGGAAAAAATTTCCACAGATCAAAGCAATTCATTTAAAAATTCAATTGGACATCTACAAAAAGAAGTAAAAAAAAAGCTAATGAAGGAAATAACTCATTAAAAATCAGAATTGAACAAATGGTAATGATTCATCAAGACATCAAGAATCAGTCAAGCAAAACCAAAAAAAAAAAAATGTTAAATATCTACTTGGAAAAACAACACACTTGGAAAATAAATCTAGAAAAGATAATCTAAGGATTATTGGACTTCCTGAAAATTATGATTAAAGAAAGAGCCTAGATACTATTTTACAGGAAATCTTCAAAGAGAACTGCCCAGATGTAATAGAATTGGAAGGTAAAATAGGCATTGGAAGTATTCATCAAACATCTTCTGAAAAAGACCCTAAAATAAAAACTTGACGGAATATTATGGCTAAATTTCAGAACTATTAGACTAAGGAAAAACTATTACAAGAAGTGAGAAAAAAACAAACAAGCAATTCATACACCAAGGAGCCACAATAAGGATCACCCAGGACCTAGCTGCTTCCACATTAAAGGATCTAAGGGCCTGGAATCTGTTATTCCAAAAGGCAAAAGAACTTGGATTGTAGCCAAGCATAAACTACCCAGGTAAGCTGAGCATTTTCTTCCAGGAATAAGATGAATTTATTGAAACAGGTGAATTTCATTTGTTTTTAATGAAAAAAAGAACTAAACAAAAAAACTTAACCTCCAACTATAGGACTCAAGAGAAGTAGAAAAAGGTAAAAAGAACTCTTGAGAACTGTATTTCTGTTATGGACATATATAAACAATGCATGTATAATTTGATTTTACGAATATAATATTTAAAAAAAGGAAATAGAAATGGAAAGAGGATTGTATCAGAAAAAGGGAAAAGGGGAGATAAAAAAAAGGGAAACCATATCCCACAGAAAGGCAAAGAAAACCTATCATATCTGAGGGAATTTAGAGAGAGAGAGGAACATTTTGTGAATCTCCCCAATGAATATTGATGCTAAAATCTTAAATAAACCATTAGCAAAAAGAGTACAGAAAATCATCCCTAGGATAATACACCATGACAACACTAGAGAGCAGAAGTAAATGGTAATTGTAGCATCTATTAAAAACCATCAGTAAGCATCATATGTAATCGTGATAAACTGAAACCATTCCCAGTAAGATTAGGAGTGAAACAAGGTTGCCCACTATCACCATTACTATTCAATATTGTGTTAGAAATGCTAGCTTCAGCAATAAGAGTTGAGAAAGAGATGAAAGGAATTAAGAGTATGTAATGAAGAAACCAAATTATCACTCTTTGATGATGGAATGATGGTATATTTAGAGAACCCCAGAGACTCTACAAAAAAGCTATTAGAAATAATCCATACCTTCGGCAAATTTGAAGGATACAAAATAAACACACATAAGTCATCAGCATTCTTATATATCACTAACAAAATCCAACAGTTAAGGTACAAAGAGAAATTCCATTTAAAGTAATTACTGATAGTATAAAATATTTGTGAATCTATCTGCCAAGGGAAAGTTCAGGAACTATATGAGGAAAACTACAAAATATTTTCCACACAAATAAAGCCAAATCTAACCAATTGGAAAAATATTAAGTGCTCTTAGGTAGGTTGAGCAAATGTAATAAAGAGGACAATACTCCCTAAACTAATCTGTTTATTTAGTGCTATACCAATCAGACTCCCAATAAACTATTTCAATTACTTAGAAAAAATAACAACAAAATTCATCTGGAAGACCAAAAGGTCAAGACTTTCAAGGGAACTAATGGGAAAAAAAATGCAATGAAGGTGGCTTAGCTGTACCAGATCTAAAATTATATTATAAAGCAGTGGTTACCAAAACCATTTGGTATTGGCTAAGAAATAGACTAGTTGATCAATGGAATAGGTTAGGTTCAAAGGACGAAACAGTCCAGAACTTTAATAATTTAGTATTTGACAAACCTAAAGACCCCAGCTTTTGGGATAAGAATTCACTTTTTAATAAAAACTGCTGGGAAAATTTGAAATTAGTATGGCAGAAACTAGGCATTGATCCATACTTAACACTGTACACCAAGATAAGGTCAAAATGGGTTTATGACCTAGACATAAAGAATGAGATTATAAATAAATGAGAAGAACATACCTCTTAGACTTGTGGAGGAGGAGGGAATTTGTGACCAAAAAGAATTAGGGATCAATATTGATCACAAAGTAAAAAATTTTGATTATAACAAATTCAAAATATATTATAAAATTATAAAAAATTCAAAAACAAATAAAACTAATGCAGACAAGATTAGAAGGAAAGCAATAAACTGGGGAAACATTTTTACAGTTAAAGGTTCTGATAAAGGCCTCATTTCCAAAATATATACAGAATTGACTCTAATTTATAAGAAATCAAGCCATTCTCCACTTGATAAATGGTCAAAGGATATGAACAGCAATTTTCAGATGAAGAAATTGCAACTGTTTCTAGCCATATCAAAAGATGCTCCAAGTCATTATTAATTAGAGAAATGCAAATTAAGACAACTCTGAGATACCACTACATACCTGTCAGATTGGCGAGGATGACAAGAAAAGATAATGCTGAATGTTGGAGGGAATGTGGGAAAACTGGGACACTGATTGATACATTGTTGGTGGAATTGTGCAGCCATTCTGGAGAGCGATTTGGAATTTTGCTCAAAAAGTTATCAAATTGTTCATACTCTTTGATCCAGCAGTGTTACTACTGGGCTTACATCCTTAAGAGATCTTAAAGAAGGGAAAGGGATCTACCCACATGTGCAAAAATGTTTGTGGCAGCCCTCTTTGTAGTGGCCAGAAACTGGAAACTGAGTGAATGCCCATCAATTGGAGAATGGCTGAATAAATTGTGGTATATGAATATTATGGAATATTGTTATTCTGTAAGAAATGACTAGCAGAATGATTTCAGAAAGGTCTGGAGAGACTTACATGAACTGATGCCAAGTGAAATGAGTAGGACCATGAGATCATTATATCTTCAACAGCAATACTATATGATGATCAATTCTGATGGAACTGGCTCTCTTTAACAATGAGATGAACCAAATTTGTTCCATTTGTTCAATAATGAATAGAACCAGCTACACCCAGCGAAAGAACCCTGGGAAAGGAGTGTGAACCACTACATAGAATTCCCAATCCCTCTATTTTTGTCTGCCTGAATTTTTGATTTCCTTCACAGGTTAATTGTACATTGTTTCAAAGTCCAATTCTTCTTGTGCAGCAAAATAATTGTATGGATATGTATACATATATTGTATTTTATATATACTGTAACATATTTAACATATATTGGTCAACCTGTCATCTGGGGAAGAAAGGGAAAAATTGGAACAAAAGGTTTTGCAATTGTCAATACTGAAAAATTACCATGTATATATCTTGTAAATAAAAAGCTATAATAAAAGAAGAAAGAAATGTCATTAGTTTAAGTTTAGCAATTCTTACAAATATTCTATAGAGATATTGTAATTATGTCCCTTTTAGAGTTGACTTATATATATACAGAGACACAGCCTATGTATTTCAAAGCTAGAAGCTTCTTGTTCTTAATGCTCTTTTCCAGGTACATTAGTAACCCTTTTAGGTATGACAAAAAACTCATCTTGCTGGGATTTCTTGTCAGCTAATTACTCAGAAGCATTGCTGTAACTTCTTTACTCATTATTTCACTTGTGTAATAATGATAGTTAGGTTTTTATGTAAGTGAATCAAGTATTTTGCTAGCACATTTTAATAATTAACCAATTTAGATTTTTGTTAAATTTTTCCATATTTTCTGGAAACCTTTTTAATTTAGTTGTGCTTTCAGAGAAAATTTGTCAATAGTTTTTATTGACACATGAGGATTTTTTCATTCTTCACCCTTTTTCTCCACAGTTACAGGGTTGGGAAAGAGTGAGAGTTCTTTTAAATTAAAATTATATGTTGGCAGTTTGGTGCATTTTACCCCCATTTGATTATATTGTATATTCACTCTGATATTAGATGTAATTACTTGTTTCTTTCATTTTGATGAATTTTTATCTCTTCAATTTCTTGATAATAGTGTTTTTTATGAAAATAATTTTTGAATAAATGTTTTAATAATGCTTAAAACTGTAAAGAATTGAGAAAACAGTATTGATGGTCAGATTATTGGTAAATGCATAGATTTTTTGCTTATTACTTACAGTTAATGAAAAAGTAAAACATTAAATGAAGACTAAATATCAGTTACTTCAGTGAGAAATTAGTGATTAATATCAACATGTAACTAGTCACATGATTCACAATGTCAGAATCTGACATTTTGGCAAGCTTATTATTTTTGGACAGTGCTTTATTGATTTAGCTCTTTTGTTTTAAAAGTATGATTTAATAATGATCATTTATGAAAACTTTTATCACTCATAAGCATAAATTATCACTAAGTTCTTATTAGAATTATAAATCTTTTTTTTCACTTATTAGGAAGTTTTTTTTTTACTTCATTTTAGAATCTTCTTAATATCTACACAGCTAAAGTCTTCCAGCATATTCATTTTCTAATTCAGTTTATATTGTAGGCTCTCACTGGGACTTTGTATTTACATTGTGCCTCTCTAGCTATACTTATAATAGTACATTTCATATAATAGATGCTATGTGAACATTTGACCAATTGGCACTTTGGAAACTGCATTAATTCCCTCAGACCACTTGGGCATCATTCAGGAAGTTGTCCTGCAATGAATAAAACAAGGTACTAGCTACAGGTACAATATGGGACTTTGAATCTGAGGCAGGCTAAAGTAGTGAGATAATGAAATAGAGCACTGGGCTTAGAAGTTAGGAAGACTTGAATTCAAATACAGATTCAAATACTTGGTAGCTGTGTGACCCTCTGCGTAAGTCATTTAACCTTTGTCTCACTTTTCTATAGAGTGCAGGCTAGCTCTCTGGTGGGTTTCAGGGCCAGCCAGACTCAGGATAAATCAAAATCCTTGGTCTTTAGTGGGAGAAATGAAAGAGGCAGGCAAGCTGCCACCCGGCTTGCCAAAGATGTCTCCTGGACTCTCGAGTCCAGACTCACCAGCCTCTCTCCTTCTGGTCCTGCTGCAAAATGACTCTCCGGCCCCTCTCTCTCTCAGCTCTCCAATCCCTGCCTATGATTATCTTAACATCAAACATTCATAAGAAGAACCATTTATTCATACATATGCTAATAGAGTCATTGTCTCACATCTAATAGATCATTAGCCTTAAGTGCTCCATTGTCTGATTCAAGCACACCTTTTTCAGAGTTTCAGCCCTCTACACTTTTCCTCAACTACTAAATGTGGATAAAAATCCTTTAGGATTGTTGTGAGGATCAAGTGAGATATTTGTAAGGTTCTTAGTCCAATACCTAACACCTAGTAGAAGCTCTATACTTAGTATCTTCCCTTTCTTCTCCCGAACTCAAGAACATCAAAATCAGACAACTTTGAACTATTTTTAAAAAATGAAACAATTTGATAGAAAGGATATGATTGTGCAACAATATGATCTGAAGAAAATTTATTTAATGTATCTAAAAATGTATGATATTAATAAATCAACATTTATTGCAATAGAGAAATAGTTTCTGCAAAGACTCCTCAACAAATTGATTGGCCTCCACCCTGATCTTAAAAACAATAACAATAAGCAGGTAGGTATAATGTCAAAGGGCCGCAACTACTTTATAAGCTAAAAAATACCAAAAGATTTTTGAGGATGGATGTAAAGACCTCAAATTATAAGTACAGAGCCCCTCATCACTAGTAGTTTTTAGAATTCAGCAAACAGTATTAGAACTGGAATATTATTATCTCAGCCAAAATTGATTCCCACTACTTTAAAAAAAATGCCACTTATCTGAATGCTAATAACCTGTAATCTACTTAAAACAAATGGCTTTCAAAATAGAGAGACAAAAAGAAGAAATCAGTCATACTGTCTACTACTAGACCTTTCTTAGATACTCTTGGTGAAGCTACAGAAGAATTTATGTTATAGTACTTTTGTTCAATTACAAAAACAAATAAACAAAACCCAGTCATTTTCCACCTGAGCAATATCTGCTGAATGTTAAATACAAAAAGCACAATGATAGTATAATTACCTTTCTCAGGACTATTTCTATTTGAATTCTATTGAATCTATAGAAGATTTGGAACAATAATAATTATAAATAGTGGGGTGGGATATACTGTTAACATATTTTTCATATTTTTTCTGGAATTTCAAGTGAGAAGGGGATCATTATCAGCACAAAACCTGATGGACAGTAGCCCTATGATCTTGGGCAAATCACTTGCTCCCCCATCTAAGCCTCAGTTTTCTCATTGTCGAGTGGGAATAATAGTTCTTTTGGTCGTTATACGGAAAGTTTTTTTAAAAAATAATTTATAATCAATGTGAATTATAATAATTATGATTGTGAATGAAATGGATGTCCAGAGCTGTGTTTAAAAGGTGCTTCAAGTTGGCCCCCCCTTTTTTTTACCTGGAAGTATAATGTCCTTCCTCTGAGCTTCCATAGCACTGTCACTCTTATGAGAATTTCTATCATAAGCCTATCTTATCTCCCCAACTTGATCTGAAGTTTCTTGAAAGTGGGGATTATTTCTTGTTCATTTTTTGATCTCTCATAACACCTATTGCAGTGTCTTTCTCAGACTAAGGGCTTGACAGATATTTGCTGAATAAATAAATAAGGTCCAGATTCTGAGATTAGGAACTTTTAACATTTCAAAAATGGCATAATTAACTCTAATTCACCAATAATTGTGCCATTAGTGCACTAGAAAGGTAATTTTTTTTTTTACACGTATGAAATTCTTACCAAAAACTTTTAAGTGTTTGCTTAGTCTATCTAACTTGATTTTATGAAAAGATTTCTGGCCTTGATGCATAGATATCTGGGTTTGAGTCTGTTGTGATTGAAATAAGGTAAAACTGGGACAGCTAGGTGGCACAGTGGATAGAGCACCAGCCCTGAATTCAGGAGGACCTGAGTTTAAATCTGGTCTCAGACACTTAACACTTCCTAGCTGTGTGACCCTGGGCAAGTCACTTAACCCCAGCCTCAGGGGGAAAAAAAAAAAAGAAATAAGGTAAAACTGAAGTACAAAGCCCTCAACACAAGCAACTAATAGAAAAAGTGAATTTGCAATAAGGAGCTAAAACCCTGAATAAAAATACTGAAAAACTCTTTTTATGAACAAAAGAAGGAACATCTGCAGTTGTCCTCAAACTTTTTAAATAGGGGGCCAGTTCACTGTCCCTTAGACTGTTGTAGGGCTGGACTATAGTAAAAACAAAAACTCACACTCTGTCTCCGCCCCTCAGCCCATTTGCCATAACCGGGCAGGCCGCATAAACGTCCTTAGCGGGCGCATCAGCCTCCCGAGGGCTGTAGTTTGAGTACCCCTGATTCTAGAGGATAGTATCATAGATGGGGAAAGCAATGCAACTGGTTACAAAGTCAGAAACATTGTATATGTGAGGAACAACATGGTTGGGTTGTAAATTTGGAATGTGAAGCTAGTAACAGTCTCCCTTTCCCTTTTGTAACTATGGAAAGGCCATTGATGATGTCTACCTATGTGGCTACTTAGTGTCAAAGTGATGACAGATCAGACTTTCTTAAAGGACAGCCAGTGATGCAGAGGTAACCGACCAGATTCTTTGGCATCCCCCTAGATCCTTCAAGCACAACATATTTTCTTGATAGAAGAATAGAACAATTGATTAGCAAGAAAACTGAATTTCTAAACTTAACTCAGAGACAAATGAAACATGACAGGTACTTTCACAAAATGTTGGTAATGATACAAAGTGAAATCACTTACAAAATAGAATCAACTTGATATTCTCAGTTTTTCTCATTGTAAAAATGGGATTAATAATACTTGCCTTGTTTAAAGAGCGCTTCATAACATAAACTTTGGGGGGAAGGGTAGTGATTCACTTTTATGACCTATGTGACATTTAGCACCACTTCATGAATACATCACAGCTTTTGATGTCACAACCCAGTGTGGTTCTTTAATTGAACACTGTAGGCATTAATGAACACATCTATTATTTTTCAACGAGATAATCTTTCTTAGACATTCTAAGCAGGTGTCAAACTCCACCAATAAAATTCCCAGATAACAGCAAACCAAATTAAAATGTCAAAATATATAAGCATAACACAGCATTAAAAAAATTGGATTTTATGTAGTTTATTATATTCACTTGGATATATTTATAATGTAGCCTTTAAGTGATGTAGACTACGTTAAATACATAGAAATGCCCGTGGTCTTTTTCCAAAAAATTTGAGAGCAAGAAAGTCTAGAAATTTTACAAATAAAGCCTGCTTTGTGGTTTTCTCTCATGAGACCTTAAAACAGATACAGAATAAATGGGAAATCTGCTTTATTTGGCTTTTTTTTTTTTTTAAAGGAAAGTCATTGTAGTGCTCTATCATTCAATGTGGCATATTCTAGGAATAAGAGGTATTGTTTTGTAGAGTTGCTCTGTTAATAATGCTTTATTTTTAGAATACATTTAGTTATTTTGATAAAAGCCTCCTGGTCATCCTTCTTAGTGTTAAGTAGAGAGTAAATCCTTGATAATGGTAGTGGGAAAAATACTGGAAAACTAGACTTTAAACTAATATTTTTGGCAATTTATGTAAAATTTAGTTATTTTAAATCATATAACTTAAATAAAAGCAATTTTATTTTCTTTGGGATATATATATATATATATATATATATATATATATATATATATGTGTGTGTGTGTGTGTGTGTGTGTGTGTGTGTGTGTGTGTGCATGTCTGTGTATGTATACATGCCTTAAAAATTTCATTATTTTGTGTTTTAGTGGCAGTCTAGAATATGATTTTTCACATTTAAATGTTTCAGTTTGGATCAAGATACATATAATAAAAGACCAACAACTAGCATATAACAATCCACTTTTATATAATACCTTAATATTTGTAAAACTAGATGTTGTTCATTTGTTCCATCATGTTTAACTTTGTGACTTAATGGACCATAGTACGACAGGCCTTTCTATCTTCCATTATCTCCTGAAGTCTGTTCAAGCTCATGCTTATTAATCTATGACACTATAGCTCATCCTCTTCAATCTTCAATATTTGTCTTCAGTCTTTCCCAATATTAGGGTCCTTTACAGTGACTCTTGTCTTCTCATTATATGGCCAAAGTATTTAAGCTTCAGTGTTTATACTTCTAAACAATGTTGTTGGTTAGTAATTTTTCAGTTGTCTGACCATGATTTCATGGAATGGAATGTCATTTCCTTCTCCAATCATTTTATAAATGAAGAACTGAGACAAATAGGATTAAATTACTTGCCCAGGGTAATACAGCTAATAAGTTTCTGAGGCCAAATTTGTATTTAGGTCTTCCTATCTCCTGATCTGGTGTTCTATCTATCATACCACCTAGCTGCTTTTTTCAAGGAATATTACAAAATTATTTAAGTACTGACTGATTTCCTTACTGTTCAAGAGACTCTCAAAACTTTTCTTTAGCACCACAGTTTGAACTGGTCAATTCTATGGTGCTTAGCTTTCTTTATATCCCAACTGTCACGGTGACACATGACTATAGGAAAAATCGTAGCTTTGACTATATGGACCTTTGCTGGCAAAGTGATATCTCTACTTTTTAGTATCTGTCTGAATTTTCCATAGCTTTACTTCCAACAAGTAAATGTCTTTTAATTTCATGGCTGCAGAAACTGTCTGCAATTATCTCTGAGCCCAAGAAAATGAAATCCACTTCTCCCTGTACTTGCCAGGAAATGATGGGACCATGATCTTAGTTTTGTTTAGATTCAAGCTAGTTTTTAGTCTCCTCTTTCACCTTATTAAGAGATTTCTTAAGCCATCAGAGTGATGTTGTCTGTATACTCAGATTGTTGATATTATTTTCAACAACCTTAATTCCAGCTTTTGATTTATCCAGCCTGACATTATATGTGATGCATTTTACATAGCAGTTAAATAAGGTGAAAATATATAGCCTTGTGGTTTTTTTTCCAATTCCATGTGCAGTTTTTGATATTCATACAATTTTCTTAGAAGACAAATAATATGATCTGTTATTTCCCCACTTTTTTTTGAAGACTTGTCACATACTATTATGATCACATAATCCAGGGGTAGGAAACCTTTTTTCTGCCAAAGGCCATTTGGATATTTGTAAGCTATACAAAATTATCAACTTCTAGAACTCAAGCAGAGATCGTTATACCTAGTTTCCAGCTCGTCATTGTCTACAATTTGCCTTAGCAAATGAAAAGTCCGTAGTCCATAGTCCAGACATTCCCTATCTCTAACATAGAAAAAGGTTTTAATGTAGTCAAGGAAGTGAAAGTAGACTTTTTCTGGAACTCCATTGCTTTCCCCATAATCCAATTTTTAAATTTCTACTTCCACTACCTCTTTGAAAACCCATAAAAAAGAAAGACACCAGGACTCTAGGAGCAAGGATGCTTGGGGAAAAGTTTCACTGAAATTTTTCCTTCTTCCTCCCCACTACAGATCCTCCAAAGGAGTGAAGTAAATCAATATCCCTTTTTCCATTGAATGGCCTTCTTTCTGATAAAGAGAAAGGAGTGAGTTTATTTTTTAAATTACTTTGGTCTTCAAAAAGTGAAGTGATAGCTAAGAATTGCTGGTGGATTATCTGTTTTATTGAAGAGGAAACCTAGGCTCAGCTGTTAGGTGATTTTCTTAAGGCCAGATAACTAAAGAATATCCAAAGTAGGATTAAAATTCAAGTCTATCTGACTATAAGTCCAGCAATCTATGAAGTCATGCATAGCTTATAAAATTATTTCTTTGAGTGAAAAAAAAAGCCAGCAATTTATTTATTTTTTATTTATTTTTTTGCTCTGGAAAACTGAAAGAATATGGCTATTTCCTACTGAAGGGTGTTGGTTTTTTTTTTTTTTTTTTTGAAAGGGCTAATATGGTGTAGGTCTACTTACATATTTCAACTCAGTAATGAAGAGCTCCTTGCTATCAGGTGATTACTGAGTTAAGAAAACCTGAGGGAAGAAGAAAATAAGAAATCCTTTCCAGCTCTAAATTTGTAATCCGAGACAGTAATTGGGTTTTTATTTTGATATCTCTTTCCCTTTTCCATGTGCTCAATAAGCCATTCTTATAGTTCTTGTTACCTGGTGCTTTCTGTTTCTATTGTGATGGCTCTGCGTAACTTTTTAACAAATAGATTATTTTTCTTTTATTATGCTTACTTATACTAATAGTCAATAATTATTTCTAATTTGACTATAATAGGAAAAAAAATACAGGCACTAATTTATGTTTAAAAAGTGGAAATAGGGACTAGATAAGTTGTTGCCTTCTTTAAATTTCAAAGCCCAGGAGTTTTAAAAATGAATCCTTCAGGAGATTTTGTATTCTGTGTTTTCCAGGGAGCTAAACTGAAATTTAGTAGGGGGTAGATTTTTCTAGGTTTAACAACAGACAGAAATGATTTGATAATAGCAAGCTGGAGAAGCTTTTTCCTCTTAATGTACATGAATGCTTACTTAGCACTTCTCTGACAAAGTTTAAAAAAATGAGCTTCATTAAAAAACAAAAGAGTACATTGCATCTGTAGCATTCTCCATATGAGAATTTTGATGCATTCTTCAGTTAAGCCACAGATATTCCAGTAATTTAGGTAAAGGATATGCAGAGGTGAATGTACCCACTACTACAGTATATGCTATCTCTTAAGTGACATGTTGCAATTTTTTTTGCAGTGCCCATTACATCCCTGCTAGTGCTACAGAATCAAGAAGACATAACCTAACTGAACTACCAGAGGAAATTTAAGGAAATGAGTACAGTTACTTGAGGTAGGATTTAGCCAGGGCTCTGTCAGTAGCCATAAAACAGTTCTTTCTCTCATGACCCCTGTTATATTCAAGAGAAAGAAAACTCATTATCTTTCCTCCTAGTACATTGATTTTTTTGTTTATTTTTTTTTTTTTTGCTGAGGCAATTGGGGTTGTGACTTGCACACATCTAGGAAGTGTTAAGTGTCTAGGATCAGATTTGAACTCAGGTCCTCCTGACTTCAGGGCTGGTGCTCTATCCACTGTATCACCTAGCTGCCCCCTCAGTGTTATTCTTTCTGATGAAAATGAAAGATGATGAAGTTAGATTCCTGGCTTCTCCCTACAGAGAACTGAAATCAAGCATGACCACTGGAAGGAGATAAGAGAAAAGAGGGACCCTTCATCACAGAAGAGATACATCTTTATTTAACCATTTATTATAAAGTAATGGAATGGAATGGAACCTGTTTTATGTCACCGAACTCCATCAATGTAACTTGTCCATTCTTGAATGATAAAGTTTCCTATGTATAGTGTTACTGAAAATGTGGACATTCCTTTATGCCACTAGTATTTCTTGTTGCTAAGGTTGCCAATGGAAATATATGTACACACAGAGATAATACATATACACATAATTTAAAGAGAATGGTGGTTATGTCTTAAGAGAGTCCTTCCATTTAGTGTAGGGAGTTATACTGCTTTATTTACTTGGAGAAGCATGGAGTGCATCTCTTTATTACTGTGGGTTTTATTATGAACTAGCAAAGCTTGAAGCTGGTAATGAGGGTTGGTGCTGGAAGAAGGGTATGATATAATTTAGTAGAAATAGCATTACCGTGAAGTCCTCTGGGACCTGGTCTCCCATCGAGGCCCTCTTGTGTGACCTTGAGAGCATTATATCATTCTTAATTCCTTTTACTTTTGAAACAAAAAGCCATCTCTGAGGTCCTTTCAGTCTAAAAAAATTCTGTGATGAGTTGTTTCTGCCATTCCTATAAAATTGGCTAGACAGTAGAAATTTTCTATTTATTGCCTTAAATAGCAGATGAATTGAGGACCTCCTGAAATAAAGCTGGATTTTGTGCTGTGGCATGCCATTTCTCTGGCTTCCTGTGGAATTTATTAATTTGCCTTTGTTCTGTTTGCAATACATAGTACAGAATATTGAACTCTATGATAAATGTTTGCTATTGAAACAAAACTGACAATCCTAATGAATTTTTTTCTCTGATAAGTTTCTGATATGTAATGAACTATTTGGATATGAAAGATGTTTTACATTTTTTCTATAACAGTTTTCAATCATACTTCATCAATTAAACAATAATTGTATTTATTTAAAAAATTAGTTATTTACACTACTGACATGAAATTTGGCATAAAACTCAAAACCCTTTTAATTGGGGATAAAAGAGTTTTTCTGCTTAGAAGTGTAATTCCAAGTTCAACACGTTCCAAATGAAAATTCCATTAATATTAGCTGCTTACAGTTTGGACATTTTGTTTTCAATTTTTTGAATGTTGACTACTTTCAAATTTATTTTTATGGCATCTTATAACAATCTTCCACTTGAGATAATTAATAGATCTCTAAGAAATTTGAACTTTAAGAATATTAGCCTTTCAGCTAAAACCAGATATAGCACTCAACCTAAAAATAAAAACAAAGTATGGAAATTACATAAAATACTGATTATCTTTTGCCTGAACCTTGAACAAAGCTTTTAAGAAAAATTTGCCATCAAACATTGTGCCAGATACTTTTTTTTTTTTTTTTTAATTTGTCTACCTCCCCTTTTTCACATTTTCATGTTCATAAGTCAACTGGAAACATGAGGCAGAAAGGCCTTCCTGCACATTCCTTCTCTCTTGTGGGTTTTTCTGTTGGTATGTTTAAAATACTTTCAAACTAGTACTTATGGCAAGGATGGCTGGACTGGGGAGGAGAGAGTCACAAGCTGTATTTTACTCTCTGTAGATCTAATTTAGAGACAGTTGAATTATTTAATTACAGGACTACCCCAAAACCAAATTGGATGGGAGTTTGGGAAGTTAATCCTTGGATTTATTTAATCAGTTTTTCTTTTCACATTAAAAAAAAAAAAAAAGAAATACTCTTGATGAGGGATGAGGGTACCTATGAAGAGGTTAGACAGAAATGGGTGGGGTTCCTTATCTCCAAAGCACAAGTTCTGAGCAAAGAAATTCACTAAACCCACAAGCTATGGTAAAAAAGCTTTATTGTTAAAGAAACACCAAGAGGGATTCTCTTGGTGGGCATATCATTCTCAAGGAAGAAGTAATCTGCAAAAAGTCATCTTCTGAAGACCCATTTTATGTGGGTCTAAGGGAAATCTCAAGTAAATAAAAAATCTTTCAGGGTGAGGGAGGGGTTGTGACTTCCCCCAAGAAAGCTTATTTTTCTCTGAGAGGATGCAAGACCATTTAGTTTGTAGATCAAAGGAGACTTTTTTTTTTTTTTTTTTGGTGATTTTACATAATTTTACAAGGCTCACTCAGATCATACAACGTTCACACTCTTCATCTCCCCCCTCAAGCAATAAGCACAAATTCTTTTGGGAAAAGGGTTGAGGGTCTCAAGTCTTCCATAAGTACCTCCTCTGAAAGTGGTGGTAGAGTTGGCCCTAATTGGGGGGGGGGGTCGTGCTTGAAGGAAAGAAACGAGATTTGAAAACAGCAGTTGCAGCTGGATGTTGAGTTTGCCCATCAGTTGTCTCATGATCCCCAGGTCACAGAAGTTGAAAATTTGCAGCTTGAAGCCTAGAGGAAACAAATTTCACAAGAAATCTGAAAATGCAGGGGCCAAATATGAGCAAAAGGATAATAATTAGAAGAGGAGTTAGTATAGGGGCCAGTAGGGACCATATCCAGAAATTCCATCCCAAGGAAGACTGGGGAGGCATGAGAAATTGCATCCAGGCAGCTTTCTGTAAGATTCTCTCAATAAGTAGCTCCACTTTGAATTGTTAATATACATGCATTAAGAGGTGTTGACCAGAGCATAGACACATTGGCTAGAGGCAAGGAGATAATCTTAGGCCATTTAGTTATCTAAGAATTGTTAGCTAAAGTCAAGAGATACCTGGATCTCTCTAAGAGTATGCAGTTTCCTTGGCAAGCTGGTTGATTGTGGCTATTAGGTTGGAGAGAATGCTTTCATGTTTTAAGTAACCAACCCAGGGAATTAGCATCCCAGTCCCTTTCTTTAAGAACCACAAAACATTTTTCCAAAATCCCCACTTTTGTCTCCTCAGAGGGGTGGGGGCTATGTCTGTGGTGGTGGCTTTGTATACAGTGAAAAGAGTAATCAAGTAGCCTAGGGTACAGGACCTGTAGTGTTTGAAAGGAGTCAGGCACCGGGTAGAGAGAATCACAGGTGGGTCAAGGGTCCCAGTCAGAGACATTATGTTATGGGCCAGAACTCTGAACTTGAAACAAAAGATTCTTACAAGGTACTAAGTCAGTGGAATTGATAGAGACAATAGATATCTAATTTAGCATGATTCAGTATGATAGATTTAATTCTACAAGGAGATATGATAGGCCAGTGGAATTGAGGAAACAGTGGTTTAATCTAATTTAGCATTGATTTAATCCTACAACAAATAATGGTTTCCTAGTGATGTAATGATTGGTTTTATACTCATTGTGGAACATATAAGCTAGAAGCTCTCAGAGCAAGCGCACTTCTAGAAGCACCAAAAAAGATGAGTGCACTAGAAGCTCTTGCGACCTCAGCCAGGATTCAGTCCCCGAGATTCAGAAGCCAGAGAAGGCAGGCGGGAGCTCAAGCTCTCGGAACAAAGGCCAGATTGAAAAGCTCTCCAGAAAGCTGCCCAGCCCCAGGAAGGAGATAATAAAGGATCTAGAATATAAGAAAGCTAACCTGGCCACAGGAAAGGAGACAAGACTTGGAAAGAGACAACAAAGGATTTGGACTTTAATTCCTGGCTGCACTTAGGGTGATTACTGAACTGAAAGGAAGGCTGCCTCCAGAGACCACAAGAAAACCCCAACAAGAGAACATTACATATTAGAGAAGATTACAGCATTCCTCTTAACAGGCCCCTTAGAGATATTGGAGGGGAACGGATAACTCACTTTACCGAGTGATATTCCTTTGGTGCATAGTACCTGAAGTCAGATTTTGTAGCAGCCTCCTGGTCGCTAAGCCCCATGGATGAGTATAATCACATAGCATTCCATCAATTGGAATGTTAGTTTTTAGGAGATTATGGAGAAACTTTAAGGGAAGGGCCATAGAAGCATTATGAAGGAGTTTGCCAGGATAATCGCAAAATGGGTTCCCCACAGTTACCCTTTGGGAAGATGCATAATCATAAGTGCACCTGGCCCGTGACCCACCTGTGCAGCTGGTGCAAGTTGCCGAGGTGAAATTGTGGCATTCTTGAGAGAGGTCACACTCACTTGCACCCACAGTATTGGTGGTACAGGTCAGTGTCCCAACATCAGGGATATAAACCTGGCCATTATGGGAAACAGTGACAACCACTGTCTCTGTAGTGTGGTGATGTGTAGATATGAGATCCTTCCCATCTAGAAAGCAGGGGACAGTCAGGTCAGAGTAGTTCCCTTGGAGATTGCCTAATACAAAAGGGGTGGTGTCCAGGGAGGAGATAGTGATGTGGGAATGGGACCTTTGCAAAAAATGCATTAGGCTGCATCTGTGGACCACCCTGGGGGTGGTCATGGCACACCCAGCAATCCTGAATATCCCCATTCTTCGCAGAATTCCCTAGTCTGCCCAGGAAGTTGAAACCTTACTGGCGAAGGCCCACAGAGTAAAACCAGGAAAGCTGGAGAGAGAGCATCAGGAATAGAATCCTCAGGATGAAAAGGGAAGAAAATTGTAGGCAATTTTATCCTTCCTTCTCCAGAGGTTTCTCAGGATCTTTGCAGAAGAGAAAACTTCAGGTCCTCTATGGACTCACAGGAATACACTAGGACAATACATTCTGAAGGAGAGGTAACAGAAGCAGCATTTTTAATTCTAGAAATATGGGGGACCCTTCCAGTTTAACTGCTGTTGGAGTAGTTAGAATGACCTTGTATGGGCCTTTACATCTAGGGGATCAGTCCCCTGTGGCTTCTATGTTTTTAAATACACCATGTCACCAGGATTGACAGGGGGATGTAATCTGGGCTTGAGCCTCTAAGGGCCTGGGGAGATGCTCATTTATGTATTCAGAGAAATGCATTGCACTGAGTAGCAAACTGAGTGACAAGGTGCTGCTCCAAATCCACAAGAATGTCTGTTTAAGAAAGGCAATCCATACAAAAGTTCAAAGGGGCTCAGCTTAATCTTCTTGGGGGGGGGCAATTCTGACTCAGAGTAACCCCAAAGAAAGATTTTTTAATCCAGTCCTCTCTAGTCTCTAAGCACAGTTTAGTAAGGATTCTCTTAAGCATGTGGTTCATTTTTTTCTACTTTCCCAGAGGCTCGAGGATGCCAGGCAGAGTGGAGATGATAAGAAATCTTAAGCACTTTGGCTACCCCTTGGGTTACCTGAGAAATGAAGGCTGGCCCATTATCACTCTGTAAAGAGCTGGGCAAGCCAAAACGTGGTATGATCTCTTTCAGCAGGCACTTAGATACTTCTTGAGCCTTCTCAGTCCTGGAAGGAAAAGCTTCTACCCAGTTAGTGAATGTGTCAATAAACACCAGAAGCACAGGGGGAGGGGGGGGCATATGTGTGAAGTTTAGTTGCCAATCGTCACCAGGGTCCAGCCTCTCCTCTGGACTGGCTTTAGGAGAGATGGATGCTTAGCAGTTCCCTCAGGATTCACCTGGGCCCAAATTGGGCAGACCTGCCAGGCCTGTTTGATCATTTCTCCCAGCCTATGGCCAGTGAAAATGAGTTTCACCAGAGATTGGAGAGCATTTCTTCCCAGGTGCATAGCCTGATGAAGACCAAAGGTCATTTTCCACTGACTTGCCTCTGGCATTAAGAAGTGGTCTGAGGGTGTTTGAGAAAAGATCCCCTTTCCTCTGCAAGAGCTTTTTCTTGTGAGCAGCAACAAAATAAATTGAAAAATTCTTGCAAAACACCAAAAATGGTGTTATTATTTATTTAGAAATAATAGAAAAAATGTATTTCCATTTTTTTCTACTTTCTCACTTTCCACTCCTCAGCCTTTCAAACTCATTATTAAACTGAAACAACAATCTTTTTAATTGCTAAATCTGATAATTTCTCAGTACTTGAAGTTTCTGCAAATTTTGATACTGTTGTCCATTTTCTCCTCCTCCCAGATACTCTCTTCTTTGGTTTTCATAATATTGAGCTCTCCTTGTTGTCTCCCTATCTGTTTTTCTTTTGTCTTTCTTGGTTGCAAAATCACTGTGACCTGCTCTTGATATGTGGGTGTCCCCTCAGGATCTGCCAGGTCCTCTTTTACTCCTACACCTACGTTTGGTAATCTTATCATCTTCTATCGGTTTGTTTACTACATGTAAACAGTTTTCAATGCAGTGCCCAATTTTCCCCTTTTTTTCTGATTCCTCTTTTACAACATGACTAATATGGGAATATATTTACATAATTGTACATGTATAACCTATCTCAAATTGATTGTTTATCTTGGGGAGGGATAAAGGGAAGAAAAGGGAAAAATGAAAATCACAAGCCTATAAAAGTATATGTCAAAAACTAATAAATTAATTTAAAAAACAAGAAAAAAGAACAACAAAATACACAGTGCCTAAATGCATTGTTTTATCTTCGCCTTTAAACTGCCCTCCCTTCTTTCTAACATTCCTAGTTCTGTTATTATACCTAGGTCAAGGTATCTATTACCTTTGGTTCAGTCGTTTGAATTGTATGACCCTATGAGTCATGGGATTTTCTTGGCAAAGAGACTGGAGAATTTTGCCATTTTCTTCTCTAGCTCATTTTATAGATGAGGAAATTTTATAGATGATACAAACAGTATTAAGTGACTTGCCCAGGGTCACATAGATACTAAGTATCTGAGGCCAACTTTGAACTCAAGTCTTCTGATTGGAGGCCCCGTACTCTCTATATTGCCCCACTTAGCAGCTTATAACTTTAGTTATTCTGCATTATTATTATTATTATTATTATTATTATTATTATTACTGGGATAGCACTTAAATAGTTGATATGGAATTCAAATAAGAAAAATATATATGTGTGTATGCATGTACATACATACAGAGAAAGGGAAGGTATTATACGAATCTTAAAGTGTTATAAAAAATTATCATTATCATCATTACTCAGTTAACCCTCTTTTATTTGTAATATTCAATCAGTTGTTGAACATTTTTTACTTCAGAGTCATTCACTATCAGAGAAATTCTCAATATACAAAGGAAGAGTAAGGAAGGAAGGAAAAGGAAGGGGGAGGAGAGAGAGGAACAGAAGAAAGAAGAAAGGAAAGAGAAAAGGAAGGGAGAAGGAAAAAGGAAGTAAAAGAAAGTAGCAAGAAAGGAAAGAGAGAAGGGGTGGGAAAAGGAAGAAGAAAGAAGGAAGGATGAAAATAGAATGAAGAGAAGAAAGAAGGTAGGAAAGAAAAGAAATAAAAGAAAGGAAACTAAAGAATATTTCTGAAGTGGGATGTATCCTAAGGGTTTAAAGGTAGGAGAGAAGATTGTTATTATTTAGAAACAAGATTTTTTTGAAGATGGAATGCTGTTGTGTTTATGAATTTGCATTCAGGATTTATAGAACTATAGGCTTCCCACTAAAGTTTCTAACGATAAATCAAAAACACTTTTCTATTTGGCAAATATAAAATCATCTTTTTGTTTTTCTCATTGAATCACAGAATCTAGAATTATAGATCAATATCTAGAAGAGACTTCAACTGCCATCAGGTATACTAATCCTTGGTGAGGTGATTTGTCCAAAATCATGCAGGAAATTAGCATTTGAAGTAGAATTTGAACTTACTTCTTCTAAATCCAAAACTACTATGCCCTGGAATTGTGGATAGGACACTTGAGCTCAAGAGAACCTCAGTTTCCTCATCTGCAAAATGTAAGGTAGACACTGAGGTGGACTTGATGGCTTCTAAGGTCTCTTTCTGTTCTGAATCTCTTTGATTCTTTGATTCACACTGACTCGTTGATCCATTTGTTGATCTAAAATGTCCATTTAACTACTTGAGATATTTGTGTTCCTACATGTTTTGAAACGCAGAGACATATATAGAAAAAGATATAACCAGTATGTCACTCACAGAATTTCCTTGTGCTGAATTTAAGTGTTTTTAAAGTATCCATTAAAGCAATTTCTTTAATTCTACTTTTTAAAGTAAAGTGAACATATGGAAGAAAATGTGCCTTTTTTGTCTTAATTTTTATAGTTATCCTATGAGAATAGTTGTTTTTTAAGTAATTTTAAATGTAGTTTACAGGATCTAGGATGTAGGGCTAAGAGGGATTTCAAAGACCATCGTCTTATCACCTTCATTTTATAGTTGAGCAAACTGAGGATCGTGTAAGTGAAATAATTTGCTAAGAAGTAGTAAATGTCAGTGATATAATTTGAACTTGGGGCTGTCCTTTCAGAACCAGTGCTGTTCCCACTCCAAATGGTTATTATTTTTCTTTTCTCATAAGATATTTTAATTCTTTTTTTCTTTAGGAGACCAATGACAGACCATTGTTTATTAGTCTGAAGAGTTGTTCTATGTTGAATATAAATAAAAATATCAGAAAACTCTCCTCTTGAAGGGTGATAGTTTCCTGTGATTTCATTTTTCTTAATCTGTTACATTTAAAAATGTGAGGGAGAGAGAAGAAAGGCATGGGTTGCAAGGGCTCTGTACTTACTAGAAAGCATCATAGGCTAATGTTGAACATTGATCTCTCATTAAATATTAGTTATATTATTATATATACAGTAAAACTAGCATATATATATATATACATATACATATGTATATATATATATATATATATAATCTTTCCAAAAGTAAATAAT
This sequence comes from Sminthopsis crassicaudata, assembly GCF_048593235.1. Lineage (NCBI taxonomy): Eukaryota > Metazoa > Chordata > Mammalia > Dasyuromorphia > Dasyuridae > Sminthopsis > Sminthopsis crassicaudata. The sequence goes on from NC_133622.1 coordinate 113,202,536, forward strand.
AATAATTATATCTAAAATTTACGTGGTCCTTTTAAGATATACAGAATCCTTGTCAAATAGTATCTCCTTTGATCCTCATAGCAACCGTGGAAAGTAATTGCTATTATCCATATTTTTACTGATGAGAAAACTGAGGCAGACAGAAGTTAAATACTTTGTTCAAGATTGCATAGTTATTTGATCTCAGAATCAGAATTTGAACATGTATCTTACTCACTTTAGGTCTGACTTTCTGTTGTGACATTTACTTGTCAATCTGCTATTAAGAGATACCTATATGCAAGCAAAGTAAAATGGTACTTGTTGTTCAGTGATTACAGGGAAGTAAAACAAGTAGCTCAGTTTGCTTGAAGTGTGTGTGTGTGTGTGTGTGTGTGTGTGTGTGTGTGTGTATGTGTGTGTGTGTATGTTCAAAGAAAGATTTATATTCAGTGCTATTTTAAGATTAAGAATATCTCATTTTTACTTCAGGTTTTTAGAAATTTTATTTCTTTTAGAAAAGTATTAATCCATATTTCCATTAATGACTTTTTAATTAAGAAAATTGATCAAAGAACATTTGGTCCTCTACCTCCTGTGTATTCTTCAAAAGGGAAATATACAATTAAGAGTATTCCATGACTGTGTCTTAAATATCACTATCATTCAGGTATTTTGATATTAAATATGATGGTCTGCTTGGACATCCTTAGGATATAGAAGAGGGTAAAGAATAGATTGGCCTCCCAAACCAAGTTTGAACTCTCTTTGCTTTTATTGTTTGGATTATGGAACACATCCATAATTTTAAAGAGATTTATTAATTCATTTTTCCTAGACTTGTTTAACCAAGGAGTGATATTTTATCTGTATTAACTTCATCTTCTTCCTGATCATCATGATCATTATGTTAAATTGGTTTGAATAATTTTCCAGAGCTAATACCATCATCAAGTATGCTTAAACCTCGAGAAAAATCAAGTTGAAATGTTTATTAATTTAGAAAGGAAGCTCCTATCACCATTTATAAGATAGAGATCATATTACAATGGCAGGCTCCAACCTTCATACTGCAATTTTGCTTGATGTTAGTTTTGGTCTTCTTCACCTCTTTATTAAAATACCCCAAACTTTTTCTGTGAACACCAAAGAGGGAACATTTAAGAAACTAGAAAATTGATTTACTTCATCCTCTATCTTGATATAGTTTACTATGGATACTGATACATTCAACATTGATTTTTAGAAGAGATCGAATTTTCCTCTTGCGGGGTATATCGCCATCTTCATATCCATGTCCTTTTTGTAATTGTCTTGCAACCTGACCAGTAAGAAAGGAACTAAACCATATCAGAGATCTACATGTAGAGCATGGAGATATCAGTCTCAGCGAACAGGTTATCTCATCATTGTTTACTGTGATCATCAGAACACATCACATCTTTGGACCATCCAAGAGTTCTGTTTATGCAAAATAATCTGGGCATTATTTTTCACCTGGCTCAAAGTTATTATCTGGATTCCTACCTATACATTGCTGGATAATTGATGATTACCTATAATAAATATATGTGAACCATTTTTGGAGTATATTAAATCTAAATCATATCTATTAAACTTAATACTGCAGCAACAAAAGAGAGGCATCTATATTGAGACTGGGTTATTTGCCTCCCCAAATAAACAGAACATCAGCTCCCGAGGGATTGTTTGATTGTTCTACCTTTTGTTCAAATGTGATGGTCAGTATTCTATATCTGTCTATCACCATTCTTCTGAACTTCCTATTTTAAGCCTCAGGGAAAACAAAATAAAACAAAAAAGTTTTAAGTTACAATAACAGAAAAATCCTTAATATTTCCCCCTACTACCTGCAGATCTATTTCTTTATATATTTTGAACTCTGAATAAATAATATTACTTTGACTAAAATATACTGATGATTCTAAAAATGATTAGAGAGATGTTTAGGAAACTAGGATATTGAGTTTTCCATTCTTTTTGGCACTGCCTTAATCTGGAAAGGAACATGACATTCTTATCTATGCCTATCTAACACCTATAAAATTATGAGAGGAAATAACTTTATACACACACATACATATATATATATATATATATATATATATATATATATATGTGTGTGTGTGTGTGTGTGTGTGTGTGTGTGTGTGTATACTTACACTATATTGGAGAATCAGAATCTTGTGAAATCAGTATTATTTCAAAATGAACAGGGCCAGTAATATTCAGGTTCAACCCAGTTTCTAATCAAAATTTCAAGCAAAAATAAGTCAAGAGTACATGAGGGAAGAGACAAAATAAAAGGAATTTAGGAAGGGAAAGGAGAATAAGCTCAATTATTGAGTCATATTTTTCTCAGATTTGGCATATTTTTGGTAGTTATCTGCATGTAGTCATTAATGGACAAATTTCAGAAGTTTATTAAATAATATAATGAAAAATTTCACAGGTTGAAATGTTATTCCTTTTTTTTTCTTATTTTAATGGATTGCAATGTGGAAACTTTTGTTATTGTGTAGCCACACTTTCTCTCCTTTTTCTTAAATGCTTCTATTGAAAGTTCATATAGCTATTGTATTTACAAATTCTTAATCATTCAATGTAAAACAATATCCTCTAATCATTAATTGTTCGAATAAGTAGTGTGATAGGACATGCTTCCAATAGATAAACTGAATAATTTGACTCACTTCATTTCCCTCTTTAAATGATCTGTATATGTACTGTAATTTTCAATTACATTCTAAAGTATATAAATTAGAAGTTCGTATGCAATTGCAAGAGATAAAAATGGATCATACTATTATCAATCTGTAATTCATGTTGAAAAAATGGCTTTAGGCAACCCTACTACTATTGTTATCTCTTGTAAAGGTTAAGAATAGGGTTTTTTTTGTTTGTTTGTTTGTTGTTATTGAAGAATAAACACTTGCTTTCTTTAAATGCAAAATTAAAATATGTTCCACTATAGTTTTTTTGGCTTACTCTTTAACTTATGACTGAGTCATGAAGATTCCTTTGAGACTGTTTTCAAAGGCAGATGTCTAGAAACTACCTTTTAAGGAGTCAGAGTCAATTGTGCTATAATATTGTAAGCTTTTATTGTTCCTGTCCCTAAGTCACTAAATTATCATGGAGTTCTCCATAAGCCTTTGTGAGTTTCCCATCCCTAGACTTTGAATATACAGCTCCTCTTAGACGATATATATATATATATATAATTGCAGAAAATATAGAAAAAGGAGAATTTAGCCTGCTATATAAAGTTATTTCCTGATATTTAATCTTGTCAAGAAGACATTGCCACTAATTACAGGAAAGTATAGGAGTGGGGAGGAAGCAGGAAAAAATGGAAAGGGAAGCTTTTTAACTAGATTTTGTGGCTTCCACTTTCAACAAATAATTTGATGCTAAAAAAAAGTGACTTGACTTAACAATATATGAGTTCCCAGAGTAGGTCATTTCTATTCCCAGTACTTCATTTACCATTATCTACTGTTTGACAGTGGGTAGCAGTGGCTGTACACAGCTAAGTGATGTCCTACATTTTACTAGGGTTCTTTTTTCCCATTTATTGTTAATATTGAAAATTTTCATGATTATCTACCTTTTTTTCATGTTCTGTATTTCATTACTCAGGGATTGTATGGTGTTTGGTGTCTTGTTATGAGACATAAATTCTTTATTATACTGTTTTGAGGAACATGGAAGTGGTTTCAGTTCAAAGTTCAAGTTTATTTTTTATATAAACTATGTGACTCAGGAAGTCATTTAACCTCTCTGTGTGCCTCAGGCAGCATCTTGAATCATAGATGGTGACATATATATCTCAAGGGAGTAAGCATAAATCCTTCTATTTGCATTTATGAGAGAGAGATGATCAATTAACTCTCCAGTATGGAAAAAATACCCTTTTACTAAATTGTAGGTGGGATGTGAGAAAGAATGGACAAAGAGAAAATCCAAGTAATAAGGGAAGTGATTTCACATGCTCCTTTCCTCTCATTTCTACCTTTACTGTTTCTGATTTCCTATCTTCTACTTACCTGAGGGATTCTTTCCATAAGATTTTTCTAGAAACCTTACCTTTGCATCAGCCATTCCCTTTTGTTAATCCTTTCTATCGATATTCCTCTCTTCTTCCTTCTTTACAAATTTCCTGTACAGCTAGGTTGTACCAGTCTCCCCCCCCCAAAAAAAAAAAAAAAAAACAGAACAGAACAAAGACTAAAAATAATGGAATTAAACATTATTTAATTCCACTAACTTACCAATCAAGGGTTTGTATCTGATCACAAACACTTCAAGATGTTCACAGAATTTGTAATTATTTATTCAGCTAAAAGAATTCCTTTATGTTGAATAGGTAGACAAAGGTGTGCATTAAATTCTCCAAGCATTTATAAAGAATGTACTTTGTGTAAGCAAAAGGTTAGAAATAGAGCTATGCATAGTGAATGATCCAGGAATAATGATGATGATGATGATGATGATATAGCAAAGGAACTGAAAAACTATCAGTCATAGTGGTAGGAATACCAGGATGGAGAAATGACTTGAAAACCCAAGGAGGAGAAAGTATTTAGGAGGGGTGATGGTACTCAACAATGTCAAATGCTGCAGAAGTGGAGTTCATTGGTTACCTTGTAGAGCAGTTTCAGTGGGATAGTGGAAGCAGAAGCCAGAGTGCAATCAATTAATCAGCAAGAATTTATTAAGCACTTTTCTCTTTTCCAGGCATCATGCTTAATTCTGGGCAAACAGAAAGACAAAAATAGCCTAACTCTCATTAGAAGCAAATATACTAATAGAAGGGAAAACATGGATGTAAATAGTTCAATTCATTTCCAAACCAATTACCTTGGCAACAAGCAGAAAAACAGGAATTGACAATGTAGTTATCAAGTAAGCTATCTTATACATATATTCTACATAGTAATTCCTCCATAAATTATTGTAGAAAGTGATAAGAGATATAGAAATAACAATAAAAACAAGTTATTAGTGAAAGAATGACTATTTCATTTCTGTGAGTGAGGCAGCAGAGCCTCATGCTTGGACTTAGGTCTGTTTATTCTGTTTATCTCAAGTAATAACTTTCTTTCTTACTATATTGCTTTTAGCATTAGCTCTTGTTTGGATTTAATTAATATATCTTTTCTATCCTCATTCTGTCTGTATATGTGGTAATGTTATTTCTGCCAAATGGAGAAAGAGTGAAGTTGCATTCTCTACAAGGTATTGAGGAATACATATTCAATTGATTCAATTTTTGAATACTTTTCTGCTTCAACTCCCAGAACCAGATGTGGTATGTTTGTTTGCCTGTTTTTTCCCTCTATATGTTTTAGAACAATCACTTTGTCCATTCATTTTTAGTATTCAAACCAAAGAGAGGAAAGTTTTACCTATTGTATTTGCTACAGAAATAGAAGTTTGAGGAAATAAATGCTTATCAGAGGAAGATTACAGATAATGTTGATTTTGTAAGAACTGATAGTTCTCTTTTTTTTTTTTTTTTGTTTGTTTTTATTTTTGTTTTGAGGCTGGGGTTAAGTGACTTGCCCAGGGTCACACGGTTAGGAAGTATTAAGTGTCTGAGACCAGATTTGAACTCGGGTCCTCCTGAATTCAAGGCTGGTTCTCTATCCACTGCGCCACCTAGCTGCTCCAGAACTGATAGTTCTCAAATGCCCTCTGAGAAGAAAAATATCTTTCTATGACAACGACTTTGAATAGAAATTCTCTCCATTTCTTTTTTTTTTAATTAATTTTATAATTATAACTTTTTTTTTTGATAGTACACTTGCATGGGTAATTTTTACAATATTATCCCTTTTACTCACTTCTGCTCCGAATTTTCCCCTCCTTCCCTCTACCTCCTCCCCTAGATGTCAGACAGTCCCATATATGTTAAATATGTTATAGTATATCCTAGATATAATATATGTGTGCAGAACTGAATTTCTTATTGCACAGGAAGAATTGGATTCAGAAGGTAAAGATAACCTGGGACGAAAAACAAAAATGCTCACAGTTTACACTCATTTCCCAGTGTTCCTTCTCCGGGTGTAGCTGATTCTGTCCATCATTGATCAATTGGAAGTGAATTAGATCTTCTTTATGTTGAAGATATCCACTTCCATCAGAATACATCTTCATACAATATTGTTGTTGAAGTGTATAGTGATCTCCTGGTTCTGCTCATTTCATTGAGCATCAGTTCATGTAAGTCTTTCCAAGCCTCTCTGTATTCATCCTGCTGGTCATTTCTTACAGTCTCCTTTTCTTGAGTTGTTTTTGGTTAACTGGAGATAGAAGAGTGAAGCAAGTAAATAATGCTGGAGAAAGAAAAGTTCTGTTTTTGTAAAATTAGGGAAATGAAAATCCTTTTTGGAAAATGAAGTCCTTTTAGAGGTAAGTGGAGACATGTTGCTACTGTAGCTGTGGGATTCAGTTAAAATTATTGAACACAGTGAGGTGGATGTTTATGTTTATAACTTAACAGTTATCAAGACCAATTAAACAACTGTTTATTAAATGTCTACTGTGTGCAAAACACTGTGCTAGGTAGAGAAGAATTTGAAAAGAAAAAGTAAGGTATGGGCCCTGTCTTTTAAGAACCTGAAATCTAACAGAGAAGTTGGTATGTGTAGCCAAATAATTATGATTTAGTGATTAGTACAGTTTAAAAAATATTTGCTGGATTAAATTTAGGTAAAAATAAACATCCCACCCCACCCCACCCCAAAAAAACAAACAAACAGTGACATGTTTAGGGAATGATGTGTAGCTCAATTTGACTACACCAAAAAACAGGTCAATGGTAAAAGCACAAGATGATGTTGGGAAGACAGGTGGGAGTTAGAAGTCCTTCAATTTCAGTGAAGGAGTTTGAGTTTGATTTAACCCAGATATCCAAAAGCACTTGAACAATAACCTGATGTTAGTTTTTTAAAAAATTAATATTAAGAATCAGCAGGAAAAAAAAGACTCAATTTTGGAAGACCATTGGGAGGAGATAAATATATAAAATACTTTGGAAGTAGAAGGAGGGAATTTGATGATGTCAAATGTAAGGTTGTAAGCTTGAATGCGTTAAAAAATGAGAATACCATTAATTGAATTTAAGAAAGTCTGAGAGGGTGTGTTGGAGAATAGAGTATGAGCTCTATTTTGTATCTTTGAGTTTGAAATTCTGAGTTGCTACTTCTTCTTAATCATTGAATGAGTGCTGCCTCAAATGGAGTCCTATTGAAGACTTAGTTTAAAAAGGCCAAGGTCTCCCATTTCATCCAAGGCCATCTTCAGTTGTCTTGATCTATATCTTGTCACTGGACCCAGGTGGCTATGGAGGGGAAAGGGAGGCAGAAGATCTTGCATAGCTCTCCCTCACTTAAATCCAATTAACTTGCATGTTATGGCATCATCTCCTTGATGTTATGGTTCTTTTTGAGAATGAAGAACAAGCAATAACAACCTCTGTACCATTAGTATCATTTAAGAATAGATAAGAATTCAGGAGTTCATTCAGATTGAAGACTTGAAGAGAGTAAGCAAGAATTGAAATAGTCATTGATAGTTCATAAGATGAATTTTAAAAAGGAAAGAATTGCTAGGGAATAGTGGGGTTCTACTTGAAGTTCTTAATATGGCTTTATTGATGTGATCTATTTGAAGACATTTACACATATAATGTATATCAGATATTTACAAAATAGATACAAGGTGTTTTTTGTTTTTTTTTTTTTGGTTTTTAATTTTTGTTTTTAGTGGGGAGACAATGAAAACTAGGAAGAGATAAAGAATGACATCATGCAAGAAGCAGCATTTGAGCTGATATTTTGTGGGAAACTAAGACTGTTGATGGAAGGGAGGAAAAGCTTTTTATTGCTTTCCATAATGTGTTTCTCCACAGCCTGGAATACTAATTAGAAAAAGCTGGCCATATTTCATATAAACAGATCAAGTAAACAAATAAAACAAATGTTTAACTTCAGAGTTAAAAGGCAGAATTTTAGTATTTCACTTCTTAGATATATATATATAAATAATAATATATTAAAATAATATACTATATATATATATATACATATATATATGTATATATATATATAGTATATTATTTTAATTTGTCAACCCATTGATTTGGAGCAAAGGAAAGAAATGATTGGAAGCCTTAAGGGATATAAAGTGATTAATAATGTAGTGGAACAGAAATAGGTAAAGGAAAGAGGGAAAGAGATGTGCATAGATAAATATGTATAAAAGTGTGAAAGCTGCAGGCAATTGTATGTTTTAATTTATAATATAATTTATTCACTAACTTCCCCCAAAAGTGGAAAGACAAACGTAGCATGGCTACAATTTTTGTTCATCCCATTGCTTACCACATTGATGAGATTGGGAATTTGTAGATTGGGAATTTGCTGAGATAGTAAAAGTTAGAATCCAAAACATAAACAATAAATTTGAGCATATCTTCATTTAAATTGAATCTGGAATGTTGCATCTTTAGGCTCTCTTGAATTTTTCCATCTTTGTATTATTATTTTTTTAATGTGGTTTTTTTTTTCATGATCATCCTTTTTTTTTTATTAGTTTGCAATATTTTTATAAGATTTTGAATTCCAATTTTCATCTCCCTTCCTCCCTCACTCATACTCCCTCTCCCCAGTACAGCAAACTGATATGCAATATTGCTATTACTACACATGATATTCTTACATGACTAGTATTAGTAGTCTTTGATAGAATAGATTGACTTTTTTTTTCCCTCCCTCTACTTTTTGGCCCATGTTTAAAAACAGTTTGTGTTTTTCTTGAAATACAGAATACTTATATAGTATAGTAATACAGCATACATGCTACATCTCAACATCAAGGAAAGGCAGTTTTATAATAATGCTGGCAAAACTAAAGCTAAATGTTATAAAAGTTTATACATGGTGTAATGGGTAAGATTGCATGACAGTCAGGAAGATATGAATTTGAATCTTGTTCCATACACTAGTTGTGTGAACCTTTGGAAAGTTATTTTTCTTCTCTGTGCTTTAGTTTCCTCTTCTATAAGAATAGGGATTAAAGTAGCACCCACTTCATATATTTAATGTAATGGTCAAAAGAGATAATATATCTTAACTCCTTTCCAAACCTTAAAGCACTAGATAAATACCAGCTGTCCTTAATGGTGTATGTTCTTTTCTTTTTTCTTTTTCTTTTTCTTTCTTTTTTTTTTTTTTTTTTTTTTTTTAAGATTCAAAGACCATCAACCAGATAACAAAATAATTGGTTAAGGTAATCAATTTTTCAATGAAAAAAAAAAGTAACTTTATTGGGGGTGGTGTTATAGGAATGGGAGTAGGTGGGAAATTATATCCCAATTTTGTGGTTTTGTATCATGAAAAGATAACAAATGGCCCTTTCTCTTATTAGTCAATTATTTTCATGTTAAAAGGATACTTTGCTTAAAAAACAAAAGCTTTTTAAAAAATTTGCATTTATTGGATGGAAAAATTATCTTCACCCAATACATTTCTATTTCTCTCTTTTCTTTCACTGTCTTCCTATTTATATCTAACAAAATTTATATTTTTACTCCCATGTATAGTTATCTATCTATATCTGTTTTTATGTTGATCTATACCTATTTCAATCTCAATCTATAAAATTTTTTTTTACATTTACATCTATCTCTGTGTCTATTTATTTATCTGTTTCTACATATTTGGGAAATAGAGGGGAGGAGAAATTAGAAAGATCAAACTTTTCCAAGGTTACATATCAATTCTATGGATATTTATATGTATATGGATTTGAGAAAATTTGCAGAGTTGATTTATTCTATTAGGTAGGGAATGAAGTTGTTTTCCATCTTTTTTCAAACTATCCTCATGAAGATAATGGAAATAATTCTTTGGAAAATCTCAGAATAAAAGGAATTTTGCCATGTACTTTAGTGTAATTATTCAGGAAGAACAATTGTTATTTTAAAATTCCTTCATATACTCTACCTTTAGCTCTCTACTTTTAAAACAGAGGAGAAAAGCTAGGCTCTTGTTTTTCTGAGAATTTTTTTGTTTGTTTGCTACCTTGTATTTTCTTAATTAATGTAAAAAATAAATTAAAGTTGCTCTAGACAGTTGTCATGGGACCAGGAGAATATAAACCATCATTATTACTGCCTTTGCCACTAATTAAAACTATGCCAACAGAGTTTCTGCTTCCATTCTCCTTGAAAAATGATCCCTTATGTTTGCTTTTAAAATGTAGATAACTTTGCAAACCATTGTACTTTTTATTTATTCTAAGAGCTGCTTTCAACACTTTTCAATTTCGACAAAGTTTCAAGGACAGGAAATAACATTGATATGTCTATTACTATAAATCAAGTCTATAGTATATAATCCTCTTCTTTCCATATATAGTTAAAGATCTGCAGTTCAATTACAGTTTAAAGTTTAGTTGATTAATTGACTATAAACCTAAATAGGGAAACTAAAGGCCTACTCTGTATATGTGCATTCTTTTTATACTGTAATCAAAGATTCTAAGAACAGAACTTTTTTCCCGTTACCTAACACATGGAGGCAGTTAGTTAAAGATACATGCACAGTAATTTCATACAAAGAATTGCCCTTCAAGTATAACTGTGACTCCACAGGTTATTCTTTATTCTTGTGTGCTTTCCTCTATAAAGGAGCTGAGCTCTATTTATGATACCCATTTCATACACAACAGAATGTCTAAATTTGTCTCTCTTTAAATGATAAACTGCATTACAGTTTTAAAAAGTCCATTATCACCTGCATAAACTTGTGTAACACTTGGCTTCTGTTCCAACATGGTATTAATTTTGTACAATTGTGTGTTTTGTTAGTGAAGGATGACACATTTGCTTTGTGGGCAAAATAAGGAGTCTTTTAATGAATTATTAGAGAGTATATTTCAAGAATGTATAAAAAAGATAGAAACCTCTAGGGAAAAAAAAAAAGAACTGATTTGGGATTCAGTGTTTTCTGTTGTCTGTTTTTCCATCTTAATTAACATTAATTGCTATCTTAAGAGAGACTGGAAAAAGATACCTCAGTGGTTTATTCAGAGAAATATCAGGAGGTTTATTTGGATTAGATTACTTTGAAAGCCTGGGAAAGTAAGACAAAATGAAAAAATTTATTCCTATATGGAAAACTCAGACTTTTAATTCTATACAGTAGATAGGAAATAGTTTACTTTTTGCTTTCAATTGTTTGAAGTAAAATTAGTATTGTTTTTCTTCTGGTGTAGAACATATAATATCTTTTCCATCTTCAAATCTTATGAATCTATGAAAGGGCTCAGTACTGTCTTATCTGTGTATTTAACCTAAATATCATTGCTCTATTTTATTCATTTTTATTAATAAAAGACAAAGAAAATATGCCAATTGGTGATTTCTGATGAGAAAAGTCTAGTTTGTTCAAATATCATCAAAACAACTTCTAAAACAACAGTAACAACAAAGATAATTTCATCAGACACAAAGCAACCCAATTTGTTCAAGTATCATCAAAACAACAACTAAACAACAATAACAACAAATATTAACAAAGATGATTTCAGTCAGATACAAAGCAACTCTTTCTAATAGAGTACAATATGACCTATAGCTATGCAGTATTCATATTTAGTTTAAAAAGTTCTTTCTTCCTGAAAACTTGGTTCAATTCTTCATAGAAGGGTATATTGTAGGTGGCACAGAAGAAAGGGTGTTAGGTCTGGAATTAAGAAAACTGATCTTCCTGAGTTAAATCTGGCCCCAGACACTTACTAGCTATGTGATGTCACATAACAAGTCACTTAACCCTGGTTGCCTCAGTTCCTTATCTGCCAAATGAGCAAAAGAATAAAATAATAAATCACTCCATTATTGTTGTTGTTTGTCCTTCATTCTTAAAAAGGGACCATGATATCAGGGAGATGATGCCATGACATGTAAGTAAGTTGGATTTAAGTGAGGAAGGGCTGTGCAAAGTCACCTTTCTCACTTTTTCCTCCAGAGTCACCTGAATCCAGTGGCAAGATATAAATAAGGACGAGAGATGGCTGTGGATGTAGTGAAGACCTTGGCCTTTTTAAAATAGGGTCTTTAATATCTCATTGTAAGCAACTCAAATAGCATGTCATTATATTAGCCAAAATGCACAAAGTATTAACAGATCATTTATTTTTTTAAAAATTTAATTAACTAATTAAATTAGTTTTTACAAAAATTTTATGAATAGGTAATTTTTCAGCATTGACAATTGCAAAAGCTTTTGTTCCAACTTTTCCCCTCCTTCCCCTTCCCCCTTCCCCCAGATAGCAGGTTGACTAATACATGTTAAATATATTAAAATATAAGTTAAATACAATATATGTATATATGTTCAAACAGTTATTTTGCTGTACAAAAAGAATCGGACTTAAAACAGTGTACAATTAGCCTGTGAAGGAAATCATAAATGTAGGTAGGCAAATAGAGGGATTGGAAATTCTATGTAGTGGTTCATAGTTAACTCCCCGAGTTCTTTCGCTGAGTGTAGCTGGTTCAGTTCATTACTGCTCCATTGGAACTGATTTGCTTCATCTCATTGTTGAAGAGGGCCAGGTCCATCAGAATTGATCATCATATAGTATTGTTGTTGAAGTATATAATGATCTCCTGGTCCTGCTCATTTCACTCAGCATCAGTTCATGTCAGTCTTTCCAGGACTTTCTGAATTCATCCTGTTGGTCATTTCTTACAGAACAATAATATTCCATGATATTTATATACCACAATTTATTCAGCCATTCTCCAATTGATGGGCATCCACTCAGTTTCCAGTTTCTAGCCACAACAAAAGAGTTGCCACAAGCATTTTCGAACATGTGGGTCCCTTTCCCTCCTTTAAGATATTTGTGAGATATAAGCCCAGTAGTAACACTGCTGAGTCAAAGGGTATGCATCGTTTGATAACTTTTTGAACATAGTTCCAAATTGCTCTCCAGAATGGTTGGACTCATTCACAACTCCACAAACAATGCATCATGTCTCAGTATTCCCACATCCCCTCTAACATTCACCATTATCTTTTCCTATCATCTTAGCCAATCTGAGAGGTGTGTAGTGGTATGTCAGACTTGGCTTAATTTGCATTTGTCTGATCAATATGATTTGGAGCACCTTTTCATATGACTAAAAATAGTTTCATTTTCTTCATCTGAAAATTGTCTGTTCATATATCTCATTCTTTATGTCTACATCATGAACCGATTTTGACCTTATTTTGATATAAGGTATTAAGGTCAATGCCTAGTTTCTGCCATACTAGTTTCCATTTTTCTCAGCAATTTTGTCAAATAGTGAATTCTTATCCCCAAAGCTGGGGTCTTTGGGTTTGTTAAACACTAGATTACTATAGTTATTGACTATTTTTTTCCTGTGAACCTAACTTATTCCACTGATAAAATAGTCTATTTCATAGCTAGTACCAAATGGTTTTGGTGACTGCTGCTTTATAATATAGTTTTAGATTAGGTACAGCTAGGCCACCTTCATTTGATTTTTTTTTCTTTAGTTCCCTTGACCTTTTTGTTCTTCCATATAAATTTTGTTGTTATTTTTTCTAGGTCAGCAAAATATTTTCTTGGGAGTTTGATTGGTATAAGCTAAGTAATTGTCATCTTTATTTTACTCACTTGACCTATCCAAGAGCAGTTGATATTTTTTCCAGTTGTTTAAATCTGACTTTACTTCTGTGGAAAATGTTTTTTAATTTTGTAGTATTGTTCCTGACTTCTCCTTTGCAGATAGATTCCCAAATATTTTATATTATCAACAGTTATGTTAAATGGTATTTCTCTTTGTGTCTTTTGCTGTTGGATTTTGTTAGTGTTATATAAAAATGCTGATGATTTATGTGGATGTATTTTGTATCCTGGAACTTCGCTAAAGTTGTGGATTACTTTTAATAACTTTTTAGTTGATTTTCTGGGGTTCTCTAAGTATACCATTATATCACCAGCAAAGAGTGATACTTTGGTTTCCTCATTACCTACTCTAATTCCCTTAATCTCTTTTTCATCTCTTATTGCCAAAGCTAGCATTTCTAATACAATATTGAATAGTAATGGTGATAGTGGGCAACCTTGTTTCATCCTGATCATGTTGGGAATGGTTCCAATTTATCCCCATTACATATGATGCTTACTGATGGTTTTAAATAGATGCTACTGACTATTTTAAGGAAAAATCCATTATTCCCATGCTCTCTAGTGTTTTTAATAGGAATGAGGGTTGGATTTTGTCAAATGCTTTTTCTGCATCTATTGAGATGATCATATGGTTTTTGTTAATTTGGTTATTGATATAGTCCATTATGCTAATAGTTTTCCTAATATTGAACCAGCCCTGCATTTCTGGTATAAGTCCTACTTGGTCATGGTGCATTATTCTGGGGATGATTTTCTGTAATGTCTTTGCTAATATTTTATTTAAGATTTTTGCATCAATGTTCATTAGGGAGATTGTTCCATAATTTTCTTTCTCTGTTTTCATCCAGCCTGATTTAAGTATCAGTACCATGTTTGTGTCATAAAAGGAATTTGGTATAGGAGTCCTTCATTCCTTATTTTTCCAAATAGTTTATATAGTATTGGAGTTAATTGTTCTTTAAATATTTGCTAAAATTCACATGTAAATCTATTTGGTCATCGGGATATTTTTCTTAGGGAGTTGATTAAGAGCTTGTTCTATTTTTTTTCCCTAAAATGGGACTATTTAAGCAAATCTGTTAATCTGGGCAATCTATATTTTTATAGATATTTCAGAGGCAGATGCTTTGCAGACATTTCTTCAATATGCTCTTCCTTATTTTTTTTTACCTTTTGTTCTTCAGCATACTCACTTATCAGAGAAAAAGTACAAATATATCATATATATATATTTATATGTACACACACATATATATATATATATATATTATATTATATTCCATAGTATGTATATGTGTGTGAGAGGGAGGGGTCGGAGAGTATCCCTTTTTTTTTTTTTTCTCCAATAGAGAACAAGATACTACCACTAAATTCCATTATTTACTAAGCATAATTGGACATCTTTGTGTTCCAAGTTAATTTTAAAAACTTCGGTAACAGTAGTTTTATGTCTCTATTACTTCAGCATTATAGGAAATATAGGGAAGATAGCCTTTTGTAACTCTTCTGTTATTTTGGAGCCAGGTTCTTCATCTGGACAACGAAATATACTCTACAGTATAGACTGTTAAACTTCTATATTGTTAAGTGTGCTAGAAGCTTAACTGCACGTGACTACAACCTGAAGATATGTGTAAGCGAGATATGAATGGGTCATTAAAAAAAAAAATTTTAAATAGAAGTGGTACTTATGTTGCATCTAGTATGTACAGCGTCTTGCTGGGAAAGCGAATTGTCTATCCTCAGATTTAGTACTGTGAATTTTAGATTTAGTGATTTATGCATAACTACTTTAAATATAACTTTAAAGGAAAAGAGGCAACTAAAATGGTGAATGAAAGAAACAGTTTTTTTCCTCTGCATATTGGCTCATAAACAGTCTGATCTGTAGGCAATTAAGTATGGACTTGATACTCTCACTCTTCACAGTTTTCCCAACTTAGTGGCCCTTAACTATTTCTTCTCTGGTTAGTGGCTCTTACTAATTTTTTTTCTCTCCTCAAGTTAAAATTTACTTTCAGGAAAAATGCCATGATATAATACAGTTAATGTATTATTGTATGGGCATTTGCATTTAACAATGACAGAGCTTACATAAAGAAAGCATTTTCTAATTGTAGAATTTCAGGTATTATTGAGCAGAGTAGAGAAGATATTACATTATGGAGACACAAAGCAGTTCATGGAACCTATACAAAAATTGACCATAAAGCAAATTTGCAGAATGCAAAATAAATCCACATAAATCAACAAATTGTAGCAACAAGAGATACAAAGAGAAATTCCATTAAAAATAACTGTCAGTAGTATAAAATATTTAGGAATCTTTCTGCTAAGAGAAAGTCAGGAACTTTATGAACACAACTACAAAACACTTTCCACACAAATAAAGGCAGATCTAAACAATTGGAAAAATATCAAGTGCTCATGGATAGGCTGAGGTTATAAATATAATAAAAATAACAACACTACATAAATCTACTTATTTAATGCCATACTAATCAAATTCCAAGAAATTATTTTACAGATCTAGAAAAAAATAATAAAGTTCATCTGGAAGAATAAAGGTCAAGAATTTCAAGGGAATTAATTAAAAATGCAAATGAAGGTGATCTAGCTGTACCATATAGTCTAAAACTATATTATAAAGCAGCAATCATCAAAACCATTTGGTTCTAGCTAAGAAATAGAGTAGTTGATCAGTGAAATAGGTTAGGTTCATAGGACAAAATAATCAATGACTATAATAATCTAGTGTTTGATGAACCCAGAGACCCCAGCTTTTGGGATAAGAACTCACTCTTTGCAAAAACTGCTGTGAAAATTGAAAACTAGTATGGCAGAAATTGGCATTGACCCACACCTAATGCTCTATACCAAGATAAGGTCAAAATGGGTTCATGATTTAGACATAAAGAATGATTTTAAAAGCAAATTAAAAGAAGAAAAGATAGTTTACTTCTGAGATGTGTGGAAAAGGCAGGAATTTGTTACCAAAGAAGAACTGGAGATCATTATTGAACACAAAATAGATAATTTTGATTTATTAAGTCAAAAATATTTTGTACAAATAAAACTAATGCAGACAAGATTAGAAGGGAAGTGAAAAACTGGGAAAATATTTTTACATTCAAGGGTTCTGATAAAGACCTAATTTCTAAAAATATATAAAGAATTGAGTGGGAGGAAGGAGGGGAGAAGTTGGAACAGAAGTTTTGCAAAGGTCAATGCTGAAAAATTACCCATGCATATATTATGTAAATAAAAAGCTATTTTTAAAAAATGACTCAAATTTATAAGAATTCAAACCATTTTCCAGTTGATAAATTTTTTTTTCAGATAAATTTTATTATTTTTTCTAGCTTTCCAAAGTAATTTCTTGGCAGTTTGATTAGTATGATACTGAAAGAAGGAGATTAATTTAAGGAGAATTGTCATTTCTAATGTCTCACCCTACCCGAGAGCACGTGATATTCTTTCAATTTTTTAAATCTAACTTTATTTGTGTGATTGTTTTGTACTTGTATTCATATACTTACTGGCTTTTTGGCATGTAGACTACCAAATATTTTATATTATGTATAGTTAATTTAAATGGAATTTCTCTTTCTATCTTTTGCTATTGGATTTTGTTAGTAACATATAGAAATGCTGATGATTTATGTGGATTTATTTTATATCCTGCAATTTTGCTAAAGTTGTGAGTTGTTTCTAGTAGATTTTTAGTTGATTCTCTTGGTTTCTCCAAATATATCATCATTTCATTTGCAGAAACTGATAGTTTTGTTTTCTTATTACCTACTCCTAGTTTTTTTTCAATTTATTATTTCTAGTTCAATATTAAATAGTAGTGGTGATAATGGGCAGCCTTGTTTCATCTGTGAAATTACTGGGAATGTGTTTAGCTTATCCCCATTATATATAATGCTTACCTATGGTTTTAGATAGATGCCACTTGTAATTTTAAGGAAGACTCCATTTATTCCTATGCTTTCTAGTGTTTTTAATAGCAATAGGTGTTGTACTTTGTCAAATACATTTTCTAAAGCAATTGAGTTAATCATATGATTTCTGTCAGTTTGATTATTAATACAGTCAATTATACTAGTAGTTTTCCTGATATTGAACCAGTCCTGCATTCCTGGTATGAATCCTGCTTGGTCATAGTTTAATATCCCAGTGATAAATTGCTATCATCTTTTACCTAATATTTTATTTAAGATTTTTGCATTAATATTCAATTAGGGAAATTGGTCTATAATTTTCTTTCTGTTTTGACCCTTCTTGGTTTAGGTATCAGCATCATATCTATGTCACAATAGGAATTTAGGACTCCTTCCCCTATTTTGCTGAATAGCTTATATAGTATTGTAATTAATTGTTCTTTAAATGTCTGTTAGAGTTCATAAATCCATCTGACCTTGGAGATTTTTTTTCTTAGAAAGCTCATTTGAAGCTTGTTCAATTTGTTTTTCTAATATGGTACTATTTAAATAATTTATTTTCTTACCTGTTAATCTAGACAATCTATATTTTTGTGAATATTCATCTATCTCACTTATATTATCACATTTGTTGGCATATAGTTGAGCAAAATAGCTCCTAAGTATTGTTTTAATTTCCTTTTCATTGGTGTTAAATTCATCCTTTTCATTTTTGATACTGGTGATTAGATTTTTTTTCTTTCCATTCTCTAAATCTAGCCCTTCTAACTGCCATAACAAAGATACAGTACTTAAAAGTTATATGTGTCATCTTCCCATATGGGGATGTAAACCAGAGGTTTATTTATTTGGTTAGCTTTTCACAAAACCAACTTTTAGTTTTGTTTGTTAATTCAATAATTTTCTTACTTGAAATCTTATTAATCTCTTCTTTTATTTTCAGAATTTCAAATTGGTATTTAATTGGAGGCTTTTAATTTGTTCTTTTTCTAGTTTTTTTAGTTGCCCACATAATCCATTGATCTTCTTTTTTAATTTTTTTCATATTTGCATCTAGAGATTTAAAATTTCCTCTAAGAATTACTTTAGCTGCATCCTATAAGTTTTGGTAAGCTGCCTTATTATTGTCATTCTCTTGGATGAAGTTATCAGTTGTTTCTATAATTTATTGTTTGACCCACTTATTCTTTAGGATAAAATTATTTAATTTCCAATTAATTTTTTATCTAAGTTTTCCATGGCTATTTATTACAAATGATTTTTATTGCATCATGATCTGAAAAAGGATGCATTTATTATTTCTAACTTTCGGCATTTGAGTTTGAGGGTTTTATTTCCTAATATATGGTCAATTTTTGTTTAGGTATCTTGTACCACTGGGGAAAAAAGATATATTCCTTTCTGTCTATCCCCATTCAGTTTTCTCCAAACATTCTAGCTTTTCTAAAATTCTATTCACCTCCTTAACTTCTTTCTTGTTTATTTTACAGTTATATTTATCTAATACTGATAAAGGCAGGTTGAGATCCATCACTTGTGTAATTTTGCTATCTCTTTCTTTTTGCAACTTACTTAGTAACTTTTCTAAGAATTTGCTTGCCATGACATTTGGTACATATATGTTATTTTTGATATTGCTTCATCATCTATTGTAAGATAGTTTCCTTCCTTATCTTTTAAAATTAGATCTATTTTTGCTTTTGCTGGATCAGTATCTCTATCCTTGTTTGTTTATTTGTTTGTTTTAACTTCAGCTGAAGCATAATAGATTCTACTCCAGCCTTTTACCTTTACTCTGTATCTCTCTGCTTCAGAAGTGTTTCTTATAAAAACATATTGTAGGATTTTAGTTTTCAATCCTCTCTACTATCCATTTCTGTTTTATGGGAGAGTTCATCCCATTCCCAGTCATAATTAAGATTACTAACTACATTTCCTAACATCCTATTTTTTTCCAGTTTATATATTTCTCTCTTCTTTTACCATTTTCCTCCTTACTTGTGTTTTGCTTCTAATTGCCACCTCCCTCAATTTGCCCTCCCTTTTTCAGCTCCCCCTTTCTTTTCTCCTTTCCCCTCCTATTTCTCTATAGGATTTCTGTACCAAACTAAAGTATGTATGTTATTGCCAATTTGAGCCAAATATAATTAATGCTCATCCCCATCTCTTTTTTCTCTCAACTGGATTGCCTTTGTTCCTCTTCATGTGATATAATTTACTCCACTTTTACCTCCCCTTTCTTTTTCTCCCAGTACAATCCCTTTTCCATTCCTACTTGCTTTTTTTATATCATCACATTATTGTCAATTTATACCTCCATTCTCTAAATCTAGCTCTTCTAACTGCCATAACAAAGATATAGTCCTTAAAAGTTATATGTGGTATCTTCCCATATGGGGATGTAAACATTTTAATCTTTAAAAAACATTTTCCTTTCTCTTTTTACCTTTTTAATGTTTTGCTTCAATCTTGCATTTGAAAATCAACTCTTCTATTTTGCTCTTATCTTTTCATAAAAAATGATAGAATGTTCATCATTTCCCTTGAAAGATAATGCTTTGTTTTTCTGGATACTTAATTTTTGGTTGTTATCCAAGTTCCTCTGCTTTCTGGAATATCATATTCTAGGTCCTTTAATTCTTTAAAGTGGAAATTGCTAGGTCCTAAGAAATCCTGATTGTGGCTCCTCACTATCTGAATTGCTTTTGTCTGTCCATTTGCAATATTTTCTCCTTGATCTGATAATTCTGGCATTCAGCAACATTATTCCTTGGGGTTTTCATTTTGGGGTATCTTTCAATAGATGATCAATGGATTCTTTCAATGACTATTTTACTTTTTTGAAAGATGTTATCCAAGGTCTTTTTTTTCATCATGGCTTTTAGGTAGTCCAGTAATTCTTAGATTTTATTTTCTTATATTTTTTCATATTTTTTTGCTTTTGTTTTGACTGATTCTTGATGTCTTCTTGAGTCATTCACTACCATTTGTCCAATTCTAATTTTTAGTAAAGTATTTTATTCAGTAACATTTTTATTTCCTTTTGCTTTTGATCAATTGTACTTTTAAAGGAGTTGTTCAATAGATTTTTTTTCTATTTTGCTAATTTTGTGTTTTGAGTTGTTTTCTTTTTCCATTTCACCCAATTCTTTTTTAGAAGTTCTTTTCTTCAGTATATATGTTTTTTTTTTTCACTAAATTTATTTTTAAGGAATTGTTTCCTGTAGTCAATTTCTGTGCTTTCTTTTCTAAGATGTTGCCTTTTTTCACCAAACTTTCATAATTCTTTTCTACCGCTCTAATTCCTCCCTCCCCCCATTTTTCTTCTACTTCTCTTTTAAAGATCCTTTTTGAACTCTTGTAAGACAGCTTTCTAAGCTGGGGACCAGTTCATATCCTTCTTTGAGGCTACATCTAAAGGCTTTTTGCCTTTACATTCTTCTGGGTTTATGTTCTCATCTTCCTTGTCTCCATAGTAGCTTGCTATAGTCAGAGTTCTTTTTGTTTCTTTGTTCATTTTAAAAGTTGCACTGTGGTCCTTTTACACAGGGAAGATTCTCCCAAGTTTCTTTTGCAGGAGGACAGAGGCTCTCACTGACTGTGCTTGGGGCTAGTGCTTGTAGACTTTCCTACTGTACTGGGTGAGCCCAACCAAGTACTGCATGCTATTCTGGGGTTCATGGCTCACAGTTTGCCTTCTGTAGTTGTATTGCAGGTCTTACAGATGGTCTGCTGATCCACTGGCCTTCTCAAGCAGGACAGAGTAGCCAGTACTGCTGTATTTTAGCTAACAATCTTCCGCTAGATTCCCTTTACCAGGCCTTCCTGAAGTGGGCCTCTCTAAGCTATACCTGTACTGGAATGTGTGCCTCTCTGCCCAATGAGAGAGACCTTTCCTGAGGTCCTTCTGAAATAACTTAAGCTGGAAAATTATACTTCAGATATTTGTAGATCCTAACACACCAAAATCTGTTCAGAGACTTGATCTAGCTTCAATTCTGAGGGAAGCTGGCGAAAGCTCAGGCAATTCCTGTCTACTTTCTACTACTATCTTGGCTTTGCCCCCAATAATAGCTACTTCTCAAGATTGTTGTGAAGACCAAATGAGATAACATTTCCTAGTATAGTTCCTGGAACATAGTAGGTACTATATAAATGTTTATTCTCTTTTCTTTCCCTTCCCTAGTAAAAAAGTTAAAGTTTAAACTGCTGAATAATAAAGTCAAAATATCATTTAAGTTACAGTAAGTATCTTTTTAAATAGTTTCATATTCAATACATAGGGAGAATTTATACAAATATATGAGACTATTCCCAATTCAATAAGTGGCCAAAGAATGAACAGTTTTCAAAAGAGGAAATATGAGCTATCAATAACAGATGAAGAATGTGTGAAACAACTAATGAGAAACTTCTTATTTAAAACAACTCTGAATTTTTAAATATTATTTGTTTGCATATTATCAAAGGCAATAAAAGATAGAAATTATCAGTGTGGGGCTGTAGATTCACTAATATGCAGTTAGTATTGTTTCAAATTGCTTTTATGTGATATAAGGAGGAAAAAAAATAGATTTGTATTCAAAGAACCTAGGCTTTGCTATTTAATGCCTTTTTTCCTCTGGGTCTCAGTTTTTTTGTGGAGTGTACTTTTTCATTTCTTTTTATTTTGAAAATTGGAATATTTGTCCATCTTTCAATCTGTGACACCATTAGCTCATTTCTAAAATTCTTTTGTTTTTGTCCATTCGAATCTACTTAAGAATTTTTCTTTTTCTTTTTAAAATTAATATTCATTTGAAAATTTTTTTAAGATCCAAATTTTCTTTCTCCCCTATCATCTCTCCTTCATTCATGTGAAGTCATAAAAAACAGATTGTCCCTGTTGCCAAAAAATGGCAACATCTATAGCGTGAAGGGATTTGACCTTTAAGGTCTCTTCCACCTTATCTTCAATTTTAATGAAAAATGAATTATATAAGAAAGGTCATCAAACTGTTTTCCCTGATCCCTTGATGTAGTTATTTCATTATTGAGCCATACCAATGGTGTAATTATAGTAAAGAGAGTCATAGAGTAGAAATAGCAACAGTTTTTCTATGATAAGTTGGAATAGATGAACAAATTGTGGTATATGAATATAATGGAATATTACTGTTATAAGAATTGATGACTATGATTCAATTCAACTTAATAAATATTTATTAAGTATCTATTATACGTTATGTATTGAAGTAAACTCTAGAGATACAAAATGAGGCAAAAACTCCTTCAAAGAGATTATGTTCTAATAGGGTTAGGGAGATTTCAGCGAAACATAGAAAGACTTGTCTGAATTCCTGCTAGAAAAAGTAAGCAGAACCAAGAGAAGAATATGAATAACTACAATAATGTAAACTAAGATAGCACTAAAGATGCACCAAGGTCAGTAAGCAACCTTGGTACCAGAAAAGATAACAAAGATGATAAAATATACATTTCTCTTCTCATTAGACTGGTGAAAGTCCCTGCAAGTGGAATGTTATATATAATATCATATGTAATTGTTTTGTTGGTCATCTTTTTTTACGTTTTTCTTTGTTCCAAAGAAGGTTCCTTTCATAAGGTAATAAGAAATGATTCATGGTGTGAACGAAAAAATATTTAGATAAAACAAATCTCTTGTATTACTTGTTGTTCAAATCATTCAATCCCATCCATCCCTTTGTGACGCTACAAACCATATTGTCTGCGGGTTTTTCTTGGCAAAGATATTGAAGTAATTTGCTATTTCCTTTTCCAGTGGATTAAGGCAAGTAGAGGTTAAGTGACTTGTCCAGGAGCACATAGCTTAGTAAATATCTGAGATCAGATTTTGAACTAAGGGTCTTCTTGACTTTAGGTCCAGCTTTCTATTTATTAGGCCATTTAATTTCCTCCTACAGTATCAATAAGGTGTATGTATATGGCTATCACAATTCTAGTGGTAGCTATATCTTTGATTGATCACAGTGAACTGACCCTGTCCTGAATTAGCACACTTTGATTATGTGAAAAGTCCTGAAAAGGTTCTGAAAAGGCCACAGACTTATTCTGTTTCTAACATTGCTTTGTTTTCCTAATGGAATTTTTTTTTTCTTTCTTTCTTTCTTTTTTTTTTTTTTTTTTTTTTTTTTGGTGACCCACGTGGCACTAACAAGATAACAAAAAGTGTGATTCAATATAAATGGACCCCAGTTATTCATTAGTCTCTATGTGCAAGTATCAGCCTAGATGGACATAGTCTTCTCATTCCTTGTTTGAATTCTCTGTGTTGTGTCTCCTTTACTCGTTATTTCTATATTTTCAGTTTTCCTTAAGGAATAATGAAAAGAATTTTTCTCTGTCCTCAAAATGGATCACTATTTTCTTCTTTCTTTCATCAGTAATTTCAGGAAGGCTTAAAATCAACAAGAGTTGTCCTTTTCAGATCACCAATTCCCAGCTACAAATGGTACTGTTTCTGTATTTATAGCTTCAGCTTTTTAACATTTTTTCCTCTCCAATCCTACTGAACCATTTGCAACCTTGATTCTGTTTCAGGGACTAAAAGGGAGTCAAAATTTAGGCAGTCATTTGGGAAGCTACCACATTCTCCAAGCTTCAAAACTTTTTACTTCTTTTTTAACTCTACAAAATTGCATTTAAGGAAGTCAGTAATGAGTTTCTAACTTTATAGACTATCCCTACATAGAAGATACAGAAACTTTAACAGACTATAGCTTCCAACAAAGGCATTTTGACCCAGTTTTTAAATAAAAGAAACAGTATATGGAAATGTCTGAGCAGCACAACAGACTGTTTAATAAAACTCTCAATAAAATGTTTCACCTTAATGGCAGCCACCATATGTCTCTTCATTGCCCTTTGATTCTAGGGCATTGGAGGATGAAAGTAGAATCTTTTCTGAATTTTTAAATTTTATACTTTAGGTAAGATGATGATCCTTTCCTACAATAACATTATCATAAGATAGAAACAATAATATCATCACAAGCAGCAACAACAAATTGATTAATTCCATGGGCTGAACACTTGGCTAGGATCTAGGGGAGAAAAAAAATTAATTTTGTGGAATTTATAGAGTTAAGGAAGGGAATCAGACCCAAATGTCATAAATGTGTTACATCACAAAAACAAAACAAAAAAACATAGTTGAGAATCATTCAACAAAGTACTGGGTAAATTCTGATAACTAGCCAGAATATCAGAGAAGACACCAGGGGGATCGTGATAGTTGAGTTATGTTTTAAAAAATTTAGGTAGGCATTCAACATAATGCTTCCAAGAAGCAGTTTTTTTTAAAATCTTAATAATTTATTGCTTTCAGCCGTGAATTTCCTTTTCCCCCTCATTTTCTAAGAAATGTTTCTACTTGTTAGCCCCTTTTAGATGATGTCTTAAGACTTTAAAATAAAGAATGCATACCTATATAGGGTATAAGTATCTAGCTTATTTGAACCCATCCTCAAAATTTCCCTTTTGCTTGTTCTCAAATTGAATCATTAGGTGATTTATTATTTATCTCAAATGTATTTCCTGAGCTCATTTGGAGACCATACTTTCTGTGATTTCTAAAACAAAGTTGTATGGAAAATAAATTTTTTATATCTCAACAGTGTTTCTGATTACAGAAAGTTGTTTTCATTACTATCAAATTTTTAAGGAAAAAAGACATACAACATATGTATACAGTACCTATATTTTTACAGATGAGACCCATTTTAATGTTTATTTTTTAGATAATAGAGTGATTTTTTTTTAATTTCAGTAGCAACATAGACCAACTTCCTGTTTTGTAGCCAAGTTCACTAGATATTTCTATTTTTCCTATCTTTAAATTTCACATGAAAACTTTGTTTCTCCTTTTCAATACCCTTTCAGTTTGAATGAGAAGTAACCTTTCTTTTGTCCTCTTTTACAATTATTTTTCACCATGGGCTTGAGGTGTCATGCAAGTGTTGCTTTTTAAAGAAAGATTTTGGGATAGAGAGAAACATGAAAATCTTTTTCTCAAGTTTCTGGGGGAAAAACCTTGTATTGCTTTTTTTTTTTTTTAACTCCCTAAGGTGAAAATAATTAGGTATTTTGCATACTAGTATAATTTTACCATGATGTGTATGAAGTGGTCATGAATATAGTGGGAAGCCTGATTGCCATGCATCAGTTAGCAGGTTAGATGATTTGAGTGGTGACCAACATTTCTAACTTCCTTTAGTTGGGATTTAATACTGAGGCAGAGCTTTTCTACAATGCATACTGGTTTCTAGGAACTGGTTACAAAAAAAAAAGTGTCTCTTAGTTGACTTTATTTATTACTTATATTTATTATCTGAATGATCTTAAATTAAATTCAGTCAGTCAATCAATAAGGGTTTATTAAGCACCTACTTTGTTTTAAATACTATGCTAAGTGTTCTGGGGACAAAAGCATGAAAAGAAAAGTTTCTGCTCTCAAGGAGTTTATTATGTAGGAAGACAATGTATTTTTTTATTAAAGTTTTTTATTTCAAAACATATGCATAGATGATTTTTCAGCACTGACCCTTGCAAAACCTTGTGTTTTTCCCCCCTTCCCCCACTCCCTCCACTAGATGGCAAATAATCCAATATATGTTAAACATGGTAAAAAAAAAAAAGTTCAATATATGCATACATATTTATACAATTATCTTACCACACCAGAAAAATCAGATCAAAAAGGAAAAAAAAATGAGGAAGAAAATAAACTGCAAGCAAACAACTAAAACAGTGAAAATACTATGTTGTGAACTACACTGAGTTTCCACAGTCCTCTGTCTGGGTGTAGAGGGCTCTCTTCATCAAAAAATAATTGGAATTGGTCTGAATCATCTCATTGTCGAAGAGAGCTGCATCTATCAGAAATGATCATTGTGTAACCTTTTGTTGCCATGTACAACAGTCTCCTGGTTTTGCTCATTTCACTTAGCATCAATTCATGTACATCTCTCCAGGCCTCTCTGAAATCATCCTGCTGATCATTTCTTATAGAATAATATTCCATAACACTCATATACCATAACTTATTCAGCAATTCTCCAACTGATGGGCATCCATTCAGTTTCCAGTTTCTTGCCACTATAAAAAGGGCTGCCACCAACATTTTTGCACATGTGGGTCCCTTTTTCCCCTTTAAGATCTCTTTGGGATATAAGCCTAATAGAAACACTGCTGGATATGTTCATTTTGATATCCCTTTGGGCATAGTTCTAAATTCCTCTCCAGAATCGTTGGATAAATTCACAGTTCCACCAACAATGTGTTATCCCACATCCCCTCCAACATTCATCATTATCTTTTCCTGACATTTTAGCCAATCTGAGAGGTCTGTAGTGGTACCTCAGAATTGTCTTAATTTGCATTTCTCTAATCAATAGTGATTTAAAGCATCTTTTTTATATGACTAGAAATGGTTTCAATTTCTTCATCTGAAAATTGTCTGTTCATATCAATGGTACTTTTAAGTGGGATGAGATCTATTTTTGCCTTTGCTTGAAATGAAATCAGGATTGCTACTCCTGCTTTATTTTTTTATTTTTTTGTTTTTTTAACCTCAGTTGAAGCATTTTGCTCCAGCCTTTTACTGTTACTTTAAATGTGTCGTTACTCTGCTTTAAATGAGTTTCTTGTAAACAACAAATTGTTGGATTCTGGCTTTTAATCCAGTCTGCTATTTGCTTTCTTTTTATGAGAGAATTTATTCCATTCACATTCACAGATAAAATTACTAACTAAAATAATTATCCCTGGTTATACTTTTCTTTTCCCTTTCTCCCTTTCCTTCCTCCCCAGTATTTTGTCACTGATCATCCTAACCCCTCAAACAGCCCTCCTCTTTGCAGCCTCTCCCCTTTTCTTATATCTTTCCCTTTCTACTTCTGTTCTTCCTTCTATTAGCCTCTCTCCTTCCTTTCCTTCTTCTCCTCCTACTTCCCTGTAGCGTGAGACAAGCTTCTGTGTGAAGCTAAATGTATTTAATATTCTCTCTTTCAGCCAATTCTGATGAGAGTAACACACACATCATGGTCATCCCCTGACCTTTTTTCCTCAATTGCAGTAGGTCTTTTTTGCCTCCCCCATTTTAACTCCAGTTTTCTTTTCTTCAGGAGAATCACGTTTCCTCCTCTAGTTTCTTGTTTAAATTATCACGATAAAAATAAAATTATATCTGCACTCTTTAAGTAGACCCATAACAGAGATAAACATTTCAAGAGTTAAACATATCATCTTCCTATATAGGAATATAAGCTTTTTAATTTTTAAAAGAAAGGTTTTTTTTCCTTTTTTACCTTTTTATGCTTCTCTTGAATTCTGCATTTGAAGATTACATTTTCCATTTAGCTCTGATCTTTTTATCAGAAATAGATGAAATTCACCTATTTCATTGGATGTCCATCTTTTCCCCTGAAAGATGATACTTAATTTTGCTGGATAGCTGTAATCTGAGTTCCTTTGCCTTTCAGAATATCAGATTCCTTTGGTTCCTCAATATTTGAATTGTTTCCTTCTGCCTGCTTACAATATTTTCTCCTTGATTTGATAATTCTGAAATTTAGTTATTGATGTTCCTTGGAATTTTAATTTTTGAGGTCTCTTTCAGGAGGTGATCTGTGAATTCTTTTTTTTGCTGAGGCAATTGGAGTTAAGTGACTTACCAAGGGTCACACAGCTAGAAAGTGTTGAGTGTCTGAGGCCAGATTTGAACTCAGGTCCTCCTGTCTTCAAGGCTGGTGCTCTATCCATTGCACCAACTACCTGCCCCTGTGATCTGTGAATTCAATGGCTATTTTACCCTCTGGTTCTAGGGTACTAGGACAGTTTTCCTTGATGATTTCCTGAAAGATGATGTCTAGGCTCTTTTTTTTCATCATGGTTTTCAGGAAATCCAATAATTATTAGATTGTCTCTCCTAGATGTATTTTTGAGGTCAGTTGTTTTTCCAATGAGGTATTTTACATTTTCTTCTATTTTTTTTCCATTTTGGGGGGTTTTGTTTGATTGATTCTTGAAGTCTCACTGAGTCATTCCCTTCCATTTGTTCAGTTCTAATTTTTAGTGAATTATTTTCTTCAGTTACCTTTTGTAGCTCCTTTTGCATTTGGCCAATTTAACTTTTAAATGAGATGTTTTGTTCAAAGCATTTTTTTTTTACATTTCACAAATTCTGTTTTTCAATGAATTGATTTCTTTTTCATATCTAGTTTATACGATTTCTTTGGGATATAAGCCCAATAGTATCACTGCTGGATCAAAGGGTATGCACAGTTTGATAACTTTTTGGGCATAATTCATATTCCTCTCCAGAATGGTTGGATTTGTTCACAACTTTGCCAATAATGCATCAGTGTCCCAGTTTTCCCACATCCCCTCCAACATTCATCATTATTATTTTTTCCTGTCATCTTAGCCAATATGAGAGGTTTATAGTGGTATCTCAGAGTTGTCTTAATTTGCATTTCTCTGATCAATAGTGATTTGGAACATTCTTTCATATGAGCTTTGCTTATATCTTGAAAATAAAAAGCTGTTAGTAAAAATAACAACAGACCTTTTTAAAAAAACTCTCTGAGAATGATACTCTATCCAATTATCCATTCTTAAAATAATTTTGCAATGCAAACTATATTTTTCTAAAATAGAAAGTTGGCCTTGGGCTTAGAAAGGCTTGGTTTCAAATTCTGTCTCTGACACAATGACTTTGTGACCATGATTAAATTACTCCTTAGTATCCCAGGTAACCTTCTGAAATTCCAGTCTGCACTGAAAAAAAGAGTTCTTATTCTTACTAGGTACCTCATATACCAATGAAATTACAGATTTAAAAAAAAATCATTTGTGCCACTTGTCAGATTGGCTAAGATGCCAGGAGAAGATAATGATAAATATTGGAAGGAATGTCAGAAAATTGGGACACTAATGCATTGTTGGTGGAGTTGTAAACTGATGTAACTATTCTGAAGAGCAATTTGGAATTATGCCCAAAATTGCTATAAAACTGTGTATACCCTTTGACCCAGCATTATCTCTACTGAATCTGCATCTCAAAGAGATTATAAAAGAGAGAAAAGGACCCACATGTGCAAAAATATTTGTAGCAGCTCTTTTTGTGTTGTCAGGGAATCGAAAATTGAGTGGATGCCCATCAGTTGATTGCTGAATAAGTTTTGGTACATAAATATAATGGAATATTATTGTTCTATAAGAAATGAACAGGCTAATTTCAGAAAAGCCTGGAAAGACTGATGATGGAAAGACTATGAACATATGATGCTGGGTGAAGTGAACAGAACCAACAGAAAATTGTACACAGTAACATCAAGATTGCATGATGATCAGCTATGATAGACTTACCTCTTTCAGCAATAAAGCTATCCTAGACAGTTCCAATAGACTTTGTTTGGAAAATGCCATCTGCATTCAGAGAAAGAACTACAGAGACTGAATGCAAATCAAAGCATACTATTTTCATCAGTTTTTTATTCTGTTTGTTTTTTTCTTTTCGCAGTTTTTCTTTTTTGTTCTGATTTTTCTTTCCCATATGACTTATCTGGAAATATGTTAAAAATAACTGTACATGTATAACCTATACCATCTTGCTTACTATCTTGGGGAAGAGAGAGGAAAAGGAGGGTGGGAAAAATTAGAGCTATAAAAATGAACATTGAAAACCATCTTTACATGTAATTAGAAACATAATATACTATTAAAGTTAAATTATAACAAAGAAAAAAGGATTTGTGTAAGTTGTTGAAAGATGTTAATTCTTTATCAAAATCCTAAATATATTTGTATGTATGTACATATATACATACCCATATATGTGCATGTACAAAATGCATGTATCTATATGTACATGCATGTTTATGTACACACATATGTTGCTTCCTTTTGATATGTCTTACTTTACTAAATCTTTTTCATTCTAATTCTCTATGTTCTTCTCCAAGTTTTGTAAACCAATTTTGATTAGTTTTTCCAAATATAATATCCATTGTGTTTTTCTTTAGTACTTGTAGGAAAGGAAGAAGAATCTGTAGGTTTTGTTCAGGCCACATGGTTCTTCTTGTCATGTTAATTTAAGCTGGATAATTTTTTGTTTATAATATAAGCCTCTTTTTTATTGTTTTAATTTAATTTATTATTTTGATTATACATGCATATTAACTTTTAAAAGATACAATTCTTTATGAATCATGTTGGGAGAGAAAAAATCAGAACAAAAGAGAAAAACTATGAGAGGGAAAAAAAAAAACAGGAAAAAAAAATGAACATAGGTGTTGATTTACATTCAAACTCCATAGTTCTTTTTTTGGGTGCAGATGGAATTTTCTACCCAAAGTATGTTGGGATTGCCTTGGATCACTGAACCACTGAGAAGAATCAACTCTTTCATAATTAATCATCACACAATCTTGCTAGTACTATGTACAATGTACTATGTATTTCTGGTTTTGCTTGTTTTGCTCAGCATCTGTTCAGTAAATCTTTCAAGGGTTTTCTAACATCAGTCTGTTCATCATTATTTTTATAGAACAATAATATTCCATTACTTTCATATACCACTACTAGGACCCATGTAGCTATGATGCTAGTCAAAAGTGAAGACTGGTATCATAACAAGACAGATCACATTTTTGACAGCAGGATTTGCCAAACAAGCCAGACTAGATGATCAGATTTATCTAATGATAAAAAAGAGAGAGAAGCTACTCTAGAGATAGGAATAGAAGTTGAACTACTTAAATTACAGAGAACCTTGAAATGTGATTACAGATATACAAATCTGTGCGTAACCAACCTCCAATATAATAAATCAGGGTCCGCTTATTTGTGGGATAATATCAGAAAACATTTAAATGATCTGTTCCTCAATAGCATCATAGCAGATGACATAGAAAGTTTGTACAAATTGGCTTCAAACATCAAAAAGGCTTCTCATGCCTATTTGAATGCAGACAAGACAGCACAAAAAATTAAACATGGTTTGATAACTCCTACAACTGGTAGTGGATTATTGAACAATTGATTATCGTAATTGTTATTACTTTACTCATTCTACTGTGTGGATCTACATGCTTTGGGTGTCTCTTTAGAGCTTTATTCAACACTGTACAAGAGGTCTATATCTCTGCTGAGATAAAGTTCCGTAACTAAAAACAAAAGGGGGCATTGTTGAAGGGAATCCATGGGAGCAAAAGGCACTCAGAACAACAGGTTCTCAGAACATGACAAGAAGTTGCCATGTTTCCTTGGGAAAAGAGAGATAGGCTGAGGGTCACAGCAAGTTCCTGATTGCATGTGCTCACAAATTGCTCACTTGGTAGATAGCAGCTGATGCACTGGGTAGGCAATTGGTATTCTTTCACTGTCCCAGAGGTGTCCACAAGATGCTCATGCAGGCTCTTTGCACATGATTGGAGAATGCTCACTAATCATTCTCGCTAAACCATAAAAGCTGTGCTGCTCAATAAACTGAAGTCTTTTCCTACTTCACTGGCTTCCATCCCATTCAATCTGCTCCTGAGACAGGGAGCCTGCGCTGGTCTCATGCTCTCCAGTTATAGCAGCCGTGATATACCATAACTCATTCAGCATTTTCCGATTGATGTCCATCTATTCATTTTCCAAATCTTTCTCTTCACAAAAAGAGGTGCTACAAACTTTTTGCACATATGGGTCTTTTTCCTGGTAGTATCTGGGTTAAAGGGTATGCACAGTTTGATAGCCCTTTTGGCATAGTTCCAAATTGCTCTCCATAATGGTTGGATCATTTCACAACTTCACCAACAATGCATTTGTAACCCAGTTTTCCCACATCCCTTCCAATATTTATTATTATATTTTCCTGTCATCTTAGCCAGTCTGAGAGGTGTGAGGTGGTACCTCACAGTTGTTTTAATTTGCATTTCTTTAATCAATAGTGATTTAGAGCAAAACTGTATAGATGGTTTTAATTTCATCATTTGAAAATTGACTTCATATCTTCTGATCATTTATCAATTGGGGAATGACTTGTATTCTTATAAATTTGACAAAGTTCTTCATATATTTTAGAAATGAGGCCTTTATCAGGAACACTAGCTATAAAATTTTTCATTGTGCTTCCCTTTTAATCTTGCTTGTGTTGGTTTTATTTCTGCAAAATCTTCTTAATTTAATGTGACCAATTATCCATTTTGCATTCCTTAATGTTCTCTAATTCTTGTTTAATTGTGAATTATTCCCTTCTCCAAGGATCTAATAGGTAATCTATCCCTTACTCTCCTAACTTCCTTATGATATCACCCTTTATGCCCAAATCTTGTACCCATTTTGACCTTATTTTGGTAGGAGGTGTAAGATGCAGGTCTATGCCTAGTTTCCTACATTATTTTACAGTTTTCCCAGCAATTTTTGTGAAATAGTGAGTTCTTATTTCAGAAAAAATAGAAGCAGCCAGAAAGAAACAATTCAGATATTATGGAGCCACTGCCAGGATCACATAAGATCTAGCTGGTTCCACATTAAAGAGCAGAATATTTGGCAAATGATATTCTGGAAGGCAAAAGAGCTATGATTAAAACCAAGAATAATTTACTAATACAGTTTGCTTAATAATCCTAAGAATATTATCATTAATAGGGCAATTAAAAGAAGTCTACACGTAAGGGCACAGATGTGTCATTTACATTGAGATAATCTCTGAAAAAATATAAAGATAAGAAAGAGAAATGCACTGGGATAAGGGGGAATTTTTTTTTTCATGTGAAAGGCATGCAAGAGCTGTATAGTGAAAAGGAAAATGGAGATGGAATGGTGGAAAATGCTTAAACTTTACTCTCCTCAGAATTGGTTCAGAAACAGAAATATATATATATATATATATATATATATATATATATATATATATATATATATATATATATATATATATATATATATATATATATACACTCAGTTCAGTATAATGATCTATCTTACCTAAAAAGAAAATAAGAGGGGAAGGGTGTAATATTCTTCTCTAAAATGTAATGTTCTCTGGGAGCAGGTTTCTTGGGGGGCTTCTGGGAGCAGCCTTAGTTTCAGTTCAGTATAATCACCCCAAATGCAGCCAGGTATTAAAGTCCAAATCCTTTATTGTCTCCTTCAAAGTCTTATCTCTTTCACTTGGGGCTCAGCTAGTTTTCTGCAGACCTTCTGGATCTTGGTTTCTGTGTTATCCATAGGACAGCCTGCCACCACTTCTGTCTTCCTTAGTTCTGCCCAACTGCTTTCTCTGGCTTCTGAATCTCCCGGACTGAATTATAAGGTAGCTATTTTCTACCTAAATTTCTTCATCTATAAAATAGGTACTACCTACCTCCTTGGGTTGTTATAAATTCGCTGACATTCATAGAACACTTTACAAACTTAAAATATATTTTTGTTGGTGGTTGTTTTCTTGCCTTGTGTTGTTGACAGTCAGTTCTGACCAAAAGATCCCAAGGCTTTTAAACTTCTGAAACTGAAAAGGTTGCCTTCAAGCCTGAACATGTTCATCTCAGAATATATCCTTGGTTACCTGAGTTCAGGAAAGAACAAAAAACAAAAAAAAGTAGACCCACATTATATATGTCAAAATGTCCATTCACTGTTGCCATGTGCTCAGAGAAAAGAACTGTTGGAAGGCTCTCAGAGAATTGACCTGTCTGTTAACAATTCTCCGGTTTTTTTGTTTTTTTTTTTTGTTTGTTTGTTTGGTTTTGGTTTTTTTTGCTGTTATTTTTCCCCCACAGCATGGTCTGCACACTGAGGAATGCAAGCAGCACTGTCACTTCTGGATGATTGTAGCAGGTGTTGATTGAGACAAATTTTCAAATGGAGAAGAGGACTATAATCAGAGCAGGCATTTAAGTCTATTATCAGTCTCCTGGCTCGGCCCTTTGATGCGTTGGCCCATTTAAATAATTACCCTGACTAAAAAGTCTTACTGGGGCTCTTCTTCCTTAACTCTGGAAGGATCCTACTCACAAACAGCTCTGGTTCTTCTTGTAATTTTTACCCCACGTTCAGGCACCCATGTTGGATACATGGGAGAGCTGTTGAAATACATGGGAGCCACCTTGACAGTGGCTGATGGTGATCCAACCCAGACCTGCAGAATGGATCTCCTTGCATGAGATGATGATACAAGGAGACTGAGAGGCAGTTGCTGTTCTCTGACTTTTCTGACTGAGAGGGCATTGCATTATCTGATCTCTCTCCTCCTCCCTCTTCCTCCAATTTATCTCATTCCTAGTCCTGAAGACCTGTGTCAGCAAAGGATGCCTTGCAACTCCTTCAGATGCTATGATACACAGCTGTGAAGGCTCTCGGAGAATTGACCTGTCTCTTAACAAGAATCCATATAGGATTCCAAGATAGGATACTATCTTGAGTGATAGTAGAGAGAGCATCAACAACTGAAAAAGAAAAATTAATAGTAGGGACATTCCCTTTTAATCATCCACTGAGTTATTATCTCTTCTTATTCAGTGGCCTATTAATAAGGAGGAATGCCTCCTCATCTTAGAGCTGCCATGCTCTTTAAAATCTGAGCCATCACGTGGGCAGAAGCAGCAGGAAGTTTGCATCCTTAAAGAGACTGAGTGCCGAGTCATCATGTCCCTTGAGTCCCCCAAAGTTTCCATGGCATATCCGAGCACTTACTCTCTTGGAATGCCCCAATTCCATTCCCAATATATTTAACTTTTTAATATGGGTCAGATTCCTTCTCATAGGTGAATAAGTAACAGGCTTGTTCATGAAGGAGAAACTAGACAGCATTTGAACATATATGAGGAATTCATTCTGATATATAGATGAAGTAGCAGATATAAAGCTATTTTTGGCCAACTGACTTTCCATTTTTCTCCAGTAACTAGTCAAATAGGGAAGCCTCCAAGCTGTTTATGCTTTTAGATTAATCAAATATTGAGTCATTGAATTGGACTAAATTTTTTTTTGCTTATTTTGCACATTCTGTTCATCTATTTTTCCATTTTATAAATACCACCTTATGTTTGAGATCTGGATGTATTAATTTTTTAAATGTCTTCATTTTATAAGTTGAGATAGAGGGAAGAGTCAAGCATTTATTAAGTACCAGAAAATATGTTAACTGCTTTATAAATTTTGGGAGGTTGGTGCCATTGTTTTCCCATTTTATCTTTGAAGAAACTGAGGCAGATAGCTTGAAATGACTTGGTCACATAGTTAATAAATGCCTATTCTATATCTACTGTGCCATCTAATAAAGTGCACTTATCTTTAATTCCCAGAAGAATTCTAGAAGCTAGAGACTTTAATAATCATGGAAATCATTTTTATTAAGAGATTATCTAGCTTTATGAAAAACAGGTCATTCTAGACAAATCTCATTTCTTTTTGATAGTTTTTTGACTTGTAGATCAGGGAAGAAATGTGTTCTGTCTTGCTCTGGGAATCAAAAGTAGGAATAATGAGTAAGAGTTATAGAATAAAAGTTTTTGATGTAGGTGGAAAAAAAATCCACAGTTAAGAGTTCAGTCTGCTGCCTCAGAAGGAGATAGGTTCTCTTTCATGAGAGTCCTTTAAGCAAAGAAATATTATTGGGGGGAATTTTTATTCAGTTAATCAACAAGCATTGAGGCCCTCAGAGGCTAAATTACTTGCTCCAGATCACAAAGGTAGTAAGTATCAGAAGTAAGATTTTAATATAGGTCAGTTACATTTAGTAAGCACCTGCTATATGTCAGGCATTGTACAAGTGCTGGGAACTCAAATACCAAAAAAAACTAGTCCTGTCCTTTAGGAACTAATACTCTAATTGCAGAATATGTCATCTAAAAGGAAAATTAAATGGGGTTGAGAAGGGAAGGGCATATGAGTGAGGCAAGTATGGGAATACAAAAGCATTGCAGCTGATAGGAATGAAAAGTTGACTGGCCTGAACCCCCTCCTTAAATGAAAGTGATAGAGCTCATGGTCTACCCTCCAGTTAGAGTGTAATGATAAAGTATGAGGATAAAAGCTAACTAGATTTTTCAGACTGATAAGATTTCACAAAGCTGAACCCTCCAACTCTTGAGCCAAGGTACCTTTCATTGTGTCATTCTGAGTCCTTGTAATGGAGCCTGAATTAACATTTACCCATAAGGACTCTCTGTACCTCTTACTTTCCAGCATGAGAAGGGATTTGCCCTCTGCCCAGTGACTACTGTTGCTCCTACTAGTGTGTGTGTGTGTGTGTGTGTGTGTGTGTGTGTGTGTGTGTGTGTGTCAGATAGAGAGCAGTGTGAGTTACTGGCTCTCTGGACTCTTACCACTACTGCTATTGACAATTAGGATGGGAAGTCTTTTGTGGTACTGGCTATGGCAGAGGATTGAAAAGCCCCAAGAACTGGCAAGGAAAACAAACAGATTATTTTATAATTTGTACTTATTTCCAATGTGAGAAGCAAAGTTTACTAGCATTCTTTATTCTGAGCCAGATTTGTCTGAGGAAAATGGCAATGACAGATATAAACACAGGCCCCTATATAAACAAAAACTTTTTAAAAGTAATCCTTTGGTGGAGTAATGAAACAGTTACCTCTTTCAAGCTGTCATTTTTTCTTAGTGACTTTTTTTTGGGAAAAGAAAGTATTCTCAGCCTTGACTCCCCCTTAGTTAAGCCTGAAGTAAATGCAGTTTCAATTACCCCTTGAATAGAATCTACTTATGCACTAACCATTTTATGGATTTTATCTTCTGTGTTTGTTATTTGAAATGAAAGAAACAAACATTCTTGCATGACTCATAATTCACAAAGTATATTTATATTATAGAGGTACCTAGTAGTTCTGAAAGCAAAACTCCCTGAATCATCTAAGTCTATAATTCTATATAATCTTGTATTTATCAAGAAGTAAATTAAAACATCTATGGTTTATAGTGTTAGAATTTCATTTAAGTGAATATCTTAAATATACGATTTATAGAATTATTAGGGTATCCAAAATTTTAGTTGGTATATCTTGATGGCCATTTGGGAAGGAGAGTGGTAGGGATGATATAGTAAAGGAAAAGAAATGAGATAATAGTGACTTGATGACATGTTTACATAAGACATGAAGGTTAATGAGATTGAATAATGATTAACCTATTGGGGATTCCTGCAGTCAGCATAAATGTAGATAACATATTATTAAAATATGGGGTGACTTTAATAACCATTGTGTTTTCTATGGAGAATTAATTCTATGAAAGGATATGTTTGTGGCTTTATGAATATTTATATAAGCATTTAAATTTTACTGTCCAGTAAAGAATCTGTACAGTAAAGAATTCAAATTATACTTTGAAGCCCATTTTTCAATTTTTTGGTCTTTTTATTTTTTAAACATTATTCCTGTGACTTATAGAAAATATAGCGTTCTCTTCATAGTGCTGGACTAATTATATGTCACACATACATATATTCACACACTTTATTAAATTCACCTACCACTTAATGAAAAATACAAATGATATTATTGAGCACTGTTTCAAATGTAAATGTGTGAACAAGTTTAAATAAAAGTAAGATATGTATTACTTAGTACATAATGCAATTTTGTTAGGATTCTTACAAAGTACTAAGTAAGTGGAATTGAGGAGACAGTGGTTAAATCTAGTTTAGCATTGATTTAATCCTACAACAAATAATGGTTTCCTAGTGATGTAATGATTGGTGTATACTCAGTGTGGAACATATAAGGAGGAGCTGTCAGGGCCAGAAAGGGCAAGCCCAATAGAAGCTCTTGGAACCTCAGCCAGGCTTCAGTCGAGCAGATTCAGAGCCAGAAAAGGCAGCTTAAGCTCTCAGAACCAAGATTACAGAAGGCCTTTAAGAAAAACTAGCTGAGCTCCAAGTGAAGGAGACAAGACTTTGAAGGAGACAATAAAGGATTTGAACTTTAACTCCTGGCTTCATTCGGGGTGATTACACTGAACTGAAACTAAGGCTGCCTCCAGAGACCCCAAGGAAACCTGCTCCCAGAGAACATTACATTTTAGAGAAGTATATCACACAATTTCTAAATATTTCTCTTATATGTGTTCTTTGCCCACAAATTATACCCAGACTTTGTTGATGGAATACACAGGAAATGGCCTTTAGGATGAAATGATTAGGATTTTTGGAATTTTCTGTGTTGTTAGAGAATTTTACAACTCTCAGGGGCTTTTAGTTGTTCCCCTCTTTCCCCATTCCCTAAGTCCCACTTGCCTTTTTAAAAATTTGAATGGTATAGTCAGGAGATTTGAGTCCTAATCCAGTTCTGTCTATGCCCATAAATAGCTTTGTGATCATGAGAATGTCACTATACTTCCACAAGCCAAAGTAAATCTAAAGCCTTAAAGTTCTATACAAATTTCTGTTGTTATTGTTGCTGCTATTGTTGATATTTTTATCATTATTACACAATCTAAAATTCTATAAAATGAGATAATGGATATCAAAGTTCTTTCAAACTCTTAAAATAATAAAATAATTGTGAAGTGGTATTGTTCGCACATTTTTATTCTCCAGATTTGTTTTTTAATCCAAGTTATTATTAAAATTAATGTGAATTAAGCATATTATTTCACATTTGTGCATCAAATTTCTCCTGAGATCCTGATGTCTAGAATTAAAATCTACAACAAAATTCAAGACTAAAGAATTAAAGCAAGCTAGGTGTGATAGCACACTTGTAATTCATGCTACTGGGCAAACTGAAGTAGATCTCTAGGGCTTGGGAGTTTTGAGTGGCAGAGGGACAAGTTGATCAAGTATCCACATGAAGTCCAGCACCAATATTGTATCTCCTTCACCCCACAACAAAGACCACTACCGAGGAAGGAGCAAATTGGCCCAGGTTTGAAACAAGAGGTCAAAACTCCCATGACAATAAGCAGTTAGAGGTGTATTTCCAAGCTGGGTAGAAAAGAGATCCAGTTTCAAAAACAAATTAAAAAAAGGATCAAAAGGCTGGAAGACTTAAAACAAAATTAGTTTATATTACAAAGTAGTATTAGTTTATACTTATGTACAATATATACACATATGTTATACATGGACATTTATAAACATATAGAATTTAAATGATTAAAACAAATGCATTTGATAGTGGGCAAATATATTAAATATGACATGTAGGTCAAAGTTATAGCTCTCATAAGACTAAAAATTATTTAACTCTAAAGCAAAGTTTTTCCTATTTATCAAATCCTGGAAGATTGGCAGGGACTTTCCATCTTGGGTGTGGTCTCAATAACTGGGCAGGAGCAGTTCACCTTTCTATTAGCTTTTCTCAGGTTCATTTCTATTGTGCTCTTGGAAAATATGATTAAAACTAAAAGTTCATTTGTTGTCTTGATAAACATCACAATACCAGGCATAAAGTCATTTGAATTTTGTATGTCATACATATTTTGGGAGGAAGGAAAACCCCTCATAGTTCTTTCCGACTTTTGCAATTATCTGAACATAAAAGACTCTGTAGAAATGGAGTTTCAGTATTAATAGGCACAGTTCATTAACAAAAGATTCCACTAATGCTTTCCAAGTATCTTTTGGTTTGTATGAAAATAATACCAGTTTTTAGATCAGATTTTTCCAATTGAACTCATTCTAATCTCTAATCGGTGTTGTTAGAGAATTTATAACCACGATCGTGGTTATAAGGAGATGGTAAAACTGAATCCTCCTTTTGTTTTTCCTGATCATTTATATTATTATATAAATAGAATAAGCTGTTAATTATCCCTGTACATGGCATCACAAGTTTACCAAGAACCCTACTGACTATCAAATAGCACTATTAGATTACTTAGTTGAAACATGTAAGTATAGAATGTGCTTCCCTGGTCACATTCCTTTCCCCATTTTTATTGGGAAATTTTTTAATCTCCTAATTTAATCTCCTATTTTATTTTAAGACAATATTTTCATGAAGTTATGATTTCAGTAATATGAGCACATCCACCACTGGGGCATATCTTTCCACTCTCTTGTAATTCTTGTCCTGATCTTCCATAAATCTGCCCTTTAACATTTCCTGAATAAAGCTAGACCTTTCTCTCTGTCTTTTCATACTTAATAAATTATAGTAATGCTTAAGCTGCCCATTTGTTAACACTTTCACTATGTGATAGTATTTAGATATTTCAATAAGTTAGTGTTAATAAAGCAAATAAGATAATGTAGGTAAAATATTTTGCAAATCTTAAACTGATTATATAAATGTTAGCTGGCATCATAATTGTTACTAATTATTAGGTTCATTTTCCTTCTCTAAAAATATGCTTTGAGCACCAGCCTTGAATTCAGGAGGACCCAAGTTTAAATCTGGTCTCAGACACTTTAACACTTCCTAGCTGTGTGACCCTTGGCAAGTCACTTAACCCCAGCCTCAGGGGGAAAAAAAGAAAAAAAAGAAAAGAAAAGAAAAGTAAAAATATGCTTTGTTATGACCCTCTTAATTTAAATAACCTTATAAACATCTGTCATGTGGGGACAAGAATTTATTACTTATATTTTGTTTTTTAGTGATTATTCTCCTTATTGATCTCTTTGTAGCATTTAATGCTTTTCTACACTTTCCTGGACATTTTCTCTTTTTTAGGTTTTCCTAACACTGCTGTTTCCTTGTTTTCCTTTCTGTCTTACTTCCTTAGTCTTCTTTCCTAACTCTTTATTCATGCCATGTTTCTAAATTGTGGGAGACCCCAAGATGCTCAGGCTTTGTCCTGAGACTTTTTTTCTCTATATATTAGGGCCTCTCATGACCTCTTTTCACCTAAGAAATTTTATGTGATTCCAAGTTTATAGGTATGTAAAATAGGTATACAAATAAAATATTTACTGATAATAAATTATAATTTCATAAACTCCACATTCAATTAGGATTACCCATATGGTTGTGACTCATAGTTTTGCTAAGAAGCTTTGCTCTTTAGTATCTCAACCCAAGATCTATAGATCCACTTGTATTCTTTCTTCTGAGCTATAGTCCCAATGTCATCACCTCAAGCTCAACAAGTCTAAAATAGAACTCATTGTCTTTTCCCTGCCCCTAATCCTACTCTCTTCTAAATTTCTTTATTATCAAGGGTATCACCATTCTTTTAGCACTCCAAATTTACAACCTTAGCGTCCAGTCTCAACCCTTCCTGCTAATTCATCCCATATAACCAATATGTTGCCAAATCTTGTCATTTCTGCTTTTGTAACATTTGTCATATATAGCTCCTCATGAATTTTAAAGCCACCACAGATTCACCAATCATTTCAGTAGCCATCTAATTGGTCTGCATGCTATAAGTTTCTCTCCATTCCACTGAGTTGCTAAGGCTATTTTTCAAAAATATATGTATGTTTATGTCAGCTATCTCTTCAGTGAACTTCAGTGACATTCTGTTACTTCAAAGATAAAACATAGTTCTCTGTTTGGCTAGGTTGCACAATTTAGCTTTTAGTCCCCTGTATATGTTCCAGTAAAGCCACATTGCACATTTAAAAACTGCAGTTTGCTTACACTTTGCTTCTTTCCATATATTATGATCCAGCAAAATTGACATTTTTTGTGTTCCTCATACATTGATATTTTGTCTCCCTAATCCTTGATTTTTCTTTGCCTGTTTCTCCCACCTCTTTAATACTCTCCTTTCTTAACAGCACTTGTTGAATTTCCTTGCTTTTTTCAAGGCTCAACTCAAATCTTATCTTTTGCAAGAAGCATTTCCTGGTCTCATTTCCCAGCCCCAAATCCTGATGATTTCTCTATGTGAATACTTTCCATTTACAGCATATATGTCTTATATGTACATAGTTGTTTTCTTCTAGTCTCTCCAATTAAATTTCAACTTCTTGAGGGTAGAAACCATATTTCTGTATCTCTTTGTATTTTACAGTGCTTGGCACGGTGCCTATTTCACAATAAGCAGTTAATTAATACTTGCTGACTGAATGATGAAAGTAATAAGGATGGAAAGAAACGGATGAGTGGTTATCTTTACTGCTAGAGAGATTATCTCAGAGGATCTGAGAGAAAATTAGGACAGCTATCCTTAAATGTGAAATGTTTTACACAGTTCTAGATGTATTTAGGATAACATATAATGGATAGTTTCCTAAAAATGGATACTTTTAGACTTTAATAAAATAAAATGATACTTTTAAGTTTTCATTTAAATAAGAGATTAAGTTAATGCTCCATCAAGATTTCTACCAGATAATTCTGATCAAGAAAATTATCCATGATATTTATACATATATTGTATTTTACATATACTTTAACATATTTAACATGTATTGATCTACCTGCCATCTGGGAGAAGGATGGGGGGAAGGAGGGAAAAGTTGGAACAAAAGATTTTGCAATTGTCAATGCTGAAAAATTACCCGTGAATTTATCATGTAAATAAAAATCTATAATAATTAAAAAAAGAAAATTATCCATGACAATTGAAAAAGACTCATTATGACAAATGCTATCCACCTTCCAAGAGAGAACAGATGAACTCTGAATATAGACTTTTAAAATTTTTCTTGCTTTTTCTTTGCTAATAAAGAGATAGGTTTTATTTGACATTTTGTGTACTATGAATATCATATTGTTTGCTTTCTTAATGCCTGGAAGAAGAGCTGGAGGAAGAGACATAATTTAGAATTCAAAATTTATAAGAAAATGAATGTTACAAATACCCAATTAAAAAAAATTATCAGCTAAATTTTAGTATCCTCCCTTATCAAGGGAAGACTTCTAGACTGGAGGGAACAGTTCCCAAAATATAATCCCTAAATATCTGTTCTTGCTTCTGATAATAATACTTTCCTCACTTAATGAATGAACTTTAATATCAAACTTTTTGATAGGGTGTGTTTGTTGTTATTGTTTTGTTTTTCGAGCTCATTATTCCTGACTTCCCAGTTTTCCAAATGTAACTCTCTTGGTGTCAGTGTGAATTCATCTTCCCAGCCAGAAGCCTTAGTGTTAGTACTTTGTACCAATGCTTCATTAATAAATGAATAGTGGAAACCAAATCTATCTATCCTTCTTTCTTTTTCTTTCTTTCTTTCTCTCTCTTTCTCTCTCTCTTTCTCTCTTTCTCTCTTCTCTCTCTCTCTCTCTCTCTCTCTCTTTCTTTCTTTCTTTCTTTCTTTCTTTCTTTCTTTCTTTCTTTCTTTCTTTCTTTCTTTCTTTCTTTCTTTCTTTCTCTCTTTCTCTCTTTCTCTCTTTCTTTCTTTCTTTCCTTTCTTTTCTTTCTTTTCTTTCTTTCTTTTTGTCTTCTGGA
This sequence comes from Sminthopsis crassicaudata, assembly GCF_048593235.1. Classification (NCBI taxonomy): domain Eukaryota; kingdom Metazoa; phylum Chordata; class Mammalia; order Dasyuromorphia; family Dasyuridae; genus Sminthopsis; species Sminthopsis crassicaudata. The sequence continues at coordinate 113,246,515 of NC_133622.1, forward strand.
GATGTAAAAGTATCTACATGTCCCACTGGTTCAGCAGTCAGGAAAACTCCTAAAGTTCATATGTAAGGTCAGATGATATCATGTAGCTTTTATATTCCAGAGAAGATTGCCTGTCTCTTATGGCCCTGTATTATTTTTTTTCCTTTTATGTATTGGAATTCTGGAATGGACAATATATGCATGTTTGTTATTTACTTTATTTAAAAAAGTAATGGAAAGATACTGAGTATGAGACTATGTGACTTGGGTCCCTTCACTCATTTGTCCCTGTTTCCTTATCTACTAAATGCATAGATTGAAAGATAATCTTCTCTAAGGTCTCCATCTCTAAAATGTTATGATTCTTCATGTGTATTTAGACAATATTATTTCTTAGTAATTCATTCTATGAGATATCACATTTATGGTGTGGATAAAACATCAGAGAATGAAGAAAAAACACTTCTAATTAGATTTATCAGACATTTCTTAATATTTTGTACTTTTTAAAAAAAAATTGTTTGCACAAGGCATTGAGGTTAACTAATTTGTTCAGGGGTTAATACTAGTTAATTAATATATGTCACATTTGAACTCAGATCCTCTTGTCTCCAGCTTGATGCTCTATCCACTGTATCACCTAGCTGCCCTTCAAACCTTTTCCCCCCATATTCTTTTTTTCCTCACACTTCCTCCTCTGTCCAATTTCCTGTACCTTGCCACTACAAAAAGGGCTCCTACAAATGTGGGTCTTTTCCCTGCTTTTATGATCTTTTTGGGATACAGACCCAGGAGTGAGACTGCTGGATCAAGGGCTATGTACAGTTTTATAACTCTTTGGCCATAGTTCCAAAGTATTCTCCAGAATGGTTAGATCATTTCTCAACTCTATCATCAATGTATGAGTGTCTCAGTTTTTTCTATATCTTTTCCAACATTTATCATTATCTTTTTCCAGTCATTTTAACCAATCTGGGAAGTGTGAAGTGTAACCACAGAGTTATCATAATTTGCACTTCCGTAATCAATAGTGATTTAGAACAAGTAGTATTTTGTCAAAGGCTTTTTTCTGTATCTCTAATTATGATATTTGGAACATTTTTGTCTTTTAATATGAATAAATATGTCAATTTTTTCCTAATGTAGAATTATGCTTATATGTCTGCTAGAAGTACATTTGGGCTATAATGAATGCCAAAAGCCTTGTTTTGTGAGGATTTTCTTTTAAATAAAAAAAATTAACATATTATTGTTAAGATAATATTAATAGCTGGAATACCACCCGAGTAATATTATTTAGAAACTGTCAATTATTTTAATGAATATGTTCTTTTAGTTATATAAAGGCTACATATTTACACCTCTCCAATTGAGTTTCTCATCTGAAGGAAAGAAAGGAAGAAATATAATTGATGTGGGGCCTCAATTTAGAGAAGAAGCTCCTGGAATTCATGAAACAGCAAGATCTGAGAACTGGGATTAGGACTTGTAATACTCAATGAAAGCATTATCTTTTTTTAAAAAATGGAGTACTTATAATTGCTAATATAATTGTTTTTATAGCATTGTAGAGTTTGTCTAGCCCCTTAGAACAACCCTGAGAGTAGGTACTATTCCCATTTTATGGATGAAAAAGCTGAGGCTGAGGAGAGATTGCATAACTTGTCCAGAGTCCCAGATAAAAATGTTTGATGCACAAGCTGTGCATACCCTTTGACCCAGCAGTGCTACTACTGGGTTTATATCCCAAAGAAATACTAAAGAGTGGAAAGAGACCTGTATGTGCCAAAATGTTTGTGGCAGCTCTTTTTGTAGTGGCCAGAAATTGGAAGATGAATGGATGTCCATCAATTGGAGAATGGTTGGGTAAATTATGTTATATGAATGTTATGGAATATTATTGTTCTGTAAGAAATGACCAGCAGGAGGAATACAGAGAGGGTTGGAGAAACTTACATCAACTGTTGTTGAGTGAAATGAGCAGAACCAGAAGATCACTATACACTTCAACAACAATGCTGTATGAAGAGGTATTCTGATGGAAGTGGATATCTTCAACATAAAGAAGATCCTACTCACTTCCAGTTGATCAATGATGGATAGAAATAACTACACCCAGAGAAGGAACACTGGGAATTGAATGTAAATTGTTTGCACTACTGTCTTTCTACCCAGGTTACTTCGGAATACAAGGGATAATGTTGTTAAAAAAAATTACCCATGCATATGTATTGTCAAAAAAATTATAATTATAAAATTAATTAAAAAAATAAAAATAATAAAAAGATAAAATAAAAATGTTTGATGCAGAATTCAAACTCGGGTTTTCATAATTGCCAGGTTACATTCTATTTTCTAGAGCCCAACTTTTTGAACTGTGGTTTGTGACCTCACATGAGGTATTGTAAATTAATGTGAGGAAGTCACAAAATTATGGTTTATTATTAATAATTTGTATACCTATTTTATATACCTATATACCTTGGGATCACATAATTTTTCAGATGAAAAAGTTTTTTGAGTAGAAAAAGTTTAAGAAACCCTGTTCTATGGTAATCCCTTTACCAGAGTAGATCACAATTCATTTAGCCCAACTCATCTCTGTCTCTTTTCTTTTTCTGGATCCTTCAAAAAAGAATCTCTTTCATCTGGGGCACCTTCCTACAAAATAGTGAACTTTTACTTTTCCTAAGAGATTTAACTCTCTCGTCAGCAAATGATGCCTTTTGCAAATAGTTATTTTTAACTGTTTTATGATAGATTGCTAATTTGTTGATAATCTGCTCTGTTCTCACCTCTCAGAACGAGAAAGAAAATTTCTTTGTTCCCAACCAACTTCTACAAAAGTCCTGGATCCTGTTCAAAGTCACTGCAAAACTGCATTCATTTTCCTTATGACCCCTCTCATAAACCTTTGAAACAGGTTTATAAATTTAGTTTTCTGGAAACAATTCAGAAATGTGCATTAATCTGTTGAAAAGTTAATGTGCGTAAATCTATTGAGTTATTGGAGCACAGAGAAGTAGGAAGTACATGGTGGTAGCTTGTTCCCAACCAATTTTCTAACTAATTTAGGTGTAATTATCTTTAATCTCTTTGAATACATAGTTCAGCATTTCTAATGTATCAATGAATCAGGTGCTATACATCCTCTAGGAGAATTTACAGAGCAAATGTAGTTAGGGGTTGAGATAGCATTTCTGGCTACAGCTGCTAATAGGAAGACTGTTATTCTTACTGTAATGCTGAATAAACCCATGTCCTTTTAATTCCCTTCCTTGTCTGTAGTTTGTCTTTGACAATGATACTGGTAAATTGCCTTAATTATTTGAACTTTTTAGGACACAGAACCTTCTGTCAAAGAGGTCTCTGTGTTTGTATAAATCCTAGTACAATCAGTTTGCAATATGATAATTTCAATACTGCTCCTCAGGTATGGAGTAATCTTTAGTGTAGTATGATAACTTTAATGTCTGATTTTTTTAGTCTGCAGAGCATTTTGTGAGCTGAACCATTACTTCCCTCCATATATGACATCCTAGATGGCTTTCCCAGTGTAGTGGATAGGGAATTAGGTACAAAGAACAGAACTGAATTATCTAAGATTTTAGAACAAACTAATGCCCTAATGGAGTAGCTAAGTGGCATAAAATGTAGAGTAACTGACCTGGATTCAGAAAGATTCATCTTCCTGAGTTCAAATGTGATTTCAGATTTTTCTAATTTTATGATTCCTAAGAGTCACTTAACTCTGCCTCAGTTTCTTCATGTATAAAATGAGAAGAAGGAAATGGCACCCACTATCTTTGCCAAGAACCCTAAATGAGGTCAAGAAGAGCAACACAAATATCATCAGGGCTACAATCCTTAGATCCTCATCAGGTTGGGCTTCCCATTTATGCCCTAACTATAGTGCATTCATATTATAAATCATAACGTTTGGGGGCAGCTAGGTGACAGTGAATAGAGCACCAGTCCTGAAGTCAGGAGGACCTGAGTTTAAATCTGGTCTCAGACACTTAACATTTCCTATCTGTGAGACTTAATCCCAATTGCCTCAGGAAAGAAAGAAAGAGAGAGGGGGGGAGGGAAGAAAAGAGGAAGGGAGGGAAAGGAAAAGGAAGGGAGGGAGAGGAAGAGAAAAAGGAAGAGAGAGAGAGAGAGAGAGGAAGGGAGGGGGGGAGAGAAGGAGAGAAGGAGGAAGTTTTAAATCCTAGAAATTGTTTTAGCCAGCAGAGACTAGATATCCTTGCAAGTTGAGCTTGCTGTCCAAAGGTTACATAAGTTCAGAGGATATTGATCAACTGAAAACAATTACAAATGATAATAATGATGGGAGATTATGAGCAATATTGTATTGGAGAGCAACAAAAAAGAATTTAGGGGGAAATGAGCCTTCTTATAGTTTGACATAAGACTCATTTAAACTAAATTATCACAGGAAGATTTATAGATAAAAATAGAAATATGATACCAAATGTGAAATGAAACAGATTTTCTAGCATATTTCTAGGACAGTGATTTGTGATCATGACTGATGAAAATTCATCTATCACATTTGAACTCCCCAAAATCAATATTAATTATATTATGTGAAGTAGAAATAGCACTTTTATTTATTTTGACTGCTTTTTAAAAGTTTTATTTGCCATTAATATATTTTATGTTAATTTTGTGTAATGTAAACTTCTTTTAACTCCAAAATGTGATTTTGTAGCGAAAACGTTCAATGTGAACTTAGGCTACATTAAGAAACAGCTTCCAGAAAGAAGGGAATGTTAGTGCCTCCATATTCTCCTCATCACCTAGTTTAATTTTAGGTGCCTCACTATAAAAAGACTATTGATAAACTAGATAAAGATTCAGAAGACCAAAAAAAAAGGATTTTGAAACACCTATGGATGATAATAAAAATAATAGTAGTAATTATAATAGCTGTGATTTTTATAATAAGGTTTGCAAAGCACTTTACAAATATTATCTCATTTGATCCTCACAACAACTTTGTATAGTGATGCTCTTGTCTTCATTTTACAGAGGAGGAAACTCAAATTAAAAGACTAAATGGCTGAGACCAGAATTCAGGTCTTTCTGACTCCAGGACCAGCATTCTATCTGGTGCTCCATTTAATTTGAAAGATCTGGGATTGTTCAGATTGAGGAAAACAGACGGGAAGGAATAATAGTTGTCATAAAATATTTAAGGAAGGGTAATCATCTATAAGATAAATTAGATTTATTTTTAATTGATCAGACTGAAAAACTGGAAACAATCACTACACCTGGCTGTCTCAAATAATAGTCCAATCTAATGATAATACAAAATTCATGAAGGGGAATAATAGATTAAACTGAATATTTAGGTTGGATCCCAGATATTGGCCATCAAAGGCTTTTGGGAAGATTACAGGAAGGACTGATTTAAAGGAAAAGATTGTGTATTATTATACCTTAAATTTCTCATAATAAGTAATTTGTAATAAAACATTAGATAATAATTTTCAAAATCCTATTCATGAACAAAGTTATCATCATAACCATAAGGATTTGTTTCTTGGCCTCTTGTTAATATGCTTGCTGTCATTGTGATGTTATATTATCTCATAGGATATTAGAGAATGAAGAATTACTTAGACAGTATTATCTGGGGTAAAACATAGATTTTTAGGTCAGAGAGTTTTCTCTTAAACAAAAAACTCACTTTACCAACTTCTTTGTCATTTGCTTATAAAATACAAGAGATTGATAGGATCAATAAGTTAATTCATGAGGCTTTGGGATATCGTGTGGTTTTCAAACATTGTTTTTCAATATCATAATTAAAAACTCAGTGCTTTTTATAATAAATCAGATATTTTCTTGATTTTTGTTCTTAAATTTTTTTATAATAATTTAAATTTTCTCATTTATTACTCAAATAACTTGGGGGCTTGTTATCATTCATATTATGGGCAAGTTACCTTATTCTAGTAATTAGAAACTGGATATAATTCAAAGGCAATAGCTTTAGTATGGTTCACATATTGCACATTGCCTTATTAAAGGCAAAAAAAATCTTACTAGAGGTCACTTATGTTTCCCCCCATTAAGTGTATGGAATAACACTATTAATAGTATAATTGTCATAACTATAATTATTAATACATTTTTCACACATAATTTTGCATTTTTAAAAAGGTTTTATAATTTATCCCTTACTTGCCCTAGTGATTGGTTATTATATTATTATTTTATGAAATGACAATAGCCATTAGTGATTATACTGGGTATTTTTGAAAGTATTCAACATTATCTTCATTTAGCTGTTTCCATATTTTACCCTGTCAATATTGAAAAGAATCTATGTGTGACATTTGGAAGTAATTATGAAATACTGCCAACTAATGGAAAGGAAAAAAATTAATTTGTAGTAATAACAAACTAAAACAAAAGAAAAAATGAAAATCTGAAAGTACTCACACATTTCACTGGGAAAATTCCAAATGCCATATGTTTAAGAACATATTGACAGAATCTACTTAAGATGGATGCACATTGTGATGCATATTGCTTAAAGATTTTTGAGCTCAATGACCTCTCATTTTCATTGAAGAATTGGAGAGCTAAATTTCTTTACAAAGCCTAGATCACTTTAATACAATTCTTGGTACATAGTAGGTACTGAATAAATGCTCATTAATTTGTCTTGATCAGAGGAGGGCCTGAGCAAATAAAGAGGAGAAAATTAAAACTATTTTATTGTGACCTATTATTTGAAATAAATTGGTAGTTAAGAGGAACCATAGAGATCTTTTTATAAACCAAGAAACTGAGACCCAATTTTACATGTATAATAATTATGAAAAAATTAGTAGTAAATAACTGGGATTTGAACATAGATTCTTGGGTTCCAAATGAAATACTTATTACTCTATGTTGTATATTGGCAATTTTTTTTAAAAAAAAGTTCTTACATCTCAAAATTTAATGTACTCTTAAGTTAAATTTGACTTTAGATTTGTAGGATTTGTAGATGAAATCTAATTTTCATTCTTTATTTGTCCTTGAGGTTCCTACAAGTTTATTTGCCTTTTACTATACTCCTTCTCTTTCTAACTACACATTTGTATGGTCAGATTTTCTTCAAATATTTCAACCACAGTAACATCACAACAGATCAAATGCAGAAGCAGACATGGGAATTCAGGTGTCTTCTGTTAAGCCAAACATTAAAGATATTTTTTAAAATCTGTAAAGATGCCTCTTTCCCATATGTTTTGTTTGTCTGTTTTGGAGAATATATTTATTATTATTAAAATATGTATGAGGCAACTAAGTGGTGCAGTAGATAGAGTACCAGCCCTGAAGTGAGAAGGACCTGAGCTCAAATTTGACCTCAGGCATTTAATAACTTCCTAGCTGTGAGACCCTGAGCAAGTCATTTAACCCCAATTGCCTCAGCAAAAAATAAAATAAAATAAAAATGTATGTAACTTGTAACAGGATTAGTTATTTTTTAAATGAAGTAATATAAATGTTTTAAAATTTAAAATTAAAATTCTTTTTTTTTTTTAAATTTTTTTTATTATATATATATATATTTTATAATATTATCCCTTGTATTCATTTTTCCAAATTACCCCCCCTCCCTTATTCCCTCCCCCCGACGACAGGCAATACCATACATTTTACATGTGTTACAATATAGTCTAAGTACAATACATGTGTGTGAATATCATTTTCTTGTTGCACAATAAACATTAGAATCCAAAGGTACATGCAACCTGGGCAGACAGATATTAGTGCTAACAATTTACATTCCCCTCCCAGTGTTTCTTCTCTGGGTGTATCTACCTCTGTCCATCATTGATCAACTGGAAGTGAGTTGGATCTTCTTTATGTTGTAGATTTCCACTTCCATCAGAATACATCCTCATACAGTATCGTTGTTGAAGTATACAGTGATCTTCTGGTTCTGCTCATTTCAATCAGCATCAGTTGATTTAAGTCTCTCCAACCCTCTCTGTATTCCTCCTGCTGGTCATTTCTTACTGAGCAATAATATTCCATAACCTTCATATACCACAATTTACCCAACCATTCTCCAACTGATGGACATCCATTCATCTTCCAGTTTCTAGCTACAACAAAAAGAGCTGCCACAAACATTTTGGCACATATATGTCTCTTTCCGCTCTTTAGTATTTCTTTGGGATATAATCCCAGTAGTAGCGCTGCTGGGTCAAAGGGTATGCACAGTTTGATAACTTTTTGGGCATAATTCCAGATTGCTCTCCAGAATGGCTGGATTCTTTCACAACTCCACCAGCAATGTATTAGTGTCCCAATTTCCCCACATCCCCTCCAACATTTGTCATTATTTGTTCCTGTCATCTTAGCCAATCTGACAGGTGTGTAGTGGTATCTCAGAGTGGTCTTAATTTGCATTTCTCTGATCAGTAGTGATTTGGAACACTCTTTCATGTGAGTGGATATAGTTTCAATTTCTTCCTCTGAGAATTGTCTGTTCATATCCTTTGACCATTTATCAATTGGAGAATGGTTTGGTTTCTTATAAATTATGGTCAGTTCTCTATATATTTTGGAAATGAGACCTTTGTCAGAACCTTTGTTTTTAAAAATATTTTCCCAATTTGTTACTTCCCTTCTAATCTTGTTTGCATTAGTATTATTTGTACAGAAACTTTTTAGTTTGATGTAATCAAAATCTTCTATTTTGTGATCAATAATGATCTCTAGTTCTCCTCTGGTCATAAATTCCTTCCTCCTCCACAAGTCTGAGAGGTAGATTATCCTCTGTTCCTCTAATCTATTTATTATCTCCCTCTTTATGCCTAAATCATGGACCCATTTTGATCTTATCTTGGTATATGGTGTTAAGTGTGGATCCATATCTAATTTCTGCCATACTAATTTCCAGTTTTCCCAACAATTTTTTCCGAATAATGAATTTTTATCCCTAATGTTGGAATCTTTGGGTTTGTCAAAGATTAGATTGCTATAGATGTACCCTTTTTTGTCCTTTGTATCTAATCTGTTCCACTGATCTACCGGTCTATTTCTTAGCCAATACCAAATGGTTTTGGTGACTGCTGCTATATAATATAGCTTTAGATCAGGTACACTTAGACCACCTTCCTCTGAGTTTTTTTTCATTAGTTCCCTTGCAATTCTTGACCTTTTATTCTTCCATATGAATTTTGTTGTTATTTTTTCTAGGTCATTAAAATAGTTTCTTGGGAGTCTGATTGGTATAGCACTAAATAAATAGATTAGTTTGGGGAGTATTGTCATCTTTATTATATTCGCTCGGCCTATCCAAGAGCACTGAATGTCTTTCCAATTATTTAAATCTGATTTTATTTTTGTGGCAAGTGTTTTGTAATTTTTCTCATATAATTCCTGACTTTTCTTTGGTAGATGGATTCCCAAATATTTTATACTATCAACATTTGTTTGGAATGGAATTTCTCTTTGTATCTCTTGCTGTTGCATTTTGTTAGTGATATATAAAAATGCCGAGGATTTATGTGGATTTATTTTGTATCCTGCCACTTTGCTGAAATTTTGAATTATTTCTAGTAGCTTTTTAGCAGAGTCTTTGGGGTTCTCTAAGTATACCATCATGTCATCTGCAAAAAGTGATAGTTTAATTTCCTCATTTCCTACTCTAATTCCTTGAATCTCTTTCTCGGCTCTTATTGCCGAGGCTAGCGTTTCTAGTACTATATTGAATAGTAATGGTGATAGTGGGCAACCTTGTTTCACTCCTGATCTTACTGGGAAAGGTTGCAGTTTATTTCTATTGCATATTATGCTTACTGACGGTCTTAAATATATACTCCTGATTATTCTAAGGAATAATCCATTTATTCCTATACTCTCAAGAGTTTTTAGTAGGAATGGATGTTGGATTTTGTCAAATGCTTTTTCTGCATCTATTGAGATGATCATATGGTTCTTATTAATTTGATTATTAATATGGTCAATTATATTAATAGTTTTCCTAATATTAAACCAGCCCTGCATTCCTGGAATAAATCCTACTTGATCATAGTGTATTATCTTGGAGATGATTTTCTGAAGTCTTTTTGCTAATATCTTATTTAAGATTTTAGCATCAATATTCATTAAGGAGATTGGTCTATAATTTTCTTTCTCAGTTTTCGATCTACCAGGTTTAGGTATCAGTACCATGTCTGTGTCATAAAAGGAATTTGGTAGGACTCCTTCATCCCCTATTTTTTCAAATAATTTATATAACATTGGGGCTAATTGTTCTTTAAATGTTTGGTAGAATTCACATGTGAATCCATCTGGCCCTGGGGATTTTTTCCTGGGGAGTTGATTAATAGCTTGTTCTATTTCTTTTTCTGAAATGGGACTATTTAAGCAATTTATCTCCTCCTCTGTTAATCTAGGGAGCCTATATTTTTGGAGGAAGTCATCCATTTCACTTAAGTTATCAAATTTATTGGCATAAAGTTGGGCAAAGTAACTCCTTATTATTTCTCTAATTTCCTCTTCATTGGTGGAAAGATCCCCCTTTTCATTTGTAAGACTATCAATTTGATTTTCCTCTTTCTTTTTTTTGATCAAATTTACCAAAGGTTTATCTATTTTATTGGCTTTTTCATAAAACCAACTCTTGGTTTTATTTATTAATTCAATAGTTTTTTTACTTTCAATTTTATTGATTTCTCCTTTTAATTTTTGTATTTCGAGTTTAATTTTTGGTTGGGGGTTTATAATTTGGTCTTTTTCTAGCCTTTTAAGTTGTAAGCCCAATTCGTTAATCTTCTCTTTCTCAATTTTCTTCAAATAAGCCTCTAAAGATATAAAATTTCCCCTTATTACCGCTTTAGCTGCATCCCAAAGATTTTGATATGATGTCTCATCATTATCATTATCTTGGGTGAAATTGTTAATTGTTTCTATAATTTGCTCTTTCACCCAGTCATTCTTTAAGATGAGATTATTCAGTTTCCAATTACTTTTTGGTCTATTTACCCCTAACTTTTTACTGAATGTAGCTTTTATTGCATTGTGATCTGAGAAGAAGGCATTTATTATTTCTGCCTTCCTACATTTAATTTTGAGATCTTTATGTCCTAGTATATGGTCAATTTTTGTATAGGATCCATGAACTGCTGAGAAGAAAGTATATTCCTTCCTATTGCCATTCAGTTTTCTCCAAAGGTCTATCATACCTAGTTTTTCTAATGTTCTATTTACTTTTTTAATTTCTTTCTTGTTTGTTTTGTGGTTTGATTTGTCTAAATCTGAGAGTGCAAGGTTGAGATCTCCCACTATTATAGTTTTACTGTCTATTTCTTCTTGCAGTTCTCTTAACTTTTCCTTTAGAAAGTTAGATGCTATACCACTTGGTGCATATATGTTTAGTATTGATATGGCTTCATTATTTATGCTACCTTTCAGCAGGATATAGTTTCCTTCCTTATCTTTTTTAACGAGATCTACTTCTGCTTTTGCTTGATCTGAGATAAGGATAGCTACCCCTGCTTTTTTGGCTTTACCTGAAGCATAATAGGCTCTGTTCCAACCTTTTACCTTTACTCTGTATGTATCTCCCTGCTTTAAGTGTGTTTCCTGTAGGCAACATATTGTAGGGTTCTGCTTTTTGATCCAATCTACTATCCGTCTCCGTTTGATGGGATCGTTCATCCCATTTACATTTACAGTTAAAATTACTAATTCTGTATTTCCTGCCATCGTATTATCCCCAGATTATGCTTTTTTCCCTTGACCCCCCTGATCCCCCTCCCCGATATTTAATTTACAGACCCCCCTTGTGACGCGCAACCCTCCCTCTTTTTTTTTTTTTTTTTTTTCGGATCCCTCCCCCCTCCCTCCAAGTCCCTTCACTTATTCCCCTTTTCCTTTTCCCTTTTCCTCTCCTCCCTTTTAATGAGGTGAGAGAAAATTCTCTGAAAAACAAATATGTTAATTATTTACTCTTTGAGCCTCTTCTGATGAGAGTAAGATTCACACAATGATTCTCCCCCTCACTAAGTTCCCTCAGATATGGTGTATTTTCTATGTCTCTTCCTGGGATGTAGTTTCCCTCTTTTTATTACTCCTTCCCCTTTTTCTGAACCGACCTCCTTCCCTTTACTACACCCCCCTTTTTTTCTTTTATATCAGTAAAATCAAATTATCCTTGAGTATTTTTTATATACCCACAACAGAGTTACAGTTCTCAAGGGTTCTGTGTACCTTTTTCTGTTTCTCTTCAGTCTTGTGGATGTAGATCAAATTTTTTGTTTAAGTCTGGTTTTTTTCTTAGAAACATATAGAATTCCTCTGTTTCATTGAATGACCATCTTCTTCCGTGGAAAAAGATGCTAAACTTAGCTGGGTAGTTCATTCTTGGTTGCAGTCCTTGATCTTTTGCCTTACGGAATATCAGGTTCCAGGCCCTTCTATCTTTTAATGTGGAGGCAGCCAGATCTTGGGTGACCCTTATTGTGGCACCTTGGTATTTAAATTGTTTTTTTCTAGCTGCTTGCAGGATTTTCTCCTTTGTGTGGTAATTCTGCAGCTTAGCCACAATATTCCGTGGTGTTCTTTTTTTAGGGTCTATTTCAGAAGGAGTTCGATGAATTCTTTCCACATCTACTTTCCCTTCTGTTTCTATTATCTCTGGACAGTTCTCTTTGATAATTTCCTGTAAAATAGAATCTAGGCTCTTTTTTTGGTCATAGTTTTCTGGAAGTCCAATAATCCGCAGATTATCTCTCCTAGATCTATTTTCCAGGTCTATAGATTTTCCCAGTAAGTATTTGACGTTGTTCTCCAGCTTCTCATTTTTTTTGTTTTGTTTGACTGATTCTTGGGTTCTCTGTGAATCATTCATTTCTATTTGTTCCATCCTGACTTTTAAGGAGTTATTTTCTTCTTTCACAGTTTTTAGTTCTTTTTGTAAATGCCCAATTTCGTTTTTAAATGAATTGTTTTGCTCTATTGAATTTTTTTCCATTTCCCTAATTTTTTTTTTTTGAGAATTATTTTCTTTTTCCAATTCAGAAATTCTATTTTCTTGAGACTTTTTTATCTTTTCCAATTCAGAAATCCTACTTTCCTGTGTTTTTTTAACCTTTTCTAATTCACTAATTTTGTTTCCCTGCATCTCCTGTGAATTCTTTATTTTTTCCAACTCCAATTTCAGGACGTTGTTATTCTCTATCATAACTTCCCTTTCCTTGCCCCATTTTTCTTCGATCTCCCTCAATTTCTTAAGAGCTTCTTCTAGGAGAGAGTTATGTGATGGGGGGCAGGAATCGTTCCCCTTTAGGTTGTTATCTTCTGAATCTTTGCTGTTAACTTCCTCGGGGTTGGGTACCCGCTCTTTCTCTGTATAGAAGGAATCTATAGTTTTTCTAGCTTTTTTGCTCATACTTAAAAAATGTTTTGGGGTCTGTCCCTGGGGTAGGAAATTATTTACTTCTTTACCAGCTTCCTCCCAGACCGGATGGATGCAGCGGCCCCTGCGCCCGCGCTAAGAGAGAGCTCTGGGAGAGAGTTCCCCACCCCCTCCCTGGAAGTGCCTCAGAGGTGATTAGCACTGCTGTGCTTTGAGGGCGTAGAATAGTGAAGACTGCAGGAAGCCCAGTCTATGTGTCAGGGTGGGGAGTGGATGTCTGCAGCAGGTGACGTGAGAAGCCCCTGCGCTCAAACTGGAAGTGTTTGCCAGAAACCGCGGTCCCTAGTTCAAAGGTTCCGCTTCTCTGGGACTTCCTGGAGCTGAGTTCCACTCCCTCCAGCTAAGCTAGGCAGTGTGTGTTGCCTTGGGCCGTATCCACCCACTTGTCAGTCTCTTAACTATTCTCAGGAGGTAGCTGAGGCCACACCCCCTGGTGCCGAGTCTGCCGAGTCACCCCCAGGGTGGGGGGGGGGGAATCTAATCTGAGTTTTAAAATATTTTGGCTTTCTCTTCTGAACTGCTAAATAATTAGCAGAGAAGAGCTAACAGCCTGTGCCAGATTCCTTTACCTCAGTGGCTTCTCTGATCCCAGAGCCCCTCCCAGCGCAATGGGCGCAGTGTGCCCCTACCCCACCGTCTGTGCTGGTCTTTCTTATTCCTCCCCTGAGAACTGACCTTTCCTGTTGAAACTCCAGATTCTCTTCAGCTGGTAAGTCGTGCTTCCAGTCCTTGTGGTATCTATCAGTCCTGAGCTAATTTTGAGACTTAATTTATCTAATTGGTTGTGAGGGAGTGAGGACGTTCACTGAGTCGTGTGTTTCTTCTCCGCCATCTTGGCTCCGCCTCCAAAATTAAAATTCTTAATTTAAAGTATGTTAAATATCAGTTGCTCTACCTCATGTACACAAAAGATTTTGGGGATTCTTCAGCAATTTTTTAAAGTATATAATAGTTCTAAGCCCAAAAAAGTTTTAGAACTAATTATTTAGGCTAAAATAATTTAAAGTAATACAACAAAAGGCCATTTGCTCAGAAAGAAAGGGATTAAGGATTGGAAAAAAAATAAAAATGATTTATAGCAGTTATTGTGGTGAATTGATTAGGAAGCAATATAAGTAATAAAATAATTAACAATAAGATAAGTGGATAAGGAGTAAGGCAACAGTGAAAGTATTGTATAGAATCCAACAATTTTAGCGCATGAAAAGATAGGATAATTTTATATAAGGATAACTTGAAAAGATTTCTGCTGTTTATTCTGGAGAAAAGAAGGCTCAGATTGAAGTATGATATTGGGCTTAAAAATTTTAGTCAGTATCTCTACAGAAAAGGGACCATAAATGGGCTAAGGGAAGGAGGTAGATTTAAAAAAAAAAAAAAAAAAAAGAAAAAAAGTTTTTTTTTGTTTGGTTGGTTTTTTTGTCTTTTTTTTTTTCAATCACATGGAATAAGGAACATTGGAAAAATGGAAATGTTGCTAATCAGATTGTACTATTTAGTCACACAATTGGTTAAGAAGTCCTAACAAGGGTACATTACTTAGAGTTAAACAAATCATTGTTCTAGCCAAAGAGTCAGGGAAGATATTAAAATGATAAAAGTATAATATGGGCTGTTTTCTAAGATAGATTTCTAAAAGAGCAAGAGAACAGATTAATTAACTAACTAAGATAATGGAAATAAAGCTCTGATTAAATGTCTTCCTGCAAGTGCTAAGTAATAACTCTTCCTAATTTGCTAAATATCACATCTAAAATAAACTTCACTATTTCCCTTTCTCTAATTGTTGGCTAATGAATGGAGGACAAATTTTTTTTTCTTCCTTTCTCTTTTATCTCCCTCTCCCTCTTCCCCAAGACAGCAAGAAATATGATGTAAGTTAAACTATGTACAACCATTTTAAGCATGTTTTCCTGTATTTGTCATCAATAAATACTTATCAAGCAAACACCACTTTGCTAAATACTGGGGATTACAAGCAGAAAGAAAGATAGCTTTTGTCCTCTAGAAATTGTAATCTAAAAAAGACAACACAGAAAAGAGGAGCTGAAAAGTAAATGGCAGGACAAAGGTGGTGTCTAGTTGGGGGCATGGCAATTTAGTCAGAACTTGCTGCTGGAAGAAAGGCTGTTCTAGAGAAATAGTATTAATTGTAGCTGAAAAGCCTTCATGAAACTATATGTCAGCAGGGAGGGTAAGGTGAGACCAAGACTGGCCCAGAGAAGGAAAGCACTTTATTATGTTAACACATGGTGTCATAGTCTGGAAGTTTAGGGACAATCAATCTGGACTCCTTACTAAAAGTGGAGTTCAAGAAAGTATTTACCAATGGTATTCCCAAAGACCACAGAATCCAAAGCAGTGGGTGAAAGTTTATGTGATACCAGGAAAAGCTTCTTAATGATTAAATGGAAAAGGATGTTTGGATACATAGTTGTTTCTTGTTCTTTAGAGGTATTGTATTCTTTAGAGGTCTTTAATTAGAGGCTAGATAACTATAGGTCCCCTCTATAAATTTGAAATTCTGAGTGCTCTCTAATCTAATTTTACAATGGAGAAAATGAATTAATAGGTGATTTCAGTTTTCCTCCCCAATAAATGTTTTTTGACTTCACCAAGTAGAATCTGTTTCAAAAACATTTAGAATTGAGTTCTCCAATCCTTAAGAGAGGAAATTAGCATTCATTTTCCTGCAAGCTTTGACAGAAATGACCTTGCATAGAAAGGGAAAGAAAGCATCACCACCCATCTTATTTCTCTCTTTGCTGGAAAAAAAAGAAAACAAACAAACAAATAAAAAGCCTTATGAAGGAAAGGCATGATAAAAGCACATATTTGTGGACTCAAAAAGAGATTAAGTGGATTTATTTAGTAGTTTTGATAAACCTTCTGTGAGGGTCTTAGACCTTTCCAGACAGTGATACAAGACTATACTTTTATCAGTTAAAAAAATAATAATAATAGATCTACCATTGTTAATTCCAAACTCAAGACTTCTTTTTAAAATGTGATGATTGAAAACTAAGTTTTGGGGCAGCTAGGTGGAGCAGTGGATAGAGCACCAGCTCTGAAGTCAGGAGGACCTGAGTTCAAACATGGCTTCAAACACTTCCTACTTCCTAGCTGTGTGACCCTGGGCAAGTCACTTAACCCCAATTGCTTCAGGAAAAAAAAAAAAAAGTTTCACAACATAAAAGAAGTCTATTTGCCATATTGGGAACGCTAAATTATTGCAGATTTAACTTGAATAGTTCATAACTCTGTGAACAGACTGCTCCCAGATGTTGTCTCCATGCTTCTTTCCTGAGCTAGAAGGCAAATGTGTTACAGTTATAAAGATATTATATTAAAAAGATAATGAGGTCACATTGAAGTTTTACCACCAGTGTCATAATTGAAAAGAATGGTTCCTCTATGATTATGGAAATTTCATTATTAGTAAAAATAAACTAATCTTTAGTCCCCTTGCTTATTTGGCCACCATTTCTGGAATCAGGATAAGGTATTGAAACTAGTATTAGATAGATTCAGGATAATTTCTATTTTTAAATACATGGACCATTACAATTTTTTTTAACATATACTCAAATCTCAGTTATTTAAGCTACTTTATAATTTCCATTTGGCATATTCCTATGTCACTCACATTGTGCAGATTTATTTGAAGTTCAAATGGAAAATCTTGGGTAATATGGCATAGATTTTTAGTAGTTTGGCATTGATCTTTGTCTTTTTCAGATTTTTTGCTTGCCAAGTTTTATCTCCTCCCTACCCCAAATGAGGTACTACTCAAATCAGCATTATGTGTGTGGGTCTCTCTCTCCCCATTTTTATAAACATATACACATACCCAGATAAATATGTAGTATAGTTTTAGATGTGTCCTACTATTTATATTATGTATATGGTATGATATATCTAAAATTTATTTATAATGTAAAAGGAGTTTTATAACTTTTTAAAATTACTAGTATAATTAAGATTATACATATGCATGTATGTATTCATATATATATGCGTGTATACATGTTTTATATATTGAATTAAAATGTAATGACTCAGTATGTGAATACATACATATGTATGCCTATATATATATATATATGTACATATATTTACTCTTGACATGTTTCTTAATTAGTACATTACTCTACATCTTCTTCATAATGGAAATTTGATTTATGCATATTTATACAGATTAGATGAGAAAGCATTTCAAAGTACCAGTAAGCAATAATAATGATTTGGACTTCCGTCATAATCTCTTTCTTCAAGACAAAGGTTAAGACTAAAAATTAAAGTACTCTTGCAGTTTGTAGAATCTCAGTCCCTGGAACTCTTTCCTCACATTTTTTAGACAGCTTTTTATTTATAAGATATATACATGGGTAATTTTTCAGCATTGACAATTGCAAAACCTTTTGTTACAATTTTCCCCCTCCTTCCCCCCCACCCCCTACCTCAGATGACAGGTTGACCAATACATGTTAAATATGTTAAAGTATAAGTTAAGTATAATATATGTATACATGTCCATACAGTTATTTTGTTGTACAAAGAGAATTGGACTTTGAAAAGTGTACAATCAGCCTGTGAAGGAAATCAAAACTGCAGGCAGACAAAAATAGAGGGACTGGAAATTCTATGTAGTGGTTCATAGTCATCTCCCAGAGTTCTTTCGCTGAGTGTAGCTGGTTCTGTTCATTACTGCTCTATTGGAACTGATTTAATTCATCTCATTGTTTAAGAGAGCCACATATATCGGAATTGATAATCATATAGTATTGTTCTTGAAGTATATAATGATCTCCTGGTCCTGCTCATTTCACTCAGCATCAGTTCCTGTAAGTCTCTCCAGGCCTTTCTGAAATCATCCTGCTGGTCATTTCTTACAGAGCAATAATATTCCATAAGCTTCATATACCACAATTTATTCAGCCATTCTCCAATTGATGGGCATCCACTCAGTTTCCAGTTTCTAGCCACTACAAAAAGAGCTGCCACAAATATATTTGCACGTACAGATCCCTTTCCCTTCTTTAAGATCTCTTTGGGATATAAGCCCGGTAGTAACACTGCTGGTTCAAAGGGTATGCACAATTTGATAACTGTTTGAGCATAGTTCCTAATTGCTCTCCCAAAGGGCTGGATGTATTCACAATTCTACCAACAATGTATCAGTGTCCCTGTTTTCCCACATCCCCTCCAACATTCAGAATTATCTTTCCCTGTCATTCTAGCCAATCTGAGAGGTGTGTAATGGTATCTCAAAATTGTTTTAATTTGCATTTCTCTGATTAATAATGACTTAGAGCATCTTTTCATATGGCTAGAAATAGTTTCAATTTCTTTGTCTGAGAATTGTCATATCCTTTGACCATTCAATTGGAGAATGGCTTGATTTCTTATAAATTAGAGTCAATTCTCTATACATTTTGGAAATGAGGCCTTTGTCAGAACCTTTGACTGTAAAAATGTTTTCCCAGTTTATTGCCTCCCTTCTAATCTTATCTGCATTAGTTTTATTGTACAAAAACTTTTCAATTTGATATAATCAAAAATTTCTATTTTGTGATCAATAATGATCTCTAGTTCTTCTTGTTCATAAATTCATTCCTCTTCCCTAGGTCTGAGAGATAAACTGTCCTATGTTCCTCTAATTTATTTATAATCTCATTCTTTATGAGCCTATTTTAACCTTATCTTGGTGTACAGTATTAAGTGTGGGTCAGTGCCTAGTTCTGCCATAATTTCCAATTTTCCCAGCAATTTTTGTCAAACATTGCGTTCTTATCCCAAAAGCTAGGGTCTTTAGGTTTGTCAAACACTAGATTATTAAAGTTCTTGACTGTTTTGTCCTTTGAACCTAACCTATTCCACTGATCAACTAGTCCATTTCTTAGCCAATACCAAATGATTTTGGTGACTGCTGCTTTATAATATAGTTCTAGATCAAGTACAGCTAGGCCACCTTCATTTGATTTTTTTTTCTTTACTTCCCTTAAAAGTTTTGACCTTTTCTTCTTCCATATGAATTTTGTTGTTATTTTTCCTAGGTCATTAAAATAGTTTTTGGGGAGTCTGATTGGTATAACACTAAATAAATAGATTAGTTTAGGTAAAATTGCCATTTTTATTATATTTGCTTGCCCTATCCAAGAGCATTTAATATTTTTCCAATTGGTTAGATCAGACTTAATTTGTATGGAAAGTGCTTTGTAGTTTTGCTCATATAGTTTCTGATTTTCCCTTGGCAGATAGATTCCTAAATAGTTTATGCTATCTATAGTTACTTTAAATGGAATTTCTCTTTGTAACTCTAACTGTTGGATTTTGTTGGTGATATAATATCTCTCTTTATGTCTAAATCATGAATTCATTTCAACCTTATCTTGGTATAGGGTGTTAGGTGTGACTCAGTGTTTAGTTTCTGCCACACTGATTTCCAGTTTTCCCAGCAAGTTTTTGTCAAATAGTGAGTTCTTATCCGAAAAGCTGGGGTCTTTGGGTTTGTCAAACACTAGATTACCTGTCATTGACTATTTTATCCTGTCAACCTAATCTCTTCCATTGATTGACTTTTCAGTTTCTTGGGCAGTACCAAATGGTTTTGATGACTACTGCTTTATAATATAGTTTTAGGTCTGGCACAGCTAGGCCATATTCATTGGCATTTTTTTTTCATTAATTCTCTTGAAATTCTTGACCTTTTGTTTTTTCAGATGAATTTTGTTATTATTTTTTCTAGATCTATAAAATATTTTTTTTGGAGTTTGATTAGTATGGCACTAAATAAATAGATTAATTTAGGTAATATTGTCATTTTTATTCTAAGAGATTAGATCTGACTTTATTTGCATAGAAAATATTTTGTAATTGTGTTCATATAGTTCCTGACTTTGCCTTGGCAGGTAGACTCCCAAATATTTTATATTATCTTCAGTTATTTTAAATGGAATTTCTCTTTGTATCTCTTGCTGCTAAACTTTGTTGGTAATCTATAAAAATGCTGATGATTTCTGTGGATTTATTTTGTATCCTGCAACTTTGCTAAAGTTTAAATTGTTTCTAAAAGTTTTTTATTTGATTCTTTAGGATTCTCTAAGTCTAACATCATATCATCTTCAAAGAGTGATAATTTGGTTTCCTCATTACTACTTTAATTTCTTTAATCTCTTTTTCTTCTCTTTTTGCCAAAGCTAATATTTCTGATACAATATTGAATAGTAATGGTGATAGTGGGTAAGATTTTTTTATTTTATCATCAGAATCCTGAGCCCTTCTGAAAAGAAAAATCAGCAGGAAAAAAGATTATTGATAAATTAATTTAGGGGTGACTTGAAAGACTACATAATGAGCTTTTAATGATAGCAAAAGGGGCATTTTGACGTTCAGAAATCCTAAGCTTCTTGAACATATCCCAGATGGAGCCCTTGAGGAAGTTTAATGAAAGGGCATCAATCAGAATCCATGAATAAGACTGGACTGATCTGCCCCATTAAAGGTATTGCCTACAATAACAAGCTCACTGGTTGTCCTGCTATGAGGACTTGTTTTCTTTTTAAAATATGAACTTTGGCTTTTTATAGACTTTATAGGTTTTCTTAAAATTTTATATAACTCTTTGTGTATTAATACATTTACCCAACACTAATGACCAGTAATCACCAGTGTATCTAAGTTATTCATTATTATAATAATACTCCCAAGTAAATAAGCCTGGGATGAATATAATAATTAAAGCAGGACTGAAGTTGTTGGATGACCCGGCACTCTTCATTTAGCGTTAGTGTTTGCTCAGATTCATTTGTCAAGACTCAGAGGTTTTGGGTTGCCTGGAAAAAACAAACAAACCCAATATTATGGTGCTTCCAACTCACGTAATTATGCAGGATTTGTTTGTTTTGCAGGCCGTCCCTCAACAAAATGGGATTTAAGGGTTCAAGATTATCCAAAGGTATTGAGAATCCTAATTAATTTTTATGGAGCATCAAACTTCAATTCAGCCCCAGACACACTGGATTCAAAGATAGATTAAAAGTAACAGACTCTTATCTAATAGGTTAGCTGACAGTTATTTTTTCCAGCTGACTGGAGATAAAATTTCTCTATCTTCACAGAAGAGCCACTCATTTTTCAGACTCCAAGTTCTAACAGGTTTTCCTTACAAAAATAATAATAATAACTAACAGTCATATAATGTCTCCCATGTTCCAGGCATTATAATAATCACTGTAATTATTATCTCCCTTGATGCTTGCAACAGTTCTGTGTAGTGTTCTTGTTTGTTTTTTTTTTTAGAGGTCTCTAGACCAGCCTTCCTTTCAGTTCAATAATCACCACAAGAATAGCCAGATGTTAAAGTTCAAATTCTTTATTGTCTCCTTGCCTGGGGCCCAGTTAGCTTTCTTGAGGCCCTTCAGATGGGCCTTGTTCTCAATGGGGGGAGCAGGAGAACAGGCCAGCTACTACACGGCTGATGAAGATGGAATTGAATCTCTCTGAGTCTGAGGGTTTGTGCTTCAGCCCCCAGCCACCACAACGTTGGACAGTGGGAATGAATCTGTCTCTCAGTCCCAACCTGGCTGTTATATACTGTATTATAATTACATTATCATAGGTATGAATCTTGTGGAACTATATTAAGTACTAAGTACATGTACTGCGCTAGAAAACTATTAATCACCATGCTAAACTAGATAACCATCATCTTTATCAATTCTACTGACTTAACACCTTGTAAGAATTCTTGTTTCAGAGTTCTGGCCCATACCAGTTCTGGGTGGTAGATACTATTGTTATCACTATTTTACAGATGGGGAAACTGAGGCAACCAGAGCTTAAAGTGACTTGCCCAAGGTTACACAGTTAATATCTGAGACTGGATTTGAAATTGGGTCTTCCTCACTCCAGTCTATAATGTTATCAATTAGATACCTCCCAAAAAGTTGTTACAGCTTTTTTTCCTGATACTCAGTATATAAGTGGCTTCTCTCCTTTAGCTGTAAGAGTTGAAACTTAAAATAGGGATAATTTTCTTAGGGGCCTTATCTGCTGGGGAAGAGGTAATCCCAGGTGCTACATATATAATTTTTATCATGTCACTTTTGCATTTTAAATTCAGAAATATTATACATGAGAGAAAGGAAGAAGAGAAATTGCTTAAGCAAGCATAAATGTCAGCAATAAAAATAACAGTCCCAGCATATATATAGTGAATGAAGATTTAAGATACCTGATTCTACTATACCTGTCACCTTGATTTCCTGAATGATTATAGGCAAATTGCATTTGTCATTTGTGGATTGAGGGGTTTTTTTTTCTTCCTTAGGTAATTATGAAGATTAATTAAATAATCTCTTACAGTGCTCTGAGCTGCTTAGAGCAAAATATTCTAAAAATTGAAAATATAATTTAAAAAGTTTTTGTTTAAGAGTTTCTGAATGTGAAAATAACTCTTTTCTTGCTGGTAATGGGATCTATCCCTATTCAGGCCAAAGGCAAACTTGATGAAGTAAAAGCATTAGGCTGACAGCTAGGATCCCTGGGTCCTGGCTCCAGTTTGGCACAGTCATTTAAATTCTCTAGGCCTCAGTTTTCTTATTTTAAAAATAAAATGTTTGGTTTGAAGGATCTTGAAGATCTCTCACAGCTATAAAATTGATTCTAAGGTATTTCTCTTCTGTCACTAGAGCTTTTGAAATGCTATAGAGAAGTTTTTGAATAGCAAGGAACACACACATCTAGGCAAAAAGGAAGACAATGTTAATGCCACAATACAGTGTTTTAGGCCATACTTGTGATTTCATTGATAGAGGGCTTTCTTGATGAAGAAACTTCATCAGTGTATATATTGCACCTACTTTTGTACCTTTGTGAGATGACTGAAGTGTAGTAAGGTTAAATTACTTGACCAGGATCAAACAGCTAAGTTTTCTAGACTATAAGAACAATTCTTTTGGCCTCTATAACTAGATATAACTACAGATAGATTTTTCAAAATGATGGAACTTTTTGGACATTCTATTTTAAAAAATCAGAATTTTGTATTAAACAAGTTATGTTCAGATGTATCTACACGCACACATCCCAATTGTGTAGTAGTTAATTGATTTAAAGAAAAAAATTGCTATCAATCTTTAGGTATTCAACAGGGATTATGAAGAAAAATGATCTGTTTACCTGCAAAAACTGGTGGTATTTTATTAAGTATTTTTCTCCATATTACTTTAAAGAGATGTACAGTTGGTTTCAAGCGAAAATGTTTTCACAGAAACTATTTTCAGTTTAATAAAGCAAATGTCCACCCACACTTTTTCACTTCATTGCCTTCTAACTGGCTTGAATTCAGGAACTTTTGTCACATTTAGGTAGTTTCTAGGCTGACAGATGCTTAAGAGATTGCTCACTTTAGACAGAAAGCTCTGTTTGTGTTCTAATACATTAGATTAGATCTTGTAAGGAGAGACCTGGAGTTATCTTACTGTAGACTCTAATTTCCAGCTGGCATTTGTATTTTAAGGGAAAAAAAAACTCCCAACATTTCTAGTTTGAAATAAGACTTGTCAAAAGAAATGGAATTATATTTCTTATTTGCTGTATTCAGTTTGTGTCTATTCTTGATTGTTTTTATCTTTTTAAGCCTAGACTAATAAAGCAACTGAGTATGCGAAATATAGTGTAATCAGTAATAATAAATATACTTAGATTTTTTTTTTGCAAGTGAAAGCAGAATAAAGAATGTTTTCTCAAGGGAAGAAGGAAAGAGCATCAGTCGTTTATTTACAAAGAGACCTTGATTTTTCTCTGACACTGGCAGTAATTGTACTTTACTGTTCTAAAACAAAATTGTTGAGTTGGCTATTTTTATTTGCATTAGTTCAGCAAAATTCTCTTTTTTGGTTCATATTATGTAAGTGACTAACAATGGAGTGAATGTAGACAGCTTGTGATTTTCAATAGACATGCAGGTATGAATAAAGATTTAGCTTAACTTCAATGACCTTGGTTATTTCACAATAGGGGAACACGTTTCTGCTAAAGTATCTTCCCCAAGTGGTAGCAACATCAATTTAAGGGCTGTATTCAAAGTGTCAACTTAAGCACTTTTTAAAAGACAGAAACATAAAACTAATTTCACTTTTCAAATGAGTCTTATTCAGTCAATATAACATGGCAAAATTATGGAGATATATTTGTTTCCATATTGTCGTCAATTAAAAAGAAAAGAAGAAAAAGAGAAAATGGGAGGAGAGATGAAATGATGAAGAAGAAAGAGGAAAGAATTCTACAGGAGAAAAAGATAGAAGGGAAGAGAAATGAATAATTTCTAAGATGAATACATTAATTAGACTGAACTAGATTCATTACCTCTTATTTTTTCCTTAGGTTGCAATCAGTAGAAGTTGTTCTGGAATGTTCCTCTCTTTAGACCTAGAACTTTGATATGATTTGATTAGGAAGAAAATTTAGTAATCTACTAGTTCAAGGCCTTTGTTATCCTTTGTTAAGGATATTGAGGTCCAGTGATTTGCCAAAGTCTATATTTAATTAATCTCAGCCCTGGGCATGCCACAGGCTCCCAAATCTAGATCATTTCAGGCTACCTACACAGCCAGCAACTGATCAGGAACAGTACTTTTAAATTGGAGCAGGATTAAATTATCTGCTTCTTTATACTTTCAAGCAGACTGACTTATTAACCATCTGTGTCTTTGAAAAAACACTCCCATTTCCTAATTCTCTCACTTAAACACTGATCCGCAATTTCCTCAAAGAACATTTTCCAATTAAAACAACTTCTCTTAAGATTGTAATGAAATCTAAAATTTCTCACTTAAGCCTACCATAAATAGTGAAAATTAGAGCTCTTCTTCCCTCAGCCTTTCCTAACAATCATCCCAAGCTTTACAATAAAGACACGAAAATATTTATTGCTTGAACTTTGACAACTTGGGTAGAATTTTAATAAGCCAGTACAGTTAAAAGAACAAAAACTGGGATCCAAAGACCCCGGGTTCTGGCTATGATCCAGTCACTTAGCTTTACAACCTTGAACAAAGTCATTGACTTCTCTGAGCTTCAATTCATTTATTTGTAAAAAAAAAAAAAAAAAAAAAAAAAAAAAAAAAGGAAATATTATTTAAATTATTTTGTTAAATATTTCCAAATTACATGTAAAAAAATCTAATCATTTAAAATTTTTTGAGTTCCTTTCTTCCTCCCATCCTTCTCTTCCTTCAAAATGCAAAGCAATTTTATTTTGATAATGCATGTGAGATCGTGCAGAATATCATTTCCTAATTCCAATGTAAAAAGAACAAAATAAAGCAAGAAAAATTATTTTAAAAAATGTAATTCCATCTGCAGTAAGTTTATCAGTTCTGTATCTAGGAGGAGATAGCATTTTTCATCATAGGTTCTTTCGAATTATTTTGAATCATTTTCTTGAACAGAATTGATCATCCTTACAATATTTCTATTATTGTGAAAAATGTTTTCCTGGTTCTGCCCACTTTTTTTTTATATGAGTTCATAAGTCTATCCTTTCTTATAATACAATAGTATTCTATCAATCATATACCACAACTTGTTTAGCTATTCCTCAAAATGTGGCTATCCCCTTAATTTCTAATTCTTTGTCACCACCAAAAAAAAAAAAAAAAAAGATTTTTTTTCATTGATGCCCCTGATATTTTTGAAATTTTGTAAAAAAAATTTTTTTTTTACTATTTTTCTATCTTATATAATAATAATGACAATTCTATTTAAGTTAATTTACTTGTTCAGTAAGCTACCAATCAAACTTCCTCTTCTGTTAATCTGGGCAATCTATATTTTTGTAAGTATTCCTCCATTTCAGTTAGGTTATCAAATTTATTGACATGTAATTGAGCAAAAAAGCTCCTAATTATTGCTCTGATTTCGTCTTCATTGGTGGAAAGTTCTCCCTTTTCATTTTTGAGACTTAACAATTTGATTTTCTTCTTTCCTTTTTCTAATCAAATTAACTAACTAGAGGCTTATCTTGTTTTGTTGGGATTTTTTTTTATAAAAGCAACTCAGTTTTGTTTATTAGTTTAGTAGTTTTTTATTATAAGTTTTATCACGTCTCCCCTTTTAAATTCAGAATTTCAAATTTGGTATTTACTTGGGGGGCTTAAATTTATTCTTTTTCTAACTTTTTTAGTTGCATGCCCAATTTATTGATCTTTTCTTTCTCTATTTTATGCAAGTGAGCATCTACAGATATAAAAATTTCCCTAATAACCACTTTGTTTCATCACACAAATTATAATTGTCTAATTATTTTCATTCCCTTATCCATTCTCATAGATGAAATTATTAATTGTGTCTATGATTTATTGCTGCACCCACTCATTTTTTAAGACTAGAGTGCTTAGTTTTCCAATTAATTTTTGGTCTCTTTTCCTCTGGCCTTTTACTGCATGTAATTTTTGTAGCATAGTGATCTGAAAAAAATGCATTTATTATTTCTGCTTTTCTACATTTGATTTTAAGGTCTTTATGCCCTAATCTATAGTCAATTTTTGTATAGGTTCCATGAACCGCTGAGAAAAAAGCATACTCCTTTCTGTCTCCATTCAATTTTCTCCAAAGATCTATCATACCTAACTTTTCTAACATTCTGTTTACCTTCTTAACTTCTTTCTTATTTATTTTGCATTTGATATATCTAGTTCTGAGAGAACAATATTGCGATCCCCCTCCAGTTTTGCTATTTCTTCTTGCAACTCTCTTAACTTCTCTTGTATGAATTTGGATGCTCTATCACTTGGTGCATATATGTTTAGTATTGATATTACTTCATTGGCTATGGTAACTTTTAGCAAGATATAGTTTTCTTCCTTATCTCTTTTAATTAGATCTCCTTTTGTTTTTGCTTGATCTGAGGTCAGGATCACAACCCCTGCTTTTTTTACTTAACCTGAAGCATATTAGATTCTGCTCTAGCATTTTACCTTTAGTCTAAATGTATCACTCTACTTTAAATGTGTTTTTTATAAACTACATATTTTAGGATTCTGGCTTTTAATCCAATCTGCTCTCTACTTCTGTTTTACAGGAGAGTTCATCACATTCACATTCATTGTTAAAATGACTAATTCTGTATTTCCTGCCATCTTTTTTTACCCCAAATTATGCTTTTCTCTTTTCTTTTTCTCCTCTCCCTCTTACCCAGTATTTTGCTTCTGACCACCTCCCTCAAACAGCCCTCCCATTCCCTTTTTTTATATCTTTCCCCTACTATTTCAGGTTTCCCTTCTATTAGCTTCTCCTTTTCCTTTCTCATTTCCCCACCCACTTCCCTCTAAGGTGAGACAAGTTTCTCTGTGAAACCAAATATATCTAATATCCTGTCTTTGAGCCAGATCTGATGAGAGCAAGATTCACACAAGGTTCATCCCCCTCCTTTCTTTCCCTCAACTATAATAGGTCTTCTTTGCTTCTTCATGAGTTGCGATTTCTTCATTTTACCTCCATTTTCCTCTTTTCTCAGTACAATCCTCTTTCCACCTGTAATGTCTTTTGTAAATTATCACAGTAAAATCAAATTATACCTGAACTCTCTAAGTATATCCATAACAGAAATATAATTCTCAAGAGTTCTTTCCTTTTTACTTTTATATGCTTCTCTTGAGTTCCGTATTTGGAGATCCAATTTTTTGTTTAGTTCTGGTCTTTTCATCATTAATAAGTGAATTTCATCTATATCATTGAATGTCCCTCCTCTTCCCTGAAAGATAATGCTCATTTTATCTGGATAGTTGATTCTTGGCTGTAATCAAAAATTCATTTGCTTTTTGCAATATCAGATTCCAGGTCCTTCAGTCCTTTAAGGTGGAAGCTGCAAATCCTAATTATGGCTCTTTGATATTTCTTTCTGGCTGTTTGCAATATTTTTCTTTTGGTCCAAGAATTCTGATATTTAGCTATGATATTCCTTGGAGTTTTCATTTTGGAGTCCCTCTTAGGGAAGTGAGTGGTTAATTCTTTCAATGACTATTTTACCTTCTAATTCTAGGACATCAGGGCAGTTTTCCTTGATGATTTCCTGAAAAATAATATCTAGGCTCTTTTTTTCATTACTGCTTTTGGGATGATCTTTAGATTGTCTAACCCAGAGCTATTTTCCAGATCAGTTGTTTTTCCAATGAGATGCTTTACATTTTCTTTTCTTTTTTCATTTTTTTTTTCTTTTTCTTTAACTGATTCTTGATGTTTCATCGAGTTATTCATTTCCATTTATTCAGTTCTAATTTTTAGTGAATTATTTTCTTTAGTTACCATTTTTAGCTCCTTTTGTATTTGGCCAATTGAATTTGAAATGAGTCGCTTTGTTCTATGGATTTTTTTTTCCATTTTACAAATTTTTTTTCAAAGAGTTGTTTTCTTTTTCCCTTTTACAAATGTCATTTTTCAAGGAGTTTGATTGAATTTTGTTGTTATTTTTACTAGTTCCATAATTTTTTGGCAGTTTAATTGGTATGGCACTGAGCAAGTAAATCAATTAGGTAGAATTGTCATTTTTATTATATTAGCTCAGCCTACCCAGGAGCAATTGATATTTTTCCAATTGTTTAGATCTGACTTTATTTGTGTGAGAAGTGCTTTATAATTGGGTTCATATAAATTTTGAGTTTGTCTTGGCATGTAGATATCCACATATTTTATTTCATCTATAGTTATTTTGTAATAGATTGTTTCTTTCTGTCTCTTGCTGCTAGGATTTGTTAGTAATATATAGAAATGCTGATGTTTGAGTGGGTTTATTTTATATCCTGCAATTTTATTAAAGCTGTGAATTGTTTCCAACAGGTTTTTTGATGATTTTCTAGGATTCTCTAAGTAAATCATCATATCATCTGCCAAGAGTTTTATTTCCTCATTGCCTATTCTTATTCCTTTAATTTCTTTTTCTTTTCTTATTGCTAAAGCCAACATTTCTAGTTTCTAATGTTGAATAATAGTGTTGATGTGCATTCTTGTTTCATTCCTTATCTTATTATGCCTAGCTTCTCTCTCTATTATAAATAATGCTTGCTATTGGTTTTAAATAGATATTGCTTATTATTTTAAGGAAAGTTCCCTTTATCCTTTTGCTTTTTAGTATTTTTAATAGGAATAGGTTCTGTATTTTGTCAAAAGCTTTTTCTGCATTTATTGAGATTATCATATGCTTTCTGTTGATTTTGGTTTTTATTCTATCTTTCCCTATCCCTTTATTGAATATTATTTGTATTGCAATGTTGTCTGAAAAGGAAGCATTTACTATTTCTGCCTTTCTGCATTTGATTTTGATGTGTCTCTATTTTATGGAAGAAAAAATTGAGGCATAGTGTGGTGACATGATTTTTTTTTCCTCAGGCAATTGAAGTTAAGTGACTTGCCCAGCGTCACACACCTAAGAAGTGTTAAATGTCTAAAACCACATTTGAACTCAGGTCCTCCTGATTTCAGAATTGGTGCTCTATCCCCTGTACCACCTAGCTGCCGCAGTGACATGATTTTTAAAAAGATTTTACCCTAGTTAATTGTGGATCTAATTAAAAATTGTGAATAACCAATGAAAAAAAAATCAATGTTTAGTAGAGTCTATGGTATGCAAACGTACAAAACATTTTAGAAATATTTCCATCAAAAGTTGATTACTAAAAGTGAAAATAATAGTATGATTTTGGTTAGCTGTGTACCTCACTTATGAGAAAAGCATTTCCCTTTCACATTATATAAATGAGGTGTTGATTAATGTATGGAAGTGTTCCTATTACTGTAATATGGGATTTTGCATTCTGGCACTTTTCTGTGAGAATTGTAATTTTGTGTAAGAATTAAAGTATGAATTATTTTACACCATGCGTTTGAATGCACGCTGACTTGTAATGTAGCTTTCAATTTAGAGTTCACATTTTCTCACCAAAATGCTAATAAGTAAGGTTGATTACATCATCAAATGATTTAGGGCTAGAAGAGTCTGTAGAATCAATTTGGACAAACCATTCATTTTGTGGATGAGGAAATTGAGACCCAAAAGAGTTAAGGTTATTAGGCCAAGATTAGACAAAGATCTCCCATGTAACAAATAGCTGAATTGTTATTAGAATCTCAATTCTCTATATCCAAATCTAATAGTTGTAAATAAACTATGAGGTGAATTTAAGCCTCTTAGTACTTATGTCTATTCAGTCCCAGCACTAAACACAATGCATAACACATAATAGACATTTCACAATATTTGTTGAATTAAGAATTTATTTATTTATTTAATGTTATCATTTCAGAAACTATAAATATTATATATATATATATATATATATATATATCTTTAAAATAGTAATGTGACTATGCTGTGATAGATAACATTTTAGATAAACATATACAAGAAAAAGCGGTGTGATAGAGTACCAGCAAAAGAGCAAGAAATTGTGTATCAGGAGATAGAAGTTCTAATCCACATTCTGCCACTTACTATTTAAATTAGTTAACACTGGGCAAATCAGTCATGACACTGAAAAGCTAGAAGGTATCTTCACATGAATTCTATCAGTCTTTTCATCCTCATGTAAACTTGTACACTAATATTTTTATTATCCAATTATTTAGCAGACATTTATTAAGTTCCTGCCTACATACCAGGCACTACAGTAAGAAGCTGGGATACAAAGAAAGGCAAAATTTTTTTTTAAAATCTATCTTTAAGGAGTTCACAGCAAACACACTACTCCATCTTAGCTACTCACACCTTGTTATCTCTAAGACTACTTCCCCTTCAAGATTTAGAATTCTGAAATTCTTTCCTAAGATCAAAATGTCTTGTCTTTCTAGGTGTTTTCATTATCTGTGTTCTTATCTATCTTCTTCTCTTTCTCATCAAACTTCTTCCTTCCCAAGGATATGGAAAATCTCTATTTGTTTCCTTCTGATTCCTTCTTTTGCTTTTTTCTGGTCATCAAATATAGGCTGATTCTTTTCTCCCAATGAGCATATTCTTGTTTTCAGTACTAAAATAAGGAATTTGTAGTCTCTGTTAGAACCTCCTTTTAGAGAGGACTCAGAATTTTCCATTTGCCTTTAATTTCCTTTTAACCGCTGAGCTTGGTTTTTGAATACATGAATATCATGCTTCCCCTAGAATAAGCTCATTGCCTGAAATCTCATCAATTGAGTAGGAGGTGGAAGTCCAGGCAGAAGAGTTCCCATAGTTTCCATCCATTCATTTACTTTTCTTAAATCAGTCAACATCCTCCATTTTTCAGATTTCTTTTTACAACAAATACAGGGGAATTCCAAAAACTTAGAAAAGGTTGTAAGTGTCCTTGGTCAAGTTGCTCCTGCATTATATCTAATAAAGTCTGAATTCTATCACTTGCTAAGGGCCACTGTTCCACCCACACTGGTGTATCAGTTTTGCATTGAATGGGAACAAGTGAAAGTGCAGGCAGGCCTTCAACAGCAGCCCTGCCTAAAAAGCCGAAGCAATCAATTGTAATAGAAATTGTAAGATATCTCTTCCCCACAGATTGATGGGGATTTTTTCAGCTACAAAAGTAGTAAAAACTTTTGTTTCACCTTCAAATATCCATCTCAAAGGCGTAGCACTAACTTCAGCTGCTATTGATCCTCTTATGCCAGACATATAGGTGTCTGCATTAATCTTTGGCCAGTGACTGGGCCAGTTGGCACCTCTAATTACTGTACGATCTGCACCCGTGTCTACAATCCTTCCAGTAGTATGCCATTTACATAGATAGTGAACATAGGACCATCAGCCGTTACAGCTGCAGTCCAAAATATTCCTTCATTCTCTTGTTAGGAGTAAAAATGTAGGCAAATCACCAAATTGCTATTTCGGAGTATATATCAGCAAACCTGATGCTACTACTTTTCATGGTTGATAAGTCACATGTTGTCTACCTGTATTAGTGACTGGGATAGTATCTACACATTCTCCAGTTTCCCATATCAGTGTATGGATAGACACTGTTTTTTAAGCACTCTCAGGAGGTGAAATGGTCAAGCCTACTGTGCCTGGAGGCAAAGGATCTAAAGCTTAGACAAGGATAGATTTCACCTCTCCCCAATTGTAATTCCTTTCTCCCCTCAAGTTGCTTCTTGGCTGATTGATCATGTCAGAGTACTGAACTTAAAGACTCTCTGGGTGTACCATTGGCCATCATGCCCTGTGTTTTTTGCCTGGGGCCCTGAAGATGGGCCCCACTTCCCATTTCCTTGAGTCAGTCTACATTCTGATGCCTAATGGAAGCCTCTGTTGCATTTTGGATATAGGGTTTTGGGTCTTGTTCTCCCATCCAGGTTTTTATGCCAACATTGAGCTTTCAGATGCTCTATTTACCACATTGAAAACATTGACGAGTCTCTCTGGAAGTCTCTTGCCAAAAGGAACCCTGTATTCCCATGTTTAGATCTTGAAAAGTCTGTATCATAGCCTGGGTATAAAAAGTATTTATTCCCACTGTTAGCAACTGTTTGGCTGTATTCTAACTCAGATCTGCTGGATTCCAGTTTCAGCATTTTATCCATTCTATCACAATGCTGTCTTTTTCTGGTTCTATAACAGCATTTTAGTATTTACTCCATCTAGATCATAAGATTCCCAAATTTTTTCCATTTTTCCAGATTACCAACATTAGGACAATAATTTTCTATCTGTTTTATCAAATTGATAAGCATCTAATCAGCTTCTCAAGGGTATAGAATTTTCTGCTTTGGAAGATATTCAAAGCTCAGAAGAGAGTTCCTTTCCTTGTGGAGTTTATAACATAACTGGAGAATGATGCATATACAGATAACCATTTAAACCAGAATTCTGAATTCATTGGTATTGATGATTCTCAGTGAATTTAAGAACTGTCTTGTTCAATTGAACAACAAATATCTTTAGAGTGACTTCAGTCAGCCAGGTACTGTTGAATGGGTTCTGGAAATACATGGACAAAAAGATATAGTCCCTACACACCCATTTAAAAGAAATAAATATGATCTTGCTATGTTTTATAAGTTACCATTAGAACATATTTCTTTTTTCTCATTACTATTAAGTATTATTTTTTTTTGATGGAGTAGACTTAAGGTATAAAGAATCCAGCTCAGTCTAAACTAAAACTATTATAATCATCTTATAATATGGCATTTTTTTTGCCTCAAAAAATTTGTTCATGGTTTCTTCCTTGTTCTTCCTGCAGAAAAGCTCCTATTGATTATAGAAATTTGCACAAGAATGTGGTCATTCTAAGCTTAAATCATTCTATTTATTTATTATTCTATTTATCTGAATCTATTCTAGTCTTTCATACCACTCATTTATATTTATCTTGAGTTTGAATCTAAGAATATCTGAGAGTTCCTGTGCAATAACATTGTATTATTTTTATCCTTTCCTTTTTAGTTCATTATTTGAAACCATTAAAATTTTAACTTTTGAGTCAACTTTCATTTTTATACTACAAAAACCATAAAGGCAGATTTACTTAGTCCATCCTAATGGACTAGCACCTTTCTCACAGGGCTACCTTAAAAATCAAATGAAACAATTTATACAAATGTATTTGCAAACAAATAGAATTATACAATATGAATTAATATTTATTGTTAATTTTTATTCTTTTATAACATCAGGCTAGAAGAGCATATCTGTCATTCAGAATGTCTTGAAATTCACTGTCCTAAAGTCAGAGGGGTGGTGTTATATGAGGGATAAATAACTGGCATTCAAATCCTACCTCTGGCACAAGTATTAGACCTCTAAGTATCTTTCTCAAATTATATGGAATAGATGCCTACCTCTTTACATTGGTACTTCACTGAAAGATCCCTGCACAAGTGAAATCCTTAGTCCAGGAAAGAAATAGAAATTGGTCTTTAATTTGTCTATTTACATAAGTTGATTTAAAAAAAAAATCCTTATAATTCCATATGATCCTCTGCTTTGAAGATTTCTACTTAATAATCTCTTGTCATTGGTTTTGACTTGTTTCTTCCTTTTTACATTATTTATACCCCAGTATTACTATGTTATCCTCTAAGAACAATTCAGCCTTCTATAATGGACTAGAACTCAGATAGATTTGTTCCTCGTGTCTTTTTATCTTTTCCTGTCAGGAAGAACAACTCAGACTTGTAGAACTGATCACTTTCTCAGGCAGGAATGAGAATATGATCCATTCAAAACCAACCTCAGTTTCTGCACTAAGTCAAATGGTAAATTCTTGTCTCAGCCGGCTCTCCTTT
Organism: Sminthopsis crassicaudata; assembly: GCF_048593235.1. Classification (NCBI taxonomy): domain Eukaryota; kingdom Metazoa; phylum Chordata; class Mammalia; order Dasyuromorphia; family Dasyuridae; genus Sminthopsis; species Sminthopsis crassicaudata. The sequence continues at coordinate 113,281,208 of NC_133622.1, forward strand.
CTCAAATCATAATACCTGTTCTTCTATGCCCCTGGGCTATAAAACTATATACTCTTTGATCCAGCAATATCTTTACTGAGTCTGTATTCCAAAGAGAAAGAAAAAGCACCCAAATGTACAAAAAATGTTAGTAGGGGCCCTTTTTGTAGTGGCAATGAATAGGACATTTTGGGTGCCCCTCAGTTGGGGAATAGTTGAATAAGTTATAGTATATGAAGATAATGGAATATTATTGTTCTATAAGAAATGATAAGTAGGATGATGTCAGAAAATCTTGTAAAGACTTACGTGAACTGATGCTAAATGAAATGAGCAGGACCAAGAGAACACTGTCCAAAGGAACAAGAAGATTATGTGACAGTCAACTATGATGGACTTGGCTCTTTTCAAAAATTAAAGGCAATTCAAAGAGACTTGTGATGGAAAAGTGTCACAGATTTGTTCCTGGTTGCATGGGTATTCTCAAAGATATTTGTGTATATAACTTTCTGTCTCTATATTATCAATGTGTATTTACAAGTTTTGCAATATGCAACGCAGATGTTAGAATAGTTAGAAAAATTATGAAATTATTATATTATTGTAACAAACATATCATTATTATTATAACATCAGTATTACAATACTTTTACTATGCTTGGGGGTATTGTTAAGTCTTGTGAATGAATAATCTTTTATCCTTTACCAATTGTTGGAAGAAATTAAGAAAAACAAGAACTCTCCTTAGATTCAGACAAAGCTGAAATAGAGCCTAGCCTCAAAGAACTTAACAATTCAATTTAAAATGCCTTCTTTAATACATTTCCAGCCCTGCTTCTTTTCTTTTCTTTTCTTTTTATTAAAGGTTTTTATTCACAAAGTGTATGCTTGGGTAATTTTTCCAACATTAACCCCTGCATAACCCTCTGCCACAAAATTTCCCCTTCTTCCCCTCATCCCACCTCCCCCCCCAACCCGGCAGGCAGTCCAATACATGCCAAATATGCCGAAATACATGCCTGATCCACATATTCACACAACCATCTGGTTGTGCAAGAAAAATCAGATCAAGAAGGAAGAAAAAAAAACTGAGATAAAAGGAACACAATGCAAGCAAATAATAACAGAGAGAATGAGAATGCTATGCTGTGTTCTACCTTCTGTTCTCATGGTTCTCCCTCTGTGTGTAGATGGTTCTCTTCATCACTGCACAAGTGGAATTGGTTCAAATCATCTCAATATTGAAGAGAGCCATACCTGACTTCTTTTCTAAGCTTTTCTAAGCATCATCCCAATGAATCTAGGATTATTTAAAATTATTTACTCCTATTTTTCTCCTTTTATTTCAATATCAATATGTGTAACAGCCTGAAATAACTTTTGCTAAATCTTGTTCTCTTACTAGACTTTCTTTTTCTTCAATGTACTACCCTCATTCATTCACCTGGGTTTGACATCTTAAAGGAAATGTTGATTTCATCCTACTCCCAAGGTTACCCTTTCCTGCAACATATCCTGCTGATTCTTCCTTCCTAACATTTTCTCTGTTGTATTTCATATCACCACATCACCTCCAGTCTTTTACTTCTCCAAATATCACATGCATCATTGTTATTTTATACTTCCCAAAGCACAACTTCATACTTGTCATCTCCTTGCTCCCAAATCTTCAATGGCTTCTTGTCATTACTTTTAAAAATTCTGAATCACTACTTTGGCATGTAAAGTTGTCCATGATCTAAACATTTTCTTTTTCTCATATTTAATGTATTTTTATGTTTTTATATGTCCACTCTTGTTTTACCCCAGCATCAATCAAGTAGTAGCAAACTTTGTTGAAGCCATATCCCATGCTTCTCTTTCCTTATGCTAATCCCTCCTGCTTGAAAAATTCTCCCCTTTTTTCATCCTTGTGTAAATTTGGCTTTTTCTTCAAAAACTAACTTGTCCTAAGTAACCCTGGAAAATTTTTCCCCTAGATTTGGCTATTTTCTTCATTAAACTCCTATACAATTAAAAATGTTGTCTAAATGGAGTTCTAACTGAGACCTGGGAAGTTAAATGATTTGTCCAAAGCAATGTACGTTGTGTCACATATAAACCCAGGTTACCTTCTATCCACTGCTCTTTTCACTGTGCTACATTGGTACCCAATATTTGCTGCTTTGTGGTGCCATGTATAAATTGTCTTCTTAGTTATATTTTAATTCCTAGAAGCTTTGAATTACTTTATAAATTAATATATGTATTTAGAGCATCTATGATGTGCCAGACACTGCTAAGTGCTTTTAAAAAAATAGGTCACATAGGTAAAAATTGCCTGAGCAGAATTTGAATTCATCTTCTTGACTCCAAGTCCAGTATTTTATCTATTTTGCTACTCACTCTTATTTGTTTGTATACTCATATAGTTATGCAGTCCAAAAGCAAATAGCTTTAAATTAAATATCTATATTGTTGACCTTAACCCCTGTTTTCCTCTTGTACAAACATAGTATGTCTCATCCCATTGGTCTTTAAGTGAGAGGTGATTTCTAACAAGTATTATGTAGGTAGGTTCCAAGTTTTCCCCTCGGGGTTAGAATGTAGCATAGTATGATGGATACAGGCCTTATTCTGGTATGACTGCAGTGTTTGGGCATGACAGGCCCTGTAAACACTTAAAGAAAGTATGTGTTGACCTCATTGTTTGGTCTTTTAAACACTAATGACAGTTAACCATTGTCTTAAGGGCCATGATTCCTAAAAAAGAATCATGTTGTCTCTGTACTTTCTATTTTTCTTCCTCTATTGTCAAGGTTTGTCATCTGAGAATTATAGACAGCACACTAAATACTTTTCCTTGCTGGGTTTCTTGCAGGGGAGTCTTAATTTCAGCCGAATTGTGTGGAACTAGTGGAATACAAAGAGAATCAATAGAGGAAATGGGAAAGGATATATACTGTCTTAGTATCAAATTACAGTAACCATTTTTTTGGAGAAATGAAAGGATAAATAAACTTGACATATACTTTTTTATTTTTCTGTATGTTTCATTTCCTGTGTGATATATTCAATTTTATTTACTTAGTAAAAGTTGTGAATCTTTTCTGTTCTTTTTCAGATCACCAGAAACTGGAAAGGGAGGCTAGAATCTGTCGTCTTTTGAAGCACCCTAATATTGGTGAGAAAAAACTTTACCTATAAAGTTTTCTCTTTACAATTTAAAATTTGACTGCCAATTACTTTGATGCATCATTAGAATCTCTGCAGATACATAGGAAAATAAGCAGAAAAAAAAAAACAAAAAAAAAAAAAACGTGATTCTTCAGAGCTTTAGGGTTAAGCCTTGAAAATAATTATCAATACAAAATAGATTGATCCAATCATTGAAAATTAGTTAAAATTAATGAGATTAAGTCTTAAATCTTAAAATGAAATGGAGAAATTTAAAGAAATTGTTTTGACTAAGCAACAAAATATTTACCTATTTTATTCTGTTATATAAAATTTTAAATTATATTTATGTAGTTTATTAATGTTTGCAAAATGTTTTATACAATTGAAATAATTGAATAATAACTAAGTTCTCCATAACAATGAAATCATAGGTTTAGTTTTTTTAAAATCTTAATATTTTAGGGAAAACATTGTTGACCTTTGTTAATATATTGGTAAATATTTGGTAAATTATGGCTTTAAAGAACTGATCATCCTTCACACGTAGGTAGAGATAAACCACCTGAAGAGATAAATGAGAAGCAGATCTGACAATAAATGTAAAAGTAGTGTTTGCCTAAGATACATCAAGCTCATAACTCTTCTATGAGATTAGTGTCCTGTGTCAGCTATCCCAGATGTATCACATTATTGCCATTGGAGTTGGCATTGTTTAGAATTTCTCTTTTCTCTAACTTCCTCTTAAGTTCATAGAATTTCAGCCTTGGAAATGGTTATCTAGTCCTCTTTTTCCATTGATTGTTTCCAGAAACCATCTCTGCCCACTTCAAGCCTCTCTCCTTGCCCCAAAATTGGTCAGAGGATTCACACTTTCACTGAAGGGGAGAAAGATTCCTAGTTAGAACTTTTGAGTACTTTTCTGTAGTATTCAGTTTTCAAAACTCCCTCCACAGATGTAGATCACAGACCCTTCACACTACAAGTAAGTCACATGAATAAGACTTGTAGAATTACATGTATTAATAACTCTTTTTGTGGGCTGGCCTGGTAATCTAACAACCATGAATAGCATTGTTCCTTTGGGAAAATAAAATTCAAATTAGAAACAACTGACTGAACAAATGAACTTCTTTAGCACAAGCTATTTGTAAATTAGGGATTATAAATTAGTTGTAAAGACAATTAGATTGAGAATCAAACTTGGTTTTTTTCAAGTTAACATTATGTAGTAGAGTGAAGCTGAGTTCCATTTGGACTTTAATATCCTGTGATTCATATTATTTTAACAAGGAGAGTTTATGAACCACATATTGCCAAGCATCACTTAAGCAGTTAGATATGCCTGTTACTGTGCCAGGTATTAGGAATATAATGATTTGCAATGAAAGAAATCCTGCTGGCAGGAGACCTATATTCTATCAAAATCTTTACATGTAATAGAAATAAAATCTAACTGGAGAGAAGGTAATCACATATGATGGGAACAGGAAAAAGCGTGAATGGGAAATTCTGATCAGTGAGAAAGGAGTAATTGTTTCAGTAAGTAGAACTTTTGTGGGAGCAGAGGAAGACAGACTTGGTATGGCTTTGAAGAAGAGAAGGAAAACAAAGATTTCCTCCAGCAGGTGAAGAGGTTTCTAATTCAATACAACATTAAGATAATGATTCTCTAGTTTACATGTACTTAGTATAGTTCTATAAGTTGACACCTATTCTACAAGATTGACAACTATGATGAGAGTTAAGACATCTGGGAGGGAAGACAGACTTGGAGATAGACAGAAAAGACAGAGGACTGGAGGCTGGAGGACAGATTCGAAGATAAAAATCCTTGTGGCGGCTGCCCTGTCTCCTTTACTTCTCCACTGAGACTAAGGCCCATCTGAAGGTCCCTCAGAAAGCTAGCCTGGCCCCAGGCGAAGGAGACAGACTGTGAAGGAGATAATAAAGACCTTGGACTTTATTTCTGACTATTATGATTATTCAGCTAAAGGTGTCAACTTGTAGAACTATACTAAGTACAAAGTACATGTAAACTAGAGAATCATTATCTCAATTCCACTGAGTTAACACCTTGTTGAAAGATTGTTTCAAGTATATTTGGCCCTCTACACTCTACTTTTTATAGATCAGAATCATTAAAGGATTTGAAATACAGCGCTATTGTATGATTACAGAATGCCTTCGTCATCTTGTAATATTTAGATAATTTCTTTTTTTTAGGTGAAGGCAGTATTTCTAAAAGCATTATATTTGAGACTTCTATTCCTAGGATTATCTGGGGAGATGTAGCACTAATTATCATTCTTACATTCTTATGCTTTCTCCAATTACCCATGTCTTTCTGTTGAAGCTACAAATAACTAGCATAATTAAGTTCTCTTATAATCAATAAAAAATTGATTTTTATTTCAAAATACCTTCCTTTATTTGTGGCTGACACAAAGGGGACAAGAAACAGTTGAACTTAGTTTTACATAATTATGAAGTTTTTATTGGCAAAGAGATATGCTTGCCATTTCTCAAAGGCTAGCATTTGAGTTCTTACCCAAATGCAGAGCTGTTCTGGAGTGAAAATGAATTTTTTTTACCTTGGGTTTTGCTGCTGTGTGGATAGCATCCTTTTTTCTTGTATTTATTTCATTTAGTTTACAAATCTGAGCATGTCAGTTAGCTGTTTGTCTTTGGAACTGTCACTTAGCTTTTCTGTACTTATGTATATCAATCTCAGAAGATTGTTGTAAAAATAAAATAAGATGGTAAATATTAAAATTATTTTTAAAATATAAAGCTCTATAATGTCAAGGTATTATTGTCTTTTTTAATTTGGAGAATATCCATATGTATCTTTGAGGGGTGACAGTCTGATATTAATGAAATGTGAAAAGAAATTACAAATGAATCTTTTAGCTAAGTTTCCTTTCCTTATTATTCCAAAGAACAGAATGTTAACAGTTATATACTAGTCTTCCTAGCACTAGATTTAGAAGTATTACTGGTCCCTTCTTATAAATCTTGGTATTTTATATAGCATTTTGGAGCTATGCTATGATCTGAACTTCAGTTTCCACTGTTGATTTTAGAATGAGTAAATGAGTTAATTATCAAGCAGTATTACACTAGCCTTCTTATTTATCTTTCCATCTCTTCCCTTTTCCCTCTCAAATAAAACTTCCAAAGTGATAAAATGACATTTTTAAAAGCACATGTCTTTCTATATTATTTCTCTGATCAAAAAGCTCTGGGCCTTTTAAAAATATATTTAATGCCTTCTTTTTGATATTTAATGTCTTCCACATAGTCTAGTTCCAGCCAAATTACTCCTCTTGCCTTCTTGCTGTTTCTTACATACAACATTCCATGAATCACCTTTATGCCCAGAACTCACTTCTGAGTTATATTTGCCTTCTGTAAAATAACAAACTCTTCTCGAAATTCAGTTCAAGTGATACCTCTTACATGAGAGCTTTCCTGCTCATCCTACCTGGAAGTGAATGCTGTCTTTAAATTACTTTGTATTTATATCGTCTGCCTTCTGTATTTATTTACATGCGGAAGATAAACTGTAAGGTTTTTGAGAGTGAGGTCTATTTTATTTTATTTCAGTGTCTTCAGTCATTAGCCCAGAGATTGGCACATAATAAGAAGTTAATAACAGTTTGCTGATTGATTTACTGATTTCTGTTTTGTGATAAGAATAATCACCAGTAGAGTAGAAAATCTCTAGACTTAGATATCAAAGGCCTGATTTTTTAAATTAATAAAATTATCTGAAAAGAAGTGGTCTTTATCAATTATCGATAACATTTCATGAAATGTATGTATGTATATATGTATGTATGTATTCATTCATATATTTCTGAAGAATATCTTGAAGTTACAAAAAATAGATCTTTTTTTAAGTTGAAAATTAGAACTGGCCAATGGATCAGTAAGGCCATTTTCATATAGGCTTTCTTTATGAGGCTCCCTAATTTCTAGGAAGTTTCTAAGGAAAATCTTACCATTTTATGTTTCAAAATGGTCCATCTTCTTATATATTACTAATGTAAAATGAGTGTCAGAAGAAGAGAATAAATTACATAAGTAAATGTGTTTAAGTTAAATTTTGAAGACTGTTTTCTAGAAATTGAATTATAAAGGGTAGACCATTTTATTGGTGAAGATTATTTAGCAAGTTTCTTTTTTTAAAATAAAAAAATTATTTGTTTGATTTTTTTCCTAGTTACATTTAAAGCAGTTTTCTTTTACATTTATTTTCAAAACTTTTGAGGTCCAGGTACTCTCTCTTATCTCCATCCCTAATTAAGAAGCTACATATGAAGTTATACAAAATATTTCCATAAAAGTCATGTTGTAAAAGGAAACATACACCTCCCACCCTAATATAAAAAATAAATCCTCAAAAAAAATTGACAGAGAGAGATAGACAGGGAGGGGGAGAGAAGGAGAAAGAGGGAGAGGGAAATGCTTCAATCTCTAGTCAGACAAAATTGGTTCCTTCTCTAGTATAGACAGGCATTTTCATCATAAATCCTTCTGAGTAGTTGTGGATCATTGTTATATATGCAGGTTTCATGAGAATTCCAATTTCAATCACATTCAGTAGTCCTAATAGATCTTTCTTAATCTATAAAAATAAAACATGAACCTATATATTAAATTTTTTAAATCAAGTAGCTCATTTAAACTCACTTAAGAATAAAATTTTATTATTTTATGCCTTATAGAGAATTTAAAAGTGAATTTCTAAAATATAAGAATAGTCACTAATATTTAACAACTGAATAGTCATTGTTTACATATGATATATATATATATATATATATATATATGGGTAGGGAACTCTCTTCTTTATTCATTTGGATCTCCTGTCTTATACATTTTATCTAACTTATATGACTTAAAGAACCAAAAATATTTTCTTAAAAGTAGATTTGGCACAATGGAAACATCCCCAAATTTCCCAACTAAAAGTTATGGGGAAAATAGCACTTAACTAGTACTAGAAATATATAGAGATGAAAGTTTTTTTTCATAAATTTGTTCTGTAGAACATTAATCTGTTGACAATTTTTCTAAAATAGGAGATAATTGAATTGCTAGGACCCTGATAAATAATGGTATCCTAGAAGAATTTAGGGAATCACAATTCATTTTCTCTCTGGTTCTACCAACTATAATATAACCTTGGATACATCATTTAACTTCTCTTGACCTCAGTTTCCTTATCTGTTAAAGGGAATTATATCCCTCTAAATATAAATTTCTTTTGACTTCTGTAAATTTCAAATTAGAGGTTCCCTATTATAACTTGTTTTTTGGTTTTGTGTTCTATGATAGTGATCTGGAATTGTGTGTGTATTATTATTTGCTAATGGAGCCAAAGTAATCCATATATACATTAAATATGCATATTAAAAGATAGATGGATTATATGAGGATATGAATAGAAAATATACATGAATGGTGATGATAATATGTAAGTATATGTGTGTGTGTGTATATATGTATAAATATGTATATATCTCCATATACACACACACATACACTTATACATACTCCTATATGTGGTTTTAATGTGGCTATCAAACTCATTTTTTCTCATAATAATTTCAGAAATTAGAGTAAGAAAGAATTGATTTTCATTTCATCTGAATTATTATGCTATCACCAAGCTGTGTAATATGACAGTATTGCACTTACTCAACCAAAGATAGTTAAGATGAAAATAGTAATTATCATAAACTAACAAGACGAGACATATTCAAAGGATTGTTTAAATAATTACATCAAACCAATTGTGTAAGATTTTATTCCTCCACTGTACTGTATAGTTTATACTAATAGCACTTTTGAGGATGGTGCAGCTTTCCTTAGAGATTATTATAACTAGTTGACATGGTTTCCAAACACTCAAGAAATAAATAAGAACATAGATCATTGTTTACTTGCTTTTATTCCTCCTTTCTTTCCAATTGGCCCCTCTATTAAAACCTAACATTTCACAAACTGGATAAGGTATATCATGCCAATGACATGTTGGAAAGTGAAAGTCACAGAAAGACTTTGTGAAAGTCAAATGTCCTCAAACTCACTGGTCTCCTCCTGCCTGCCACAAGAGATTTCCTCATGATCTTTATTAGATTCAGGAGATTTTTTTTCCAAAGAATCTTTATTTTTTCACTTAAGTCACAATTCTAACTTCATTTTTTTTCTAAACAGATTATATAACCTTAAGATATTTTCAAGGTTATAATATTAAAGACAGAAATAGCTTCAGAAAAAATATTTAAACATTGGAGTATATTTAAGTTACCACAACTCAGCTGTTATTGAGGTTATATTAAAATTATTCTTGAGATTAGATATGGGTCCATTTTATGATTACAGGATGTCCTTGTTATTTGTATCTTGCCTTTGGTTATTACTAGCTCACCTATTTTATAAATAAAGTATCTGAAATCCAAACATCCAAAGCACTTACATCATTTCAGCCACTGAATCTGAGAAAGAAAGGAATCGGTGAAAGGAAGAAAGAATATATCCCTTATTTTGATCTGACTATTGCATCCTCAGGTAGGAGGAAGTTGACAGTGGATCACTCATTTATTCACTCACCAGACTTTATTTGTAAAGATGTTGACATAAAGGACATCTAACCCTTTGGTAGGGAAATATAATTTATGTTGCCAGACTTTTGACTGAAGACTCTGTGTTTAATAGGAAGACTTTAGAAAGAATGAAGCCATTTTAGCAACGTGAGGATATGTTTACCTATTCTGTGGTATTGGCATAGAGAGGGAAGAGAGAAAATAACAACTTATCAGTGTCTCATTTTTAATAAGTGGCCTAAATACTTAGTATAATGACAAGCTTCTTCTGGTTCCTCTACAAATTTATGGACTAGCTGATTAATTTTCTTTTCCTTTGTTCTTATATACTTCATGCAACAGACAATAAAATAATGAAAAAATAGTGAAGAATTGATGTTAATGCAGACGTAGATAAAGACTTAAGAAACCTTTCTTGATTCTCATTTTATAGACCTGTTTAGGTATATCTACTTACCCTGGCTCAGTTTCTGTTAAAGACAGAAAGATAGAGTCAACTAATGCTTTAAGGGGGAAAAAAAAAAAGAGCAACTAGAAATCATCTACTTCAACTTTCTTTGTGTTACAGATAAGGAATTGAGGCCCCAAGATACTGATTTTTCAAGATCTCACAGTATATTAGCATAATATGTTAATAGACCATGATCTCAAAGCTTTAACAACTTTGGATGAAGCATTTTCATATTGCATAATTATTCAATTATTTTGTTTATAACTAAAACGTCTATAATTGTAGAAGTAAAAGATTTTAGAGATAGCATGTTCCCACTTTCAGTCTCCTCATTTTAGAGATCAAGAAGATAAGGCCCAAGGAAGCTTATGTGACAAGGTCTGAGACCCAAAACTAGAACTTAAGAATTCAAAGCACACATTATTTTGAAAGGGGATAATTGTCAACATTCCATCTTTCCTCCCCTTGTTGCTTAAGATAAGGTGCCAAAGTAAAGATATTTTACAATTATGTAAGAACAAATATTTTTCCTAAATTACTTTTGGCTGTGATTGATTATCTTGCATAAAATTTTAATTAACCATTTTAAGTAACTAAGTGCACTTGTTTTATTTTTTATTTTAATTGTCTCTTTTTGTCTTGGATTATTTTTGTTAAGAATGTGAAATTTCTCTTTAGAATTCAGTCATTGTTCATATAATTGATTAGCTTCTTTTAACAAATGTTAAGAAATCTTTGATGGTAAGAAATTGTATTTCTTGTTGTTTGCCATTTGTTGCAGGTTTTTATGCTGGCCTCAAAAATCATACATACACACACACACATATTAAATACATGTGCATGTGTATAATCCAGGCACATTTTTTTTATTGGTTAAGGGAAATTGGGAACAACTAGAAAATATAAAGAAATCCAAAAATATTTTGTCACCTTTTTTAGGCCAAATAGTTTTCCATATCTCAAGGGAAAAGTCATTTCACTTAATGTTGATAGTCTTTCTGTTTTACAAGAGCTAGTAAAGTATGTATCAAAGGAAGCTGTGCTTAACATGCTATTTCAGGTAGTGATATGGATTATCTGGGATTAACATATTTTCAAATGCCCTTTGGTCTAATGGAATATTATATTTACTTCAATATTTCTTAACATCATGTTCCCCATATACATTTACATATGCATTTTGAAAAGAAAAACAATTTTTACTTTAGCTAAAGTTTACTTAAAACAAGAGCCCTTCTCAGGGAAAGCCAAAATAAGATTGACTGGAACTGATTTCCATTGGTTGGGTGAAGCAAGCAGAAGGTTGCTTCTAGGTTGAAGCTAGTCAATACCCTCCCATCAATCTCATCTGGTTTCCCTTTATCTTTATCAATCTTACATTGTGGATACAATTCTGGACCTGGAGTAAGGAAGATTTGAGTTCAGATGCAAGGAGAGACTTACCAAGTAGGCAAGTCACTTAACCTCTGTTTACCTCTCTTTCCTCAATTGTAAAATTGCACTTCCCTTCAGGGTTGTTTTGAGGATCAGATGAGAATAATATTTGTAAAGTTTTGGCACAGTACCTGACACATTCTCAGTGCTATATAAATTATTGTTATTATTCAAAGGCTGCTTTTAAACCCCCAGGGGAAACTTGAGATCCTTTTAGAATTTCCACAGTCAAAACTATTTTCATAAAAATTAAAAACGCTTAAATTTTTAGTACAATGAATATTAATTAACTCACAGAAATGCTATTGAAGGATGGTTCGCAACAGTTTTTAAGAATATAAAGGTTTCCTAAGACCAAAAACTTTTGAGAACTCTTGGAATACACTCTGACTCTGTCATAAAATTTCAAGGTCAAAATAAGTTGCATTTATGCTATAAAGATATAGTTTCTGCAGTAGTTTCTTGTTCTTTCTCACCTTAGGTTAAAAATATATATAAGAATATATAGCCTAGAATTTGTAAGCTTGAAAGGAAAAGAAACCTTTCTTACTGTAACCACCCCTGTTGTCAATCACTTTTGGATAATCTCTCCTATTCTTGAAAATAGGGAAAAAAACAAAAACAAAAACAAAAAAAACCCAACACAGAAACATCTTCTTCAGCGTTCTTTGTGGAAAGCAGAATCATTAGAATTGAATGACACTTAATTTTCTCCCTGGTTTTCAGTTTGTGAATGATGGTAAAAAAAAAAAAAAATCAAAATTTAGTCAATCTATGATGAAGTGAATCAATATTTTGGTAAATCCATAATTTACTCTTACTTTATCCTCTTCTTTTTTCCTGTTTTATAAGGCAAATAGCAATCAGTCAACAAACAGAGGATTCATTTAAATAAATATTTTACCTGTAAATATTGGTATTTTTCGTATTCTAATTTCCTTGAAAACCATGGCAAAATTTGGGCATTTTGTTTTAAGTGGTCAAATTTGATTTTGAAATAATCAAACTGCTATCCCCTGCTACTGGCCTTAAAGATGGTGTGCATGCTTTTTTAGAATTATTTTTGTCCTTTTTTTGAGTTCCAAATTCTCTACTTCCCTCCCATTCCCCTCTCATATCTATTGAGAAAGCAAGCAAGGAATTTGATATCATTTATATGTGTAAAATCATGCAAAATATTTCTGTATTAGCCATATCCTAAAAGAAAAAAAGTGAGAACATTGTACTTCAAATTTACACTCAGAATTTATCATTCTCTCTCTGGAGAGAGACAACATCTATCTATTTTTCATCATGAGTCTTTGAAATTTTGGATCATTGTATTGATCAGATCAACAGTCTTCACAGTTGAGTATCATTACAGTGTTATTAACTGCTTGCTTCACTTTATCTGTTCACATAGTACTTCCATCTTTTTCCCTTGAAACCAACCTCCTTGTTATACTCCAATAGTATTCCAAAACAAGCATATGCCACAACTTGTTCAACCATTCCCCACTTGATTCCCTTTGATTTTCAGCTCTTTACTATAACATATAAAGCAGCTATATTTTTGTACCTATAAAGAATTTTCTTTTCTCTTTTTTCTTTTTATATCTTTGAGGTATAGATGTAGTAGTGGTATTTGAACATGCCTTTTTAATCTCAGAAAAAAGGGAAATGATACCAGAAGAAAAAAGAAGAGTCACTTTCTGAAATTATTTAATTTGGAGAGGATGGCACATTTTAAAAAGAATCCTGATGATGTTTCTGGGTTTTTATTTTTGTTTTTTCTTATTTTCAAGAATAGGAGAGATTATCCAAAAGTGATTGACAACTGGGGTGGTTACAGTTAGAAAGGTTTCTTTTCCTTTCAAGCTTACAAATTCTAGGCTATAAACTCTTGTAATGTTGTAGTCTTATGAACTGAAATCACAAACAAGTAGATATAATATCTAGGCCAAATAAATTGAAGTCCATACTTAGCTTTGCTTAATGATCATAGTCAATTAGAACAAAATGGGTGCATTGAAAGCATTGTTTAGAACTGAACCTAACTACATTTTTGGTGCTAGCATTTATATAACTCTTTAACATTATCCAATAGCTGTCTGCTGATCAGCAGGCTAAAAATTCTGCTTTTCTCTCCCTAAATTAGTCAGACTCCTTTCAAAACATACCTTTACTAATACCCATTTCCTGTTCAATACAGCGCCTGCTTTCAAAGGACTTCCAAACAAGAAACACATCCTGTGAAACCAGTTATCAAATTCTGTATCTGGCAGTATATAAAGTCCTAAATTTAATCAAGTCAGGTATTAGGATACATGATAGATGATGAAAATTCTTGTTGTCAGTCACTTTGACTTACATAAGACTATTTTTTCGGATGACTGCTTAATCTTTTCTTAACAATGACTATCGAATTAGTCATTATTATTAGTCATTATAGTATTAGTATAACCTACAGAACATACCATTTATTTTGCTTACAAAGTGAATGACCTATAGGAAAAGAATTTAGATTTAAGGCAGTATTGCTTAAATTTTGTTTTACAATATCTTTAGAAAATTATACCACATTATATAAAACCTTTTGGCCTATGACAATTTTTGTATTGTACTTAAGAAACTTATTCTTCATTTTTGTAAGGGACATTGTACTCTTAACCCAAATTAAAATTAGAAACTCAAGGTAAAAATCAAAAAAAAAGGATTTATTAAAATCTTGCTAGAAAAGGCAATTGTCAACAGACAAGATATCAGTAGGAACAGCAAAACACAAGATTATATAGATCCTAACCAAAAGCCCCCACCCACCTCCTAACTTTTTCTCCCATTGGCTGAAGAGTTCTAATTTACCCAGAGCCAAGAAACAAAGACTATTAATCAATAACACACTGTTTACTGTATTAGGTACTTAAATGCTAATGAAAAGGTGATAATAGAGGGAATTTATTGGAGGGAAATGTTTATCTAAGATAATTGAATATCTGTTGCTTTTAGGTGTATTTCAACTTGTTATTTACAAAGTCTCCTCTCAATTAAGGCATAGGTCAAGGCCAAATTCTTGAGAAGTCTTCACCCATTCAATCCCTCCTCTTATTTATTAACCTTTGAAGACCATTTTTGATACATTTCCTCAACCATCTTGTCCTCAGACTCCAATCCCTCTGGGCCTGGTTTGTCCTTTTTCTGTAGTGGAGTCCATCCTTGTCCTTTTAATACTCCAAATTGAATTGGATCTCCTCCTTCAGGTTGTTCAATCTTTACTGTCCTGGCCAGTGACGTAAGCTATATCACAAAGGGCAGGCAGACAGGTAGTAGTAGTATGATTCCACTTTAAAAGTAGGAACCATAGAACCTGTTTCCACCAATTGCCTCCAGACCAAGATCACCAAGAGGTATTAAATGGTGAGGACCAGGTCTGTAATGGGACAAGGTCCAATTTTATGTGTCTTTGGCAATTAATTTCCTTCATTACTTGTCCATCATCATCAGTTTTCACACAGCAGGTGGATAGATTTAATTTCCCAGAAACATCACCTTCTTCAGCTAACAAGTAGTCTAATACTAATTTGTGCTGAAATCCTGCTTCTGTAGCCTATGAGTGTCCTGATCTGCTAGCAAATCCAGTGCTTTTATTGTAGTAATTATTTCAATCATGGCCTAGAGTCTAATGAATCTACTTAGCATACAAATTGGGTTGTACCCCCAATTCCCATCTGGGACCATCTATCACCCCAACCATTTGTATCCCCCATAATTGAAGTAGGCAACTTCTCAAAGACTCCTATCACAAAAGTCAGCAATAACAGAAATGCTAAAAGACACAGGTAGACATCTGTATCTAGCAACAGATAGGTAACTAAGCCAAGTATTTACTTACCTACTTATTTAGGCTATAATGACCACATATTTTTATATAGGAAACGGCAAGATCTTATATACTTGAATTCTGTTCATAGCTTCTACTGAAATCCCTGATTACAGGAATTTGCTATAAGAGGAAAAAAGCAGGGACATGATTATGATAAAAAACTGATCCTTCAGGACTCACCCTGAGAGCACATACATGACAGGATAAAGCATCCTTAGCTCAGTTTGACTTTAGGTATTTGTATACAATAACAATTTCACCTTACAGCCAGATTTAAGATTAATCAGGTGAGCTCTTATTCAAAGGAACACTACTAGGAAACACTATCAAAAGGATGCCATTTTAAGTGGAAGCCAAGGTTGCCTCCCATCCCTTGCCTTAACCTCCACCTGTATCAATTCAGGATCATATTCCTCTGAGTAGCTTGTGGCATATTCTTTTCAGATGGTGGATTTAACCGGCTTGATGATACACATCAATCATACCTAAATTCAAAACTCCAATTTACAGTCCCAATACATTTTATTTCAAATAACAAATCTGAATAAACAACTAAAATGTATATAGAATATACTGTCATGATTTCACATTAAAGAAGCCTATCAGAATTAACATTAATAATGTCTTCATCCAAAAAAATGTTAACTCCACTTCCTCCAATGTAGAAGTTCCTATAAAATTTCCTGGAAATATAAATAACAGGTATAACACTAATATTGT
Source organism: Sminthopsis crassicaudata (assembly GCF_048593235.1). Classification (NCBI taxonomy): domain Eukaryota; kingdom Metazoa; phylum Chordata; class Mammalia; order Dasyuromorphia; family Dasyuridae; genus Sminthopsis; species Sminthopsis crassicaudata. The sequence continues at coordinate 113,297,424 of NC_133622.1, forward strand.
TAAAAATTCCTCCAAACAACTAATCTCTCCTCCCACCAAAACATTCTTAATTTCCCTGGAACAAAGTCAATTTTAAAGGTTATAAATTGTCCTTAAAGTCCATTCTTGAAGTTCCTCTCAGCCTCCAAACTTCAGTCTCAATCATCTGTAACATTTGGTAAGGTCCTTCCTACTCTGCTTCTTTCAGGACTTAGTAAACACCCATTCTCCTGGAATTGCAAACTTTAAAGGTGTTGTCTGCCCCAACAATCCTTGTTTCCTAAGGGCAGAAAGTGATCAGGACACTGTCAATATATAATTTAAAAATTTGTTTCAAAAGAGGGTATTTCCCTTTCTCCTCCCAAATAAAATAAACCAAACAAATTCTAATTCTTTATATATATATATAAGTATATCTTTTTATTTACCAGATATATGCATGGGTAATTTTACAGCATTGACAATTGGCAAACTTTTGTTCCAATTTTTCTCCTCCTTCCCCCCACCCCCTCCCCCAGATGGCAGGTTAACCAATACATGTTAAATATGTGAAAGTATAAATTAAATATAATATATGTATACATGTCCAAAGAGTTATTTTCAGTACAAAAATAATCAGACTTTGAAATAGCGTACAATTCCTGTGAAGGAAATCAAAAATGCAGGTGGACAAAAATAGAGGGATTGAGAATTCTATGTAGTGGTTCATAGTCGCCTCCCAGAGTTCTTTCACTGGGTGTAGCTGGTTCAGTTCATTACTGCTCTATTGGAACTGATTTGATTCATCTTATTGTTGAAGAGGGCCATATCCATCAGAATTGATCATCATATAGTATTGTTGTTGAAATATACAACGATTTCCTGGTCCTGCTCATTTCATTCAGCATCAGTTCATGTAAGTCTCTCCAGGCTTTTCTGAAATCATCCTGTTGGCCATTTCTTACAGAACAATAATATTCCATAACATTCATATACTACAATTTATTCAGCCATTCTCCAATTGATGGGCATCCACTCAGTTTCCAGTTTCTGGCCACTACAAAGAGGGCTGCCACAAACATTCTTGCATATACAGGTCTCTTTCCTTTCTTTAAAACCTTTTTGGGATATAAGCCCAGTAGTAACACTGGGTCAAAAGATATGCACAGTTTGATAACTTTTTGAGCATAGTTCCAAATTGCTCTCCAGAATGGCTGGATGTATTCACAATTCCACCAACAATGTATCAGTGTCCCTGCTTTCCCACATCCCCTCCAACATTCAGCATTATTTTTCCCTGTCATTCTAGCCAATCTGACAGGTGACTTTACAAAACAGTTGGTAAACATTTAGTACAAGGCAATTTAGTCACTAGCATCAATTTAGTAATCCATTTCTTAAGAACCTGATCCATTCTTTCCACTTTCCCTGATAAGGGTAGATGCCAGGGATTATGCAATTGCTACTCAATTTGCAATCCATCCCCATTATTTCTTATAAAATCTTAGCAGTAAAGTATGTTCCATTATCAGAATCATTACTCTCTACAAATACAGACTTAGGTACAATTTGTTCCAATGTTATCCCACTAATCCTTTCTTAAGGTAGTAGAGCTCAGGGACAGCTTCCACTCATCCTATCAAATGTGGCCCATTATAATCAGTAAATTCCTCAGTTTTCTTATTGGTATCATTTCGGTAAAACCTAACTTGAATATTCTGAAGCCAGGTTCCCTCCCTCTAGAAAGAAACCTCCTCAATATCTTCTTGTTTATCTTTAGACATATTACACACCTTTCTGAAACAATTTGTTTTGCAATTACACATATACATATACACCAAATTCTCTTGCTTTTACTTTTTTGTTAAATGGAGAAAGCAAGACTAACTGTAATATTCAGAATATAAGTAATATCTAAATAACTTTGGATGAAATTTCACAAAATATATACCACACATCCAGGCAGGCTGTTAAAGCATAGCTCATACAATTTTTACAGTTTACCCAATATACAGTTTGGAAAGCAACATGATCTAATTAGGAGACACAAACATGTGACCTCTTTAGGTAAGTTATTAGAGAACTTTGTTTTAATATCTAAATTTTTTAAAACTTAAAATCAAATCAAATATAGATTTAAACTTCTAGTAGCAATACTTTAATATTAATGCACACATATTTCTGAAATTTTATACCAGAATGAATAAGTTCACAATTATAGCACAAAGTAGTTAATAGTAATTATCTCATACAATTTTAGAATCTGAATTCCAATTTTAACACACACATATCCCCAAAATTTAAGGTTGCAGTCTACCTACCAGGGAAGGGAATATGCAAGTAGGGCTTCAAAAAACTGGCAGATTTTAGGACCCTGAGGGAGAAGGTTGGAGAAATTTAGTCCTAGGTGTTTGGCTGCAGGTCTGTAGCCCAGTAACTAGCCCACCTTCCATGCCAGAAATGCCAAGGAGCTATCTTGAAGATGTTAGAACAGCAGCACAAACCGAAGAAGAATCCAGGCCAGCCAGGAACACCAGCATAGCCAGGACAGATTTCATGAGCCTCTCCAAGGGATATAAGCATGGAAAGTCCCAGAGAGAGAGTTTATTTTTCTTTTGCAGTTTTTCTGCTCAGGTTTTTAGCCATGTAAATTTGACCTATTTAAAAATATAACAGACTAACTCATGTTAGTTCATAGAGACAATATGAACCAACTTAATGATTAGTCTCAAAACACCCAGAGTTAGCAGTTCTATAACTTTAAATATTTTTCCAGATCCAAATTGGCCAGTTTTAGGTCCACAGCAATATGCCTTTTTTTTTTTTTTTTCTTTTTGACGTAGCAGTTAAAAACTTTCCCTGTCTTAGAACTAGTCTTCTCTCTCTAGCTAAAAGCTATTTGTAATCAAGCTCTTATTCTTGCTTTCTCGTGGGGTAGAAGCAAGAAGGGGAGTTTTGGAATCTCAGGCTTAGGAGTCCACAAGCTGAGAATTAAAGGCTCCTTTGAATTTACACCCAGCCCTTGTGCAATTGACAGTTCTTCTAAGGGAGGCACTAGCACAAACAAAACAATAAAATTTGGTACTTCTTCCCAATTTTTCCTAAAATCTACCAAAAATCACTTAGCTTTGTAAATAGCAAAAGGAAATAGGAGCCTTTTACAGACTTTACCCACCCAGTCACCCAGTCACTAGTTCTTGTCAAAAAGTCCTTTTATGGACTCTAACTCCTCACCAGTTTCTTGGCCTATCTGGGTTATACACAACTTACCTGACTGATTTCAAACTTTTCTCTGCTGGTTTATCTCCTGAGCTGAATTAATTCTCTATCTTTGCTCGCCTACTTCCTATTTCCACTTTGCTTTCTCAGTGTCTCTCTTCAGGAATTTACCCGTCAAGGTCCCCAAGCAGAGTCCAAGGACCACCAAGAACTCTCCAGTGGGTGCCAGTTCAAGGATTTAACATGGAAGAGATCTCTCAAGAATAGAAAGTATCTTGGACAAGCCCCGCAAAACTGTATGGGACAGTGACCCTTCGCCAAATTAAATTTGGAGAGTTAGAGACTCTCAAAATAAAAAGCAAAAAAAATAAAGTTTTATTAAGATCTTGTGAGAAATGGTAACTCCCAACAGATAAGGTATCAGTAGAGGAGTGCAAAGTACAAAATGCAAAGAACAAGATTATATTGACTCTAACCAGAACACACCCCTTCCCACTTTTTCTCCCATTGTCTGGGGAGTTCTAATTTACCCAGAGCCAGTTTAGAGAACTAGTCAACAACACATTTATTATATATTAGGTACTTAAATGCTGATGAAAAGGTGGGACTGAGAATAAGAGGGAAATGTTTGTTTATCTAAGATAATTGAACACCTGGAGCTTTTAGCTATAGCTCAACTTGTTATTGCAAATTCTCAAATCATAGTTAGGGCATAGTTGAGGTCACATTCTTAAGAGAGGTCTTCCCTCAATTTATCCTATTCATTCTCCAAGTCTACTTTGTTTTCAATATTAAAAAAAACTAGAAGTAGAATTTTAAAATATCTTGATGGATCATGCTGTATCAATTGATAAAGGACATTTTTAAAATCTAGAAAACAAAGAAAATAGGGACAGGATGAAAACTTTTTATTTCAGAGTAAAATTATAATAATAATTTTTTTTGTGTTAATTGGTAAACATGGTCCTTTTACTTTTAATAAAATTCTCACAAGGGGTAGCTAGGTAGTGGAGAGGATAGAGCACCAGCCCTGAAGTCAGGAGGACCTGAGTTCAAAACTGGTCTCAGACACTTAACACTTCCTAGCTGTGTGACCCTGGGCAAGTCACTTAACCTCAATTGCCTCAGCAAAAAAAAAAAAAAAAAAAAAAAAAAAGAAAGAAAGACAAAAAAAAAAAGAAAAGAAAAAAGAAATGAAAGTGGTAATAAAATTCTCACATTAGAGACCCGAATAAAAGCGCAAGAGAAAAATAAAGCATTATTTTCTTTGAGACCATAGAATTTATTTTACCACAATAGGTAAGAATAAAACTTTTAAGTGCAAGATTGTAGAGATTGCAAGAATCCCCATTTGTTCTTTTCAGAAAAAAAAAATTAATTTCACTTGTAAATCCCTCTGAAAAGTTTTACATGATGTATTTCCTTTTTTGTGATGTTAACTTCTTTCTCTTCCTCCCACTTTTTAAAAGATATTTTTTCATGTTTAGATAAGTTGGCATTGAATATTTGTAAACAAAAGGCAGTGCTTTCCAGTGTACTTATATGTTTTCTCTCTCCATTAGATTCTAGCTATTTTTCATAAAACACATCTCATAAGGTATTATTACATTTCATCTTGCATGAGAAAGTACTTTTGGACAAATTAACAGCACTAGCTCTTACTGAATGAAGTGATACAATATAAACATTAAGGACATATTAAGTTGTGGTTGTTTTTTTTTAAGCTTCAAAAAGGAATGCCTTTCAAATTATTGTAGTATAACATCTCAATGGCTTTCAGTAAATGTGTGGAGTTGGCAGAGGGAAAAAAGTAATTTTTCTTCATTTTATCTGTTCAGTCCCTGTCCAGCTAACTGAATGAATTTTACAAATTCTTACCTGATTTGGGGGATTTATAAAAATTATTCCTGTGTTTAGAGAAAAGGCAGCAAAATAAAAAGAGTAGGCAGAAGATAGGGTAATTCAGGCTCTGTTTATTCGAGTTGCATTGCTACAGTAAATCATTGGGTCTGTGATTTCACTGAAATATGTACACCTTCCATCCAGTGTTGAATCTCACAAGTTATTTGTGAGATTCTTGCCCATGAATTGTATAGTTCTAGTATACTAGCAAAGAGAGAGGGAACATTTTCTTTCTTTTTTCCCTGTTTCTTTACTGAAATATATAATAATTATTGTGAATTAAAACTAAAAAAATTTCCATTATAAAATAGATAATAGAATTTAATTCCTATTTTCTGACATATACTTTGTAATATAAAATAGATTATAAATAATTATTATACATACAAATATTGCACAATAATTCTAATATATGTCTTCTACCACTATATCCTTCTTTATTACTTTATTATTATTGGGTTATTATATTATATATGTTTATTATATAATTTATTATTATTACTGCCTCACCTGATGAAATAATCTTATTCCTTTACCAAGGCTAATGCCTCTGTTTCTTCAGGAGATTCCATTCTATCCCATTTGCTCTAATACATTGCCCACTCTGTCATCTTATACTTGTTTTCAATCTCTCTCTCTCTCTTTCTCTCTAGGCTCATTTCCTACTGTCTATCAATGATTTTCTACATGTCCATCATTCTTGCAAAAACCATCACTTGATTCTTTCATTTATGTTATCATCTTTGCCTTTTGTGGATAAACCTTAAAAAAAGGCAAGTCTATAAAGTTCGTGTGTGTGTGTGTGTGTGTGTGTATGTATGTATGTATGTATAAAGTCTATAAAGATGCCTGTATTTACTTCATTCTCTTTTTAACTCCTTAGACTCTAGCTTTCCCACCTTATCTTTCCACTGAAACTACCTTTCCAAAGTTAGTAATGATTTTTTAATTGCCAAAGTCCATTGACTTTGGCATTTTCTCAATCCTCATCTCTTCAGTCTTTGACACTTCATTCATTGTCTTCTAAATTTTGAGACACCACTCTCATGCTTCTCCTCCAATCTGTCTCCTTCCTATTTAGTCTCCTTTGTTGGATCCTTATTTAGATCAATTTGTAAATAATAAGTTTCTTTTTCTCTTTTTCTTCCGTACTATTCATTTGATCACCTCATCAGTTTCCATGCATTTAATTTTGCCATCTCTATGCTGATGATTCTTAAATCTATCTATTCTGCCCCCAAGTTTTTGCTGATTTCCAATTTTGTCCCTCTACCTTGTTACCCTCAAACAATCCAATCTAATCCAATAAACATTTATTAAGTGCCTACTATGTGTCAGGCATTGTTCTAAATGCTGGGAATACAATTAATAAAAAAAAAAAACAAAAACAAACAAACAAAAAAACCAGTCCCTATTCTCAAGGAACTTATAATCTAATGGGGAAAAACAGACTTTTGACAAAAATAGTTGGGACAAAAGAGGATGCTCTGTGTTAAAGGCATCTTATTTCATGCAGTTCAAACCAGGCACAACACAGCACATGCAGAGTGTAATGAACTGAGAGTGTAGTTTCGGGCCTCTATAAAGGAAAGCATTGAGAACAGTTTGGTAACTTATATTCTAATCCTCCGAGCAGAGGAAAGAGGGGGCTAAGGAAGGTTGTGTCAATATATGTGAAATATTTGGAATCCTTTTAACTATAGGAATTAAGAAAAGTTTCAGGAAGGGAAACAGGGAGAAAAGAAAAAGTATTTATTTAACATTTACTACATACCAGGCACTGTGATAAATGTATCCCTCTTGAGTTTCACAACTCTGAGAGATAGGTTCTATCATTATTCCTATTTGACAATTGAGGTTAAATGTCTTGTCCAAGATCATACAATTGGTAAATGTCTTAGGCCCAATCTGAACTCATGTATGTCTGACTCCAGGCCCACATGAGCCTAATTTTAAAGGAAATACATAATTGAAGGCCCATATCACTCCTCTTCTATTGTAAATAGTCTGCTATTAAGATTCCCTTCCTCATGCCTATCCATTCTTCAATAAGGAATTTTCCTAAAGAGCAGGTTTTAACATGTCACTCTTTTATTCAATAAATCCTAGTGACTCCTCATTGCCTTCATCAAATACAAAATATTCTATTTGGAATTCAAAGTCTTTTATAACCTTGTCTCTTTCTACCTTTCCAGTCCTTTTCCGCTTTACTCTTTAATATGTTCTCTTTGGTGCAAGGATACTGGCCTCCTAGCTATCCCATGAATAAGACATTCCCCTCTTTACCTCTGGCCATTTTCACTTATTGTCCCCAAGCATGGAAGACTCTATTCTGACTGCTGATCATCCTCACTTCTGAAATTTGAGTCCAAAATAAAATCCTACCTTCCACAGGAAGCCTTCCCCACTCCACATAATTCTAATGCCTTCTCTTTGGTAATCATTTCCCATTATGCTGCATTCACTTTACTTTGTATATATTTGTTTCCATGTTATTTCCTTGAGAAGCAGGGATTGTCTTTTGCTTCTTTTTATATTCCCAGCCCTTGGCACGTAGCAGACACTTAATAAATGTTTATTTATTGTTGTCATATATCATGTACAATACTGCTCATAACACATATAAAATTGTAAATATATTAGAATTAAGAAATTGTTTTACTAACAATATACATATATATGTGTGTGTATATATATGTATATGTATATGTATATATATATATATATATATATATGTTCCTTTTCCTATTTTTAAAATTCACCCCCTTAAAATCCAAAATAATACCTTCCCTTAAATCCCATTATTTTTCTTTACATGCCTTATTCCTATATATTTTTCCTTTTCTTTGTCAGAAAATTTCACTGTTTTTTCCCTCTTTCTTTAAGCTGCTAACACTTGTAATCTTGGTGTTATGTGGATGCCAATGGGATATATTTGTCTCTCATTCTTCTTGCATGACCAGCCAACCTCCTCTAAGCGGATTTTTCTGTGATTATCTTTTAATCTGTTTTTTCCTGTGAAGTTCTTCAATGATAATTTTCAGCAGACTACTCACTTCTACCATGTGTCTCTCCACTGTCCTACTTGTGACCTACAACTTTAATTCCTTAGAGACTATTGTCTTCTATGTTTCTCAACCATATACATTGCTTCCAATACAAGTATTTTAAAAAACAAACCTAAGTTTCAGAAAGCTTTAATCTTTATAACAAATAGTTGTATGGTGAAGTCTGTGGACTTCTCAGAATAACATTTTTTAAATGCATATAAAATGCCTAGATTTACAAAGAAAATCAATTATTTTGAAATAGTTATCAAAATACATGTTTGTTTAAACAACATGTTTGTTTTTTAAAAAGCAATTTCACTGACCCTTAGAGAAAGATCTTCTTCTCTTAAACGAAATGTAATTTCTCAAAGTCAATACATGTCATTTTCTTCCTCCTGTTTAATTCTAGGGCGGTAAATCATCCATCTGGAGTGTTTTGTTCAAGATATGCTGATAGACATGTGATATGAGTTGTGTATAACTACACTTAATGATTTAGTCTTAAACCATTTCTAAATGCCATCAGTTTTGTCATATATTTATAGAATAAAGATATTTGTAGAGCTCTGACAACTTGATTTGTATACAGCCATACTTTGCTCACTCTGCCGTTTTACTGGCAGCCTTCTTGGTAGGCAAACTCAAATTGAGTATATATTATATATTTGAGCTTATATTATCATATACCTATGTGTGTGTATATATATATATGTACATATATACATATATATATATATATATATATATATAAAATGGGTGTTTCTAAAAGAAAAAAATTCTTCTAGATCTCCTATCAAAATAAAAATCCAAATATTATGTAATCCTTTTATTGTAGAAGAGGCCAGGAGGAAAAACATCCAGCAATTTTTCTGGAGTTTTCACAAGAAACCTATTAGAAGTGCAACACCTACCTTAATAGCCCATCCCACAGAGACTATGATTGTCATTAGTATATATTTAAGAGGAAACAGAATCTTTATGACTCATAGTTTAATTGCTGTCTGTGAGTAAGATCTGAAAACACTGAAAATATAACTGTTATTCTTGAAAGACCACAAAGTATAGATTGAATTAAAAAAAGGAAGGATTCAGAACTTTTGTTTTCTGAAAGACATAAGTTTAACTCTTATCTTGTAGAGATGTCACAAAAGCTTTTTGAGAGGAACTGACTCCCATCCTGAAAGAGCAGAATGTTGGGATTGTATTTCCAGAACTGAAAGTCAAAAGTTATAATTCATTGGTAGAATTGCTTGTGACTATGACTTTTCCCCCTGAATTATAATTTTGTAATAATTAAATTTCATTGTCAATTGGTTCTTCATTTGTTATGGGCCAGAACTCAGTATTTGAAACAAAGATTCTTGCAAGGTACTAACTCAATGGAATTGATAAGACAATAGTTGTCTAGTTTAGCATAGTGATTGATAGTTCTCTAGTTCAGTATGATTGATTTAATCTTACCACAAATAATGGTTTCCTAGTGATATAATGATTGGTTTATACTCAGTATACTGTAAATGATCTAATTATAATAGAACATATAAGCTGGGACAAACTCAGCCAGAGTCAGACTCAGAGAAGACAGAGGACTGGAGGTGGGAGCTGAAGCTCTCGAAGCCAAGAAGAGAGATTCACTCCATCACACCACCATGATGGCAAGGCCTCTCCTCCTTTGCTTCTTCATTGAAACCAAGACTCAAAAAGGCCTCCAAGAAAGCTAGCCTAGGTCCCAGGAAAGGAAACTAGATTGTGAAGGAGATAATAAAGGATTTGGACTTTAATACCTGGCTATTTTTGTGGTGAGTACTCTACTAAAATGAAGGCTGCTCCAAGACCTTCAGAAAACCAACCAGAACACTACAGTTCATCATTAACTAAACTGTAAAATCAGTATTGACATTTATTTAAACTTGTGAGTCTAAAATGAATGAAAGTTTATGAGGAAAGTATTTCTTGAGTTTATTAATAAGAAGTAAGAGAGGCTCATAGATGATTGATTGATAGTTGTATATTTTTATTAATTTACAAAGAAATATGGAATCATAAACCTGGTTGCTTTAGGACTCAAGATGTGAATTAATTAGGTAATGAAATAAGTGGGCAGATGAAAGGTAGTTTTGGTGTGGCCATCAGCTAGTGAAATATATCACATAATCCATCACCAGAGCACATATTGGAATGCTGCCTCAACATCTTGTAGTAGAAACAAAGAAATAACATGAAATAGTCTTATGCATGGTCAGCTTTGCTTATCAATATTTCTTCACTTTTTAACACTCACCATTGCAATGACTTCAGTCTTTGCTACAGTCACAGTCAATTAAGTTTTCTTCATGGCAGCCTTTTCTCTCATCTTTTTTGTCTATTAATTTCTTGTGTTAAATAGAAATCCTTCCTGTCTATTTATTTATTATTCTTTAATTAGTCATCTCTTGATGAGTCTGTTTTTTGTTGTTATATCAGTAAATTGACCTATGCAGAAGGTCCTTCTGCATACTAGACATGGGATAGTAGCGCAAAAAAGAAAATAATCCCTTCTATCAAGTAATTTACATTCTATCATGTAAAACAACATGTGGGCAAATATATACAAAATAAATGTATGTAGTTTAATGTTAGGATAGGAGTATAGGAGACTTCTAGGTACAGGACATAAGGTTTCAGGAAAGAAGGGAGGGAGGAACAAAATCACTTATTAAGTACTGTGTATCAAGTGATTTACCTATAATAACTCATTTTCTTACAAATCCCCAGGAAGTAGGTATTATTGTTATTTTTACTTTACAGAGGAAACAGAAGGTAAGTGACTTATTTAGGGTTCTGCAGCTAGTAAATGTCTTACATCCCATGTGAACTCCAATCTACCTGACTCCATACCCAGAATTGGGGTGAATTTTAAAATATATCTGAATTTAATAAAGTTAAATTTTAAAAACTTAAAATTTAGACTTTTAACAAATTATGAGAAACTTTCCCCTAATTAGCTGAATAAATTAGTAATGTAACAATGTGATATAGTAGAATGAATCTGGAATCTCACAATATTAAAATTAAATCATATTTGTAGAATAGTTAGCACAGTGCCTGGCACATAGTAGATACCATGTAAGTATCCTGCTCTCCCTGGTTATCCTGCCTGATAATATCATTGTAGATATTATTGTTTGATACTATTATTAAGTTATTAACTCTTTGAAGAGAATCATGTTTTTAGAATGTAGCCTAGGCTATATCTGAATTTCTATGTCATCACAAACTCATGCTTTAAGAACTGATGAATAGACAACCCAACCTCCACTCCCTATTCAGGGACTTGTATATCCAAGCATAATGACTGTTAGGTTCTTACTAAGTGCTAACGAGATAATGAGATATTAGGTTCTTATTAAGTGCTAAGTCGGTTCTTGACAATTCTCTAGGTCTGGTCTTTCCTGGGGAAGAGCTTGCATGCTTAGGAGGAGCAAGTTCCTTGGTTGAAGTAATTCTTCCCAGAAGCCCTTGCATTATCCCATGCCCATTCTCTGGGAGGATAAAGAGGGCAGCTCTGGAGGAAAAAGGGAGTTGTTTCTGGACCAGACTTGAGGCTGCAGGAAGGGAAGTAGGCTCTCTACAGGAAGAAAAATCTGTCCAAGCGATTTGAGTTGACACAGCAGATCTCCTCCCAGAGAGCTATCGGCAGCTTTTGGAGACAACAGCACATTATAAATGACAGTACATAAAATTCATTAAATACTTGAGGAAGATTTGGCCGCCTCCCTTCTCCCCAACTTTTTATACATAGCTTATCACACTAAAAATTCACATGAAGGAAAGTTCCCCCTATATTAAACCCAGAAAATACCTTTAGGTACACCTGAATATCAATTTTCAAACCTGTTACTGAAGTTGAATATGTCAAGGTATCACTTGGCAGTTACACTTTTATCATTTTAAAAAGAAGTATATGGGTAATAATGATCATCCATGAGAGAATATAGTAAATGAAAATATAAATAGGAAGTCACTAAATCATAGCCTAAGAAGGAAAAATTCCCTTCAATATTTGGAGTAGGTAATAGATTCTAATTTCATTTGAAAACCTGCTCTGTGTCACTGTCTTTTGAAGTCCATATCTTCTCTAATTTCTCCCTTTATAACTTTAGAGATGGGGAACTAAGTACACAACTTCAAAGATGAGTCTATGAACTAAACAGGTCACTTTTCATCAGCAACTGGCAACTTGGTAACCTCTGGACATATAATTCCTTCAAATCTCAAAAATCTTCATTGATAATGACAATGACAAGAAAATTAGGAACTCAATCCTCAGCAGATTAAAAATGACTAGGCATGGCTTCCCTATACCAGAATCCAGAATGTTAGCATGGTGAAGTAAGAAGTATCAAGAATCTGTCAGCTAGGCACTAAATATTTAAGAGATTATTGCGTACCAGGCACTGGCTAACACTGGAGATTCAAAGAAAGACAAAAACATGGTCTCTGCCCTCAAGGACAGATTCACTAGAAAATAATGTGTACATTAACAATAGTATAAAAATAGCATAATGACCAGCTATGATTCCAAAGAACCAGTAAGTCAAAATAGTATTAGATTTTTAATAGAGAGATGGTGGACTCAATGTGAAAAATAAAACATTACAGTTTTAGACATGACCAATGTGAAAATTTGGCCATGCATATTTGTTACATTGATTTTGTTTTTCTTTTATCTTAATTTTCATTTTATTTTCCACAAGAATATCTAGATGAGAGGGAGAGAAAATAAATGTTTGTTAATTTAAAAAAATTAAAGAAAAGGAGCCTGATTAAAGAAGAAAGCCTTTGTTTCAGAGGTAGTGTTCCATGTTAAAATATATCTGAAGAGGGGCAGCTAGGTGATGCAGTGGATAGAGTACCAGCCTTGAATTCAGGAGGACCTGAGTTCAAATCTGGTCTCAAACACTTAACACTTCCCTGGGCAAGTTACTTAACCCCAGCCTCCAAAAAAAATAAATATATATTTAGAGAGAGAGAGAGAGAGAGAGAGAGAGATAAATATAGATATCTGAAGATACCAATTTTCTCCCTTATAGGCATAATTCTAGAAAGAGAACACGTATTTGAAATGAGTCCAAAGGCTTTATCACTAAGCATCTTCAATTGGAAATGGGATGATCATTGCCCAGAAAATTGTCCTGATTCATATTTAAGGGGGGATTAGTATTATATGATTCTCAGGATTCCATCAAACTCTTAAGTTTGTAAAACTATGATCCTACTTGAGTTCAAAGTATTGTATCTGCAAATAGTGGTGAAGATTCTGATACTAGCCAACATTGAAGGAGATGAGCAATGCAATTAACCAGATAAGGGACATGTACTTATTAGTAAAGTAAACAGATTATATAAAAATTAGAAGATGGATTTCTAGATATGATTTAGTATGATGGTCAATATAAACAAAGATGAAGGAAGACATCCCTGAGGAAGGAGCTGCTTTTATAGGAATACTTTTTCTCTCTACTTACTCTCTTGTCAGTAAAATCAGAAGACCCCCAACAATTGCTGCTTAACACAGTATCTTCTGTATTCAGAAGTCTGATTTGGACAAGTTTCATTTTAGTTGCTACATGGTCTATGGCTTAGTTACTGACCTCCAGTAGTTGAGGACACTGTCTACCTAAGTCCCTGATCTTTGTTCCTCTGTTCTGAGAACCTTATCTCCCTGCGTTTTGGTCCTAGTTAGTTTATCTTAATCTACGATACCTACCTATTCTGCCCTACTTTGTTGACATTTCAAAAGTGACCTCTGATCTCACTGACTGTTAATATTTCATAAACCCATACTCTACAAACCTCACTCCTTCCTATATAGCTGTATAGCTAAATTAATAGTCATGCCTCTTCCTCCTTTGTCCTGCTTTCTCTATTGCCATCTAAATATTCTCCATGATAGCTTGACACCCCTTTGACTTGAGATAATCTTCATGATTTGCTATGGATAAAAGCAAATTCACTATCCAGTAACTCCACTTCTGGTGCTAAGTTTCTCTGAAATTAGGTAGGTTGATCATATTTCCAATAACAGACAGCCTGCATGTAAAAAAAGTATAGCACACTGCATAGCGTATTCAGCTTTCCCTTTCAAAAATTTTGTGTTCCTACTGCCTATTGGAAACTAGGTTTCTCTCTGTTTCATAATCAGTTACAATAATAGGACTTTGGAGAAAAAAATTTATTGAAAAGTATTAGAAGGTTAGCACATGGTAAAAATGACATTCAAATTCTTATCAATGGGACTGAATCATCAAATCATACCTTAAAGTCTTGAAAAAATTAGTAGTCTCAGCACCCAATAAGTACTAAGAAAAATAAAATTTATCAAATTAGATGAATCTCTGGAAAAACCTTCACCTGATGTCAATAGATTTTCATAAGATAGTGTGAACTTTTCAAGACACAGGTATCAGAGTCCTCTTAAACTCTCACGTATTCCCTGATCTCTAGGTCCCTTATCTCTAGGTTGCATTAACCTTCACTTGCAGAGAACATAGAAAGTGCAGAAACTTTTCAGTCCAGCCTGAATATGGTTAACAGAATATTATTATTGTATCTTAATACTAATATTGTTCTATGGAGGACGTTAGGAGAAAGAATATAGTTTAATTGGATGTAAGAATCGCCATGCATCCTAAGTTAAAAGGAGCTCAAAGTATGGTGACCCAAACTATAAGTAAATCTGCAAAATTCATAACATTAAGAATAAGGTTAATTTTCTTGGTGATTTTTTACTTGAATTTTATATTATTATTATTTTATTTATTTTATTATTTATATTATTATTATGTTACTATTATTACTATTTAGACACTTATCATTAGCTAGTAAGTCTGTTTGTAGCCCTAGCAGCTACCACAGTACTTTGCACATAATAATCCCTAAGTAAATAATAATAAATAGTAATAATAATTTCAAATTACTAATGTTTTTTTAAGGTTTGCATCATGAATTACATATATTACCTCATTTGATCTTCAAAATAATTTTATGAAGTAGATCCTATTATTAGCTCATTTTAATAGATGCATAGACTACAACTGAATAAAATTAATGGTTAAAATGTGAAATGGAATAGGGATCAGTTCTTTCTGACTCTAAGTACAACACTCTATCCACTATGCCATCTAGCCACCTCTTTGTTGAATTCAAATCCAAGTTTAATCATGGATAAGTTGTGTCTGCACTGTGTCTACACTGCTAAAGATATGTTACATTGTAATGCTTTGAATTATATTCATTATTTTCTCTAGGACATTGCATGGTTTGCCCTCCTCTTCTTGTCCATCTCTAGTCCAGGGACTACATTTTGGACTAAAGTGAAGAAGTAAAAACATGGTATTAAGGAATTAATAAGTAATTAGTGTTCTGAGAGTTCTGCTTTTTAGTAGTTTCTGAAGAAATGTCATGTTTTCAATATTGAAATTAATAGCTTTTTTCATAATAAAATATAGTATTTCATTTTCATGCCATTGATGGCCTATATACAACAAGATAATTTATTGAACACTCTCAAGACTTGGTTTTCACTTCAGCTCAAATTTGTGGATGAATTGATAAGTGAATTGCTACAAAATGTTACATTTCATTCTATCACTACTTGTACATTGTGAACATTTTGTTTATGAAGTTAATTATGAATTGCTTTCCTTCATGCCTGAAATGCTTTACCTACATACACCTCTGTGCTTCTTAGCATTTGTCACTTCATTCCAGACTTAGTCCATTTCGAAGCTGCTAGAGTTTTTATCTCTAAAGCCATTTTCAATCTACTTTTCTTTTCCTTTGTATATAGCTATTATGATGAAGTTACTCTATCTATCTGGGCTTCACATTCTTAATTTTAATATTAGGGATATGGACTAGATGATCTCTAATTTTCCTCTTACCTTTAAATCTATGATCTCAGGATCTGGATGCTACTGAGAATCAGAACAGAACAAATTGGGTCACATTGTTTCTCTTTACACTGTTAAACAATTCTCATTAGCACCCATATCCTAAGTTCATAGATGAGAAGGTAGAAGGAAAATTAGTAGAGTTCATCTAGTCCAAGTCCCTAATATTGTTAAAAAAAAAAAAAAAAAAAAAAAAAGAGGCCCAGGTAGTTACAGTGACTTAATTATAATGGGTATAGCATTTATATAGCGCTTTAATGTTTTCAAAACACTTAATAAATATTATCTTATTTTATCCTGATAGTAACCATGGAGATAGAATCAATTATTATACCCATTTTACATAAGAGGAAACCAATGCAGACAGAGGTTAAGAGTTCCAACGTCATCCAGTTAGTCACAGTGAGGCTGACTTTGATCCCAGGCCACTCTATCAACTACATCATCAAGTTTGCCCATAGCCATACAGATGAGAAGAGTTGGGGATTTGAATCCAACTTCTCTCACCCCGAATTCAGTGTTCGTTTCCATTATAACATGCAATGTCCCAGTCAATGCTGATTATCATGCCTTATGAGAATAACTATTAAAGAATTCTGTTATAGAATTCTGTAATTTCCAGGCAATTTACCTGATTTCAAGCTAAAGTAATTTATCCAATTATTTCTAATCTTCATTCTTAATCACATTATTTAGTAGCTCTATTAGATTTTTAAATTATCTCCTTCAAAATAAGATCTAGATATATGTTAATGGATTAAGTTTGATTTTTTTTTCACCCTCCATTCAGTTAACCATGGAAAGTGCCACTAATTCCATTAGTCTTAAGCCCATCACCTTCATTTTGCCAGGTTAAGAATCAATATCACCATTAATGCCAAAAATAAAATATGGACAATGGGAATCTCATTTCCTGAGCTTCAACTGTATAATTGAACTTCTGGCTTTGGCAGGAGAAGATCTTGGGGATGGGGATAACCACTTGTAAAACGCTGGTTTTCATGTAAACCCTTTAAAGCAAATTCTATGCCAATCCAGCCTCATGAACCTTATCAGAAAATTCTATATCTTATTCTTACTACAATTACTTTAAATTGTTTGTAAAACCCAGCTCTTATGTCCAATGTACAAGAGGATCTATTCATGCCCAACTGGATCATTTTTGATACTTTGACTGATTAATAATTTAGTGCCATCCAGCCCTTTTTGTAATGGCAAGAAACTGGAAACTGAATATATGCTGAATAAATTATGGTATGTGAATGTTATGGAATATTATTGTTCTATGAGAAATGATCAGCATGATTTTTAGAGAGGCCTGAAGAAACTTATGTGAACTAATGCTAAGTGAAATGAGCAGAATCAAGAGATCATTGTATACATTAACAGCAGTATTATATGATAAACAATGAGACTGTTGAGGCCAGTTCCAGTAATTTTGTGATGAAGAGAGCCCTCTACACCCAGAGAAAGGACTATGGGAATTGAGTGTGGATCATAATATAACATTCTCACTCTTTTTGTTGTTGTTCACTCATTTTTTGTTTTCTTACTCATTTTCTTTCTTTTTTGATCTGATTTTTCTTATGCAGCAAGATAATTGTATAAATATGTTTACATACATACATATATTGGATTTAACATATATTTTTAACATGTATAATTTATATTGGATTGCTTGCTATCTAGGGGAGAGGGTAGGAGGAAGGAGGGGAAAATTTGGAATACAAGGCTATGCAAGAGTCAATGTTGAAAAATTATCTGTCCATGTGTTTTGAAAATATAAAGCTTTAATAAAAAAAATTAATGCCATCAAGATGCTATTAATCAAGGAAGAACATAGCTGCCAGGGAATACGATTTGATTTTGAAATGTTGAGAAATTAAAACAGGGGCTGTCCAACAACAGAAAGCTCATAAAGAGATAGAGTAATTCTGAAAAATTTTCAATGTTTCTGTAAGGTCCCTTTATGTCAGTCTTCCAGCTGGCAATGCTGGAAGAAATACTTTCTGAACCACAAAACCTCAAATTGCTGTGTAATAATAATAACCAAGCATGACCACAAAGAAGAGGGCAAAAAATGGACTTCTCTTTCTTCTTTGCAATGTTGGGGGACTGTGGATATAGAACATTATATTCGGTTAAACTTAGCTGATTTCTTGGATAATTTTTCTGAACTATCTCTTTTTTTCATTTTCTTTTATTCTTTTGTAAAAGAGAAAACTCAGTTATAGGTTTGGGAGAAGGAGAGAGGAGGGATACATTTAGAAATGACAATGAGATTAAAAGAAAAGTTATTTTCAAAAATTAATAATTAAAAAAGACATTTATTAATACATGTGAAATAAACACTGCCTTATTTCTTATATAAATAACTACAGAGAACTTAGGAATATTATTTTAGTACATTTTTTCCAAAGCTTATAACTCCAAGAAGATGTAGAAACTAATAAATATAACATCTCTAACTCTAACTGCAGTAGTAGTAGATAATTTTGTTCAAGTGACAGTTGTTATAATGGTCCAATATTGCCTATCATTAATTTCTAATGGAAATGTCAGTGTCATTCAAATAGAGTTTGACACATGTAAAATGTATGGGATTGCCTGTCATCTAGGGGAGGGAGTAGATGGAGGGAGGGGGAAATTTGGAAAAATGAATACAAGGGATAACATTATAAAAAAAATTACTCAAAAAAATTACTCATGCATATATACCGTCAAAAAAATTTATAATTATAAAAAAAAGAATTAAATTTTTTTAAAACAAATAAATAAATAAAAGTAATTATTAAATATTAAAAAAAAAAACACAAAAAACCAAATAGAGTTCAAATGGCCGGCTTTTATAAATAGTGCTTTTCTTTTTCTTTTTTTCTTTTTTCTTTTTTTTAAATAAATAGTGCTTTTAATTAATTTCCAAATTAGATTAGAAGAGTTAGTGTTTTTGAACCTTGGAGCCTTGTGTAGCAAATCTATATTTTTTAGTCTTCTTTTTCCTTCTAATTTATTAATATTTCTTTTATTGAACTATTTTAAAATCACATAATTGGAAAGGTGAATTACTAAGGGAACCAATTACTTGTAGTAACTGGGATATGATAGTTTTTGAGTGCAAATACTAAAGAAACACAAGGAATATGAAAGTAGTAAGTATTGCCCTTAGGTCAGATGCCTAAGGAAAATATATTTTTTCCTTTTTATCCTATAAATGTCTTCCTATAAATTTCCATCTGTAAATTTATTTTCTTCTTTTCTTCCATAAAAGCCCTGTTTTGAGATACCTAGTTTTCCTTAATTGTAATAAAAAGATTCTTTTGAATTTGCTTTTCTTTCTATACTCTATTCCTTGACCTTACTGCTCCTATACATTTAAGCATCTTGTCTATACAAATGGCTTTCGTATCTATGTATTTAGTCCAGTTACAAACTCAAGTCTTTTATGGTTGACTGCCTCCTGGAATAGTTTCTTGAATGCCCTCTAGTCTTCACAAATTCCACATATCACAAATGGGAATACATTATATTCTTTTTTTTTTAATGGAGCATTTCTTTATATCTTTTATTAAAGAATTCTCAATGCTTAGCATTTGCAGTTAAAACATTAAGTGATACATTGTGATGTGAGTCAGATTATACATTACTACAGTAATCATACCATCAACTCTGGATTTCAGGCAGATATCAGACCTTACTGTCTCTTGACTTTATTTTTTATTATTATAGCTTTTTATTTACAAGATATAAACATAGGTAATTTTTCAGCAATGACAATTGCAAAACCTTTTGTTCCAATTTTCCCCTTCTTTCCCCTACCCCTTCCCCCAGATGGCAAGTTGACCAATATATGTTAAATATATTAAAGTATAAGTTAAATACAATATATGTATACATATCCAAACAGTTATTTTGCTGTACAAAAAGACTCAGAGTTTGAAATAGTGTACAATTAGCCTGTGAAGGAAATAAAAAATGCAGGCGGACAAAAAGAGAGTGATTGGGAATTCTATGTAGTGGTTTGTAGTCATCTCCCAGAGTTCTGTCCCTGGGTGTAGCTGGTTCAGTTATTACTGCTCTATTAGAACTGATTTGGTTCATCTCATTGTTGAAGAGAGCCATGCCCTTCAGAATTGATCATCATACAGTACTGTTGTTGAAATATACAATGATCTCCTGGTCCTGCTCATTTCACTCAGCAGCACTTCATGTAAGTCTCTCCAGACCTTTCTGAAATCATGCTGTTAGTCATTTCTTACAGAACAATAATATTCCATAATATTCATATACCACAATTTATTCAGCCATTCTCCAATTGATGGGCATCCACTCAGTTTCCAGTTTCTGGTCACTACAAAGAGGGCTGCCACAAATATATTTGCACATGCAGGTCCATTTCCCTTCTTTGGGTATATAAGCCCAGTAGTAACACTGCTGAATCAAAAGGTATGCACAATTTGATAATTGTTTAAGCATAGTTCCAAATCGCTCTACAGAATGGCTGGATTTATTCACAATTCCACCAACAATGTATCAGTGTCCCAGTTTTCCCACATCCCCTCCAACATTCTGTCTCTTTCCCTGTCATTCTAGCCAATCTGACAAATGTGTAGTGGTATCTCAGTTGTCTTCATTTTCATTTCTCTGATTAATAATGACTTGGAGCATCTTTTCATATGGCTAGAAATATTTTCAATTTCTTCGTCTGAGAATTTTCTGTTCATATCCTTTGATCATTTCTCAATTGGAGAATGGCTTGATTTCTTATAATTAGAGTCAGTTCTCCATATATTTTGGAAATGAGGCCTTTATCAGAACCTTTGAATGTAAAAAAAAAATGTTTTCCCAGTTTATTGCTTCCTTTCTAATCTTGTCTGTATTAGTTTTGTGTGTACAAAAACTTTTCAATTTGATAAAAACAAATTTTTCTATTTTGTGATCAATAATGATCTCTAGTTCGTCTTTGGTCATAAATTCCTTCCTCTTCCACAGGTCTGAGAGGTAAATTATTCTATGTTCTTATAATTTATTTATAATCTCATTCTTTGTGCCTAGGTCATGTACCCATTTTGACCTTATCTTGGTGTATGTGTAGCTTTAAGTGCATCCATGCCTAGTTTCTGCCATACTAGTTTAAAATTTTCCCAGCAATTTTTGTCAAACAATGAGTTCCTATTCCAAAAGCTGGGTTCTTTGGGTTTGTCAAACACTAGGTTATTAATGTTATTGGTTGTTTTGTCCTTTGAACCTAATCTATTCCACTGATCAACTAGTCTATTTCTTAGCCAATAACAAAGGACTTTGGTAACCACTGCTTTATAATATAATTTTAGATATGGTACAGCTAGGCCACCTTCATTTGCTTTTTTTTTTTTTTTGCTTCCCCCCCCCCCCAAGGCTGGGGTTAAGTGACTTGCTCAGGGTCACACAGCTAATAAGTGTTAAGGGTCTGAGACCAGATTTGAACTGGGGTCCTCCTGAATTCAAGACTGATGCGCTATGCACTGCGCCACCTAGCTGCCCCTGCTTTTTTTTTTTTTTTTTTTAATTAATTTCCTTGAAATTCTTGACCTTTTGTTTTTCCATATGAACTTTGTTGTTATTTGTTCTAGGTCATTAAAATAGTTTTTGGGGAGTCTGATTGGTATAGCACTAAATAAATAGATTCATTTAGGTAGTATTGTCATCTTTATTATATTTGGTCGCCCTATCCAAGAGCATTTAATATTTTCCAATTGGTTAGATCTGATTTTATTTGTGTGGAAAGTGTTTTGTAGTTTTGCTCATAAAGTTTCTGACTTTTCCTTTGGAAAATGGATTCCTAAATGTTTTATACTATCTGTAGTTACTTTAAATGGGATTTCTCTTTGTAACTCTAACTGTTGATTTTTATGAGTGATATATATGAATGCTGATGACTTATGTGCATTTATATTATATCCTGCAACTTTGCTAAAGGTGTGGATTATTTCTAATAGCTTTTTAGTAGAATCGCTGGGGTTCTCTAAGTATACCATCATATCATCAGCAAAGAATGATAATTTGGTTTCCTCATTACCTACTCTAATTCCTTTCATTCCTTTCTCAGCTCTTATTGCCAAAGCTAACATTTCTAATACAATATTGAATAGCAACTGTGACAGTGGGCAACCTTGTTTCACTCCTGCTCTTATTGGGAATGGTTCTAGTTTATCCCCATCACATATGATGCTTACTGATGGGTTTAAATAGATGCTATTGACTATTTTAAGGAAAAGTCCATTTATTTCTATACTCTCATGTATTTTTAATAGGAATGGATGTTGGATTTTATCAAATGCTTTTTCTGCATCTGTTGAGATGATCATATGGTTTTTGTTAATTTGGTTATTAATATGGCCAATTATACTAATAGTTTTCCTAATATTAAACCAGTCCTGCATTCCTGGTACAAATACTACTTAATCATGGTGTATTATCCTGTGGATGATTTTCTGTAGTCTTTTTGCTAATATATTATTTAAGATTTTAACATCAATATTTATTAGGGAGATTGTTCTATAATTTTCTTTCTCTGTTTTCAGCCTACCTCATTTAGATATCAGTACTATGAATGTGTCATGAAAAGAATTTGGTAGGACTCCTTCATTCCCTATTTTTTCAAATAGTTTATATAGCATTGGGGCTAATTGTTCTTTAAATGTTTGGTAGAATTTACATGTAAATCCATCTTGTCCTGGGGATTTTTCTTAGGGAGTTGATTAATAGCTTTTTTTTTCCTATTTCTTTTTCTGAAATGGGAATATTTAAGCAATTTACTTCCTCCACTGTTAATCTTGGAAGCCTATATTTTTGGAGGTAGTCATCCATTTCACTTAGTTTATCAAATTTATTGGCACAAAGTTGGGCAAAGTAACTCCTTATTATTGCTCTAATTTCCTCTTCATTGGTGGAAAGTTTCCCCTTTTCAGTTTTAAGACCAACAATTTGATTTTCTTCTTTCCTTTTTCTAATCAGATTTACCAAAGGTTTATCTATTTTATTGTTTTTTTCATAAAACCAACTCTTAGTTTTATTTATTAATTCAATAGTTTTTTTTTTACTTTCAATATTAATTTTTCCTTTTAATTTTAGAATTTCAAGTTTAGTATTTGATTGGGGATTTTTAATTTGGACTTTTTCTAGCTTTTTAAGTTACAAGCCCACTTCATTCATCCTCTCTTTCTCTATTTTATTCAAGTAAGCCTCTAAAGATATAAAATTTCCCCTTAATACTGCTTTGGCTGCATCCCACAAATTTTGGTATGACGTCTCATCCTTGTCATTATCTTGAGTGAAATTATTAATTCTGTCTATCATTTGCTGTTTCACCCAATTATTCTTTAAGATGAGATTATTTAGTTTCCAATTGCTTTTTCGTCTATTTACCCCTAACTTTTTGTTAAATGTAGTTTTTATTGCATCATGATCTGAAAAGAAAGCATTTACTATTTCTGCCTTCCTACATTTAATTTTGAGGTCTTTATCCCCTAATAGATGGTCCATTTTTATATAGGTTCCATGAACTGCTGAGAAGAAAGTATACTCCTTTCTGTCACCATCCAGTTTTCTCCAAAGATCTATCATACCTAATTTTTCTAATATTTTATTTATCTCTTTAATTTCTTTCTTATTTGTTTTGTGGTTTGATTTATCTAATTCTGAGAGTTTAAGGTTGAGATCTCCCACTATTATAGTTTTGCTGTCCATTTCTTCTTTTTTAATTAATTTTATAATTATAATTTTTTGACAGTACATATGCATGAGTAATTTTTTTACAACATTATCCCTTGTATTCATTTTTCCAAATTTTCCCCTCCCTTCTTCTACTCCCTCCCCTAGATGACAGGCAATCCCACACATACAATATATGTGTGTAAATCCAATTTTCTTGTTGCACGGTAAGAATTGGATTCCAAAGGTATAAGTAACCTGGGTAGAAAGACAGTAGTGCAAACAGTTTACATTCAATTCCCAGTGTTCCTTCTCTGGGTGTAGCTGTTTCTGACCATCATTGATCAACTGGAAGTAAATTGGATCTTCTTTATGTTGAAGATATCCACTTCAATCAGAATATATCTTCAGTATTGTTGTTGAAGTGTATAATGATCTCCTGGCTCTGCTCATTTCACTCAGCATCAGTTCATGCAAGTCTCTCCAAACCTCTCTGTATTCATCCTGCTGGTCATTTCTTACAGAGCAGTAATATTCCATAACATTTATATACCATGATTTACCCAACCGTTCTCCAATTGATGGACATCCACTCATTTTCCAGTTTCTAGCCACTACAAAAAGAGCTGCCACAAACATTTTGGCACATACAGGTCCCTTTCCCATCTTTAGTATTTCTTTGGGATATAAGCCCAGTAGTAGCACTGCTGAATCAAAAGGTATGCACAGTTTGATAACTTCTTGGGCATAGTTCCAAATTGCTCTCCAGAATGGCTGGATTCTTTCATAATTCCACCAATAGTGCATCAGTGTCCCAGTTTTTCCAAATCCCCTCCAACATTCATCATTATCTTAGCCAATCTGACAGGTGTGTAGTGGTATCTCAGAGTTGTCTTAATTTGCATTTCTCTGATCGTAGTGATTTGGAATACTCTTTCATATGAGTGAATATAGTTTCAATTTCATCATCTGAAAATTAGGGTCAGTTCTCTATATATTTTGGAAATGAGGCCTTTATTAGAACCTTTAATTGTAAAAATATTTTCCCAATTTGTTATTTCCCTTCTAATCTTGTTTGCATTAGTATTGTTTGTACAGAAACTTTTTAGTTTGATGTAATCAAACTCTTCTATTTTGTGATCAATAATGATCTCTAATTCTCCTCTGGTCATAAATTCCTTCCTCCTCCACAGGTTTGAGAGGTAGACTATCCTCTGTTCCTCTAATTTATTTATGATCCCATTCTTTATGCCTAAATCATGGACCCTTTTTGATCTTATCTTGGTATATGGTGTTAAGTGTGGGTCCATATCTAATTTCTGCCATATTAATTTCCAGTTTTTCCAACAGTTTTTTTTTTTCAAATAATGTATTCTTATCCCAAGTGTTGGTATCTTTGGGTTTGTCAAACACTAGAATTACTGTAGTTGTATCCTATTTTGTCCTGTGTACCTAATCTGTTCCATTGATCGACTAGTCTATTTCTTAGCCAATACCAAATGGTTTTGGTGACTGCTGCTTTATAATATAGCTTTAGGTCAGGTACAGCTATACCACCTTCATCTGACTTTTTTTTCATTAATTCCTTTGAAATTTTCAACCTTTTATTCTTCTATATGAATTTTATCTCCCCTTTTCCCTTTTTCTGACATCATCCCCTTTCTATTTCTCTTGCCTTTTTTTATGTTATATCAGTAAAATCAAATTATACATGTGGTATTTATGCATATCCACAATGAAATATAGTTCTTAAGAGTTCTTTAACCTTTTTCTGCTACTCTTGAGTCTTATGTTTGGAGATCAAATTTTTTGTTTTGATCTGGTTTTGGTTCGATCTTAGAAACATATAGAATTCATCTGTTTCATTAAATGTCCATCTTCTTCCATGGAAAAAAAATGCTCAGCTTAGCTGGGTAGTTTATTCTTGATTATATTCCAAGTTCTTTTGCCTTTCGGAATATCAGATTCTAGGCCCTTCGATCCTGTAATGTGGAGGCAATCAGATCTTGAGTAACCTTATTGTGGTACCTCGGTATTTGAATTGTTTTTTTACTGGCTGCTTGTAATATTTTTTCCTTAGTCTTATAGTTCTGAAATTTGGCCATAATATTCCTTGGAGTTTTTATTTTAGGGTCTTTTTCAGAAGGTGTTCGATGAATTCTTTCAACGCCTACCTTACCTTCTGGTTCTATTACATCTGGTCAGTTCTCTTTGATGATTTCCTGTAAAATAGTATCTAGGCTTTTTTTTTCATCATAATTTTCGGGAAGTCCAATCCTCAGATTATCTCTCCTAGATCTATTTTCCAGGTTTATTGTTTTTCCAAGTAGATATTTAATGTTTTTTTTAATTTTTAATTTTTTTGGTTTTGCTTTACTGATTCTTGATGTATTAATGAATCATTCATTTCTGTTTGTTCATTTTTGATTTTAATGAGTTATTTTCTTCATTAGTTTTTTTTTATTTCTTTTTGTATATGTCCAGTTGACTTTTTAAATGAGTTGTTTTACTCTATGGATTTTTTTTTCCATTTCACTAGTTTTTTTTTGTTTTTGTTTTTGTTTTTTTTTGTTTTTGTTTTTTTTTTTTTTTAGGTGAGTTATTTTCTTTTTCCAATCCACAAATTCTGTTTCCCTGCACATCCTGGGAGTTTTTTTTACCTTTTCCAATTCACATTTCAGGAAGTTGTTACTCTCTTGCATAGCTTCTCTTTTCTTTTCCCATTTTTCTTCTGGCTCTCTTTTAAGGTTTTTAATAGTTTCTTCTAGGAGAGTCTTTTGTGTTGGGACCAACAATTGTGTGGATACTGTCTGCTATTAGTCTCCTCGGGGTTGAAAATCTGCTCTCTTTCTGTATAGAAGCTATTGATCATCCTCTTGATTTTTTTTACTCATTTTTTTTGAAGCCTATAGGTTCTGTCTTCAGGGTCCGGAGATTACCAGCTTCCTCTAAAAAGTAGGGATAGGTGCTAACCGGCTATAAAGAGTAGCAAGGTATGGGAGTGCTCTGGGAAAGAGTTCCCAACTGGAAGTGATTCAGGTCTGCACTGCTGAGCCGTGGAAGTGCCCTGAGAAGAACCTGCTGTGGAGATGAGCGACTGCCCTGGGGCTAGAGGCTGAGTAGTTAAAGTGTCACTACCCCAAGCCAAAACTTGCTATGGGGCTGTGGGTATTAGCAGTTTTCCAGCACTGGAAGTGGCTCTGCTTAGGGAAGCACAGTCATGCTGTGGAATTTCCATTGCCCCAGGCAGAGTCTCCCCCACTGTGCAGATTAGAGGCTGCCTGCTAGAACCCTGTGCTGCAATTGTTGCTGCACAGCTGTGCTGTGATCTGTGCTGTCACTTGTGGTTTTGGGTGGGTATAGCCATATCTTGTTAAGTTTTGGCATTTTTAGAGTAACCTCTATCTTTGGCTTTAATTTCTCTGCTGGTAATCAATAAAGAGCAGTCAGCCTATGGCAGAGTCATCTCTTATAACCTTTCTAGCCACCGAGGCTACTCCCGCCCCTGGTCTGCTCCAGAAGCTAGTCTCTCCTATTTCCTGCTAGTGCTGATCTGCTCTGGCCCCTCAGAACAAACCTGTTCTGGTGGTCTTCCAGAGTATCTTCAGCTGGTGAGTTGTACTTCTAATCTTCCTGAATTTTAGCAGTCAAGAGCTATTTTTGAGGCTGAATTTAGTAATTGGTTGTGAGGGTATGAAAGAGGCTCAGAAAGTCGGGTGTGCCTTCTCTGCTATCTTGGCTCTGCCCCAATACAATATATTCTTCTGAAACCTGCTCCTTCTTTAAACTTCCCTATGTCTTTTAAGACCACTAGCATTCTTGTAGTAAGTCTTATATGGCTCTTCTTTTTTTTTTCTCAACTTCCATATCTAATCACATTCCAAATATGTTCCATTCTGTGTATGTCCACAGGATCTGTCTGTTGCCTCCACTCACATGGCCTGCACCCTATCTCAGGCCCAAGTATCCATGCCATTCCCTTGTTTAAAAACCTATAGACTATAGGATAGCAAGCTTTAATTATATCATTTAAAGTTATCCAAAATCTGTTGCCCATCTGTCTTCCCACTTTTTACTGCATGAAGATATCTTATTCTGTTTAGTTGAAACCAGGCAGAGTACCAGATGCAAAGTGGAGTGAGCTGAGTCCAATATCTGCACTCTATTAAGGAAGGCATTGAGAAGAGTTTGGAACTCTTTCCTCCAGCTTTCCAAAGGGCAAAGGAGGCTGAGGGAGGTGCTATCAATCATGGCTTGAGTTAGCAGCAAGATGATGATGAGATTACAAGTGATGAATGTAACCTGGTCAAGAGCATTAGACTATTATCATTTCCTAGCCTTGAACTGATTTCCCTTATGACTGGATTTTATATCTTTTGGAAAACATCATTTCCTTGTTTCTAAGTTCTGCCAAGGTAACAACTCTTATAGGAAACTTTCTCCATCCCCTCCATTACTAGAGTACTTTCCCTCCTCAAATTAATTTCATATATACTTACTATTCTACCTGCTGTGTCCTAAGTGTTCTCCTAGTGCTTTGGAAATAGTAGTGCTTAGTATGAGTGTATTAGAGGGAAATGAATTGTTTGTTTCTACACAGGCAAGACAATGATCTCTCAGTGATGCTGGATGGACAAAAATCACATGAAACAGTCTGAGAAATTATTAGATGTATTCATGACTCTTAAGGGCATTGAAAAGGCATATGATAAATATAAGTGTAGCTGTCTGTAAGCATTATCCTAATGGTGACTCCCATGAATAATGTAGCATTAAAATATCAGGATCAAACTTGAGTAATAAATAGATTAATAGTTTGCATGTTTCATTATCACCACAATTATTTTTAATACAACAGCCTAGAGTGAGGTTTCCAACTGTTGGATTACTATTCTGTGGGGAATTTATTGGAACATTAAAACAAAAATTGAATAGGATGAGAAAGTTTGGTTTGGATTTACATTTACATTTTAGATGCTGATCCTAACCATTAGAGGGAATGCCTATATCAAAGTGATACTGATTCATTGACATGTTCTTGAATTGGTCACAGGACAGATTCATTTTAATGTAATGTTTGCATCTTGTGTATAGAATATAAGCTTCTTAAGGAAAGAAACTTCTGCCCCCTATTTTTGACCTTATTTCCTCAGTCCCATTTATGTAGTAGGTACGTAATATTTGTTGAAGTTGTTGAGTTAAATATACCACATTTTATATTCATACAGATATTTCCCTTTTATTGCTCTGTGCTATATTACCAGCATCATCTATAACAACATAATTTACTTCAGTAATAGTTTTGTATTCTTCATTGTTTATTGCATTGTTTATATCTGAAAGAATCGTGTCTCTCTCAGACCCTGAGTTCAGGGACAAATGGTAAAGAGAAGCTACATTTCCATTCCTTGCAAAAGCCTTGGGAAGCAAAAGAAAAGTTGAAAATTTGGTCTGTATGTCTAGATATTACTTTTAGTTTCTCAAGCCTCTTGTGAGATGCAGAGGTATCCAGAGTAGATGGAGTTCCAGCTTCCAAGGTAGGATGACCTGGTTTAAAAATCTACTTCTTTTTTTTTTCCTAGTAAATTTATTTATTTTTAATGCACATTACTTTATGAATCATATAGGGAGAGAAAGATGAGAGTAAAAGGGAAATACCATGAGATTAAAAAAAAAAACAGAAAAAAGAAGTGAATATAGTATATGTTGATTTACATTCAGTCTCCTTAGTTCTTTTCCTAGATGCAATTGGCATTTTCTGTCCAAAGTCTATTTGGATTGCTTTGGATCATTGAACCACTGAGAAGAACTGAGTGTTTCATAGCGTTATTACACATCCCTGCTGTTATTGTGTACAATGTATTCTTGGTTCTGCTTGCTAAAGATCTACTTCTGACATCTCTGGCTATGTCTGGAAAAATACCCCAGGCATCTCTCTAAGACTGTAAGTTACAGAGAAAGTATTAATTAATTGTGTTAAAAGCAGCTTTTTTTATCAGGAAATTTCCTCCACCACTGCTGTCACAAATTTTGTGCCTTCCTCTGTTTAGCCTAAGGAAATATATGCTATTATATTGACTCTGATATGCTCAGGCACTGTTCCATCATCACAAATCTTACCGAAAAAAAGAACTTGGAATATTGATCTTTGGAAGCAAGAATTACATATATTTTATTTCTTTTTTTAAAACAGTCACACTGTCACAGCTTTAAAACCAAAATGAAGGTGTTCCAAACCAGAGGACATATTAGTTCAATATTGATGAGGTCCTGAATGGTGCTTTGGTCCAAGAGAAACTAAAGAATTGATCCCTGAAGCAAGCAAGCAGAAGGCTCTGATAGAGATCAATTTAGCTCCCCCACCCTTTAGGGAGGTAGTCCAGTCTGAAATCTAAATTATATCCAACTTCTGAGACCTACCTTCTGTAGTAATCCCAGTCATGTTCCTGATGGTAAATTTTCCTTATAAAATCTATTTATGGGCCAATCCATGGCTACTACTCTCCTTGGGGTCAGTCCACCACAGCACTCTGCCTCATGCTGTCTTTCTCCTTGCCTCTTCGCTCCCCATGCCATGTGATATCGTCCCTGACTCCACTATGCTTCCCAGCTCTATTTCTCCTTCTTACAGCTAACTATTTCTTTTAGTGTACTAAGTCCCTTTCAGGATTTAGCCTGCCAGCTAAGAGCATGCCTCAACTTCATGTGGTGCTCCCTTTCTACTGGATAATTATGAGTTGCACTGAGGAATTTGTCTTTCAGATGCTCTCTCAGTTTTATTTCATATTTACCATTCCTGGCTTCATTTTTTCTGTAACCTATTTCCCTAAATAAATCTACCTTTTGCCAAAGAAAAAGGTCTACGTGAATTATTCACATAGTCAAACCCTAACTTTTGGTGCCAAATCTCACATCATAAATCACATCAATATGTTCTACCCTAGGTTAGCTACATCTGGAGTAGTATATTTAATTCTAG
Source organism: Sminthopsis crassicaudata (assembly GCF_048593235.1). NCBI lineage: Eukaryota > Metazoa > Chordata > Mammalia > Dasyuromorphia > Dasyuridae > Sminthopsis > Sminthopsis crassicaudata. Next base: position 113,328,155 of record NC_133622.1, read on the forward strand.
ATACCTAAACAGGACATTAACAATCTGTAATGCATCCAGTGAAGAATGAAGATGAAAGGACTAGAAAATAAACATAAAAGGAAGTCAGAATTTTTATCCTAGAGAAGATAAGTCATAAAGGGAGGGAATAATGGGTATTATAATAATAATAATGAACAGGATAATAATAATAATGATCATGATGAAAATTGTTAATAATAATAAATAATAATAACAAAATTAGCACTTACATAGGTCTTTAATGTTTACAAAGTATTTTACATATGTTTATCTCATTTAATTTTTATAATAATGCTCAAAGGTAGATACTATTATTATTCCCATTTTGCAGATCAGAAAACTGATGTTGAAAGAGTTCCTAAAACAGTCAGTTAATAGTCAGACTATGAATAAATATTTATTAAATGCCTAACAAAAAAAGCAAAAGACAGCTACTGCTTTCAAGAAACTTATGGGGGAGGAAACTTAGAAACTACTATATATGAGCAATATATCTTCAGCATAAATTGGAAATAATCAACAAAGATACGATATTAAAATTAAGAGGATGAGGACAGACGTCCTGTAGAAAGCAAAATTTTGTCTTGGATTTAAAGGAGGGGAGTAAAGCTAGGAAGCAGAGAGGAGGAGGGAAAAGGTTCCAGACATGGGGAATAGCCAGTGAAAATACCTGGAGCTAAGTTGAGTATCTTGTGGAATAGCAAGGAGAACAATGCCATTGAATACTATAGTCAGACATATATTTTAGAAAGATCACTTTATTGAGTGAAGATTAGACTAGAATGGGGAGAGACTAGTGGCAGAAAGGTTTACCAGGGAGGTGGCAGTGTTAGAGGAGAAGAAATATGTGCAGTAGTTACTAGGAAGATAAAATTAACAGACCATGGCAACAGATTAGATATGCATGTGTTGGATATGGGGTTGGGGAGAGTGAGAGAAATTGAGGATGACACTGAGATCGCCAACCTGGGTGATTAGAAGAATGATGGTACCTTCAATAATAATAGGAAAGTTTGGAAGAAAGGATTGGTAGGAAAAGATAATGAATTCACTTTTGAACATGCTGAGTTTCAAGGCAAGATTCAAACATAGATATTTCTGACTTTTAAGTCCAACATTCCATATTTTTGAAGTGTTCTCATGTATAAGAAAGGTTTGATGTCAACATAAATTTGCTAACAATTAAATTTGGACAGAAATTAAATGGAGTGTCTCAAGAAATGAGGGATGGATACCCCCTCTTTAGAGATCTTCAAGCATAGTCTAGGAGATCCTTGATCAAGTTTAAGTGGGACTCATACAAAAGACTTCTGAAGTCCTTCCTTTCCAGTCTTTAATTCCATGGTCTATGCAAAATATAAGATTTCTTATTTAATTATCTTGCAGGTACTACTAAAGCACTTGGGGTACCCTTTTGTACCCATTGCCCTTGCTACATGACTAATCTGTCTCCTCTTCCTGTTTTACATTTCCTTGTATATATTTTTTACATTTTTTTTTATTATACATCAGTGATAATGTCATGTAGAACGTGGTCAGAATTCTCTGTTTCTTTCTGATGTGTTTTGGATTATTCTCAGTTTAGCTTCTTTGCATGTCATGGTAATCAGTACTTTTAGGCAGGCCCTAAATCATAGTAGACATTTTCTTTTCTCTCAATATACTGAATTATCAATTCTTTTATTAAAACTGAATGTTAAAATAGAAGCTAAAACCATAGATAATATACCTGCTTGGGATGATTAAGGTATTTTTTGTTTGTTTTTTCTTTTTGCCTCAGGGAAAAAAACTATTCCTTTGCCATAATAACAAATTTCAACAAACTTTGTTTTTTGCTTTGCTGATTTCTGTCCTTCGGACATTTTTTAATAATAGCTTTTTATTTTCAAAATATATGCAAAGGTAGTTTTCAGCATTCACTATTGCAAAACCTTGTGTTCCAATTTTTTTTTCTCCCTCCCTTCCTCCTATCTCCTTTAAAGGAGTAATTTTAATGGAATATGTATCATGGAGTATTTAATATTAGAAAATTACTTCAAGAGGTCTGTGACTGATATGTTCAAGATGAAAGATTGAGGGAAAAATAATAGCTAAGACGCTATTATAAATAATTTGAACAAGAGGTGAGAAGAGTCTGAACTAAGGTTGATGCTCTGTGGATAGAGAGAAGAGCATATATGAAACAAGAACCATGGAGGTAGAAATAATGAGATGTGACAATGTGGGGTAAATAAACATGAAGGGTTGAGAATGGCACTGTGATTGGGAATCTGGGTAACTGAAGGATAGCTGTAGCCTTCACAGATAAGAGGCAAGTCTAGAAAAGGGATGGGTTTGGAGGGAAAGATAATAAGCTCTGTTTTGGACATGGTGAGTTTGAGATAGCTTTGAGACATCTAGTTTGAAATGATCAACAGGCAGTCATGAAATTGGAATTCTGAGGGAGACTGGGTTTATATCCAGTTATTAGCTATCTGAATAGAGATAATAATTGAATCCATGTAAGATGATGAAATTACTAAAAGAGTAAAATGCAAGGAGAGATAAGTACCTAATAAAGAATTTTACGTTAGACCCACAATTAGAGGGCATTCTCTATATACATATCCATCATTGGATACTGAGGAGTGGTCAGATAAGGAGAACCAAGAGAACTATCATAAAATCCAAGAGAGCAGAAAGTATTAACTTTAAGTGGTAATCTACAGTGTTTAAATTCAGCAAAGCTGTTGAGAAGGAAGAGGCTTGAGAAAAAGCCATGCCATGAATGATTTTAAAAGATAGAAGAGTCTTGGGCACATTTTAGGTAGCAAAAAAGTAACCAGTAGATTATTAGAGAAGGGACATTAGAAATAGATTAAAAGGACAGTTGGAGAACACAAGAAGGAATGAGGTCAGTGGAAATGAATGTGGCCAAATAGAAGCAAAATATAATCATTTCAATGTGCATTAACAAGTGCCTCACAAAGCAAGCACAAATAATAAGTGGTTTTTTATGAGCTTTAATAAATAGAATAATTTTTAATCTGGTTTTTGTTAGTGTTCAGAATGAGGGAGTAAATATTATCTCCCTGTATTCTGCATTGACTAAATCATATTTGTCATACTATATTGTTTTCAGCATCATACTTTAGTATGAGCACCGTCAAACTGAATTACATCCAAAGAATTTCCCTTTGAAAAATATTTGTTTTAATTTGAAACTGTGCCCAAAGGGTCATCAAATTGTGCATACCCTCTGATCCAGCAGAGTCTCTATTGGGCCTGAGTTCCAAAATAATCATAAAAAAGGATAAAGGACCTATGTGTGCAAAAATGTTTGTAGGCATTCCTTTTGTAATAGGAAAAAACTGGAAACTGAGTAGATTCCCATCAGTTGGAGAATGGCTGAATAAGTTATGGTATATGAATATTATAGAATATTATTGTCCTACAGAACATAGTTTTATACATAGTTTTTTTTTTCTTTTTTTCTTTTTTTCTGAGGCAATTGGGGTTAAGTGACTTGACCAGGGTCCCACAGCTAGGAAGTGTTAAGTGTCTGAGACCAGATTTGAACTCGGGTCCTCCTGAATTCAGGGCTGATGCTCTATCCACTGCGCCACCTAGCTACCTCCTCTACACATAGTTCTTATAAGAAATGACCAGCAGGATGATTTAGAGAAGTCTGGAGAGACTTAGATAAACTGATGCTAAGTGAAGTGAGTAGAGCCAGAAGAACATTGTACAAAACAATAGCGAGATTATAATGATAATCAATTCTGACGGACATGCCTCTTTTCAACAGTGAGGCGACGCAGGCCAGTTTTAAAAGTCTTGTGATGAAAAGAGTTATCTGCATCCAGAGAGAGGACTATGGGGGCTGAATGTGGATCACAACATAGTATTTTCACTTTTATTGTTGTTATTCGCTTGCTTTTTGTTTTCTAATTTTTTTTTCCTTCTTGATCTGATATTTCTTGTGCAGTATAATTGTAGAAATATGTATAGAAGAATTGCACATGTTTAACATATATTGGATTACTTGCCATCTAGGGGAGGGGATGGAGGGAAGGGAGGAAAAAAATTGGAACACTAGGTTTTACAAGGGTGTGAATGTTGAAAATTATCTATGCATATGTTTTGAAAATTAAGAGGTTTAATAAGAAAAAAGAAAAAGAAAATATTTGCCTTTGCTAAAGTAGGAGAACTGAACAGGAAGTGATGTGTTAGGCAGTGCTTTTCATAATCTAATAGAAGCACAAAATAATTAGATTTCTTAGTATTTTTGAGATGATATAGTCCAATTACCCATATTTTATAAATTAAGGAACCAGAATGTAGAGGAAACTCAAAACGTTATAAGGAAGTAAAAGAAGGAAGAAAGTAAAAATGTTTAACTTGAAGGAGGGAAAATAATTAAAGGAAACAAAATGATCATTTATGACTGTTCTGTTGTATTATTACAATAGAATAATCACCCCTATAATTGCCACCTGCAGGGAAATCAAGCCAGCTTGGCTAAATGGTATGGCACAAACAAGTCAAACCACCACTTCCCTTCATTCTGCAATAGCAAAGGATTCTAAATCCAAGAGCCTTAGGAGTAGAAGTACCCACAAGATCATTGGCCCTGTTTCCAATCCAGGTTCCTTAACCATCACTGAGTATAACAATCACTATGAATCACTTTCCTGATTATGGATTACACTACTGATTAACTGCCACCAACCAGAAGGTAAGCCCAAAAGCCGTAGCAGTGATAGCATTCTCCTGGTTGCCCATTCTACTTCTAGCCCATACCCCGCATCTATGATTCCATGAAACTATCCTCATGGAGATATAATTTAGTAACTTTTTACATTAGTTCCAGAATCATTCTTCTTTGGCAAATAATGTTATGATTACTGATCACCCAGAAAATAAAATTCTTGGCACCATTAAATGTTTCAACTTCAGAAATGGATATTATTGTCATGAGAAATATCATTACTATCTATATTGACCTTTAGAATGTGTTGAAGGAAGACCAGTATCTCTCACTGCTGAGGTCTTTTCAGAACTGCTTTTCGCATTTAGTTTTCATCTGATTCATCAAACTCTCCCATCTGTGGTTCCAAGAATCTGTAGCTTGTTGCAGAAGCCAGACACTGACATACCATTTCAGTGATGGATTAAATCAGATTGAGGGCAACCAAGAGGTCTCAAACCTTTCAGGGGGCTAGGGGAGTGTCTACACCAAGCTTGTGAGGAATTCCCTTAGTGGAATGGACAGACATGAACATTTTGTTCCAATAGCTATGAAGGTAGCCGAAGAAGGCATATTGGAACACTTAGAGCTTAAACACTGAAGATACCAAGATGTATCCTGAGCAATCTCAGGATTTTTGACTTTGTCATGCCACTGGACTTTGATGACTCTGGAAGAGAGAGTGAAGTCAATGACTGCACAACTCTTCCTTGTTTAAATTCAACTTTTGCACAAATCAAGACATCACTCACACCATTATACCGCTTTTACCTTCTTCAGAGTCCTAGATGAAGCAGCAAGTGTGAATATATGAGGAGTTGAAGTCACACCCTGCATACAGATGGTCCAGGCCATAGTGTATCATATTCTTCTCACTAGACTGAAGCATCAATGAAATTTGGCAGTTTCCTGGGTGCCTGAGCAGACTTTTTTGAGGACTGCACTGTTCACTTTGTTGTGTGAGGGAGGAGCTAAAAAAAGATGTTCTAAAACTGTCTATTTCTGCTAATCCTTGTCTGTTTACAAGGTGGGGATCTCACCTTGTGGTCAAACACACACACACACACACACAAATTTGCAAACATTTGGAAAGAATATTCCACTCACCATCACTGCATGGAACGTGCACATTGTTATGAGCAACACAAAATCCAAAAGACCTAAAAGATGAACAATTCTTGTTACAAAAGAACTCAGCAGGTATTGCATCCAAATAGCAGCTCTGAATCAAACAAAGCTGGCAAATGAAGACTGGCTTACCTAAGTGGTAGCACATTTTTCCTGGAGTGGCCACAGTGAAGAGAACCACCATGAAACAGTATAGTTTTTGCAATCAAAATTAATCTAGTCAAAATTAGTCTTCCAGAATGAATAAAAGACTTTTGACAATGTGATTAAGAAAGTACTACACTAACCACGCTACCATCATCAGTGTTTATGCTGTACCATGATGAACCCTGATAAAGTCAAAGAAAAACTTTGTAAAGACCTGGAGACCTTCATTATCGGTGTGCCAAAACATGACAAACTTTTGATTCTAAGTAACTTGAATGTCAGAATGACACAAGCTACCAAAATAGCAGGGAGTCCTTGAGAGGAATGGAGTCAGAAACTGTTATGGGACAGGTCAATTCTCTGAGAATCATAACATTTGAAGGAGTTGCAAGGCAGCCTTTGCTGACATAGGTGTTGCGGACTGGGAATGAGAGAAATTGGAGGCAGAGGGAAGAGGAGAGAGGTCAGAGAACAGCAAAGGCCTCTCAGTCAGAGAAGTCAGAGAACAGCAACAGCCTCTCAGTCTCTTATATCAACCTCTCACACGAGGAGATCCCTTCTGCAGATCTGGGTTGGATATCCAGTAGCCAGTGTCAGGTGGCTTCTACATTACAACAAGAAACATTTTTTTTGAAAACTTATACATCTCATGACTTTCTCAAAAGCAATGAAATTTCATTGATGCATTGTCATAGCAAACTGGCATTTAATAGACCATGTCATCATAAGGAGAAGAGAGACAATGTAAGAGTAACAGTAGCAATGAGAGCACAGAGTGCTGGACTAATAAGTTTGTATCTTCTCCAAATCTGAATATTCAAATTTAATAAAAGTTGCAGCACAGACTCCCAGAATACTTAAGTTCAACAGATGAGAGCATTTTTCCAAGCAGAAATAGTTCATTGTTAACTTGGAAGGAAATCTGAGCCAACACACAGTTGGCAATGTTGGGTGTCTTTCAGAGAATTGGTGTGCAGCACTGCTTTTAATCATCATGGCCAGAATGATCACAAGCATTAAGATTAGTTTGACAAAAATGATAGGGAAATTCAGAAGCTAATAAACAAAAAAAGGAGAACTCCATAGGGTTTACAATTCATGTTTTCTGATCAGCCATAATCAGACCTTAACTCCAACAGAGTGCTGTCATTTTAGTCCTCTTTGAGAATGAAAGACAACTAACCAGCCATCTGCATTATTGTTGCATCCTAAGGACCTCATAGGCTTTGCATTCAATTTGCAACCAAAACCTATTGTCATTGCCCCTTTACAATATAAACTTCTTGAGAAGTTTTATGTTTATATCTATAACATTTAGCCCAATGCTTTACACATAAGTGCTTAATAATTTTTTTTCATTCATTAAAGTGGAATGGAATTGGTGCTGTGTAAGCTCTGAAAAAAGAATTAGGATCAATTAATGGAAGATATTATGGGAAGTATTTCAGCTCATTGTAAGAAAGAAATTTTTAACAATTAAAGCTGTTAAAGTGCAATAGGCTGAATTCTAATTGACTTGTGATGGAGAGAGCCATCTGTATCCAGAGAGAGGACTAGAAAATTGAATGTAGATCACAATATAGTATTTTTACTTTTTGTTGTTGTTGTTGTTTGCTTGCTTGTTTTTTTTCTTTCTCATTTTTTTTTCCTTTTGATCTGATTTTTCTTGATAAATATGGAAATACATTTACAAGAATTGCATATGTTTAACCTTTACATGCTCTCTAGGGGAGGGAGAAGTGAGGAATGGGGAAGAAAAATTTGGAACACAAGGTTTTACAAGGGAGAATGTTGAAAACTATCTTTGCATGTATTTTGAAAAATAAAAAAAGCTATTGCTATTATTAAAATAAAATTGAATAGGCTGCCTTGTGGACTAATAAGGAGAGAAAGGGATAGAGTAGGTAATGAGGTACATTTATATTTATAGCTTCTGCACCAGTCTAAAGGTAACATGGTCCTGTTGCTAATTAAGTTGCTGCTTTTAATCAATCTCCTTAATAAAAATAAAGGGAATTTTTGTAAAGTGATATATACGTACAGATGTATGTATACATATATATATCATTTCTATATTTGATTTTGTCCAAGGAAAGTTCTGAACTATAGAAGTCAATGTGAAAAGGAGAAAGTAGATTTTATCACTATTTGTTTGATATTCTGCTGTTTCATAATCCTAATTGATTAGAATAAATTTATGCAGAGCAACTTGGAGGCCAAGATATTTGAGAAGGAAACAAATTGAACTTTAGTACAATTTTTGGCCAATAGCAGCACAGAAGGACTGAATTAGAAGAGATATGGCAAATATAATAGTATGAGTCATGAGTCATTGGTCCAGAAATTCTCTTTAGAGATTATCTAATCTAATTCTCCTTGTTTTCTAGATGAGGAAATTGAGGCCTGAAGAAATTAGATTACTTGTTAGCGTTATGCAACTAGTTAATAGCACAATTAGGACTATAGTCCAGATCTGCTGATGGGGCATCTATATTATTTCCACTATAATGCACTACTGTTTATTTAATTGGTTTCTTTCTTACATGATATAAGTACATAAAATATCATTTCTAATCCCATATTGCAGCTGAGAAGTTTCATCTACTGAGTTGACATCCTTTAACCAAATATTAATATTTGTTAATAGTAAAATTTTATGATATGACTACAGCCCCAGAGATCATCCAGAAAATGTTCACCCTAAATTCTGGGCTGTAATGAAAAGCTGAATTAAAAGAGATGGAAGAAACCATCTTCATGATTTGCAGAGAAGATCCTATGCTAAACATAGCACCTAGAACAGGGCCATGCATGCAGTAAATGCTGCATTATATTTGTTGAATGAAGTTTTAAAGTGACCTGGAATTGCTACCCTTTATTCTTGTAACACAATGCAAAATTAAATTATTGAAGGATATTCTTTTTAGATGTCATTTTGATTGATTCTAGAAGTGTATGGTTAGGTTAGTGGAAATTTTCTGCCTACAGTTTCTAATATTGTTACATAAGTCTTCACAGAATCATTACCGATAACTTGAAGCAGGGAAACCAGATACAGCATCTGTCTTTTTGATTTTCAGTCTCTTCAGACAGACCTTCAACTTAATTCAAAGATATAGCTGTTGAGGAGATATTAAGACTTGTCATTTTGTCAAAAGGCATTGAGTTAGCATTTTGTTCTATAAATATTTTTGGGTGCTTAAAGAAATCCAATCCTACCGAAAAGAAAACATAGTCTTCATATTTCATTCTGTAATAAAGGTTTTTCTCTCCTCTCTTTAGCCTCATGCTTCATCTTTTGAGAATTTTTTTTAATGTTAGGGATCCCCAAATATGTCAGGAAATGATGATTAATTTAAATTGCTTAGGGGCTTTGTACCAAAAGATAACGTTTTATAGGATTAACAATTAGGTAGTAGTAAAGATCAGCTTCAAAGTTTATTGTCCTTCTACTATATTATCTAGGCAGAAGGGGACCAAGGATGCTGATGTCATTATAACTCAACATAATATACATATATGTGTGTGTGTATGTGCATGTATATAAAAAAGTCCCTAATTGCATAGTGCTTATATTTTATCAGATGAGAAAATATATACATTAAAAAAATAAATTTTTCTCGTTCTTAATCTAGGATTCAATAGCCTAAGGACGCTTCAATTAATGAAACTTGCCTTATAATTTTTCATTGAACAGGAAGATATAAGAGTTTCTTTTTGTACCTAAGGACAGTAAGAAAATTCATTTCTTTCTTTCTTTCTTTCTTTTTTTGGAGTGATCATGATGATCAGAAAAAAAAAAAAAAAACTGCCTTGAAGACAATTTTAGTTAATTCACCAACTTCTGTTTCAGAATGAATAGGTAGAATAATTCCACAAAAAATTTGATCCTTCAAACCAAGTCAACTAATACAACCTTGCAGAGTAAGTGAGGGCATTCTGGTGGGAATGTCAAAATATCTATTGGAAAATATGACTCATGATTAAAAACAACAACACAGAACAGGCCATAGTTTGTGTTCTAGCCAAAAGTTTCAAACTTCCCCAACCTTAAATACTTTTTAAAAAAGAGTTTGGGAGATGCCAAACATAGTGAACATTTAACAATTCCAAAATTAAATTGATTTTATCTTAAGACATAAAAGAGTAGTTACTGATTTGGGAGTCAGAGTCTATGCTAAATTGGCTATCTTTTTGCAATTTGGCCACTAATCCCACCAAATTTTTAGTAAGATAATGCATTTTTAAGTTTTCAACATAAAGTGCTAAGTTAAGTATTTTGAATCTTTATAAAGTAGTATTCTTTTGAAAACAGTATTTTGAGAAGAAACAGTATGAAAAGAGAATTAGATTTATACTTATGGAAAACCATGACATATTTGAAAAGTAATCATAATTACATTTAATCTCTAAGGAAATTGACAGCATCTTTTCTTTCTGTTAAGTCTTCTTTCCTTTATACTTTAAAAATAATTTTATTAGAATTTTTTTACTTCCTTTTACGATATTGTCATTTCTTCTTATTATTAAATATATAGATATTTAGGATAGAGTTTTCTTTAAAAGATATTCTACTGTATTCACATGTAAAACAGAGTTAGATATTGTCATAAGTATAATTTGGGAGACTTTTCATAACCATATCTACTTTGAGTTCACTTTAACTAGGATGTATTTGAAATGCTAATTGTATCTACAAGTCAAATCCCATTCTAGTATATATTTGTATTTCATAGGCCAAGCAAGATCTATGAATCAAATTACTTACTTAATCCAAAATTGCAAAATCATGCAAAGAAGATAAGTGATTGACAGAATAATTTTTAATTCCCTTAGCATACACACATATGGACACATGCATTGTACTGTCTTTTAAAAGTTCAAAGCTGATGAGCCCTTTGATCTCAAAAGTGAGATGAATGAGGTAGGAGGCTGATAGAGTATGAAAAGAGCTCCACTTTATTGTGCTATACAGCCTTGTTGATATACATTTTTGCAAGCCTGATCAGCCTGGGAACAGTAGGCAATCCCCAATCACCATTCAAAGAAGCAGCTCTTGGACTTTGCATATGCATGATATCTGCTTATGGGAGGTTAGTCAATCCAGCAATCTAGCAACTCCTGTAGGGGAGAGGCCCTGTTAAGGCATCCTTGTTCATGAGCAACTACACTGTGACCCTCAGGCTGCCCATTCCCGTGACAGACATCACTGCTCCTTTCCCAACAAGGACGTTTCTGCAACATGGCAGAAAACTTATTGTGCACCCAAGGTTGAGGTAGTCCCTCTCAGCAGGGTCCCATACCTAGCACATATGCATACGTGAACACACACATACTGACGTGGCAGCAATGCAGTCTGTCCTAGGTCTATGTCAGCAAAGTGATCATATGGTCAAAGTTCCCTTCACTGTTGAGGATAAATCCAGTAATTGAAAGAATGGTTTCTTACAGAACTTGATATTGTTATAACTAGTATGAAAAGCTTTGGATTTTTCACAGATAGAATTATTTTTTCTCACTCCAAGATCATCAATTTGAGGCCAGAATTTCTGGAATTGGAGATAGCATAATAGATTCATCATTGTTGCATCTCTTTTATCAATCCTATTAGAAAGCTATATTTATCTTTCAACTCTATAATTTTTTTATCTCAGAAATGGACAAGCAATCTACACAGGAGGCTTTTCCCTCCATCTATACTGGATACTACCATCAGCATTTACTTTCCAGTGCTTTTTTTTTTTTTTTTGGTTGAAAGTATTGTAAGAAATTGTAAGAAATGTAAACTTTCTGCTTGGTCCCAAAGCACAAATCCAAATGCTAATGAATGGAACTTGCAAAACATCAAATTTAGGCTTACTATAGAGGGAAACTTTTTAACAATTAGAACTGCCCCAACATGAAATGGATTACTCAAAGTATCTGGTTCCCTTTCCTTAGAGGTCTTCAAGCAGAAACTAGACAATCAGTGGTCAGATATGTTATAATAGTGTATGTGTCCTTTGGTGTAAATTTAGGTGGGATTTCTAGATGGTTACCAAGTCCTTTTCGATTCTCAAATTTTGTCATTCTTCAAATGAACTTATGCCTTTTGTCCAAGGACAAATGTAATGAGATCCTGACATTATAAGGCTTCCTGCAAAGGATGGTAAGTCCCCATTTCAGCCAACATAGAAAACAACTTCAGACAGTAGTCAACTATTACTTTAGTGACTATAACTTAAAATTTAAATCATTTTTAAATTGCATAAATAATATTTAAAGAATTGTTAAAGATCCTTCATTTTTGAAGATCATGTTTCCATTTCCATATTTTTGTACTGCTCAGTTAGAAAGAAAAGATTTCATTTTAACATAGAGATGCCTTTAAGTCTTCTGCTCCCAAAACTATCAAACTATTCAAACAAAACTATTCAAAATAATTCAGGATTAGCTCAATAATAAAATTGGATATTTCATAACAAATTTATTTTTGAAATAAATTATTATCTACTTGGAAAGGCTTCAATTATGGGCCCATTTGTGTACTGTGTACCTGTCATCTTAGACCTAGGTTATATAGCTAACATTAGATAGGGTCATAATGAGAGAACTAATCACAAGGTGATTACTATTTCTGGATGTTGCTACTTATACCTGGAATCAGAAAGACTTCAAAATGGGCCTCAGACACTTACAAGCTGTGCAATACTACATAAGTCACTTAACTTTATTTGCCTCAGTTTCCTTCTCTGTAAAATGGCTCTGAAATCAGGAGGACCTGAGTTCAAATCCAGCCTCAGACACTTAAGTCTTACTAGCCGTGTGACCCTAGGTAAGTCACTTAAGCCAAATTGCCTTGCCAAAAATTTTTTTTAAAAGTTTTTTAAAAACTAATTTTAAAAATCCAATAGCTTACTGTAGTAAGTATTTGTTTGCATGTTGTCTCTCCTATTAGATTATACGTTTTGTAAGGGCAGGGACTATCTTTTGCCTCTTTTTTTATCCCCAGAATATGGCACAGTGCCTGGCACTTAATGAATGTTTATTGATTATCTGATTTTTTGATTATCTGATTATTAATGTGCTTTATAATTGATCAGGAGAGTATACAGTTTCCTGTAGAGAAAAAATCAAGTGGATTGATAAATGCCTGTTATCTGGATTCTAATGAGAAATTGGATAGACAGGCCATTGAACTGGTCCTCAAATACAAATACCTTAGGCAAACACTGTAGATGAAGCGTGAGCCAGGGCCAAAATTCCATTTAGAAAAATTTGTAGTATTTTCAGCAATCTAAAAGTACTCTCTGATCCAAAACTAAAATAAAACATGCCCCCCCAAAATGATTTTTTTCTTATTGTTATTTTTCTAAACACTAACAGACTTCTTTTTTGATTATGCTATATGGTTGCAAATTGTAGAATTCCATTATCCTCAAAAACAAACGAAGGCGGATAAATAGATAAGGCATAAGAATAAATAGATTGAGCCATACCTTCCTTATTAGCAATCAACAAAAAAGTGAACTTCAAAAGTGATAGAAATTATGTCATTCAGGCAATATATGTTGGAGAAAGGAAGTAGGCAGTTTGTATGTTGGAAGTGGAAAAAAGCATATAAAACAGTTCCAGTGCTAAAACATGACAGAAAATTTTTGGTCTTCTTTGAGACATTTGGAGAATCTTTATTGAGGCCTGTGGGAAGACTTGGAGGAGAGATGCCCAATAGAAGAAATTGTAAATTATAAATCTGTACCAGTGGAGAGACTATACCCATCAGAAAAGTAATGAATGCATTGACATTTATACATTTGATTCTTTTTAATGTTTTCCTATAAATCTTTTGTAAAGGATCCCCTAAACATGCTAGAGATTCTCTCTCTAATTCAATTAATTTAGTTGGTTTTATGTTTATACAGATGATAATAAGTGAAGCAGCAAGTTATAGTGCAAGTTTAAAATTGAAATAAAAACAAATCCTTAGGGTTCACATATTAATTTAGAGAAACACAAATTAACATTGTTTTTGTCTTATTTCAATTTTATTCATTTTGTCGAATATTTCCCAAATACATTTTCATTTGCTTAGGGCCACACTGGGGAGTCATGCATCTTCCAGGCTGTTAATCTGACACGTGGGTAGAGAACAATGAGCTGGTCTCCAAGTCAGGAAAACCAGAGAAAAATCAAATCTCATCTTAGATATATGTTGGTTATGTGGCCTTAGGCAAGTTACTTCACATTAGTGCCTCATAGAGTTATCTGGGATCAATCAAATACAAAGCATTTACTTATTTTGTATTCATGAAGTGAGTTTCCCTAACCCCCTCTTCTCCACATTGGTGAAATTTCAAGCAGGTCTGGTTCCCAAAATAAATACAGAAAATATTATACACAATGCAAACTTGAAGAGCTTATACGGAGGAAGCATATTCATACTAATACTCATATTAATGACATCATGGCCAGTGTCAGTTCAAATGAATTAAGTAATAGAATTCTCTATGCTCTTTCTCCCAAGAATCCTCTCCCTCCATTGCCAAACAATCTCTGTTTAAGTCTTTGAAATACTGGAGTGGCAATCTATAGGAAATTGATTAAATGAGTGGAAAAGTAAAACAGATACATTTTCGGGGTAGGACTTTTTCCCCCAAACATATTTTAAATTATATGAGTATAAAATTAAACTTTTGATCTTTAGCCATGGCACTTTCTAGGACTGTATTTTTGTATGAGTTTGCTACTCATTAAATGTTTTTGTTTTGTTTTAAGTAGTAGTAAGAAAGATAAAAAAAGGTAAAACATACATTTTTTCCTATCATTTGACCCAGAAAATTGTTGAAGATACAAGAATGGTACAATTCAAATTTATATGATATTTCCGGCATCTCTTCATTTTTCACTCTGCTAGTCTGCCCCATTTTTGTAATTCAATCATAGGCTGCACATGACTCTAGAATCCCTAGCTACCTCTAGGTCAGCTGGGGTATTTTGTGTTATATAAATTTAATTCTAGCATTAATCTATGCTTTTTTTTCTTATAAAAGTATTTTACCTTTATTCCTCTTTCCTCTTCTCCCTTACTGAGAAGGCAAGGAATTTTATATAGATTATAAATGTACAGTTATGTAAAACATTTTCCCATACTAGTCATGTTATGCAAGAAAAAAATAGAACAACCAAAAAAAAAAAAAAAAAAAGAAGAAGAAAAGAAAAAGAAAAAGAAAAAAGTTTTTTAAAAATATACATTCAAATTCCTCCAGTTCTTTCTCTGAAAGTGGATAGCATTTGTCATAGAACAGCTAAGTCATTCACAGTACAATGTTGTTACTGAATGTGATGCTCTCCTGGCTCTACTCACTTCATTTTGCATTAATTCATGTAAGTCTTTCCAGGTCTACGGCCACACCCAAGGATCCCTCCAGTGTCTCCCATCCCATCCTTTCCCCTTGCCTTTTTGTTTCTATCTAAATTTAGAAGATTTTTATACTCTTCTAAATGTTCTTTAAAGCATTTTTTTTTGAAATGGAGCCAAGATGGTGGAGTGAAGCTATGAAAGTACTGGAGTTCTCCCATTTCCCTGTATGCAAGAGATAATCAACAGTTTAAAGACTTAAAAAATATAATTGGCCAAATGCAAAAATAAAAAAGCCACTAAAGAAAACAACTCCTTCAAAAGTAGAATTAACCAAATTGAAAATAAGAAAGGAACTTAACACATTAAAAATTGGAATGGGGCAAATGGAAGCTAATGACCGGATGAGACATGAAAAAGAATGAAAAAATGAGAGAAAATGTAAAATACTTCATTACAAAAACAGCCAATCTGGAAATAGATCCAAATGAGATCATTTAAAAACTATTGGTTTATCTGAAGGCCATGACCAAAAAAAGATCCTGGATAGTATTCTTGAAGAGATCATCATGAAAAATTGCCTTAATATTCTAGAAACAAAGGGGAAATATTCATTAAAAGAATCCAAAAATCACCTTCAGAAAGAGATTCTACAAGGAAAATCCCAAGGAACATTTTTGTAGAACTCCAGAACTACAACTTCAAGGAAAAAATACTGCAAAATTCCAGAGAAAAACAATTCAGCTATCAAGGAGAAACAGTTAGGATTACCCAGGATCTGGTACATTTAACAATAAAGAATCAGAAGGCCTGGAATACCATATCCTGGAAAACAAAGGACCTGGAATTGCAACCAAGAATTAACTACCTAGTGTACCTAGTGAGACTCAGCATCATCTTTCAGAGGAGGCAATGGATCTTCAATGAAATAAGAGACGTTCAATCATTTCTATTAAAAAAACAAGAACTAAATAGAAAATTTAATCTATAGACACAAGACTCAAGAGAGGCATGGAAAGGCAAACTGGGGGAAAATATATATTATGAAAGGTTAAACTCTTTGCAGATAATATGATGATATACTTAGAGAATTCTAGAAAATCATTCAAAAACCTACTCGAAAAAATTCACAGCTTTAGCAAAAATTGCAGGATATAAGATAAACCCACACAACTCATCAGCATTTCCATATATTACTGACAAAGCCCAGCAGCAAGAGAGAAAAAGAGAAGTTCCATTTAAAATAATTGTAGACAAAATATTTGCTTGTCTAGCCTACCAACAAAAACCCAAAACTTATATGAACACAATTACAAAACGCTTCCTACTCAAATAAAGTTAGTTCTAAACAACTAGAAAAATGTCAATTGCTTATGAGTAGGTTGAACTAATATAATCAAAATGACAATTCTACTTAAATTGGCCTACTTGTTCAATGCCGTACCAATCAAACTACCCAAAAATTACTTTGTAGAACTAGAAAAAATAATAACAATTCATCTGGAACAAAAGATCAAAAATATTAAGAAAATTAATGGAAAAATAATACAAAGGATGGTGGCTTAGCAGTATCAGACCTAAAACTAAAGTATAAACAGCAGTCATCAAAATGGAATAGATTAGATATGTATAACACAATATAAAGGTCTATGGTAATCTAGTATTTGATAAACACCCAACTTCCAGCTTCTGGAATAAAAACTTATTTGACAAAAAATTACTGGGAACACTGGAAAACAGTATGTCAGAAATGGCATAGATCTACATCTCATACCCCACACTAAAATAAAGTCAAAATGGGTACAGGATGTGGACACAAAGGATGATATCATAAACAAATTAGGAGAGCAAGGGATAATTTGCATACCAGGTCTTTGGATAAGGGAGGAATTATGAAAGGCAAAATAGGCAACTTTTATAGACAATTTAATTTACGTTAAATTAAAAAGGTTTTGCACAAACAAAACCAAGGGAAACAAAATTAAAAGGGAAGTACAAAGCTGGGAAAAAAATCTTTACAGCCAGTGTTTTTGACAAAGGTCTAATTTATAAAATATATAAAGAACTGTGTCAAATTTATAAGAATATACTTCATTCCCCAACTGATAAATGGTCAAAGGAAATAAACAATTTTCAATTGATGAAATTTAAATCATCTATATTCATATGAAAAAAATGCTCTAAGTCACTCTTGATTAAAGAAATGCATATTAAAACAACTCTGAGTTACTACCTTATACCTCTCAGATCAGCTAAGATGACAAGAAAAGATAATGTTGGAGGGAACATGGGAAAACTGAGATAATAATGCATTGTTGGTGGAGTTGTAAAATGGTTCAACCATTCTGGAGAACAATTTGGAACTATGTCCAAAAGACTATAAAATTGTGCATACCCTTTGATTTAGCAGTGCCACTAAAAGAACTCACATTTGGAAAAATATTTGTAGCAGCTCTTTAGTTAATTGAGAAATGGTTGAATAAAGTTCGGTATGTGAAGGTAATGAAATATTATTGTTCTATAAAAAAATGATTGACATGCTGATTTTAGAAAGGCTTGGAAAGTTACATGAACTGTTGCTAAGTGAAACAAGCAGAACCAGGAATACATTGTACACAATTAACAGCAACAATATGCGATGATTGATCACCTATGAAAGACTTGGTTCTTCTCAGTGGTGATCCAAAGCAACCCCAATAGACTTTGATCAGAAAATTCCATCTACATCCAGAAAAAGAACTATGGAGATTGAATGTGTTCACTTCTTTTTTTCTGTTTTTTTTTCTTCTATGTTTTTTTTCCCTTTTGTCCTGATTTGTCTCTTCCAACATGATTCATAAAGAAATGTGTATTAAAAGTAAATATTTTTTTTTGTTAAAAGCAAAACATGGGTGGGAAGCATCTACTTAAGCAGGCATGAGAAAGAATCCAAGATGAATAAGAGATAGCCTTTGTTCTCTAGAAGCTTCCATTTTCTCTGGAGAGTGTTACACTTAATAATTTTTTTCTGGTAAATTGGCTAATGTCTTACTTAAACAACAGTATCAAAGCAGAACCTAAGGATTCATGGAAAGGTTGAAAAGAAAAAATACTGATCACTTTGGCCATAGCTTTGGATAAATAACTGTACAGATAGAGATGGAGTTTCAGAAGAACAAGATGCACTCCTATGAGAGGTGGGGTAACCTTTAGATGTTTTCCAAAGTGGAAGACTTATTGCAATTAACTACTGATTTATGAGCAGACTTCCTCAAATATTTTCACTTTCAATAACTTTCCCAAGATGTAAGACTTTTCACTCTTACCATGATTTAACATGGCTTTCATCACTAGATATTCCATGGTATCTTCTAGTTTGAACATAATTTTAATAAACTCACCTGGAGTTATCTTTAAGATTTTTTTTTCTTAAGGCCTAAACAAAAACCATTGTGATTGTCATTGGTCACCAAAAGAACTTAGGTCAATCCCCATTTGGTTATTGTTTGAGTCCTGATTGATTCAGATTGAATGTGAATAGCAGTTATTACTGCCTTGGCAGAAACTCTGAGGGTCTTTCTCTCCCAGATTCATCAATTAATTTATTTATTATTTTTGATTATTGTTTTTGGATTTTCTTTTCTTTCTTTCTTTTTCTTTTTTTTTCTTTTTTTCTTTTTCTTTCTTTCTTTTTTTTTTTTTTTTTTTTTTTTAAATGAGGTGAAAGAGGAGGTTCTTTGCTTCAATTGCTACCTAGCCTTAATCACAGAATGGGTACAGCCTTAGTCAGACTGAGACCTGTTGAAGACTTTAGTTTAAAAAAGCAAAGGGCATCCAGGGCCATCTCTAGTCATTTTGATATATGTCTTGCCACTGGACCCAGATGGCTCTGGAGGGGAAAGTGAGATAGGTGACCTTGCACAGCCCTCCCTCACTTAAATCTATTTTACTTGCATATCATAGAGTCACCTCCCTATGTCACAATCCTCTTTGAGAACAAAGGACAAACAACAGCAACAACAATAACCAAATTTAGAAGATTTTTATACTCTTCCAAATATATATGTGGTTCCCTCTTTTATCTCATCCTCATTAATCTACACACCCTTCTACATCCCACCTTTTCCTGTTCCCTTACTCTCTTATTTCTGAATTTAGAAGGCTTTCAGATGTATATGTGTGTATGAATATACGTGTGTATATATTGTTTCTTCTTTAGCCCATTCCCAATTAGAGTAGGGTTCTAGAAATACTAGTTCTCTATTCCCCTTATAATTTCTCTATGTTCTTCATTTTACATTTTGTTTGTGTAAATTACTCTTTTTATCTTTTCCTACACGGTTTTACTTTTTAGAATTATATTCACTTCTACCCCAATTTTTCTTTTGATCTACCCACTTACTAATGACAATCTTAGGCTTGTAGTTTACATTTTCACAGAATAAATAAAATAGGCAGTTTGTTCTTATTCAGTCTTGTGTAATTAATTTTTGATGTTTACTTCTTTTGATTCTTAACATGTCAAATTTTTTATTAAATTCGAATCTTTTTGTAACAAAATTCTGAAAGTCTGGCAATTCATTGAATGTACTCCTCCCCCCCTCTATTTAGGATTATGCTTAACTTTGATGGGTATTATAGTTTTGATCATACTGCAATTCTTTTGCTTTTTGATATATAGTGGTACAAAACCTGTTGTCTTTTAATGTGACCACTGTTGAGTCTTGAGTAATTCTATTTGTGGCTCCACCATATTTAAATTGTTTTTTGTTGTTGTTTTGTTGGGTTTTTTTCTTGTTGTTCATACTATTTTCTCCTTGAGTTGGGGATTTCAGAATTTGGCTATGATATTCCTACAGATTTTCCTCTTAGGATCTCTTTCATATGGTGAATGGTGGTTTTTTTCTCATCCTTTCTTGTTCTAATACTTAAAGCCAATCTTCTTTAATTATTTCTTATGTTATTGTATCTAAATTCTTTTCTATTAATCAAAAAGCTATTGCCAATCCAGATAAGAGGTGTTGAGGATCTGAAGAAGGTCAGTAGCTGTGACAAGCTGTGATAAGGTGACAGATAGAAAAAATGTTATATGTGTTAGATTACCTACCATCTAGGGAAGGGAATGGGGAGAAGGCAGGGATAATTTGGAACAGAAGGCTTTGCTAGGATCAATGTTGAAAAATTACCCATGCATATGTTTTATAAATAAAAAGCCTTAATAAAAAATAATAATAAAAAAGAAAAGATATTATAGAGATAAACAGACAGAAAATGGTGGTGTATGTGAGTGAGTGAGGAATCAAGGTTGATGTGTAGTCTCTGAATCTGGTTTTCTTGACATTAATCAGAATGTTTAAAAAAGAGGGAGTAAGAATCAGGATAGTGCATAGAACACTAGGCTTATAATCAGGAATTCTTGAATTCAGATGTGATCTTTGGTACTTACAAACTGTTTGACACTGAGCATGCTACTTCTGTTTTCCTCAATTTTCTCAACTACAAACTAAGGGTAATAATAATCCCATGTACTTCACAGGGTTGCTGTGAGGATCAAATGAGATATTATTTGTAAGAAAGCATTTGGCAGAGTATATCTCACACACACACACAGAGCTTATTTCCTTCCCTTTAGGGAAAATACTAGTGAGTACTGTTTTAGGCATTTTGAGTATGAGAAAACTAATCCAGTTTAAAATGTCTAGTAGGCAGTTGAATGGATGTGGAATGTGGTGTTTAGGACAAAGACTTCAGTCATGTTTCAGTCATGCCTGACATCATGACCTCATTTGGGATTTTCTTGGCAAAGATACAGAAATAATTTGCCATTTTCTTTTCCAGCTCATTTTATGGATGAGGAAAATGAGGCAAATAGGGTTAAGTAACTTACCCAATTTCACAAAGCTAATAATGTCTGAATCTGCATTTGAACTCAGGAAGACTTATCTTCCTGATTCCAGGTGCAGCATATTATCTTACCTAGATGCCCTAGAAGATAAAATAGAACCAGATATATAAATCTGAGATTCATCTGCATAGAAATAATAATTGAATTCTTGGAAGTTGAGATTACTTAATGAGAGAGTATAGAAAAGAGGAGGGGGAAAAAAGGATCCTGACCCAGTAGGAGAAGAGACAGAGAGGGAGAGCTTTTTCTCCCAATCCATATTTAAATTATCCTTGAAGAGAGTAGATTTACTTTTTTTGTCCCTAAGGACAATCTAAACAAGTGCTTTCCATTTTATAAAAAGCTACAAGTTGCTTTAGTGACCTGTGTGTGTGTGTGTGTGTGTGTGTGTGTGTGTGTGTGTATACATACTACATTCAGGACTTCAAATTTTTCTCCTATAATAGGAAGTGTCCTTCACAGACTTATTTCTATCTTCTCTACGAGAGTTAGTTTGATTGTTATCCTAGCTCTCAAAATACTTTTTTTATCATTTGCCATTTGAAATAACTTTTCTCTAGAGATGACCATCTATGTGCACAAATGCTATATAAAGTCAAGTTTGAGCTATGATTTCTCTCTAGAGTGGTGACATCAGGTTGTTGAAAGTAGTTTTGGACTAACAAAAAAGAAGAGAGGAAAGATTTGGATTTATAATGAACATAATATTGGCATTCACCTATAGGGAGAGGTTTGGCAGATTGGATAGCCTAACCTGGCTGAAGCTTACTGTAGCTGTGAATTATAATTAACTACTGATGGGACTATAAAAAGAATCTTATTTGCAAGCTATCATATTTGCATTGCGGCTGTGAACTAAATCTAATTTTTTTCCTTTCCTTGTACATAGGGAAGCTGAAAAAGGGAGAGAGAGGGAGAGACAGAGAGAGAGAGACTACCTCTTTTTGTAACAGGAATATTGGTAAACTTTGGCAAACAGCGATTATGGGCTATATAGTACAATCTATTCTGTATGAATTTCTTTATTGACCTTATCATAACATTAGCAACCTTGTCCTTTAATAGTATTGAATTCTGTTTGGGAGATACTTCCCTATATCATTTTTCTCCATTTATTTATTTTTTGCTTAAAAAGAAATTTGTTACAGAAGGAAAAAAAATTAATGATATAATTTTCTCCATTTATTTATTTTTCTCCTAAAAAGGAATTTCTGTTACAGAAGAAAAAAAAATTAATGATATAATAAAGCCCAAATCAAGGCATTTACAAGGCCTAGCCTCTAAATAGTAAATGTATTGTTCAGTTGTTTTTCACTTGTGTCTGAGTCTTAATGACTTCATTTGTAGTTTTCCTGGCAGAGATACTGGAGTGGTATACCATTTGACTCTTCAGTTCATTTTACAGATAAGGAAACTGACACAAGCAAGGGTTAAGTGATTTACCCAGAGTCCCATAGTAGTATCTGAGACCAGATTTGAATTTAGGAAGATGAGTATTCCTAACTCCAGGCCCAGTTTTCTGTCTACTGCAACACCCAGCTGCCTTTGTAAATGAATTATCAGTTATAAAATAGATTTAGACTGTTACTCATTGTTACTAGCACAAAATAACCTAGATTCCTAAGTCAACACAGCACTGACATGTACTTTCACTCATACTAGGTATACAGGTATACAGATTGCAACCAATCTATTTCTGCCTATCCTGTGTGATTATTGTCCATGATACCTAGCTAATTAGGTGATCCTTCCTCAAGGACCTCTTCTGCCATGAGCTTCTAGAACTATTCTTGTACTACAACAAAGAGGATTGAACTAGAATACTTTTAGGATCCCTTTCAAATTGTCAACAAGCAGTTATTAAACATTATTTTCTCTGCCCAGTAGTAAATATTACTACTGCAAACAAAAAGGATATCCCTGTCTTCATCAAATAACTTAAATTCTAATTGAAAGAAGAAACTACATAAAACAAAGGTCAGGGGAATGGAGAAATCTCATAGATCCAGGAGAGTCATGATCACAATTTGGAAAGGAATGAAATCATAAACATTAGATAATCTAGTGGTTCTTCAGAATGGATGTTTAGGGATCTTTCAAGGTGAGAAAATCACAGAAGTGGGTATAACTTGTAGGGTGAGAAGTTCAAGAAATTATGATGGTCCTTTGATTTATGAATGTAATCCATGACCAAATCTTAAAAATAAAAACCTAATTGGTGGTTATAAATACATCTTTTTCCACAGAGATGCAGAAGTGACTCTGGGTTCTAACAGTTTATACCAGATGAGATCAAATTCTGTGGAAGTGGAAATAATTAGAATAAATGTATGTCTGTAATCATGAAATGTTTGTTTGTTATGAGAATTAGCCAACTGGTGAAGACCATTCACTAATGCTCAGAGAGGTTACATTATGCATCAATAAATGATAGGCTAATGCTGTAGAAATAATGGATCCTCAAAATAAATTTTTAAAACTTGGCTGAAACTTAGGAAAGTGAATTTCTATCTTAAAAGCTTCTTTTGGGGTGGAGAAAGAGACACCAAAAAGATCTCTCCAGAAGACACATCTCTTATAAAAATCCCTTTGGCAAGGATGCTGGTTATTGCTTGCTATTTGTGTTACACTCAATAAATCAGTTTTGTATCCTGCATTTTATAATAATATAAACATTATACAGTTAGATTTATATGTAAAGGTGAGATAGTCTCATACCCCAATATTCATTATGCAGAAATGGAAGCATTTTTTTTTCAATTTGAAGAACAAGTTTATGTTTATAGACTTAAGAGTTTTAGAACAGAAAGAAAATTTAAGAGATTATTCAAAGAAGAGCAAGCACAAAGTTCATGTAAGTAAAGTAACTTGGTTATAGTATATAGAGCTAGAGTTGGAGGTGATTCCAATCTCCTTCTTTACTGCAAGTGAGGTTGTGCTTAATGATGTGACTTGCAAATGTGGGTATTCTTTAGATATCTCAGTGAAAGGAAATAAAAGCTTTGTTGGCTCTGTAAGCCCTCTTTTGAAATGCAAATATATTTCTGGGCTGGGTAACACATAAGGTGTCATGAATACATCACTGAAAATTAATTTATCTGAGACTTTATTCCTAGAAAGTTAATTGGTGAGGGAAGAGAAAACAGGAATATATTTAGAGCTCAGTATCAGTCTATGGAGAATACATCAACTAGGGGCTCTGGGAAGCCAGAAAGCAACCTGATGGAATGGGAGACTGTATAAATGGGAATGTCAAAGGTCACCCAAACATATTCTTTTCTTACCTATTTTAACTGCTGCTAGCCTTTGGAATTTTACTGGGAAGACAAAGGAGATGAGGTAACTAAGATGGCTTTCACTGGCTTGAAAGTTCTTATAGATTCCAAATATAAAGCCATTATGAAAAGCAAGAATAAGACTCAAAATGTTAGAAAATATATAAAAGATCATTTAATTTTAAGGTTCTATAAAGGTGTTTTTTTTTTTTTTTTTTTACATGTATTTTCAGGAGCTTTTGATTTAGTACTCTTTCTTAGAGCAAGTATTTAAAAAATGAATCCTTTGGCCATGTTTTAATGACCAAATGAATTGTCAAATAAATACACTAGTAATTGGCATATTTTTTTCATCAATAGTACTGAAATGGAGAAATTGCTTTTTGAGAATTATATTTCCATTCTCCCTACAGCTCAAAATATTTATTTTACCATCACTAGGTAATAATTGTGGAATCCCAAAGTGTTTTGTTTTGTTTGTTTTGTTTGATTGTTTGTTTTAAGGCTAGTCATAGCTTCTAGATAAAGCAATGATGTATAAAATTTGCTGCCACTTAATGAGAAGCTTTCTATAGATTTTAATCCATTTACTATAAGGATAAATTCCAGTATATTTAGGAAATATCATCCATGCCGCTTTTCCTCTTTATCTATTCTTCCCTTCCAACCACTTCACAATAAGTAGTTTTAAAAAATATAGTTATCTTCATATTCATACAGTAAAATTTAGAATGTTTTTCTTCTTATATGAATCTCACATACTCTCACTATATAGTATTTTTGCTAAGATTTTTTTTTTATGTTCACATCAGTGTTGAACAAGATAAGGTGAGATCTCTCAAGACAGTTGTGAAAATTGAGTAAGGCTTCATCTACTTCAGAGTTTGAGTAGGCCTGAAGGTCTTTGACCATTGACTCAAGGGCATACTTAAGTCCCCTTCCTACTATACTCCCATGACATAATTTTCTCTCTATTTCATCAAATATGGGTAACTATGTACTTATTTGTCAAGTTCAATTTCTTGGGTAGTTCCCCCCTTTAGAATGTAAGACCCTCAGCCAATGAGGATGATGTTCAGTGGTGGGAGGGGTATTTGTATATTTAAAGTGTCAAACCTGTCCTAAAAGGTGTCTCTTCCTTTGGATTGCTTGCTATATATTCTTGTGAGAATGTACAATACACTTTTGCTTTACTCCTAGAGCTCTCTCCAGCTTTTTATTAAATGATGGCCCCTCACCATTCTGAGTGACATAGTTTTGGGGGCTAGTCCAGATCACATGATTTAGTGAGTAGGCAAACTCTTGGGTGCTAGCAGGTGTCACCCTGCCCTGATTTAGGCAGCTTGCCAGCGTCAAGGGGCTTCTCTTTGCTCCCCAAGGTAAAGTGGGCCCTGAGTGGAGAAACTCAGGGCAAAGCAAAAGGGAGAAACTCGGCAGTAAAAATTCTGACCAGCTCCATGTGAGGACAGATCAGTCAAGCAATTTGCAGCACAGCAACCCAGAAGTAAACCCCCTGTGAGCCCCTGGAGTTAAGTTACAGAATCTGAAGGGATGTTCTAGACAGGATAGGATAGGCTTTCTTGGGTAACTGAGATCACTTGGCAATAATTGATGTGTTTGGGCATTTTGGAATTTAGATTCCATCCAAATTCAATGGGTATAGTCCAGTCCTAGTCATTCAAAATGAGAAAAATGATCAGAAAATACCTATAGATAGTCCCTGGGGAGATAAGTTAAGTAAATGGAACAAACTGCCAAAATATAAAGGGAAATGCAAGAAAAACATTATAAGGCATTGTTGTTTTGTCTCGGGTAACAATGATATTGGTAGAAGAACCATTTGGCCTAAGTATGGCTTCCTTGAAGACTGCGTGTGCCCAAAACTAAATTTGAATATTAATAGTAAAGAATCTGTTAATCCAGGAGGCAGTACATGCTGGACTTTGGCTTTCTAGAGCCCCAATAATGTTGAGTAAGAATCAAAATGAAAAGGGCAAGAAGGAGACTTTAAAGACAGCAATGGGACCCATTGTTACCTTTCCCCCCTCCATACTTGGCCCCACCTCAGGAAGCCTTGGCCTCCAGACCGGAAAGGGAAGGAGAGGACTTAATTCAATCAGCCCCTTCAGGGCCCTGGAGGGCACTGGAAGATTTAATTCAATTAACCCCACCCAGGCCCCACTAAGGGCCATTTGCTTTACTAAGGAAGGAATTCTAGTGCAAATTCAAAGGGATATCCAAAATTATCCTCTTCCATAACCCAAAATCCCAAGACCTAAATTGTATCCCTTAAGAGAAGTTCCCTTGGCTCAGGGAGGTATAGGTTATGTGAATGTTCCCCTGAACACCACAGAAGTCAAGACCTTTAAGAAGGAAATGAAGCCCTTAATAGAAGATCCCACCGGGCTAAGAGAACAATTTGATCAATTCCTGGGCCTTAATCTTTTCATCTGGGGAGAAATGTCTATTTTGAATTCTCTTTTCTCACAAGAAGAGCATCCTTCCTGGGGTGTCATTCATATATTTGGAAAAATTTGTGAAGAAAGAAGGTTTATGTTTTGGGCCAGAACTCTGAACTTCTTACAAGGTACTAAGTGGAATTGATGATAATGGTTATCTAGTTTAGCATGATTAAGTGTGATTGATTTAATCTTACAACAAATAATGGTTTCCTAGAGATATAATGCTTGGTTTATACTGAATGTGGAGCATATAAGCAGGGACTGAGAGCCACAGAAGACAAGCACATTAGAAGTTCTCAGAGCCAAGGAGACAAAAATTCATTTCACCTTCAGTCAGTCTCCTGGTGGCTGGTCTGGCCTCCTGCACTTCCCCCACTGAGACCAAGGCTGGTCTGAAAGGCGCTCCAGAAAACTGCCCAGCCCCAGGAAAGAGATAACAAAGGATTTGTTCTTATGGTGATTACTGAACTGAAAAGAAGGCTGTTCCCAGAGACCCCAAGAAAACTGAACCAAAAGAACATTACAGGTTTGTGAATAGTAAGGGTAAAGTAATAGTAAGGTCCACCACACACTAATCAGAGAGGGACTGGAAAACATTCTGGCTCCTAGCAATGCAGCAGTAACACACGTAAAGGGACATCATATGAGAAATTCTTTTGTGGCAAGGGGAAGTAAATTAGCAGATGAGGAGGCCAAGGGAGCTGGAGACCAGGAGATTTCTCATATAATGGCCTTGATACCTGTACTTCCCCCTAGTCTGCCCTCTCCCAGTTTAACCAGAAGGAAAAGAGAAGGCCTCAACTCTTGGAGCAGTTGAGAACTCAGAAGGATGATGGCTCTTACCTGACAGCAGAGAGGTACTGACCAAAGCAAGTATGAGGCAGGTCCTTCAGCAACAGCACCAGGGCAGTCACTGGGATGTCTAAAGCCTGTGTGATGCTGTACTGACAAGGTATGTTTTCCCCGGCCATATACGATGGCCTGACACCTGGCTGCTCAATGCCAGATCCTGAAAGGGGGACAAGCTCCGGGAATCAGATTATTCCAAAGCATCCAGGTGGACTTCACTGAGCTGCCACCAGGGGTCATCTCAAATATTTGCTGGTCATAGTGGACCATCTGACCTCATGGGTGGAGGCATTTCCCTCAGCCTGAGCAGCTGCATTAACAGTAAGTAAGGTCTTATTAGAACAAATTATTCCCAGATATGGAGTAGTGGAGAGTTGAGTGGAGTAGTGGAGACTTGGATCAGGGAACACATTTTTCAGTCCAAGTATTGCAGAATCTGATTAGGGCCTTAGAAATCACTTGGGATCTCCATATTCCTTGGCATTTCCCCTCTTCTGGGAAAGTAGAAAGGATGAACCAAGAAATAAAATAGCAACTCACTAAATTATCTTTAGAGACCCAACTACCTGGAACTAAAATGCCTTCCTCTCACTGTGGTCAGAAGCAGAACCAAAACATGTAGAGATATTGGACTTTCACCTTATGAACTATCTTATGGCCATCCTTTCCAGGCTTATCATGAGGGAAACTGGGACCCTATTTAGAGACAAAGGATTTATTTCTTAAGAGATAAGTTAGATCATTGGTACAATGTTTACAAGAACAACAACAAAAGGGTTAATAGCTCAGACTCCTCCCCTAGGTTTCCCTGTTCATAGAATTCAGGTTGGAGATTGGATTTTTATCTGATGCTAGAAGAATAAGAAGCTGACTTTGTGCTGGGACAGACCTTACCAGGTGATACAAACCTCAGATACTGAAATTCGGACCCAGGAGCGAGGCTGGACACCCCACACCAGAACAAAAGGACCTGTGGCACCACCTTTATCAGAATGGACAGTTGAAGATAAGGGAGACCTCAAATTACATTTGAGCAGGGAGCATCCATTGAATGGGAACACAATCTCTGAACCAAGTACAATGTAACATTCTATGTATGACTTTTCTTTTCTTACATTAATTACTTTGGGCCTCTTTGCCCGTTTGGAAGCTGATATATTTTCCCCTAGGATTTCACCTTTACCTCACAGTATAATAATAGTTGAACCACATGGGGCTTTCCCTGGGCTTTGCATTTACCTATTTCCTCATGATAGTCATGATTGCACAGAAATCAGACCTTTACCTTCCAGTGATGAGAATCAGTTCCTCCTGCTCATGCAGAATGTAGGGAGAACTTTTAATTTATCAGATTGTTGGATTTTTGATAGATCCCAACAATTGAGCCAATGACCACTGAGTACTTGTCCCCTTAAGCTCAGCCTGGATCCTCAGTAACCATTCTCAAATTCATAATGGGACTGGTTTCTGGAACTTAGAAGAGAAAGGCCAGTGGCCATTGATAGAAGATGGGAAAGGGAAATACTGCTTAAATCATACGGTGTAAGATTTGAAGCTGAGAAATAGTATTATGTGAATGGACCTGAAGCCAAAGACAATTGATTGTATGGAAATGTCTAAATATTGGCGAGACATGGGGAGGAATTCTCAATTGAAATGTGGGGAGGATTGGAAAATTGCACTTTGGATGCTGTCCCAGAAATGGGAGGAGAATAAGGATATCGCTATGGACAGGTTACTACAGCTGAGTGTAATGAAATAGAGTAGGATGTATTAAGTTGTACAAAGGAGAATAAGAGGAAAGGGAAGACATACAGTAGGTACAGTTATCAATGGGGTTGGTTCAATGCCACCCCAGGGACACCTGGGAAACATGGGCCTCTGTTTCCCACATTTTGGAGTACCTCCAACCTAACAGATCAGTGGCCAGCTGTCAATTGTAGTTGGAAGAAGAAGCAAGGTTTATGGAAATGTCAGTATGTCACCTTTGAGGGGGGAGGTCCCCTAGGGACGAGAGACCAGTAATATTACCCTTTTGCTAGGAATAGTTCAGACATATTTTCAAGGGAACAACCTGCTGTAACAGGCCACTATTGGATCTGTGCCTTAACTCACCTACCTCCTAATTGGACAGGGATTTGTTATATTGGATTAAGAAGCTCAAAATTTTTCTTTCTTCCTGAATAGGCAGACAAATATTTAGGGATTCAGTTGTATGATGACTTGGGAAGAGGGAAACGGAGTTTAGATACCTCCATTACCCAGATTGAAGATGCAAATGGTTGGGGTGAGGCCTGGCCTCCAGAAAGAATAGTTAATGAGTATGGGCCAGCCACCTGGGCTCAAGATGGAAGTTGGGGATATAGAACCCCAATATATATGTTGAACAGAATAATTAGACTTGTTGTACAGATTATCACCAATCAGATAGCTAAGGCTTTATCAGGGGTTCTCAAACTATAGCCCTCTGGGTTATGGCAAATGGGCTGAGGGACCGAGACAGAGTGTGAGCTTTTGTTTTTACTATAATCCGGCCCTCCCACAGTCTGAGGGACAGTAAACTGGCCCCCTATTTAAAAAGTTTGAGGACCATTGCTCTAGATCTTCTGGCTGACCAAGCTACTCAAACCAGAGAGACTTTTTTACAGCATAGACTTGTGCTGGATTATTTGTTGGCTGAAGAAAGGGGGGTTTGTACAAAACTAAATTTATCAACATGTTGTATAAGGATTGATGACAATGGAAATCTAGTAAAAGAAATCACTAAGCACATTAGGAAACTTCCTCATGTTCCTGTACAGATCTGGATTCCACCGTTGAGTACTTCCTGGTGGTCTTGGTTTGGGGGAAGCTGGTGGAAGCAGCTTATTTGGTTTGGCTTTATAGTTTTTAGTAGTGTTATATTATTCCCTACCTGCATATCTTGTTTGATTCGATTGATAACTAAAATAGTACAAAACTCATTATCCAGAATGTTAGGTTGGAAGGGAAAGCTGAAGAGTCTGTTAGATTGATAGCGTTAAAAGGACAAGGAAGGGAGCCAGTGGCCCAAGAAGACCGACAGGAGCCAGAAGGGGATGAGGAACTAGATAGGGAATGTGAAATTATGTTACAAAAATTTGAAGAGATCTCAGTGTACAAATAAGAGGGAGGACTGAATGAAATGAGGTGAAATCTCTCAAGACAGTTGTGAACATCCAATAAGGCTTCATCTACTTCAGAGTTGGAGTAGGCCTGAAGGTCTTTGACCATTGACTCAAGGGCATACTTAAGTCCCCTTCCTTCTATACTCTCATGACATAATTTTCTCCCTATTTCAATCAAATATGGGTAACTGTGTACTTATTGGTCAAATTCAATTTCTTGGGTAGTTCCAATGTTTAGAATGTAAGACCTTCCTTCAGCCAATGAGGATGATGGTCAATGGTGGGAGGGGTATTTGCATTAGGGACTATTTAAAGTGTCAAACCTGTCCCTGAAGGTGCCTCCCCCCTTTGATTGCCTGCTCCAAGGACTGATAAGACACCAGAGAACATACAATAAACTTCTGCTTTGCTCCTAGAGATCCTCCAGCTTTTTATTAAATGGTGACTACTCACCATTCTGAGCCACACCGTGTTAATTAATGAGATTGATCAGTTCTCTTTCTCAGCTTTATCCCTACATCCCTCAGCTTTACAGCCTTAAAAGAAGCTTGCTTTGTTTCTCAATTGATATAGACTTTTTAGTACAAATGTTAATTCAATAGGATTTTGAAATAGAAATATCCATAGTTTATTTAGTTCAACCTTGAAAAAACTGAGATCCAGATGTCAGACAAGAAGTAAATAGCATAGTTGAAATTTGGACTTAAATAATTTCACTCAAATTCTAGTATTCACTCCACTATAACACAGTGCTTTTTGCAGTTTTTTTTTCCCTTCCCTATTAGAGTAAGGATGCATTTTATTCAGCATTTTTTTTCATTGTCTCATCATTTTTTACATTATTCTTTCATCTGCTCTAATTATGCTTTATTGAAGAACCACTAAACTTATAATATTTGTTTTGGAGGCATTACTTTCCAAATGGATTATTATTTTACCTATAATAACAATATTTTGATTTTTTTTATCTGTAGTCTGTGTTTACAAGTCTGCTTATGGGTTTTTCCCTTAAAATATCCTCTATACAAGTAATAATTTCTCTCTCAATAAAAATAAATTATTTGCTTGTTTTACAAAGTATCCCTGGCATAGTGCTAATGCTTATTAACAAGACAGAAAAATAAAAGTGATGGCTCTATGATAAGTATTATGACAAAAAGCAAATTGATATCCTAGAACATTAATATTTTATTACTGTTCTAGTAAACTATAAAAGTTAATTTTTTCTCCTAAAGTAAACCAATATTAACCTTCACTGTGTTTGAATTAGTTATATAGAAATGTAAGATAAAAGCATTTTAAATCCTTCAAGTTGTTCATTTTCTAAAAAATGAAGATATACATATTGGTTTGTATTAATCAAACAACAAAAGTAATAACTCTCAAAGATAAATGTTTATGCAAATTAAGAGATGAGAGGATTTCATTTTATTTTGTTTTGTCCTTTCTAATTTAAACCAAAGTTGATAGAATTTCTTCCTGGTAAGATATATTGAAATTCAAGCTCTTGTAGAAATTTAAATACCATTCATTTCAATTCCATAGTTATTTGTTAAGCATCTACTATGTGGGAGACTTTGTGCTAATGCAAACTTCCCTTTGGCACTTTAGTGACTGAATTGTGGATTGAGTAATTTGAATAACAACATCACTTAATTACTAAATTAGTTTCTTACTTCTGGCTTCCTTCAGGTTTTAGCTAAAATCTTCCTTTCACAATGAATGAAAATGAAACCTTTCACAAAATTCTTTAATTCTAGTGCCTTTCTCCAAGATTAGCTGCAATTTATGCTGTATGTATTTGTATTATAATTACTTATTGTCTTCATCATTAGACTATGAAAGTCTTGAAAGCAAGTGCTTAGTATAGTACCTATAGTACTATAGTATAGTACCTATAGTACTATAGTATAGTATACCTAGTATAGGTGTTTGTTGTTATTGTTTCTTCTTCCTTCTCAAAGTAGACCATGACGTCAGGGAGGTGATGCCATGCTGTGCAAATAAACTGGATTTAAGTAAAGAAGGGCTATGCAAGATCACCTGCCTCACTTTGCCCTTCAGAGTCATCTGGGTCCAATAGCCAGATATAAATCAAGATGACTAGAGATGGTGTTTAATAAATGCTTTTGAATTGACAAGAATTGACTGATAATTTGATTGACATCAGTCATAACTGTTAAGCTGGCACATTCACCATAGTTTTTATCCAAAGTCTTATCAGATAACCTAGAAAATAACCTAGAACTATTCCAATTTTAAAGACATTGAAATATGGCTCGGTTTATAATCACTCATCTTCAGTTTCCAAATAAAAAGGAGCAAGCTCATTGTTTATAGTCATATTTCATATATTCCTTGATTGATATACCATCTTAGGAATATGTAAAAAAAAAAAATCACATAGTGATAAAAAATATAGTCACATAGTGCAAAAATCACTATGACAAAAAAATCTCCAAAGAGTCTAACTTTGAAAGAGGTTCAGATCAGAAATGAAGAGTTTTTTCATCTCTTTACAATCACTGTACCCCAAAGTTGAAGAGGGCATTAGATCCAGGAATTCATTTAATTTGATTGTTAGTTCAAAAAGATGCATAAATCAGAGGATCTTGATTCAAGACTTCATTCCAATAGAACTATGTGACTATGGACTTAGATGTTCATTTTGAAATGTATTATTCAGCATAAATCTCTGACCTTCATTTGCAATGTCATTATTGGGAATGCATTTTAATCTCACTGCCTATCTCATAGGGTTGGAATGGGGTTTCCAGGGCCACAATCACTTCTTAGTTGTAATTCATGTATCATTTTAGCAAGATTCCACTCAGTATGCCTAGTGCTTTTTCAGGAAACCTAGGAAACATAGTATACATCTAAGATATACTTTCTGCCCTCTAGGTTTTTGTCATCTAATTCAGAAAACATCTGCATATAAGTACAATATAACAGTGCCATGAGTGCCAAAGAATTGTTTGGAAATCAACTGGTTATATGGAGACTAGAGGAAGGGAAAAATCATTGCTGAGTATGTGATGATCAATAATAACTTTCATTTCTTCAGCTACAAAATGGGTGTAATAATAGTACTTATCTTATAAAGTTGCTGTGAGAATCCAATAAGTTAATATTTATAACATAGTGCATAGTATATAATTGGTGTGTAATAAATACTTGTTCCTTTCCTCCATTTATTTAAATGTTATGTGAGGCATATAACATTTATGTGCCTCCATAGAATGTGAGCTTCTTAAATATACCAAAAACTTTGCTTTTGTCTTTGTATTCCTAGGATCTAGAACATGTCCTGGCACCTAGTAGTTGTTTAACAAATGAACAATCATTGGATTGAATTGAATTGAGATAGGAAGATATAAATTAGATAATTTAGGGATAGACTGTTATATTACCTTCAAAAGTCTATATCACAATAATATAGACTTTATATAGGTAGTAATGGGAAATGATGGTTTTTCAGCAGTTGGGAATTAGGTGAACAAAACATTTTAGGAAGATTAAAATGATGTCAGTATGAAGATAGATTGAAGCAGCGCAAGGCTGCTTCACAGCAAAATCAGTTAGAAAACTATCAGAATAATTCAACTGTGACATGAGAAAGGCCAAAATTTGCAGAGTCATAGTGGGGATGATGAAAATAAAGGCAAATTGGGTTAAGGATTGGGGAGGGGCATTTCAAAGAAATAACCAAAGTTGATAGCATTAATTACATGGAGTGGAGGAAAAGGAGGAGCGAAAGATGATTTCAACTAAAAATAATGATGGTCTCATAGACAGGTAATAGTAAACCTCTTTCTCTTTTTCATCCTGACAGTACGACTTCATGACAGCATATCTGAAGAAGGATTCCATTACTTAGTCTTTGATTTGTAAGTATCCCTACATTTATACTGTGTTGGCATGTTTGAGTTGGCTCTTTTAAATCAATCAGGTTGGACTTAATTATAAAGTAAATTGAGTTTCTTGTCATTGGAAAGCTTTAATTGATGATTAAGCAAGCATTAGAAAGCTATGCCTTTTCATAAGAAGTGATCAATAAATATCTTCTTCTTCTTTGAAACAAAATTAATTATTAGTCACCTTTATATGGAAGTTAGCTTTTTGGGTTAATAATTAACGTTCTTGATTGAATAAGTAAGCATCACCTGTGCTTTGAACTATAAAGCAATTAACCTGTGCTTATTTTCCTAAGGATTTTTTAAATTAAATTCCCTAATGATATTTCCTCCTGATGCTAACATGTGTAATTTTGGTGGATAAGTTTAGAACCTAGAATAATTACTGTTATACGCCTTATGCTAGATAATCTATTTTGGGTTACAGTTTATTTTTGTAATTAAAAAATATCATATGTGCAAAAGGGCCAGGATCCTTTCCCTTTTCAGCACTAAGTGACCAATGAAGCATATATATGAATAATGCATGTCACACAGAAACCTACTGAACCATCCAAAAGCCAGGAGCAAGTTTGTTTTAGGTTGTGTAAAGCACATTTAGATCTGTCAAAATAAAAGGCATTATATAATTTTGGTTGGCATGATTTCCACTTCAGAAAAGAAAGTGAAAGGATTTGAAGGGATGAAAGTTACTAAATGTAAACAAATGCTACTATTTGAAATATGCTGATATTGCATTTAACTAAATCTTTAATAGATTAAAAATTACTTAAAATATTTAAAGTTTATCGAGTCTACATTTGTAGATGAAGAAGCTGTCAGAATTCAAAAAAATTTATTATTCTAAGTTGACAATTTAAGAAGAGAAAGCCTTAAAGTTGTTTATTTTATCATTTTACAATTTTTTTTTTACAAATGAGGAAGAGAAATAAAGCAGCTTTGCATGAGGTAAATCAATATTATTTCCAGAACCAGGACTTGAATCCAGTGCTTTCTATCATTATGTGCTTATGGCCTTTCTATGGTAAAAGTTTCATAACTGTAGGGGTAGGGAACAGATATGTGATTTCATAAATATAAAAAAAATTACCTAAGGAGGAAATTCACTCTACCAATGCAGATCTGCAAAACTTCTCTGCAAATAGGATTGGCTTAGAGCAAAGGTGTCAAATAAGGAGGGGAGAAGGACACCAGATATGGCCCACAACTCTCTGGAGTAAGGCAGGAGCTAAAGTAAAATGTAATTGAGAAATATGTAACTAATTAATTTAAATATATGTGTTTGTGTGAGTTTTTTAAATAAGTTGCCTACACAGATCCTCATAAACATTTTAGTGATCCTGATTTCTATTTGAGTTTGATGCTACTAGGTATAAACTCTGAGAAATTAACATGCTCAAGATCATAAAGCCTATATTTATCTTGAAGAAATAGTGTGAAGGCAGATTACAAAATGAAGTTGGTTTGATATGAGAATCAAGAGAACCAATCAGATTTCATCTCATAAACAATGACATATTATCCTCCCTCTTATAATTTTTCTGCAAATCATTAAATAGAAGGTTTAATCCAGCTATTGTTTTGTAAAATTCTGGTGGATACAATTAGCCAGCATCTCCCAGTTCTGGGAATGGAAAGACCTCAAACTCCCCTCTCCCTCTCCCAACTTGCAAAATCCATCATCTTTTCTCCAATTAGGAATCAGATTATCTAATCTTAAATCCTGCTTTACATCCTTTTGTTTTCTTTTAGTGCATGTAAATCTCTCTTCTTCTATGTTATGTTGCTAGAGTACCATTCATCTTCCTGAGCTCAAATGTGGACCTCAGACACTTACTAGCTGTGTGACCTTGGGCAAGACACTTAACTCTGTTTACCTTAATTTATTCACCTGTAAAATAAGCTAGAAAAGAAAACACCAAACCACTCTAGTACTTTTGCCAAGAAAACCTCAAATAGGGTCATAAAGAGTCAATCATGACTGAAAATGATTAAACAATTTTAGAATTATTAAAGTATTTATATTTTTCAAAACAAAAAATTTTGTGAGAAGATTGGCATTGTTTTTGCATACTTTGTAAGTCACTAGTGTCCAGTTCAAATAAAGACAGCTTGATTTTCATATCTCCTACATTTCATTTTTTGTGACATAATTTCACTGAAGAACAAGAAGAAAATGTAGCCTCACATGAATATGTAGTTGAAAAAGGAAGGATTACTTTAATAGGAAAATAATATCTTTGTATTATTATTATAATTGTATTGCCCTAGATGACC
This sequence comes from Sminthopsis crassicaudata, assembly GCF_048593235.1. Lineage (NCBI taxonomy): Eukaryota > Metazoa > Chordata > Mammalia > Dasyuromorphia > Dasyuridae > Sminthopsis > Sminthopsis crassicaudata. The sequence continues at coordinate 113,365,306 of NC_133622.1, forward strand.
ACATAAACGATCTTAAGATCCTCCAAGAGTCCTCAGACCATACTTCAATAATTAATACACTGTGTCTTCATACTAGCTCTCTTTTGTTGTTATTGTAGAGTCTTTCAGTAGTGTCTGACTCTACATTATCCATGAGCATTATCTATGGGGTTTTCTTAGCAAAGATACTGGCATGGTTTGCTATTTATTTCTCAACTCTGTTCCCATTTTATGAATGAAGAACTAAAGCAAATTAGGTTAAGTAACTTGTTTGGGGTCATGCAGCTAATGTATGAGGCCAGATTTATACTTGGATCTTCCTGACTCCAGGCCCAGTGCTCTACACACTGCAAGACCTAGCTGCCTCATACATCATCTGTATCCACTATCTATAAATTAGGTTAAAGCTGGGAGACTTAGATGTGAAATTCCTGGTGTGCTTACTTTTTGCTATATAAGATATTCCATATTCCACCTCTGCACTTTTAAATAAGTCCATCTTCCAAATCTGAAATGCTTTTCCCCCTCAATTTTTCCTTACAGAATACAGTGCTCTGTGAATTGAATCTGTGCTCTAACCAGCTTGTGATCTATGACATATCATTTGATATTACTAAATAGCATTTATGTAGTACCTTAAAGTTTGCAAAACACTTTACAAATATTGCCTCATTGTATCCTCCCAACAGCCCTCGGAGATGGGTGCTGTTATTATCCTCATCTTACAGGTGAGGAAATTGAGGAAGGCAGAGGTTAAGTGATTTGCCCAGGATCAAAAACTTGTATATTTTTTATTTGAAACACATCTTTCTGACACAAGGGTCTGCACTTTATCCATAATGCCACTTGCTGGGCTTCAATTTTCCTCATCTCTCTAATCTGAAAATAATCTCTAAAATTCACTGATTCTAAAATCTGATAAGAGCATACCACTTTAGAAACATCAGGAAGAAAGAACACTTTTTACTTTTTGTTTTTTCTTATGTCTGACATTTATTACCTATGTGACTCCAATCATTTTACTGGAGAAAGAACACTTAAAAGGACTGAGATAACAAAAGAGTGAATTCTTAGTTAAATTCTTCAAAATACATTTACTGCAATGATATGGAACTCTAGAAAAAAAGAAACAAACCATTTATTATAAAAACATATTTTCTACCCAGCATACTTAGTTTTAATTATTACTGACTGCATAGAAAGGCCTTAATTCCATCTTTAAAATAATTCTATTGAATCAAATGTAATAGCAAGGATGAAAGTTCCTGAATTCCTAAAGAAAGAATATTCTTTGGGCTTGTCTCTGTGGGCTTTGGAAGGTTTTTTTTTTTTTTTTACTTATACAGTCTTTCTGTAAAATTTTGAATTGTATGAATCTAATAAGAAGTAATATTTTTAAAAGCCCACCAAATCTCCTTTAGATGATTATTCCATTTCTAAAAAGCAAAACAGTAATTCTCTGCCCTCTGTGTACACAGTATAGGTCCTGTATATTTCTGTTTCTTTAACTGATAAACAAGGTTCAATCATTCCATTTTTAATTAATTCTTTCCAGTAGGGCTCCATGCAAATGATAGATTAAAAGTAAAGAAAACAAATAAACAAGCAAACAAAAAGAGAAAGCACCTTTCTGAATTCGGTAAAGTTTGTCTTTATTTTTCTTCCCCTGTCTCCTATATATTACATTAAGATGCTATTCTCAATAACTAAGGACCTCATATTGTCCTTTATCTTAAGCTTTATGTACATCAGCAAGACCTACCTTTTGGGATAATGCTCCATATTCTAGATGTTTCTTATGATTTTTACTTTTTTACATTGAATCTCCCTGTCTTGCCTGATTTGGAAATATAATGGCCACTCCTAAAACTAGTTCCAACACTTATCAGCCTATCTTTTGATCCAGGCAGGTTCACCCTTTCTTTAGCATTCTGTAATTTCTCTGCACATAAAAGAGAGTCCATCATACTGGTACCAGACCTATTATGGAAACCCAGTTGGCCACTATACCTGTGTATTACCTTTCTGAATTCCTTTTTCACCCATCAAAATTTACCTGTCCTTCTTACCATTATATCAGCTAACTCTTCTGAATAATGAATACATTAGGGTAATTTGCTGTTTTTTCAATGGAACATAATTGCATTCTAGCATTTGAAGATTTTAGAGCTAATACAATAACTTAGGAACCATTTTGATAGTGAGAATTTTAGACACATACCAAGCTAATAGATGACAAATGGTGGTGAGGGAATGGAATGGAACTTTTCAAGTTTTTCAGATTATAATCTGGAAGCAGTTCAGAATTTCATATATTTCCCATATTGACACTACTGTCTATGTTTTTAGCATCATGGGAATTTATTTTAGCAAAGAGTGATACCTAGAAGAAAGAAATCAATCTCACTTAGGCAAGTTTCCAGAACTTAAATCTCTGGGAATTTATTATTCATTTAAATCTATTATTAGAGGACCAACAATAAGAAGTTAAGTTTCTACCTTTCCCCATATTGCAGGTGTCTGAATATAATGAGTACTTCAGAACTAACTCTGCAGTATTTGACCTCACTGGCTAACTTCAACTTCTACATAATTTTACCTCTCATTTTTTGTAGCTACCACCCTTCCTGTTTTTTGCTCTTTCTCTAAAAGTTTGTTCATTGACTATGCATCTTTTTTTTCATTAATATAGTTTTTATTTACCAGATTATATGCATGGGTAATTTTACAGCATTGACAATTGCCAAACTTTTTGTTCTAATTTTTCCCCTCCTTCTCCTCCCCCCCTCCCATGGCAGGTTGATCAATACATGTTAAATATGTTAAAGTATAAATTATAAATAAAATAAAGTATCAATAGATGTATGCATGTCCAAACAGTTGTTTTGCTGTACAAAAAGAATCAGACTTTGAAACAGTGTATAATTAGCCTGTGAAGGAAATCAAAAATATAGGAATTGGGAATTCTATGTGGTGGTTCATAGTCATCTCCCAGAGTTCTTTCACTGAGTGTAGCTGGTTCAGTTCAATTGGAACTGATTTGGTTCATCTCATTGTTGAGGATGGCCACATCCATCAGAATTGATCATCATATAGTATTGTTATTGAAGTATATAATGATCTCCTGGTCCTGCTTATTTCACTCAGTATCAGTTCATGTCAGTCTCTCCAGGTCTTTCTGAAATCATCCTGTTGGTTATTTCTTATAGAAAAATAATATTATATACTATTCATATGCCACAATTTATTCAGCCATTCTCCAATTGATGGGTATCCACTTAGTTTCCAGTTTCTGGCCACTACAAAGAGGGCTGCCACAAACATTCTTGCACATACAGGTCCCTTTTCCTTCTTTAAAATCTCTTTGGGATATAAACCCAGTAGTAACACTGCTGGATCAAAGGGTACGCACAGTTTGATAACTTTTTGAGCATAGTTTCAAATCATGCTGCAGAATGGCTGGATGTATTAACAATTCCACCAACAATGTATCAGTGTCCCAGTTTTCCCACATCCCCTCCAACATTGCGCATTATCTTTCCCTGTTATTCCAGCCAATCTGACAGGTGTGTAGTGGTATCTCATAGTTTTGACTATGCATCTTAATGCTGACCCCTTAAGCTTTCATGATGTTATATTATCCTAGTTTTTCCTTCTTGTTGACCCCTTCTGTTTTGCCCCCTATTCTACCTCCTTGCTCCCCTGGGGACAATCAAATGTGGTACAGTGGATAGAGGATGGGAGCTGGAGTCAGGAAAATTCATCCTCATAAGTGTAAATCTAGCCTAAGATACTTCCTAGTTGTGTGACAATGGACAAATAACTTAACCCTGTTAGTTTCAGTTCTTCATCTACAAAAAGAGCTGGAGAAGGAAATGGCAAACCACTCCAGGACCCAAGAAAGGTCATAAAGAGTCAGAACACCTAAAAAACATAAAACAACTGGGAAAAAAATCCCACTCCCTAAATGTTGTTTTTCACTATTGTCTTTGGTCTTATGGTTTCTCTCTTGGCTTCAGATATCACTTCAATGGGGAAGTGTTCCAAATTTATATTTCTAGTCTAACTTCATCTCTGAAATGTAGTCTTACAATTTAAACAGCTTAATAGACAGTGATACATAGCTATTCTAGCATTGTCTCAAACTCAATCTCATCTAAAACATAATACTAAGAATGGTCCCCTTCTTATATATTTCTATTAATAATTATGTTTTCCCAAAGTTTAGATTACTTAATATACCTTAAAATAAGTCCTTTACTTTTTTTTTTACTTTTTTGCTGTTGTATATGTTGTCTTCTCCAAACATTGACTGCTAACCTTACTCCCTTTTATAATTTTATTGACATGTTTTATTTTTATGAAAAAATTACATAAAAACATATCCAAATTATCTCCAACATTTCCAAATTATCTCCATTCTATGAGAGCTCTTTTGTAACAGTACAAAAAAAATTAAATACAACTAACAGTACAGTTACCTTATTTGAAAATAAAAGCAACATTCCACATCTGTAACATCCCCCCCAAAATCAACCACCATTTTAAAATTTTTAATGAATTGAATTTTATTTTCTCTCCCTCCCAAACCTACTGTCAGAAAAAGTAAAATGAAACCCTTATAACAAAAATGCTCAATTAAGTAAAACAAATTACCTCAATAATACTTGCTCATTTTATCTGTCTATAAACACACACATATATGTGTATGTGTGCATACATAGATGTATCAGATATAGAAATTCTGACTTTTTTTTCTATTATAATTGTACATATGTATATATGTCATGTACATATACATACATATACATATATACAGCTATTACAGTAGAAAAAAGTCAGGATGTTAGGATGCTATATGTTAGGAAGTAAATAGTATGTGTCATCATTGTCTCTATAGATACAGTGTCAAACATTTTCAGATTTCAAACTATACTACAAAACAGAACATTTTGATCTGAATAAAATATAGAAAGCTTTATTTTTGGAATAGATTATATGTACAACATACGAAAGCAAATGAATCTAAACAATCTAGTATTCTGACAAACTCCAGCTCCTGAGATAAATACTTATGACATAATAAATACTGCTGAGAAAATTGGACATGAGTGTGGAAGAAATTTGATTTAGAATAAAACCTTGGGCAGAGCCAAAATGGCAGAGAAGACACACACGTCTATCTAAGCTCTTCCTTACCCTCACACTACTTCTTTTATAAAAAGCCTCAGAATTAATGCTTGACTGTCAAAACCCATGAATATTGGGAGTACAACACATTACCAACAGAAGATAATTGTGAAAATCGCCAGAAAAGGTCTTTTTTTGCTCCTGGGTGGGGATGGTTCAGGCAGGCACAGCATCAGGAAAGTTGGCAATGAGAGCATGGAAGGCATCTCACTCTGAGCAGAGGGAAGGGGGACAGGATGTGGTCTCAGCCAGTGGAAAATTTGTGGGAAGAACTTTACCACAGTGTGGCTACTTTGCTCTGGCAGCAAGCCAGTAGATCAGAGAGAAGCTATAAACACAGACGATAAAGACTATAACCCCAAAATGCTAGAGTCTCTCGGGACCTGTCCACACCCACTCAGCCCGCTCTCAGCATACAACTGCTGAGCACAGCACAGTTCACTGACCCCAGCATAAACGCTAATCCCAGCACAGCCATTGTTGTCTCACTGCTGCTTCACCGCTACTTCCTTGTTTGTAGAGGAAGCTTGTAAATACCACACTGCCCCAAAAGTAGACTACAGTTGTTTTTTGTTTTGTTTTGTTTTTAATTTTTTTGTTTCTTTTTTATCAAAATGAGTAACAAGTTAAAGCAGGCTCTAATCATAGATAGCTTCTATACTGAAAGAGAGCAGATTTCAAACCCGGAGGAGACTAATAATAGATTGTCTTTAGATGAAATCTCAAAGGGAGGTATGGTCTGGTCCCCACCACACAAGGCTGTCACAGAAGAAATTTAAAAGGCTCTTACAAGAGAACTAGAAGAAAAATGGGGAAAAGAAAGGGAAGCTTTGCAACAGGGTCTGGATAAGTCATCCTGCTCATTAAAAGATAAAGTGGATAAAGAAATCAACTCACTGAAAAACAGAATTAGTGAATTGGAAAAAGAAAATAGCTCCCTAAAAAATAAAATTGGCAAAATGGAAAAAAATTTGCATAGAACAAAACAATTCATTTAAAAACTCAATTGGATAATTACAAAAATAAATTTAAAAAGTAAATGAAGAAAACAATTCATTAAAAATCAGAATTGAACAAATGGAAATGAATGACTGGAGGAGACACCAAGAATCAGTCAAACAAAACCAAAAAAATGAAAAAAATGTTAAATACCTACTTGGGAAAACAACAGACCTGGAAGATAGATCTAGGAGAGATAATCTGAGGGTTATTGGATTTCCTGAAAATCATGATGAAAAAAAAGAGCCTATACACTATTTTTCAGGAAATCCTCAAAGAGAACTGTCCAGATGTTATAGAAATGGAGGGTAAAAATAAATGAAAGAATTCATTGATCACTTACTGAATGAGATCTCAAAATCAAAACTCCAAGAAATATTGTGGCTAAATTCCAGAACTATTAGACAAATTAAAAATACTTAAAGCAGCTAGAAAAAAAAAAAAAAAAACACAATTCAAATACAGAGGAGCCACAATAAGGATTATTCAAGATCTAGCAGCATCCACATTAAAAGATCAAAGGCCCTGGAATCTGATATTCTGAAAGGCTAAGGAACTTGGTATACAGCCAAGAATAACTTACCCAGCCAAAATGATCATTTTCTTCCAGGGAAGAAAATGGACATTCAATGGTGAATTTCATCTATTTCTAACGAAAAAACTGGAACTAAACAAAAAGTTTGACCTCCAAATATAGGATTCAAGAGAAACATAAAAAGATAAAAAGAAAACTTGTGAAACTATATTTCTTTTAGGAGTATACATAAAGAATACATGTATAATTTGGTATTACTGTTATAAAAAGAAGAAGAAGAAGAAGAAGAAGAAGAAGAAGAAGAAGAAGAAGCAGCTTCTCCCACCTCATTGAAAAGTGGGAGAGAAAAAGTGAAAAGGGAAGGCATAAGCTAAATAGCAGGGAATACAGAAATTTTAAAGGAAAAGTTTAACAAAAGGGGAGGGACTCTAATGTGGGGGAAGGGATCCTACAGAGGGAGGGCTACCTGAGGCAAGTATTGCTCAGAAGTTTAATACTAGGGAGGGGAATAGGGGGAAAACAAAAGAGAAAAGCATAATCTGGGATTAACAAGAAGGCAGGAAATACAGAATTAGTAATTTTAACCATAAATATGAATGGGGTAAACTCCCCCATAAAGCAGAGGCTGATAGCAGACTGGATTAAAAGTCAGAATCCTACAATATGTTGTTTACAGGAAACACATTTGAAGCAGGGCAATACATACAGAGTAAAGGTAAACAGCTGTAGCAGAATGTACTATGCTTTAGGTGAATTTAAAAAAGCAAGGGTAACCATCCTGATCTCAAATCAAGCAAAAGCAAAAATTGATCTAATTAAAAGAGATAAGGAAGGAAATTATATCTTGCTAAAGAGGACCATAGATAATAAAGCAATATCAACAATAAACATAAATGCACCAAATGGTGTAGCATTTAAATTCTTGGAGAAGTTAAGAGAGCTGCAAGAAGACAGCAAAACTATAATAGTGGGAGACCTCAACTTTGCACTCTCAAAACTAGATAAATCAAACCACAAAATAAATAAGAAAGGTGTTAAAGAGACCTCAGATTCAAATGCAGAAAGGCAGAAATAGTAAATGCATCCTTTTCAGATCTTGATGCAATAAAAATTACGTTCAATGAAAAGCCAGGGGGAAAATATACCACAAAGTAATTGGAAACTAAGTAATCTCATCCTAAAGAATGATTGGGTGAAACAGCAAATCATAGACACAATAATTTCACCCAAGAAAATGACAATAATGAGACAACATACCAAAATGTGTGGGATGCAGCCAAAGCAGTAATAAGGGGAAATTTTATATCTCTAGGGCCCTACATACATAAAATAAAGAGAAAATCAGAAAGAAATAGAACAAACTTTTAATCAACTCCCTAAGAAAAAAATCCCCAGGATCAGATGTATTTACATGTGAATTCTACCAAACATTTAAAGAACAATGAAATCCAATGCTATATAAACTGTTTGAAAAAATAAGGATTGAAGGAGTCTTAGCAAATTCCTTTTCTGACATAGACATGGCACTGATACCTAATCCAGGTAGGATGAAAACAGAGAAAGAAAATTATAGACCAATCTCCCTAATGAATATTGATACAAAAATCTTAAATAAAATATTAGCAAAAAGATTGCAGAAAATCATTTCCAGGCTAATGCATCATGACCAAATAGGATTTATACCAGGAATGCATGGCTGATTCAATATTAGGAAAAAGTAATTGACTATATCAATAACCAAATTAACAAAAATCATATGATCATCTCAATAGATGCAGAAAAAGCATTTGATAAAAACCAATATGGATTCCTATAGAAACACTAGAGAGTATAGGAAAAAATGGAATTTTCTTTAAAATAGTCAGGAGCATCTATTTAAAACCATCAGTAAGCATCATAGTAATTGTGATAAACTAGATCCATTCCCAATAACATCAGGAGTGAAATAAGGTTGTCCACTATCACCATTACTATTCAATATTTTATTAGAAATGCTACCTATGACAATAAGAGATGAAAAAGATATTAAGGGAATTAGAGTAGGTAATGAGGGAACCAAATTATCACACTTTGCATGTGATATCATGATATACCTAGAGAACCCCAGAGAAGGTATTAAGACATAATCCACAACTTTAGCAAAATTGCAGGATACAAAATAAATCCTCATAAGTCGTCAGCATTTTTATCCATCCCTAACAAAATCCAACAGCAAGAGATACAAAGAGAAATTCCATTTAAAATAACTCGATAGTATAAAATATTTGGGAATCTATCTGCCAAAGGAAAGTCAGGAACTATATGAGCAAAACTACAAAACACTTTTTACATAAAGTTAGATCTAAACAACTGGAAAAATATCAAGTGCTCTTGGCCAAGAGAATATAATAAATAATAAAGATGCCAATACTACCTAAACTAATCTATTTATTTAGTGCTATACCAATCAGACTCCCAAGAAACAATTTAAATGACCTAGAAAAAATAACAACAAAATTCATATGGAAGAATAAAAGGAAGAGAATTTCAAAGGATCTAATGAAAAAAAAATCAAATGAAGGTGGCCTAGCTGCACCTAATCCAAAATTATATTATAAAGCAGCTGTCACCAAAATCATTTGATATTGGCTAAGAAATAGACTAGTTGATCAGCTAAATAGATTAGGTTTGTAGGACAAAATAGTCAATAACTATAGCAATCTAATGTTTGACAATCCCCTAAACCCCAACTTTTGGGATAAGAATTCACTATTTGACAGAAACTGCTGGGAAATCTGGAAATTAATATGGCAGAAACTAGGCATTCATCAATAAGATCAAAATAAGTAGATGATTTAAGCATAAAGAACTAGATTATAAATAAATTAGAACATAGGATAGTTTAACTCTTAGATCTGTGGAGGAGGAAGGAATTTGTGACCAAAGAAGAACTAGAGATCATTATTGATCACAAAATAGAAAATTTTGATCATGTCAAATTAAAAATCTTCTGTACAAACAAAACTAATGCAGACAAGATTAGAAGGGAAGCACTATATTGGGAAAATATTTTTACATTTAAAGGTTATGATAAAGGCCTCATTTCCATAATAAATAGAGAATCGACTCTATAAGAAATCAAGGCATTCTCCAATTGATAAATGATGAAAGGATATGAACAGACAATTTTCAGATGATGAAATTGAAACTATTTCCACTCATATGAAAGGGTGTTCCAAATCATTATTAATCAGAGAAATGCAAATTAAGACAACTTTGAGATACCACTACACACCTGTTAGATTGGCTAAGATGACCGGAAAAGATAATGATGAATGTTGCAGGGGGTGCAGGAAAACAGGGACATTGATGCCTTTCTGGTGCAGTTGTAAACAAATCCAACCATTCTGGAGAGCAATTTGGAACTATGCTCAAAAAGTTATCAAACTGTGCATACCCTTGATTCAGCAGTGTTACTACTGGGCTTATATCCCAAAGAGATTATATTAAAGAAGGGAAAGGGACCTGTATGTGTTAAAATGTTTATGGCAGCCCTTTTCATAGTGGCTAGAAACTGGAAATTGTATGGATGCTCATCAATTGGAGAATTGCTGAGTAAATTATGGTATATATATGTCATAGAATATTGTTGTTCTGTAAGAAACAGTCAGCAGGATGAATACAGAGAGGCTTGGAAAGGACTTACATGAACTAATGCTAAGTGAAATGAGCAGAACCAGGAGATCATTATACACTTCAACGATACTATGAGGATCAACTTTGTTGGAAGTGGCTATCTTCGGCAATGAGAGGATATAATTCAGATCCAATTGATCAGTGATTAACAAAATCGGCTACACTCAGGGAAAGAACACTGGGAAATGAGTGTGGACTACTTGCATTTTTTTCTTCCCTGGCTATTCTACCTTTCTAAATCATATTTTTCTTGTGCTACAAGAGAACTGTATAAATATGTATACATATATTGTATTTTAAGTATATTTTAACATGTTTAACATGTATGAAACTACTTGACATCTTGGGGAGGGGATGGAGGGAATGAAGGGGAAAGTCTGAGCAGAAGTGATTGCAAGGATAAATGCTGAAAAATTACCCATGTATATGTTCTGTCAATAAAAAGCCATAATTAAAAAAAAAAAAAAGAATACCTCACACTTTATACTAAGATAAGTTTCAAATAGATAAAATAGATAATCTTCATTACACAAGTAATAGTGGTTTTGCATAGTAAAATCTTATAAACTAAGATCAAAGGGGAAATAATTAGCTAGGAAAAATCTTTACAGCAAATTTCTCTTATAAAGATTATACTTCTAAGCTATCTAAAGAACCAATTCAAATTTATGAGAATGAGCCATTTACTAATTGATAAGTTTTCTAAGGATTTGTTATTCAGTTATTTAGTGATGTGGACCATAATGCCTATTGGGTGGATTTATCAATTCCTTCTCCAAGGGATTAAGGCAAACAGAGGTTAAGGAACTTGCCCACTGTCATATAGACCAGATCTGAACTCAAGTTCCTGACTGTAGATCTAGCACTCTATTCACTGAGTCACTTAACTGAAAATTCAGGCTATTTATAGCCATAAGAAAGTATGTTCTAACTTACTACTAATTTTAGAAATGCAAATTAAATAAATTCTGGGATTCTATCTTATATCTGATATATAAGAAAAGTTGATGAAAAGAAAAAAAGTTATAGGGGATATGAGAAAATAGACACGTTAATGCACTGTGGATGGATACAACTATTTTGGAAAGCAATTTGGAATTTTTCACAAAGTTAATATATATTTCATACCCTTTGATCCCTTAAGTCCTTGCTTAATAAATGCAGCCCAGCTAAACCCTCACTTCCTGATGTGAAACTTTCTTAACATACAATGCCTTCTCCCTCCTCTGAACTTTTGTAGCATTTATTGACAGTACCCTTTTTAAAAAATTAGTTGCCTATTTCTTTTGACCTATCTCTAGTTGTTTCTTTGAACTATTTATTTAAACTACTGTTTACATTAGCATGCATTTGTGCTTTCACTCCCTACAAAGATAACTCATTCCAAGTTGTAGGACCTTGTCTTAGATATTTTCATATGATTTAGACCATCTGACATGATATCTTATTTATATTAGATCCTCAATAAAAGTTGATTATTTAATTAGAACATTGGCAAAGATGGAATATAATTTCATGACTTACCCAAGTTGTCTTCTTCCCATTCTTCTACTTTTTAACCTATTTTAAATTTTAAAAATTATATAAGAATTAAAAGGTTGATATTCACTTCCTCTGCCATGCAAATTCTTTTCTCATGAAATACTTTAAATGTAAAGGTGAAAACTTAGAATATTTCAGTAACTAGGAGACCTTCTAATTTGATCCTTCCTTATTCTACAGATAAGGAAAATGGGTTTCAATTGAGAGACTATTATATTAGTAACAATTCAATTAACCTTAAATCATTAGGAAAGAAAATGGCAAACCACTTCAGTATCTTTGCCAAGAAAACATTATGTGGGGTCACAAAGAGTCAAACACAATTAAAACAAATGCATAATAAATATTAGTAGGAAGACTGATAAACAAAAGAATACTAGCTCAGGAGTCAGAAGGGTTTCTGTTCTGGAGCTGTGAACTTAAGATCCATTCTTCTATAACCTGCAGTCAGAGGATGTTGATTTTGGTTATCACTGTTCTTTTATGTAATTCCTACAAGAGAAATACCTGGTTGGATGAAGATATTTAAAGTAATATTTTCCTCTATTAAAAATTAAATTTGGAGTAAACGTGACTTGTAATTTCTTTAATATAGAGCTCTCCAAAGTTAGGAAAATCCCTCTACCAATTTAGGTGGACACTCCCTCTGCAATTTATGGTCTTAAAAAGTAGCCTAAAGGCTACTAATTCCTCAGTAAGGAATTAAGTGATTTGTACTAAGCACCACAGCCAGTATTTTTCAAAGAGAGAATATTAATCTGTATTTTCCTTTCTCAGAGGCCTGCTCTCCATCCCTTAGTTGGATAGCTCCCATGCTGGCTTTATAAGTATAGGATCCTCTATTCTCTGTGCCTTTCAACCAATTGTGTGACAATAAATTTGTGAAATGCTGTAAAATATCATTTGTGAGACCCAGTGGTTTTTTTTCCCTTCTACCTTAAGTATATCCTCAATAGTGTAAATTTTTTAGATATGAGAAAGCAGGCATAGAGGTCATTAGTTATTTATATTTTTTAATTAACCTTTTTTCAATAATGACAAAGTTTGTGATCTTTTACCCAAGTGTCTTGGATCTTCTGCTCTCATGATAATTTTAACATGAGTCATATCTACTATTGTCTAATACTTTTAAAACTTTGTATAGTCTAGCTCATACGTGTCTATTTAGCTCTATGTCAACCTCATTATAATACAGTAGCTCCACTATATGAATGGAAAGACATGTTGTAATGCTGGAGAAACTGAGGCAAGATAGAGATTAGAGAGTTTTTAATATTTTATTAATTGGAGAGTTTAATTGACTGGACAGGACTCTCATCTCAAAATATTCAGTAATGAATGGGGGAATGAAAAACCCTTTTATAGCTTTTCAGACAAAGGAAAGAAGAAGAACGGGAAAAGTTAGAACTATTTGGTTCTGTCAGGATGGGGGGGAGGCTGTAAATTCTTACTAAAAGCCAGAGTCAGGAAGTTTGAATAAACAGAAGTAAAGATGTAAGTGAAGTATCCGAGATAGTCCTATCTTTTAGAATATTTTAGAGGGGTAGTGTCATAAATTCTTGAGGGCAGAAGGAGCTAGGAGCCAGAAAGTCTGATCTGCTCCTCATCTCCCATTGACAATTTATAACCTTAGAGCAAATGGTCCTCAGTCTTAATGAACCAGGGGGGTTTTACAACTTAAGGGACTGAGACAGAACAGTTAAGGAAACTGAGATAGAACAATTCAGGGAAATTCAGTCAGGACAATAAGGGAAACTAGTGCAGGGAAACTGAGGTAGAACAGGAGACTGTGGCATAACAATGTATTATAGTAATCTTTGCAGATATTTAATATTTTTATTGTGATATAGTCTTTCTATTTTAATCCATAAATGATCAAAAGATATACTGTTTTCATTGTATCTTTTGTAACAATTATTTATTTTTAATACATATTGTTTATGAATCATGTTGGGAAAGAAAAGTCAGAACAAAAGGGTAAAACCATGGGAGAGAAAAAAAAGAAAAAATAAGTGAATATAGCATGTATTTACATTCAATCTTCATAGTTCTTTTTCTAGATGCAAATGGCATTTTCTGTCCAAAGTCTATTGGGATTGCTTTGGATCACTGAACCACTGAGAAGAACCATGTTTTTCATAGATGATCATCACACATTCTTGCTGTTATTATGCACAATGTATTTCTGGTTCTGCTTGTTTTGCTCAGTATCAGTTCATATAAATCTTTCTGAGTTTTTCTAAAATCATCTTGTTCATCATTTTTTATAGAATAATAATATTCCATTCTCTTCATATACCACAATTTACTTAGACATTCCCCAACTGATGTGCATCCATTTGTTTACCAATCTTCACTATCACAAAAAGAAGTGCTACAAACATTTTTGGTACATGTGTGTCGACACTTTAGTAGCATTGTTGGTTCAAAAGGTATGTACAGTTATAGCCTTTGGACACAGTTCCAAATTTTTCTCCAGAATGGTTGGATCATTTCACAACTCCATCCACAAGGCATTAGTGTCCTAGTTTTACCACAAAATCCCCTCCAACATTTATCTTTATCCTTTCTTGTCCTCTTAGCCAATGAGAGGTGTGAGGGAGTACTCAGGGTTGTTTTAATTGCATTTCTTTAATAAGTAGCTATTTAGAGCATTCTTTTTTCTTTTATCTATAGATGGCTTTGATTTTATTATCTGAAAATTGTCTGTTTGTATCCTTTGACCATTTTTCAATTGGGGAATGACTTATATTCTTATAAATCTGACACAGTTTTTTATGTAATTTAGAAATGAGACCTTTATCAGAAATATTGGCTATAAAGATTTTTCCCAGCTTTGTACTTCCCTTTTAATCTTGTTTCTGTTGGTTTTATTTGTATAAAATGTTTGTAATTTTATGTAATCAAAGTTGTCCATTTTGACTTTAATAACATTCTGTAGTTCTTCTTTGGTCATAAATTCCTCCTATCGCCAAAGATCTGATAAGTAAATTATCCCTTGCTCTTCTAAATTCTTTATAGTATATTCCTTTATGCCACATTGTGTATCCATTTTGATCTTATTTTGGTATGCTGTGTGAGATATAAGTATATGTCAAGTTCCTGACATATTGTTTTACAGTTTTCCTAGCAATTTTTGTGAAATAGTTCTTATTCTAGAAGTTGGAGTTGGGGGCTTATCAACTACTAGATTAATAGTATTCATTATTGTTTCATGTGTATCTAGTCCATTCCACTGATCTACCACTCTTTTTCTTAGCAATAGCAAATAGTTCCAATGACTGCTGATTTATAATATAGTTTTAAGTCTGGTACTACTAAGCCAACATCTTTTGTATTTTTTTTTGTTAATTCCCTTTCTTGACCTTTTGTTCTTTCAGATGAATTTTGTTATATTTTTTCTAGTTTTATAATTTTTTTTTTTCTGAAGCAATTGGGGTTAAGTGATTTGCCCAGGTTCACACAGTTAAATGATTGAGACCAGATTTGAACTCAGGTCCTCCTGACTTCAGGGCTGGTGCTCTATCCACTACACCAAGTAGCTCTATAAAATAATTTTTTGGCAGTTCTATTGATATGGCCCTGAACAAATAGACCAATTTAGGCAAAATTGTTAATTTTTTTTTATATTACCTCAGCATACCCAGGAGCAATTGATAATTTTCCAATTGTGTAGATCTGCTTTTATTTGGGTACAGAGTGATTTGTAATTATGTTCATATGGTTCTTGGGTTTGTCTTGTCAGGTAGACAACCAAATATTTTATTTTGTCTATAGTTATTTTAAATGGAACTTCTCATGCTGTTGGGATTTGTCAGTAATATATAGAAATGCTGCTGATTTGTATGAGTTTATTTTATATCCTGCATCTTTGCTAAAGCTGTAAATTGTTTCCAATAGGTTTTTTGATGATTTTCTAAGATTTTCTAAATATATCTGCAAAGAGTTTAACCCTTAAAAATATATATATTTTTTTTTTCTCCATTTATGTTTTGTGTTTGTAGATTGAATTTTCTGTTTAGAAATAATTGAAAGTCTCTTATTTCTTTGAAGATCCACTGCCTCCCCTGAAAGATGATGCTCAGTTTCATTGGGTATTGATTCTTGATTGTAACTTCAGGTACAATCTTTGCCTTCCATAATATGGTATTCCATGTTCTCCAATGCTTTTTTTGTAAAAACTGTCAGAGTCTAAGTAATCCTGACTGTTTCTCCTTGATTATTTGAATTGTTTTTGTCTGTCAGTTTGCAGGATTTTTTCCCTTGAGATTATGGTTCTGTTGTTTTGCAATATTGTTCCATGGGATTTTCCTAGTGGGATCTCTTTCCGAAGGCAACCAGTGTATTGTTTCAATGAGTATTTCATTTCCCCTTGGGTTTTTTTTGTCATGGCCTTGAAGGCCAATAATTTTAAAAGTGTCTCTTTTGGATCTATTTTCCAGCAGTATTTCACTTTTTTTTTTCATTTTTTTTTAGTTTGTTTGACTGATTCTTACTGCCTCATAGAGTCATTAGCATCTATTTGACCTATTCTGGTGTGTGTGTGTGTGTGTGTGTGTGTGTGTGTGTGTGTGTGTGTGTGTGTGTGTGTGTTTTTCCAGTTAGCTTTTGTATCTCTTTTTCCATTTGGTTAATTCTAATTTTCAAGATGGTATTTTCTTCAGTGGAATTTTTTTATTTTTTATTTTTTACATTTGGCCAATTGTATTTTCAAAGAGTTGTTTTCTTCAGTCAATTTTTTTTTCCTCTTATTCCAACTTGTTAACTTTCTCTTGCATATCTCTCATTTCTTTTCTCATTTTTTTCTTGTACCTCTTTTAGTTGCCTTTTTATGACTTTTATGAGCACATCCAAGAAACCTCTTTGGACTTGAAACCAATTTATCTCATTCTTTGAGGTTTCTTCTGTGGACATTTTGTTCTCATCTGAGTTGATGTTTTGATCTGTCCTGTCACCACAGATTCTTTTCTGTTTCTTGCTTGTTTTCTTTCCTTTTCATTTGGTATTTCCTCTTTTTTTTTTTTTTTTTTTTTCACTTTTATGGTTGAGCTCTACTCCAAGAGTAAAGTGAGTGCTGTCCTTAGCCTTGAATTGAGCAGAAAGTAGCTTTGCCTGCTCTATTCAGGAAACAGCTGCTTTCCTAGAGTTTGCCTGTGAGTAGAAGCTGCCCCATTGATTTGCTCCTGTACTGAGTGCAAACTGAGAGTATTAGTTGCTGATTTGCTATTAAGACCCTCTCACTGCCTCTTTTTTCTATCTGAGAAAAGAAATGAGAGGTATGAATGAGAAAATCAATAGTTTGGAAAAGGAAAAAAAAAATTGTCTTTAAGAAAACTCTTTAAATAGAATAAACCAAATGGGAAAAGAGATACAAAAGATAACTAAAGAAAATCACACATTAAAAACTAGAACAGGATAACTGTGCGCTAATGATTTTGTGGGACAGCAAGAATTAATCAAACAAACTAGAAATAAGGGAAAAATGGAAGAATATGTGAAATACTTCATTTGCAAGACAGCCAACTTGGACAATAGATCCAGAAGAGACAGTTTAAAAATTATTAGCCTATCTCAAGGCCATGATGAAAAAAAATGACTACAAGAAGTCATTAAGGAAAACTGCCCTACTCAGTATTCTAGAAAAAGAGAGGGAAATAGTCATTGAAAGAAGGAGCAGGAGGAGGAGGAGATGGAGAAGGAGAAGACAACTTTAACAATAAAAAAAGAAATTAAAAGAATTAGAGAAGGCATTGAGATTGATACACATGTTACAATAATCAAAGCCTATAGCAATGCTGTATTTGATAAATCCCCAAACTGTAGCTTCTGTAATAAGAACTCACTATTTGACAAAAATTTCTGGGAAAACTGGAAAATAATATGTCAAAACTTGGCATGTACCTACATCTCACATCCTTTATCAAAATAAGGTCAAAATAGTATATGATTTGCAATGATGGACAGAGGTAGCTACACCCAGAGAAGAAGTGAATGTAAATTGTTAGCAATAATATCTGTCTGCCCAGGTTACATGTACCTTCGGAATCTAATGGTTATTGTGCAACAAGAAAATGGTATTTACACACATGTATTGTATCTAGGTTATATTGTAACACATGTAAAATGTATGGGACTGCCTGTCATGGGGGGAGGGAGGGGAGGATAATTTGGAAAAATGAATACAAGGGATAATATTATAAAAAAATATATAATAAATAAAAAAGAGAAGAAAAAAAATGGTATATGATTTGGGTTTAAAGAATGATACATAAACAAATTTTGGAAAACCAAGGGATAATTTACCTATCAGATTCCAAAGAAGTAGAGAACATTATGAAATACAAAATGGACAACTTTGATTACATTAAATTCAAAAAGTTTTGAACAAAGAAAACCAACAGAAACAAGGTTAAAAGGGAAATAGAAAGCTGGAAAAATTTACATCCAGTGTTTCTGATAAGGTGTCATTTTTAAAATATATAAAGAAATGTGTCAAATTTCTCAGAACGCAAGTCATTTCCCAAATGATAAATGGTTAAAGAATATGAATAGACAATTTTCAGATGATGAAATTAAATCCACCTATGGGTATATGATAAAATGCTCTAAAATGTAATTATTGATTAGAGAAATACAAATTAAAATTACTCTGAGAGATACCATCCTACATCCCTCAGTTTGGCTAAGATGTCAGGAAAAGATAATATATCTTGGAGGAGATATGGAAAACTGGTACAGTAATGTATTGTTGATAGAGTTGTCAAATGATCCAACCATTCTGTAGAATAATCTGGAAGAATGCCCAAAGGATTATAAAACTACATGCCCTTTTTACCCAATGGGGCCAATCTTTGGTTTATAACAAGTAATCATAAAGGAGGGAAAAACATGTGCAAAAATGTTTGTAGCACCTTTTTTTTTTTTTTTTTTTTGAGAGTGAAGAGTTGGAAAACAAGTAGATGTCTATCAATTAGGGAATGGCTGAACAAGTTGTGATATAGGAAGATAATAGAATATTAATGTTCTATAAAAAATGATGAACAAGTTGATTTTAGAAAGGCCTGGGAAGAGTTACATTAACTGATGCTGCATGAAAGAAGCAGAACCAGGAATACATTGTACATAATAACAGGAAGAATATTGCACGATCAACCATGAAAAACTTGGTTCTTTTCAATGGTTCAGTGATCTGAGGCAATCCCAATAGACCTTGGACAGAAAATGCTATCTGCATCTAGAAAAAGAAATAAGGAGAATGAATGTAAATCAATATACTCCATTAATCTGTGATAATTGATAGTGTAAAAACTATTGTTCACATCCCCCTATTTTCTCCTTTTCTTCAGCTCTGCTATATCCCCACAGAAGCAGAATTGAAGCACCCAGAACTTAAGATGATCTTTGAGTTTTTAATGGCATACTACAATTTAAGAATATAGTACCTATTGATGATGAGCCTCACCCTACATAGTTAACTACACCATTGTTTAGGAAAGTGACACAATTTGTCATTACAAGTAATCAATAATGAATCATTAATTAAGTGTTCATTATATGCTAGGTGCTTTGCTAAACTCTTAGGATACACAAAAGAGGAATCTCCTTGCCCTTAAGGAGATTACAATCTAATAGGGGAAGCAAACAAACATTTGTAAGCAAATACTTACAAAGCAAGCCCTGTGTGTGTGTGTGTGTGTGTGTGTGTGTGTGTGTGTATGTATAGGAAAATAGAAAATATTTCCTCAAAGAAATGCATAAGGATTAAAGTGGTTTGAGTAAGGTTTTTAGTAAAAAAAAAAAAAAAAAAAAAAAAAATGGTTTTTAGCTATCGGGTGCAGAGGACAGAGAGCATTGCAGGTTTGTGGGACACCCAGAGAATGTTCTTGGAGTTGAGAGAGGGATCATCTTCCTCATAGAACAGCTGGTACTATTGAGACTCAAAAGGAGATTTTGAAAGGTTAAGGGTCCAGTCTAGTGTCACGAGGTGACTCAAAAGAATTTGCAGGCTTGAACCCATCTCCAAGTCAAGGGGCAAAGTTTATTGTAATTGTAACACCTACTGAAATGGGCTAAATTCCAAAAGAATTTAGCAAAGAACCAGGAGAAAGAAGAAAAAAAAAAAAGTTAGAGAGACCAAAACTTTGTTACTTTGCTAATTTTATAGCTAATTTATACTAATTTTATTTTATTAGGTAGATTTGAGGGAACTATTGTCTCAGGAACTTGGCTGTCACTGATCAGCAGATTATCTATCTGATAGTTAGCAGTGTTTGGAGGACCTAAGAAGACTTTAGAATCATTGACAGACAGATTGTTAGAACAATAGCACTCTAAAGTAAGAGGACCTCAGGGATTACTGCCATATTTCCTCTAGAAGCTATATCCTATCGGTACCATTGGACTGAAAAATAGTGCATTATTATTGGGAAATAAGGTGTAACAAGACTTGAAAGGTAGGAAAGAGCTATATGTTTTGAAAGACATTGAATGCCAAATAGAGAATTTTGTATTTGAGGCTGGAGGCAATAGAGAGTCACTGAGGCTATCCTGAAAGCTTTTAAATACTGTAGAACATAAAAATGCTTATTTTAAAAAGATCATTTAGCACAATACAATTATTTTACAGATGAGGAAACTGAAGCTTAGAGAAATGAAGTGACGTGTGCAAAGTCCCATGACTCATACTTAGATTAGATTACTCTTAAATTAAGTGAAAATTTTCCCTACTGATTGTGAAATAAGTGGAAAATGCCACCAGACTTTTTTTTTTTAATATCATGTATCCCACTAGAAATATGTTTGTAATTTAATAAATACTTTTTATTTTTAAAATCATCCCAAAAGGATGACTTTTTAAAACTGTTTCTTAATCTGTACTTGAATTTATTCATTTATATCTTTATCATGAGTTAAATGGTACACATACATTAAATTATACAGACAACTTTCATCTAGTATTCCAAACAGGAAGTAAGTAAGTGGGCTGAGCTTAAAAAGAAAAACTTTTAACCACTTCAGAGGTCTGGGGATAGTACTTTAGACATTGAAGTTACATATATATATATATATATATATATATATCAACATAATCACATTTACCTTTAAAAAATTTTTTTCAACATTAATGCTAATTAAATTCTAGAATTAAGGTATTCATAAGGTGTCTAATGGAAAACTAAAATTTCCATCTTTTCACAGCAATTTATGTTAGATCATTTCTAGCATAGTTCAGTACTACTAGTTGGAAAAGGAATAAAATAGTAGAAAGTTCCTCTGTTTTTTGTAAGGTGCATTGGCTGAAATCACCTTTCAATGGGACTGAAGGGTATAGTCTTCTATTCTTTTAATTCCTTTTCTACAGAAGCAAAACACAGTTGACTACTCTTTTTTTTTTTTTTTTTTTTTTTTTTGTTTCTTGATGATTCTCAAAGACACCTATAGACCACTGTTCTTTTATGTTAATGATCACATTCAATCATCACCTAAGGTTTTTTCAGTTTTATCCTAAAGAGATCAAACCAGAAAGGATTTAAGCTGTAACTCAGTCTATTCTAAGTCCTCATCTTACAAAAGAGTAAATTGAAGCCAAAGAAGTATCTCTTTGGTGAATAAAGGATATCTTTACAACTCCTGTCCTTGATAATTACCTCAGATTCCAGAATACTATTTGGGGGGTTTATTTAGATGCTATGATAATTTTTGTCTTTTAATGTGAAACAAGATTTCTCAATAATATGCCTCCACCATTTTTGTTTGTCAGTCAGAAGATTTTGTGGAATTTTGAATTTCCTGAAGCTTCAATGATTTCATTCAAAGATTTCAAATTTTGCAAAATGGTTTGCAGTAACAATAATAACTAGCAAATTTTAAAACACTTTATAAATCTTAGCTATTATTGTTATTAATAAATAAAGTTGTTTTTCTATTAAAAAAAAAAAGACTGAAGTCTTTGGTTTGTAATTTGATTTCATAGATCTAGAACTGGGAAGGACCTCAGAAGTCATTCAGTGTAATTCCTTCATTTTACAGATGAGGTTACTGAGACCTGGAGACACTATGAGATTGTTTAAGGTCACATACATATTGAATTTCAGAAGTCAAGTTTCAAATAATAGAGTGAGATTCAGAAGTTTCAAATTCCAGAGCCAGAATTTTTTCCAATGCACTATTAAAAACATGACTTTAAGGTAATTTTCCTTAACATTCATATAGCATAACTCATTCAGCCATTCTCCAACTGATAGGCATCCACTGTTTTCAGTTTCTTGTAACAAAGAGGGCTACCACAAACATTTTTGCATATGTGGGTCCCTTTCCTTCTTTTAAGACAGAGCCTAATTTTTTTAAAGTATATTACTGCTAATTTAAATTGAAAACCAAAATCAATCACAAAATAATGAGAGGCAATTAAGAAGAAGAATGCCACTTCAAGGCATAAATTCAAGGATGCCAAAAAGAGTAAGGAAGGTCCAATATTTAATTTATATATATTCATAGATATTACATACACACCTTTATAGTGTGTGGGTATGCCTTATTAATATTAGACCTTTATTATTAATATTAGACCTTTATCACACACAAAAACACAACACATAGACACATATACATTTTCCTGTGTCATCCTTTCCTCATTGATTTTGTTCATGCAAAAAATATTTTAATTTTATGTAATAGAGAAATTGTCTATTTTTCTCTTTTGAAATCTCCTCTATCTCTTTTTGAGTTAACAATTCTCCTATAGACCAGTTATAAAAGTTAGCTTTAACCTGATGGAAAATGCCATCTATATCCAAAGAGAATTATGGAGACTGAATGTAGATCATAGCATAGTATTTTTACCTTTTTGTTTGTTTCTTTTAGTTTTTTTTTCTCTTTTGGTCTTATTTTTCTTACATAACCTGATAAATATGGAAATATGTTTAAAAGGATTGCACATATTTAACCTAAATAAAAGAAAGAAAGGTAGTTTTATAAATATTTTTCTAGTTTATGATGTGATTTTAAAAAATTGAATTGGGGCAGCTAGGTGGCGCAGTGGATAGAGCACCAGCCCTGAATTCAGGAGGACCCAAGTTCAAATCTGGTCTCAGACACTTAACACTTCCTAGCTGTGTGACCCTGGGCAAGTCACTTAACCCCAGCCTCAGGGGGGGGGGGAATTGAACTGAAAATCCACTTCAAATTTAATATTTTATGGTGTAAACTGCTTGACTAAATCTGATTTGTTTGTTCTTTGTGTTTTGGTTCAGCTACTTCCCCATATTTCTAGTAATTTTTTAAATTCCTTTTAAGGACCAATCAGTTTATATTCTTGGGTTTAATGAACCTTGTATTATTGGGATCAGTCTTCCACCTCCTTTCTGATGATATAGATTTTTCTGGTTTTGTTTGTTTGTTTTAATATCCAGATCTGTCATTTTAAAGTCTGTGTGTATGTTTTGGGTTGCAGGGAGGGAGTGATTCCTCTTGGAAATAATCTCCAGTAAGGCAGATCAGATTAGCAATTCCTTTGTAATCTGCAATCTTAGAGGGATGTCTGGAGAGCTAAAAGGTTAAATGCCTGGGCCATGATTAAACATAATAATTGTATCAGCTACTAAAGTAGGTCATTATTATTGACATTTTATAAAGGACCTTGAAATTTAGAAAGGACACATATACATAAATACATGCATATTCATATAGATATGAGTATAAATTTATATAGGTGTTTCATTATGAAACAATGCACATTATTTATTTGATCCTCCCAATTCTTTGACCAAGTTACTAAATATATTGTTACGCCCAATTTATATATGATAAAACTGAAGCTCATAGAGGTTAAATGATTTGTCCATGGTCACACCTCTTACAGATGGAGTTCTATTACTTTTTCAGCTATTGTACACTGCCTTTCACAGATATTACTTATTTCTGTAGCCACTGCACTCTAATCTTAGGATATTTAAATATACCTAATATAGATGTCCACCCTTTAGAAGGAATCAGTTTCTAGATGTTTGTTAATTTATTTATAGTCAATAAGCAAATGGGGCTATTCAAAAGTCCAGAGAGAGTGACTCTAAGGAACATAATTATTTAGGCAGCTGAAGTCTATTGCTTTCATTTGATTTCTAAACATCTGCAAAGCGCCGGATTGAAACATGTTCTGCATGTGCAGCCTTAAGTATTTCTGCAGTAGTCACATTCCTCATTTGAAGGTTCAGGAAATAAAGTTGCTCTCCTTTGGTTTTTAAGTTCTTGTTGCAGATTTTGGAAGCTATTTCATTCTTTCCAAAAGATGTCTACTCAAGAAGTTAAGGCATTTTCAAGAGAAAACAACAGAGCTTCTACCTGCTTATAGCTTAACAAAGAAGCCACATCATCTGACATTGAAGCGCTTGTCCTCATACTAGTTGTGATGACTGCGTTAGCACCCTGGATACCTTAGAATCAGCCGAAGTCAGGATAAGCCAGCACAGGATAGTGGGAAGGGCCATGTTCCAAGTGTATTCTTAGAAAGTATTATCCAATCGGTAATTAGCCTTTAAATACTTGGTTGTCCGACCTCAGTGCATTAATTCAGGAGTTTCAGCCCTTTACATCTCCTGCTTTCTTTTGTTTTAGAACACAGGTGGTCACCCCATCCCTGACCTCTCAGGAAGGGAGATGAAAAGCACCAAGGGGAAGTGGGGATTGCTGGCAGGTTTCTGGGCTGAAGGGTCTTATTAGAGACAAGTATGCACAAACCCATCAGCATGGGAGGTATTACACAAGCACATAGCAATAATGCACAGGCTATTAGTGATGACTCTCCCCACAGTCAGTGCAGGCTCAGTATGGTGTAACTAACATGAAGTATACATACAAATAGTGATTTAACAAACAATATAAATCAACATGGTCTTGTAAAAGATTTCCGGAAGTCCTAGAAGAAGGGTATATAAACAACAGTCACACATACACCTCCTTCAGCAGCCAAGAGATAGTCCAAAACTGATCTATTGTCCATTGCTTCACATGTCAGGGAATCCAATGATCCCCGTAAGTTTTTGAAGTCCTGCAACAGTCTTTTTATAGGTTAGAAAATTCAGTGATTCCTGCAGATTTTGAAGTCCTACAACAGTTTTATCATTTCTCAGAAAATCCAATAATTCCTGAGGGTTTTCAAATCCTACAACAATCTTTTCATATCTCAGGGATTCCAGTGGTTCCTGAGGATTTTGAAGTCTAACAATTTTTGATGTCCATGTATCAATCGCCATAACTGCCAGGCTCTTTCAGTGGTGGGCACAGTCAGCAATGGAACCACCCGATGTTTCTTGGGTCTTCTCCTTTGTTTCAAGGGTCTGCTCCATCTCTCTCTGATGGACAAGGCGAATACGGCTCATTGGCACCCATCTGATTCCTTCTCCATCTGTGGAGATACAAGCAAACCCTCTTCCCCAAGCAGTTAACCTATCTGGTCCCTTCCATTCATCACTTTCTGGGTCTCTCCACATCACCTGACAATTATCTAAAGATAGTGTTGCTGCTCACACTGGTCACTGCCCTTCTGGTAGGTTATAAAACCTGTCTGCCAGAGCCAGTGCATCTTTGTCAAAGATCAAGAAGTTAATAGTATAAAGGGCTAGATTTAGAAGTTCTTTAGGGTTACATGTGGCTTCCCCTTTCTTTTGTTTTTGGAGGAAAATCTTAATGTCTCTGTTTCTCCTCTCTATTACCTGTCCTTGAGGATTAAAAGGTATCCCAGTATTGTGTAAAATCTTATACTGTGCACAAAAGTATGCAAAATGTTTAGAAGTATATGCAGGTCCATTGTCTGTTTTTATTGCTTGTGGCACACCTAATTGCAAATGCTTGTATAAGGAATTCAGTGACTACTGGGCTGTCTCTTTTGCTGCTGGTATTGCAAAAGTGAATCCTGAAAAGGTGTCTACCAGAACATGGATAAAAGACAGATAACCAAAAGATTTATAATGGTCACATCCATTTGACAAATTTCATTAGGTCTCAAACTACAAGGGTTCTTCCCTGGAGGCAGTGTAGGAGCATGGAAAGGAAGGAAAACTGGACAGGTTTTTACTATGCTCCTAACTCCCTCTCTTGTTATTCCAAATTGTAAATGTAAAGCTCGAGAAACCTGATGACATTTAAAATGAGATTCTTGGACTTCTTGAAATAAAGGATTATTGGCCAACATAGTTAGAAGACTATCTGCCTTTTAAGTTACCATCAAAAATAGGGCCTGGAAGTCCACTATGAGAGTGGACATGCAAGATACAAATCTTACCTGGATGCTTTCTCACTTGATGTTGAAGTTCCTTAAAGAGCTACACATTTTGGAGGCTACACATTTTATTTGGGCTGTGGCAATTCTTTGTACCACACTTACTAAATAGGCCGAATCAGATATTATATTTATATCTCCTGGATAATAAGTAAGAGCTAGAATGATTGCATTCAATTCATTCTGCTGAAAAGGAGAACTGACTACTCTATAGTTAAGTCACGAGAGTATACAGTGCAAATATTATGTTTGGATGCATCTGTAAAGAGAATTGTTCCTTTAAGAGGAACTTTAGAAATCTTTTCTTCAAGAATTCATCGCCAATTATATAATAATCTAGTTATCTTTAATGGAGACCCATGTGTAAAATTTGGAGTCATGGCTAATAAAATGTGCCACTCTGGGATGGTTTCACAGCATACATTAATTTATGCATTGTATAAAAGGTGTATATCTTGTCAGGTCTTATCCCAGATAATTATACTGCTTGCTTAATGGCCTTTAATAAAATTCTAGCCCCAAGCACTGGGTAAGGAGTAAGGCTTTGTCCTGGTTATGCTGGAAGGTTCACCCACTCTATCACACTGCCTCCTTGATGAAGGATTGCTGTGGGTGCCTCTTTTGAACAAAAAACTGATATTTCCAAGGGTTTTTGAGAGACTCTTTCAACCACGGATAAAGCCAGTTCAACTTCTCTCAAAGTCTCTTGAGCTTCTTTTGTAAGCTGGCGTGGTGAGTTTAAAGCATTGTCTCCCCTTAAAATGTCATATAATAGTTGCAACTGATAGGTAGTCAAGCCTAACACTGGACACATGCATTGGATATCTCCTATTAATTTCTGAAAGTCATTTAAGGTGTTTAACTTCTCTGTTCTTAAGGAAAGTTTTTGTACTGTAAGCACCTTAGGATATACTTCATATCCTAAATATTGAAAAGGAGCATGTCTTTGAATTATTTCTCGAGCTACGTGCTAAGTACTAATTCCTTAGTGTTTCCATGATCGTTTGTAGACATGCTTCTAACATTTGTTCCTCAGGTGTACATCCCAATATATCATCCATGTAATGTAATAACATTACTTTTTGAAATGCTTTTCTTACTGGAATGAGAGCAGCAGCAACATACATTTGGCACATAGTAGGGCTGTTTTACATTCCCTGTGGCAAAATTGTCCATTCCTATCTTTTATAAGGCTCAGCTAAATTAATGCTGAGTACTGAAAAGGCAAATCTTTTCATATCCTCCTTATCTAGAAGGATAGAATAGAAACAATCCTTAATGTCTATAACCCAAAGGGGCCATTCTCTAGGCAATTGAGTAGGAGATGGAAGTCCAGGCTGAAGAGTTCCCATAATTTCCATCTATTCATTTACTTTTCTTAAATCAGTCAACATTCTCCATTTTCCAGATTTCTTTCTTACAACAAATACAGAGGAATTCCAAGGATTTAGAGAAGATTGTAAGTGTCCTTGGTCAAGTTGCTCCTGTACTATATCTAATAAGGCCTGAATTTTATCGCTAGCTAAGGACCACTGTTCTATCCACGCTGCTGTATCAGTTTTCCATTGAATAGGAACAGATGAAAGTGTTGGCAGACCTTCAACAGCAGCCCTGCCTAAAAAACCAAAGTACTCATTTTTAATCCTAATTGTTGTAAAATGTCTCTTCCCCACAGATTGATGAGGATTTTTTCAACTATAAAAGGAGTAAAAATTCCTGTTTCACCCTCACATATCCATCTCAAAGGGGTAGCACTAACTTTAGCTGCCAAACATGTAGGTGTTTTTCTTATTCTTTGGCCAGTGACTGGGCTAGTTGGCACCTCTAATGACTGTACGATCTTCACCAGTGTCCACCAGTCCTTCTAATGTTATGCCATTTATATAGATGGTGAGCATAGGTCGGTCAGCTGTCACAGCTGTTGTCCAGTATATTCCTGGATTATCACCAGGTTGCTTATTAGGAGTCTGTATCAGTAAACCTGATGCTACTACTTTCTCCTGGTTGATAAATCACACATTGTCTACCTGTATTAGTGACTGGAATATTATCTACACATTCCATAGTTTCCCACAGCAGAATATGGATGGACAGTGTTTTTTAAGTACTCTCAGGAAGTGAAATGGTCAAGCCTATTGTGCCTGGAGGCAAGGGATCCATAGGCTGGAGAGGAACAGATTTCATCTCTCCAGGGGGTATCTCAGTTGTCCCAGCTACATACAACTCTATTCTCCACAATTGTAATCCCTTTCTCCCATCAGGTTGCTTCTGGCTGATTGGTTGTGTAATTCCTTTCTCCCATCAGATGGCTTTCTGGCTGATTGGTCATGTCTGGGTACTGAACTTCTAGGCACTCTCTGGGTGTAGCATCGGCTGCCATCATGCCCCAAGTGGTTTTTGCCTGGGACCTGGGGCTGGGCCCCACATCCTATTTCCCTGAATCAGTTTATATTCTGATGCCCAATGGAAGCCTCTGTTGCATTTTGAGCATGGTTGTATTGGGTCTTGTTCTCCCACCCTGTTTAATCTCTCTGTCTCTATACCAACATTGAGCTACTTTATCACATTGAAAGCATTGACGAGTCTCTCTGGAAGTCCCTTGCCAAAAGGGACCCTCTCTTCCCATGTTTGGATCTTGGGAAGTCTGCATCATAGCCTGACTATAAAAGGTATTTGTGCCCACTGTGGCACAGCATTTTATGATCTCCTCTAAAGGAGCATCCTGCATAGTCCTAGTATAATCCTTCTGCAGACCTAATTAAATCAGCAAAGAGTTCATTTGGCCCTTGTGCTATTTTTGTGAAGGCCTCACCCTTGTCGTTTTTACTGGGGAGAAAAGTCCATGCTTTGATAGCAGCAGCAGCAATTTGCTCATATGCTGCTATGGGGTAATTATTCTGTACTATCATCATATGAGGAGTCAGGTTCTGTTTTCTCTAGTTGTTCCCAATCCTTGGGAGTCAGGCCTGAAGAGGAGTTGCCCAGGCCCTCTGCCTTGGTCATTTTCTTTGTTCTGTTCTCTGCCTCTGTTATTGCAGGATCATTGGCATTCATGCTCTTGGGAACTATTTTTGCCTCTTCTGTCCCTTTGGAAAAGAGAATTCTCTAATTTGTGGTTAGATAACACTTACAAAGAGTGAGAAGAAAATATAATACAAAATAAAGATACTAAATTAAGAGGACATATGGGTCTGGGTCAGAAAATCAGCAGTCACAACCTGAATAAGCTTGAATTGACTAATAATTGATTATATTTCTAAAGACCTTTAGTGTTTGTAAAAGCCTTCCAGAGAAGAACTAAATGAAGGCCAGCCATAACATAGAGGATGGAATATCCTCCAGATTTCCTAACATGAGTGTAATCACAAGTCTAGTCCAAAAGAAAAAAATCAAGGAAAAGAAGGAGGGAAGAGTTAAACAACTTAATCATAGTCATACAGTTATTAAGAGGCACAGTAGAAAGTGAGCTTGACCCAAAGTCATATTTGGCCTTAGACACTTAGTAGCTTATGCTATCCTGGTCAAGTCTTTCTCAGTTTTCCTCATCTGTAAATAAGGACAGCTACATACATCCCAGACTTATTGTGAATTTAAAACAAGAAGAGATTTGTTTGAGGCACATTGCATACCTTTTGATGTTGATGGCTTTTAGCAATTTTACCTGAACTCAGATTTTTCTGAAACCAGGTCTTACACTCTATCGATTATTTCACAGTGCCATATATCATTATTTAGAGTTAGAGATATTTATATAAATCTGAGATCTGTGAGGAGTTATATTGCACATAACTTGGCATTTACTGTCTCTTGGTCCATAAGCCTTGCTGACTGAGTCTGTGGCAATTAAATCCTCTGAGGTATGAAATGTTTACCCATTTGAGGTAAAAAGCTCTCAAAAACATCCACCTGATTGTAATTTCATTGAAAATAGGAACTTTGGCTCATTCATCTCAGCATGAAGCTCTATGTTTTTCACATAGGAATTACTTCATGACTGTTGGTTGAATTTTTTATTGGCTGAAAATCCACAAATGGCCAAGAAAAGATCATTTCACATGTACTAAGGCTTGCCTGAATAAGCGACATCCCATGATTTGTTTGAATATTTTATATTGAGAGAGTATTTGACTTTTCTCCCTTAATTCAGCCCTTCCCATAATCCATGTCTTCTTTGGTGTAGGTTCCCCCTCTCAAAACAGAAAATCCCTCCGTGAATGATTCAGTAAGTAAAATCACACATTTAAGATAATCTTGGTTCAATCTTGGCCTTGCAGTGTACTATCTCTATGACCTTGACAAGTCACCTGACCCCTTAAAGCTCTCCATTTCCTCTTGTATAAAAGAATGGGTTAGACTAAGTAATCTCTAAATGATGTAAAATCCTTTCTATTTCTTGATACTTGTGATCCTACAGTTTGTTCATTCTATAATTATTGTCCATTTCTTTTCATAATTCCTTCATAAAATTATTGTCCCCTTCCCACTTATTGACAAGCAGACTTCATTCTATATCACATGAGGCTCTCCATCTCATCCAAATTAATTACAACAAGAACAAATGTAAATCTCATGATTTTCTATGGTAGCTCCATTTCAAAAAACAAAATATCTTGACTTTGTAGAACTGTGACTTAAACCTACCTTCCTGAGTTTCTTAGTGGGGAGTGACTGAGAAAATCAAGATATATTCCAGTTACTTTCATTGAAGCATTTAAGTAACCTTTCTTCTTTAAATGGAAGGTAGGAAACATCAGAGATAGGATTTGAATACAGATCTTCTGACACTTGAAAGAATCTATGAACTTTTCACTTTTGCCCCATATAAAATATATCTAAAACTTGATTCTCCATCTCATTTTCTTATTTGAGATAAAGAGACCCCCGATAGCATCATGGTTAGTTTGTTAGCTCTGCAGTCAGGAGGGTCTAGTTCAAATCCCCTATGACCTTGGACAATTCGTTAAACCTTTCCATACCTCAATTTTCTCTTGTATAAAATGGTGATACTAATACTTTCTTGTTAGGATTGTTTTAAGTATTAAATAAGATATATAATAAAGATAAAGTGATTTACATTATCTTAAAGTATTATACAAATGCTAGTTATGATGATGATCAAAATTTCATAAAACAACTATTTAAATGTATAAATGTCCTGACAAAACAAGGTTTGTTCTCAGAGTTCCCTGACTCAGAACCAGCCTTTGAGACTGCAGGGAATGCCTATCATCCAGGTCATTGTCAGATAGTGCTAAAAAACAAACAAACAAACTTTGACCTCTGTTTTTCTCACAGGCATATCTGAAATTCATTATCAATAGCAACAAGTATGTTTAATATCAAGTGCTGGTCTAAATTCAGACTCTTTCTAAGCTTGTATAAATATATCTACTGTATGTTCTCTAAAAAGAATTTCCATGTGAGATCCCCTTCATTATCAGGAGTCAGGAATGTTGCTATTTATATACTTCATGTACATAATTCTAGGGCTTATGTTAACAGTGTCAGTTTGGGGCTCTCTAAATAGAGGCCTATCTAGAATTATTTAATCTCTTCAAAAATATCATTACACCTGAGTCTCTAGATCATCCTCATTGTATATCATGATATATATGTATTTATATGAATGTGCATATATGCGTATATTGCTATCCTGTTCAAAGTATCATAATTATAAAGGGAAAGGACATGAACATTATTACTATAGAATTATAACCTTTAAATATACACAATATTTGTATGGATGGATACCGTGTATAAGTGTTGCTCCATAAATGTGTACATGTGTATATCATATATAAAACACATGTGTTGTACATGTGACAGTATGTCTCTTTTGGCTGTGTTTATATGTGCATGTGTGTCTGCATAAATATCTGTGTGTCTGCATATATATATATATATATACATATATGTACATAGTAATGTTTACATTATATAATAAACACACTCAAACCTGTATATGTTTGTATGTAAATATATTTCAGACAAAATGAGATCTGTTCACATATACATATGTGAATATGTAGATCTATAAAGTTACATGCATTGTGTGTATGTTTGTGCATGTGTGTTTATACATACAAATGTAACTATTAGAATGGCTAATGGGAAGTATGGTCTTGCCAAGCTGAAAGGAGGAAATAAAGAATCATGAAAGGCAAATCTCTGAAGAAGGAAAGCTAGAATTTGGGGGGCTTTAAACAGTGGAAAAGATTTCTAGTGATGACCCATATGAAGGAAAGGGAGCTCTTCCCCTGAACCTAATAGAATCAATTAGAACCTTGTCTGGCTCAGTGACCTGCTTACGGACCTGACTGACTGACTTCCCAGCCTGGTGGATCTGGTGAATTTTGGCAGTGTTTAGTTCCTCTCTCTTTTGCATTAACGTACCAGACACCCCCATTGCTTGAATATTTCCTGCTCTCTTTAAATCTTATTTATTTGCCATCTGTACTTTTATCTTAGAATTATCTCCAAATTTAAATAAGCTGATTTTTATTGCATTCTGAGTAGATTGCTAAAAAGGAATGGACAACATGGAGATCTGGAGGAGGCCAAAAGGGAACCAATGAAGCAAATTGCCCTAGACCAAGGATTTTTATCCAATTTTATATTATGGAACCAACCCTCTGGCATGTTGGTAAAGTCTACAAACCCATTCTTGGAACAAAGGTTTTTAAACACATGCAGCAAAATATATAAGATTACAAAGTAAACAAATTATACTGAAATACAGTTAGCAAAATATTTTTAAAAGCAATTTTATGAACCCCAAGTAAAGAATCCCTGCCCCTAACTTACCTTTTTCTCTGATAACATAAAGGAAGCATGATATATATATATATAGATATATATAGATATATATCTATATATATATATATATATATATATAGAGCAGAGAGAGAGAGAGAGAGAGAGAGAGAGGGGGGGGGGATAGGTTAATATAATTTTTGTAAGTTAAAGATTTCTGATGGAAGTGGCAACTAATCAAGTATCAAGCTCACAAACCTAATTGGTTGAAGTAAAATTAGTAATATTGAAAATATTTTTTAAATATAAAAAATTCAGTTCACTCAGCTACTTATGATTAGGTATAGTTATATTCTCTTATTTTGATCAAGATTTAGAACTGAAAGGAATCAGTTAGTCTAGCCCACTTATTTTCTTGCATTAGGAAACTGAGGTGGAATGAGATTAAGAAATTTGACTAAAGTCACATAATTAGGGAATAAGGAGCAGAGGTAAGAATTCAGAGTTCCCTGAGTCAGTATTTACAGTATTCTTTTTGCATGGTATTTGTGTGCTTAGTTTCCTAAGACCACCAATAGCAAAGGCAGAGATCAATACACATAAAGTCTACTTGCTTGTCTTCTTGAATAGATCAGTACTCCACACTGATATAACGTGACATTTTGAGAACAGCTAATTATGGTGTCATATTTATGCAAACTACCAGATAGCGTTCTAGGCTCAAACTACCAAGTTCACTCAGCCAGACTTGTGCAAATCAGCCACCCACTTCAAACTGTTAATATCCAATGAGAGATTGAGGAGTCACTCAAAGCTGGAGTTGCCAAACTCAATAGTTTTGTCCGTACATCGCCATCATCACTATTGCCCCCTGCCAAGTATGTTAGGGATCATTAATAAATAACTTGATTCATCACCACTAACTCCCAGTTCAAGAGCTGCTATCTCTACCACCTTAGAAGTTCTCTTTTTATATTCATCATATAAGAAAAAACACAAAATTTTTTGCAAATAAAATATTATCTTAAGAGAATTGTCACTGGGAAACCTATATATTTAAGCTCTTTCCTGACATCTCTCCCAATATCAACAAAATATGGTTCTTAGGAATTCCC
Source organism: Sminthopsis crassicaudata (assembly GCF_048593235.1). Classification (NCBI taxonomy): domain Eukaryota; kingdom Metazoa; phylum Chordata; class Mammalia; order Dasyuromorphia; family Dasyuridae; genus Sminthopsis; species Sminthopsis crassicaudata. The sequence goes on from NC_133622.1 coordinate 113,399,369, forward strand.
ATCCTCAGTCAGTTTTATTGGACCACATGACATCTCTCCTTGGTCTATGGTGACTCTTTTTTTTTTTTTTTCTTTTTTCTGTTTTACTTTTAACGTCATCACAGGGACCTCAGGCAACTTTGTTATTGCTGTTGATAACTGTGCAGAAGATATCCACGCTTTGTATTTACTATTCTTTCTGGTGCCCAAAAGACTCAGGAAATTGCAGTTAGAAAAGCCTTATCTACTTCTACTAAGCAGATGTATATACTTGAAAATACTTTTTAATTCAATTTGATAAGCAAAATCACTTTCACTAATTATTAATTAATTGTAGAATTTTATACATATATTATGTTCTACCTGTTATTCAAAGTACCAAAAGGGAAGCAATTCTTGTTCTCATGGATCCTATATTGTGAGTCAAAAAAATGCAGAGGTCAGAATATGACAGGCATCCATTTGGCATATATTCCAAGGCTAAAATCTCTACAAATCTCTGCAATACCCTTTGACTTGTTAAGAAGTAACATCAGCCATTTATATGGCCATCATAACTAGAAATTCAGCAGTAATTCATAAAGTCTTCAACAGCCAAAATAGCTGTCAGAAGTCCATTCAATTAACTAAAAACTCATTCACTTTTATCATATAAGATGGTTTCTTGACTCTTACATGCTGAAAATAGCATGATATAAAGGAAATCAGATCAGACTAGAACCAGAAAAGGCATGAATTTGAATTCAGCTATAAAACATACTAACTATGGGACCATAGGTAAGCTGCTATTCATTCATGTCAAATTCCTCATGACTATGTGGACCATAGCACATCATTATGATCCATGGGGTTTTCTTAGCAAAGGTACTGGAGTGGTTTGCCATTCCCTTTTCCAATGGATTAAGAAAAACAGAGGTTGTGACTTGTTCGGGATCCCACAATTAGTAAATGTCTGCAACTTTTGAACTCTGGTGATTCTAATTCCAGGCCCAGCATTCTATTCACTGAGCCACCTCATTGCCTCCAAATGAATAAATTATTTAACATCCAGAAGCCTCAATTACTGCCTTTATTAAAAGAAGGCAATGAACCCACAACTAAGCAATTTTGAAGGTTAAATAAGATATTATATAATCTACATAAATTACATTTTCTTAAATTTACATATAGTTCTTGCAAGATTTCTCATCTGGTTGTATCCATTTATCATGTACTTAGTCTATCTACAGCATTATTGTAGAACCTGAGGGAACTACAGAGTTGAAGAAGATAATAGCCTCTATCCTCAAGAAGTTATAACTGAAGAAGAGATGAGAGAAGTGCTAATGGGAGGATTCAGAGCAAAGAGAACACCTCCCTACTACACTTCAGTGACATCATTCTATTAGAGCACAGTATAGTTATGAAAGTGCATAAATATAGTTAGATGATCTCTATATATTACCTAATTGGAATTACTAATAGAATAATTACCTAAAATGGTTAATTAAAAAACCATCAGATTCTTAAAGAGTTTAGCTTCAGTTATATTGTAAGTTTACTTTTGAATATAGCATTGATTGATGATACCAAATAAACTAAATATCACTGTAATTTTAAAAATTACAGTTCTTCTGTATGTTTCCCTATAGTCTTGTTTAATGATCTTTAGAATTAATAATCACCCATATTTTTAATATTTCTGACTGATATACACACAGATCTGTAGGTTAACATTTTATATCCTAAAGGAAAAAAGTCCTTATTACTTTAGATTTGCAGATCTATGTATATCTTGAAACTGACTATTAAACCTTGTGAAAGTGGATACTCAGATGCTTCATTTTTTTTTCTTTTCAGTTGATTGTATCTAAGTTGCATACCGTATGCTTGTTGACAAAAGAAGAAATATTTTGGCAGAATAGAGATTATGTGTTCTTTTGATATTTTCAAATCCAGTATTGGTGAAAGATTCTATCTCTGCTATCCTGATACCGTTTCCATTTTTTAAAAAATTCTTTTCTTTTCTTGTCTGCTTATGTTCCGTTTAACAAAGTTTGAAGGATTTTGAAGTAGTTATCAAGTAATTTTCATTTTTTTGCAGCTACAAAGGCGCCAAGAGGGAGAAATATTATTCTCTGTCACATTGGTCCACTGAGGCAGAGCTATCAAAATCATTGTCCCATTCTGCTGCATGGAGATTCTTGTAAAAGCAGCATCTAGCAATTTCATCATATGGAAGCAAAAAAGGATAGAGCTTGGGAAAAAAATTGGCAGGATTTAATTAGAATTAGGAAGTGTAACAAAATTAGTTTGTATCAGGAAGAGATCAAAAATATAACCAGGATTTCGGGAAAAGCATATGATAAAAAGTCTCTCATGGATCTGGGGACTAGATTCAAACTTGTTATTAGATCATTGCACACTTAGGTAAGTTTATATCTGGTTTAATGATTGAACTATAAAGGCAGTAAGGAATCAAAGTCAGTTTGGAAGAAGTCTATGTTAAAATGCCCTTGCCTTCTTAGATCAATGATATGATGAAGGCAAATTGAATTTGCAGTTGTCATGCCACTGGAAAGAGTGAATCAAGATCCAAAAATTATCTCTCCAATCAAAAACAGTGGGAAAGCAATTTAATTCAGATGAATATAATGTTGTACAATTGGGGTCAATTATATCAGCTGTAGAAATAAAGAATGTGCCATTGTGCCCAGATGAATGTTTTAGTGAAAAGAATTTATAAGTTTTCATGGATTGAAACATTCATTGTGGATCAATAGTGTGACCAGCAGTCCAAAATGTTAAAATCATAGATAGTGTCCAGAGCAAAGTAGCTGATGATAAAAAGCTTCAATAATCATACCTAACTTTTATTTAGTTACTACTTTGTTTTGTAAAGTGGATTACAATTGTCCTGTGAGGTAGATAGTCCTACCCTTCTTTCTGCATCAAATCTGAAATACAATGTACTGTCCTATGTAATACATAATACAGTAGGAAAGACTTTGATAAGTTAGAATTTGTCCAAAAGAGGATCAACAGAATGGTGATATGACTGAGAATCATGAGGTCCTGGAGCAGATACTCCCAAATCATCTTTATTCTCTTTCTCACTCCATATTTTCATATTCCTCAGTTCTGTATACAAAGTGAACCTCTCATACTGATCTGATTTCCAACTCAAACTGCTTTTCTCTCTTTTCATGTATTAGCATAATTACTCTAACTTCAAATGTTGGACCACAGTTACTCTGACCACAAATCTCTCTATTTTCCTTCACTACTCTTTGAGTATTTCCCAACCAAATCCTAACTTGTAGGCCAAAGTTAGACATTCTTTGATTTTGGAAATAAAAAAATAATTGCTTCCTTCCTCTTCTTCCTTCCACCATATGTAACTATTTTACCTTTTCTTCACTTACATTTCCAAATCTTGATGATATTCCTCTGTAAGTAAAGCAAGGGCATAAAGAATAAATTATCTAATTCTTGCTTTACTAAAAAGGAAAGAGATAGTAGCATCCTTCTTTTTTCTTTTTTCTTTTTTTTTTTTTTTTTGATTAAGAACTTGAGAGACAAAAAAAGAAGACATAATGAAGCCCTGAACTTGTTAACATGAAAGTTTAGGGATTATGTTAAATTTAATGAAGCAGAAACAAAATTGCTTTGTTTGTATTCCATTCTGGACTTGTGTTTTGTTTTCTTCTGTAGATTTTAAATAGTTATAACACTATACTCCCTCCTTTCTATTCTTATTCCTTTCTTCTTTCCTTCCTTTTTTTTCATCTCTGTCACTACCCATTAACTTCTCTCACATTCTTCCCACTTGTATAGAAGCCTAACCTCAGAATGCTATTCCTAATTCAAGACCTTTTGTAAGCTAGACTGCACATGAGATTGAGATTCAAAGCTGAATTGGACCTTAGGATCTATCATATCATACCCCCTAATTTTATAAAAGAGGAACTTGAACCCAAGAGATGTTATAGTATCTTACCCAGAATCACATAGCCAAATACCTGAGATAAAGTTCAAATTCAAATCTTCCTGACTCCAAATTCAGGACTCTATGCCATCCAGTTCTACTTGGATCAGTTCCTTCCCATGGTTTCTGGTAGACCCAAGGTTCTATATTCACTCAAACTAAATTCATGGATATACAAGTGCTTTAGTTAAATTAATAAAATCATGGCAAATTTAAGAATCACTAGGTAAACATAAATTTTAACATTCCAATCATTTTTAGTTACTTCACTCCTAGACTGTAAAAAAGCAGTTCTGGAGGCTCATTATTTTAATATAAACATCATTTCTCTTGGCCAGACAGAGGTGAGATGGTATAACTCACAATAGGTGGCCACACAATGCTCAGAAAGCATTGTAGGAGCCTCTGGGCAGTTCTCTTGGTCACAGATCCATGAGTAAATGGAATAGCAAAATTACTTGCTCAAGAGTCCTACAGTTCTTGGGTCCTGGAACTTTTGTAGCACATCAGTATGTCTCACACTGGTCTGTTCTTATCTTACAATCCTAGCACTGAAAAGGGACCTTTAAAAATGCAATAAAGAATAATTCTATAAAGTCCAACTGTCACAAATGTAATGCTGACAAGCATAGTAACTAACAAGACTATCTTCTAGCTTTGGATGCCATTTCTGTATCCTTCATCTCTTTCAATTTCTGACATATCCCCTGTATCAGATTTTGTAAAAATAACTCAAATATATTTAGCAAGTTGATTTTTCCATAGAAATTATAAACAATTCATATCTTTAGCTTGAGGAAAATTGATTAGATTTTGTCCCTTAGAAAAATTCTTGGAATTAAATTATTATCTTCTATTATTCTGTAGTATTTTACATAAAATTGCAATTAGTATTTGGAAGTTATGAGAATTTTGGAAATTTATTTCTTGCAAAAATGGGACTGAATTGTTCAAATCCCTTCTTTTTAAATAGTCTGAAAATAAATTATGTCCTGTTTGCCATTTAATTTGAACAAGTCACAACTTTCTTGAAATCTATATATTGATATGTAAAATGGGCATAATTATAGGACTATTCCCTTCCTCTCAGGATTATTTTGAGAATCAAATGAAAAAATAATGTATGCATGGTATTCTATGAACTTTAAATTCTTATTTGAGTATGTTATTATTATTAGTTTAAATAGGAATATTCTACTAACATTATAGATTAAGAGCCAGAAGTTATATTCAATCTTAAATTTTTCTGATAAGAAAACTGATGCAGAGAGAGATAAAGTGATTTACCCAGGGTCACTCAGGTAATAAGTAGTAAAAACATAAAATTTGAACCCAGATCCTCCATTGCCAAATCTCTTACTCTTCATATTTTCTACTCAATCATGCTTACAAATTTTATGCATATATTTACATACATATAAGTATACATGGTACCCCAAATATCTGAATACATTTGAAAACTCTAATAGCTTTAGTAACTCAAAACTGTATTATCACTTTAAAAAACCATGTATGTAGAGATAAAGATAATGAAAAAATGTTAGTCTCTCTGTATTTTTTCTCTATTTCTCTGTCTCGGTCTCTCTGTCTTTCTATCTGTCTGTCTGTCTGTCTGTCTCTCTGTTTTTGTCTCTCTCTCTTTCCCCTCATCTTTATGGTTCACATATAGTCAAAAATGACTAAACCTGAAAACAATCACAATTGTCCTCTTTATGTCCCTTTAAGAACTTAATTCTGCTCTCTTCAAAATATTTTATCTTAATGATTCAAGATTAATTGACAGCATTTTCCTTTCTTATATCCTTGATAATTCTTATGCCATTTGTCATGTGCATGTTTGTATTATATTTACCATATTCCTTTTCATTTATAATTTGATTCTTCCAAATCATGTTTTCCAATGATTTGCAAAAATAGAATATTACCAGAAGAATACTAGTATGAAATAGATGGCCTTTTGCCCTTGTGGGAGGTTGGAATATTTCAAAAGTCTGTATATTTCCCAATCTCTTCCTCCTATTCAATTGTGAATTTAAGACATTGTTCAGCTCCAATGCATGTCCAAGATATAACAGTGATGGATTAACTCAAACATCTATTTATGACCAGTATATTCATTTAGCTTGCTTTTTGGCATGATCAGGCCAATCTTTTTAAAACAGTTGTAAATGATAACAAGGCTTTGTAGCTTTCCGAATCTCAATGTCAGTAGGACAAAAATATCTGCAATTAGAATTTTTGTGGAGATTTAGAGTAAAAAGGAAATCCTTTTCTTTGGTCTTTGTGCAATACATCTTCTTTGATCCTGTAGAGATGTAGTTTTGGGAAATTACTTAAGAGTACAGAGGCTGGTTATGATCATGATGCTGATTCCAACAGATACAAAATGATTCAATGTGAGACAATTTAAAGACCAGAGTAATATTGGAATAAGGGCAAGTTCAAAGTGACTGCTGAACATGGCTTTTAAACAAAAAATTCAATAGGTCTAAAGGTTTCCCTTTAGGGTACTATGAATTTTAAATATCTTAGTAATAATTTCCTGAAACTATACCTCTTTCTATATTTCTCATTTCTCTGTACTGCTAGGCAAAACTTAGTAATTTGTAGTACATAAGGATCTCTAACTTCCGTACGTTGTCAGTCAACAACCCCAGCAATTATTATCTCTCAAAAGTCAGTTTGATCTGTCACTTAGTCTGCAAAGATTGTTATAGTTACTTATCTAATAAGAAGAAAAATGACCTTTCATCTTTTCACAATATCACTCAAACTTTCCATTTATTTTCATTTCAGATTATTGTAGGTCATAAATGTAGTTTTTCAAATCTCAGACTCATTTGAAAGAGTGACCCAACAGCAAAAAATCTTGTGATCTGATGAGGGGCCATCTCACATATCCTGTGGTATACAAAGATGCCAAATTTCAACTTCTTGTTTGTTGGCTAAGCTGCTTTGGTTGGAAGTTTTTCTTTGATTATCTACTGAAATTAAGTATTGATTGTTATAGGAGCTATAAAATTTGATCTTACTTTGGATGGAACTTTTAATCCCTTTTGATGTTATTGCTTTCTGAACAAGCTTTCTGAAGTTACTGATCATTTTTTGTATAACTGAATCCCCTATGGTACCTAGCATAATGTCTTGAACATGTCAGTCAAAAATAAGCCTTTAATAAGGGACTCCTTAAACCAGACAGTGTGCTAAGAGATAGGGATGCCAAAAAAAAATCTCTTTCTTCAAGGAGGGGAGCTAACATGGATATTAAAAAAAATGCTGCATTTTGAAAGAGAGAAACTAGCAACTGGGAAATCAGAAAAGACTTTATGTAGAAGCAGGCAACTAAGTTTTTTAAGTTTTAAAGAAAATTAGAAATTCTGAGTGAAGGAAGTAAGAAAGAATAGTATTCCAGCTATATGGTACAAGTAATGCAAATACACGGGCCACATTAAATCAAACATGACTGAACAACTGAACAACAATAATTGAATTGTCTTTTAACACGTCAGTCTAATTTAACATGTGTACCATACAGTGACCAAAAAACATTCTCAGGAGAACTATAAATATAAAAAGCCATTGCTTTTTATAAATAAGAAGATATATATATATATATATATATATATATATATATATATATATATATGAGTATGTATATTATATAATAAGAAACTAGAATATTAATTCTAGTCAATAAAACATCATAATTCAGAAGTTATCAGCCTGGCTTTCATGATAACTTGGATATGAGCCACATTGAAATCTATTTTTGTTTTAATTTTTATTTTGTTTTTATTCTTTAGAAACATAAAATATGGCATCCAATTGGCCACATTAACAAAAAAGGAAAATATAAGTTGAACAAACAACAAAAAAGCAGGCACATTAATGCACTGCCCATAGAGCTATAAATTACTTGATCTAAGCATCCTGAAAGGTAATTTGAAACTATGACCAAAAAAGTTACATTATTGGGCATGTAGAGATAGAATGGAACAGTATTGTGCCAAAAGAAATGATGAAAGAATTGATTTGTGTGGGAAAACTTTGTATCTGCTCATGCAAAATGAAGTGAACAGAACCAAGACATGTATACAATGACAACATTGTGAAATAAGCAACTCAGTGACCATTCTAGAGGACTAGGGTTAAAGAATACATTGACTCAGGATACAGAATAAAATACATATTTTTAGATATGGTCAATGTGGGAATTTATTTTACTTGCCTATGCATATTTGCTACAATAGTTTTGTTTTTCTTTCTCAAGGGAAAGATAAAATTGAGGAAAAAAAATAAATGTTAATTATTTTGAAAAGAGAAAAAGAGGGCCTTTGAGCAAATGAAAACTGAAAATAGAACTTAAACAAGTGCATCAGCAAAACTATTTTCAGAGAGGCCCAAGAGAAAGCTCACATAAAAGATGATATGACAATGGTCATCACAAAATTTCAGGAATTACCTACACTTAACACCATATACCAAAATAAGGTCAAAATGGGTTCATGATCTAAACATAAAGAATGATATTACAAACAAATTAGAAGAACATGGGATCATTTACCTCTGAGATCTATGGAGAAAGAATGAATTTTTGATGAGAGAAGAACTAGAGATCATTATTGATCACAAAATAGATAATTTTTATTATATTAAGTTAAAAAGGCCTTGTACAAACAAAACTAGTACAAACAAGATTAGAAGGAAAGCAATAAACTGGGAAAACATTTTTCCATTCAAAGGCTCCAAATTATATAGAGATTTGATTCAAATTTATAAGAAATCAAGCCATTCTCCAATTGATAAATGGCCAAAGGAGATGAACACACAATTTTCAGATGAAGAAATTGAAACTATTTCTACTTATATGAAAAGATGTTCCAAATCATTATTGATTAGAGAAATGCAAATTAAGGCAACTCTGAGATACCACTACACACCTCTCAGATTGGCTAAGATGACAGGAAAAGATAATGATGAATGTTGGAGAGGATGTGGGAAAACTGTGACACTGATGCATTGTTGGTGAAACTGTGAATGGATCCAACCATTCTGGAGAGCAATTTGGAACTCAAAAAGTTATCAAACTGTGCATACCCTTTGACTCAGCAGTGTTTCTACTGGGTTTATATCCCAAAGAGATCCTAAAGGAGGGAAAGGGACCCACATGCTTGTGGAAGCCCTTTTTTGTAGTAGCAAAGAACTGGAGTTGGAAAATTGCTGAGTAAGTTATGGTATATAAATGTTATGGAATATTTTTGTTTTGTAAGAAGTGATCAACAGAAAGATTTTAGAGAGGCCTGGAGAGACTTACATGATGCTGCTGAGTGAAAACAGAACCAGGAGATTATTGAACACAGCAACAACAAAATTATACAATGATCAATTCTCATGGATGTGGCTCTCTTCAACAATGAGATGATTCAAATAAGTTCCAATTGTTTAATAATGAAGAGAATCAGCTATACCCAGGGAGAGAATTGTGGGAAAACATTGTGGACCACAACATAGCGTTTCCTGTCTTTCTGTTATGGTTTGCTTGAATTTTTGTTTTCCTTCTTGGGTTTTTTCTTTCTTTCTACATCCAATTTTTCTTGTGCAGCAAGACAACTGTATAAATATGTATACATATATTGGATTAATATATTTAACATGTTTTGGACTACCTGCCAAATAAGGGAGGGGGGGGAGAAGGGGAAAAGTTGGAATAGAAGGTTTGAAAGGGTCAATGTTGAAAAATTACCTATGCATATGTTTTGTAAATAAAAATAAAAGAAATTTCATGAATTACCATGTAAAAGAAAACTTGGAATTTTTCTGTTTGGTCTTAAAGGACCAACCAATCAATGGAACAATAGACAGAAGAATCAAAGAAGCAGCTGTAGGCTTGAAATTGGGGCATGGGGAAGGGGAAACAAAACTTACTATCAGAACTATCCATCTAGGATACCAGGTTTTCTTCACTAGAAGTCTTCAAGCCGAGTCAGATGACTACTTTTTTTCAAGCAGTCTGATGACTACTTTGTTGAAGGTGTTATAGTAAGGATTCCTCATATGGACTCCATTTTTGCTGCGGTCTCTTCTAAATAAAATTGTTTCCTTGATTCATCTGCCAATATCAAGTTATCCTTGTTTATTCATTATAGCGGATTTAATAGAACAACTCTTGTGGTAAATTATATCTTATAAACCAAAAATAGGGATACATGATCTTACAAAGAATTGTCCTTTTCCAAATGCTCATTAAAAATATGCTTTCTATGGTTCAAAAGAAGGAATATTGCAAGACACTTCCCTTCCATTCTTTTGCAGAGGTAGGAGATCCACAAGTCTTATAATGTGTAGTATTTTCACTTTCTCAATGTTGAATTTTTTCTTTTAGCTGTTTTTCTTTTTCTTCTTTTTAAATATATTTTATTTCATTAAATATTTCCCAATTCCATGTAAAAAAGTTAACATTCTTTTTTTTTTGAGTTCCAAATTCTCCTCTCACCTCTTTTCCTCCTTAGAAGGCAAGCAACTTGATATTGATTATACATGTGAAGTCATGCAAAACTTATTTATTACAAAAGAAAAACATAGGAGAAAAAAAAAAAAGAAAAAGAAAGTTAAAAAAAAGTATGCTTCAGTTTGCAAATTCCAAATTGTTCTCCAGAATGGTTGGACCAGTTCACATCTTCATTCCCACTGCATAAGTTTTCCAACTTTCCCACATCCTCTCCAATTTTGCCCTTTTCTTTTTCTGTCTTGTGAGCCAATCTAATATGTGTGAGGCAGTATCATTCATGTGTTTGTTTTGCTATATGGAATGATTCTCTTGAAAGCAGAGGGGGAAACACGATGAAAGAAACAATAATAATGTAAAAAAAATCATCAATAATTTAAAAAAAAAACATATATTTTCTTTTGTTCCTTGAAATTAGAATTATCCTGGACACATCTCTAGCTTTGAATCTCAGCAACTGGGGAGAAAAGGCAGAATCATCTAGAAAGTAGAATTTGTGACACTGAAGATTCAGAGAGAAATAGTCTTTTTTCATTGTCACTGTCTACATTCTCTCACTCACTTTTGGGCCTCATCTCCTCCAATCTAACATAAGGTAGAAGAACATAAGGCAAGATAAGTAGGGATGGAAATCTCTAGACCATGAAGAGTAAGGAATTGTATACTCTTACAAGTTTGCATTTTGGAAAGAGCCTTAGGGTCCCCCTAATGATCTAATAGTTCTACAATGATTCTAGAAAAGTTGGGATATTTGGCTACTATATACAGAACTGATGACTTTCAAAACCTAACAATTTCTTACTATATTCAGACACTGGAAAGCAATAGAATTAAATTTATTTTAAACACCTTTTAGCTATACTTACACAGATCCTACTTAATGGCACCTTCCCTATAGTAAGCACATGATAAACACTTTTGCAGTCACTAATCAATTCCTTCATTCTTACTGTCTTTCACCTTCCCAATTTGTTGGAAATAGTACGATTTGTTTTAAGTGCCTGTTACTTTGAAATTATTTGATCATTATCTGTCCAATAAAAACAAAATCAAAATCGTTAAAACAAATGGGTCTGCCTGTGATTTTGTAGACCAAACAAGTCTACGTTTTCCTATTTTTTTCCAATGAAATCTTTTAATAAGTTTCCAGAAAACTGGCAAAACCAAGCAGAAATTGAAAGGGACCTTTTGACCAGCTAGTCAGCGAAAGCCAAACTGTATAGGAAAGAGGATATCTGAAATGTTTCTGCTAAATAAAAAAATACATAAATAAGTCATTAAAACCTTCGCATCAATCTGAAACAGGGATGGCAACCCCATGCAGAAGAAGGAACACTGAATTTATTCAGATGATCTATGTTCAAATGGCAGCAAATTGCTACTTAGTACTTGCATGACTTTGGACTTCACTTCCATCATCTTTAAAATGAAGGTATTGGACTAGAAACCCTCTGATTTCCTTTTTTCTAACTCCAAATTTATGCCCTGTGTTCAAATCTCATATTTTCAACTTAACTTCCTAAAAGATAATGGAGTCAATGAAAATGGTGATCATTGTAAAGGTCAATTTAATAAATATTTTAAACTTATATACAAAAAATACATTAAAAATTTTTTTTGCAAAATTTTAGAATGTTCTAGAAGTCCTACTATAAGCATAAAGCATTCCCAGGTTCACAAACCTGAGGAAACATTTTATTCCTAGAAAACCTTTCTCTACATCTCTTAGGTCTGCTGGCTGACATGCTATTTACTAATATTCTAGCTTTGAACCTACAATTTTCCATGAGTCACTACTTGGTTCTCCTGTTTACAGATCCAGAAATTTCTTTAGGCTATCAAATGATGTGCTTATACAATTAATTACACATATGGAGAACAAAGCCTTCATGCTTATAAGACATGGAGTTGGAAATGGCCCTTACAACATCCCTATTATAAGGATAGGAGCTCCCTCTTATAAAGCTAGGTCTTTGTTGTTTAATATGATTGTGTAGTCAACTTAATTATTTCCCAGCTAGTTCTGACAGTGCTTAGAGATTTTCTCTCAGATTTTCAATGACATGAGAGGACTATAGGTAATGGATAGAGAACTTGCTAGAGAGCCTGGATTCAAGTCCTTCTAATATATATATATATATATATACATATCCTTCTAATATATATATATACATATACACTCTTTTTTGACCCTGTGTCTATGGCCCAGACAAAACTTTGTCTAGAAATTGTTGAGCAGGTGATGATCTGCATTAATAAGAGTATTTTTTCATTCATGGAGACTTCCTCATACTAAGATAACCTCATAACTGTTCCAAAAAAAAGAAAATTAATGACTTGGGTTCATAAACCTTCAAATGTAGGTAGGAATATCAATCCCAAACACATTCCTAGGAATTCCTAAGAATTCCTAGGAGAGGGTAATTTCATTAGTTCTCCTAATAAATGCATTGACATATTTTTCAAAACTTCTGAATCCTTCTCATGCATTGTTCATGTTGCATTAGTCTCACGGAAATAATTTTTTTTACTTGATTATGTTTGACAAGTGGCTCATTTTTGACATTAATCCTCCTCAGAACTCACGGTCCTACCTATTACTTTGCAGAGCATAGCCCAGCAGAGATAAGGAGTGAGATGACAGCACAGGATTACAAAAGAGTCAAGCAATAAATTTAACCTTAATAATCTGTAGATAATTCTATACTTATTTAATTCCTGTGTAGATTTTACATGAACTTAATTTTTTCTAAAAGTTGTTATTTTTAATACATGTTGCTTTAGGAATCATATTGGGAGAAAAAAAATCAGAACAAAAGAAAAAAAAATAACAGAAAAAAAGAAGCAAGTTTTGATTTACATTGAATCTCCATTGTTCTTTTTCTAGATGCAGATGGCATTTTCTATCCAAAGTCTATTGATATTGCCTTGGATCACTAAACCATTGAAAAGAACCAACTCTTTCATAGTTGATCATTGTATATTCTTGCTGTTATTGTGTACAATGTATTTCTGGTTCTGCTTGTTTTGCTCAGCACCAGTTTGTATACATCTTTCCAGGCCTTTCTAAAATAAACTTGATCATCATTTTTTATGGAACAGTAACAATTCCATTATCTTCATATATCACAACTTATTTAGCCATTCCCCAACTGAAGGGTATCTAGTCATTTCCCAGTTCTTTGCAAAAAGAGCTACTACAAACATTTCTGCACAAAAGGGTCCTTTTCCCTTCTTTATGATTTTTTTTGGGATGCAGACCCAGTTTTTGCATTGCTGAGTCAAAGGGTACATGTTCTATAATTCTTCTCCAGAAATCTGATAGGTAAATTATTCCTTGCTCTTCTACTTTGCTCATGGTATCATCCTTTCTGCCCAAATCATAAAGCCATTTTGACCTTATTCTGGAATGGAGTGTGAGATGTAGATCTATGCCAAGTGTCTGACAAATTATTTTCCACTTTTCCCATCAACTTTTATCAAATAGCGAGTTCGTATTCCAGAAGTTGGAGTTTGGGTGTTTATCAAATATTAGATTACTATAGGCTTAGGTTATTGTGTTGTGTGTATCTAACATATTCCACTGATAGATCACTATTTCTTAGCCATTGTCAAATGGTATTGATGACTGCTGCTTTATAATATAGTTTTTGGTCTGCTATTGCTAAGCCACCATTTTTTGCATTTGTTTTTTATTAGTTCACTTGATATTCTTGACCTTTTGTTCTTCCAGATGAATTTTGCTGTTATTTTTTCTAGTTCTATGAAGTAATTTTTGGGCAGTTTGATTGGTAGGGCAGTAAACAAGTAGACCAATTTTGGAAGATATTTGAATTAGATTTGTGCTTGAAATTTCACATTCCTTATATTATGCTAAGACATGGCATGGTTATTGTGTGTGTGTTTTTAAATAGTATGTCTTCTAAAGAACACTGCTTTCATCTATTTAAATTTGTGAGTTAAGTTACTTGAATTCAAGATAAATAGATCAGTTAAAAATTAAATCAACTGTGGTACTCAAATTATTTCTAGTTTTCTGAAGTTTTTCCATTTTCTTAATGTCTTATATTTTTTCCTTTTCAAATTTTTAAAAATCTCTAATCTTTTTTTTAAAAATGTACAATACTTAAAAATAGGTTTTTATATCTCTTTAGAACAATAATAACTATATAGCACTTGAAGGACTTTAAAATGTAATCTAATTTGCATATGTCCTATTGCAGCCCTAGTTGTAAGAGAACCCTAAATTTAGATTTAAAGCTGAAAGAAATTTTGGAAATCATTCTGGGTGCTTGTTCTTTTTATAGACATTGAAATTAAGATGAAAAGGCAGAGGATGGATGGGAAATGACTGATCAACAGCCATGCAGGCAGGAATGACAAAGATAGGATTTGAATCCTTATCCTCTGACTCCTTTCCACTGTACCATACTTCATACTGAAACCAGCCCCAACCAAGATCTTTATTGAGATGCAGCCTGTATCATGTATAAGTGAGAAAGAATGGATGTTACTTGTCAAGGAGTGGCAGGCCACAACTCCTGACCAACGAGACAAGACAAGAGATTTATGGAGAAGGAAGGAATCTGTGACCAAAGAAGAACTTGAGTACATTATTGAATGCTAAATGGATAATTTTGATTATATTATATTAAAATTTAAAAAATTTGTACAAACAAAATAATTGTAGATAAACTTAGTAAGGAAGCAATAAATTGGGGAAAAATTTACATTCAAGGGTTATGATAAAAGCCTCATTTCTAAAATATACAGAGAATTGACTCAAATTTATAAGAATTCAAGCCATTCTCCAATTGATGAATGATCAAAGGATATGAACAGGTAATTTTCAGATGAAGAAACTAAATCCATTTCTAGTCATATGAAAAGGTGATTTACATTACTGATCAGAGAAATGCAAATTAAGACAACTCTGAAGTACCACTATACACCACTCAGATTGGCTAAGATGACAGGAAAAGATAATGCAGAATGTTGGAGGGGATGTGGGAAAACTGGGACACTAATATATTTTTGGTGGAGTTGTGAACTGATTCAATATTCTGGAGAACAATTTGGAACTATACCCAAAGCACTATCAAACTGTACATACCCTTTGATCCAGCAATGTTTCTACTGGGCTTGTATTCTAAAGAGATCATAAAGGAGGTAACGGAACCTCTTTGTAGTGGCAAGAAACTGAACAAGCTGAGCAAAGTATAGTTTAGTGTAGTATAGTGTAGTATAGAATAGTATAGTATAGTATAGTGTAGTATAGTATAGTGTAGTATAGTGTAGTGTAGTATAGTATAGTATGGAATATTATTGTTCTATAAGAAATGGTCAGCAGGAGGATTTCAGAAAGGCCTGGAGAGACTTAAATGAACTGATGCTAAGTGAAATGAGCAGGACCAGGAGATCATTATACATGGTAGCAGTAAAGATTATAACAATAAATTCTGATGAACATGATTCTCTTCAACAATGAAGTGATTCAGACCAGTTCCAATGGTCTTGTGATGAAAGCCATCTGCACCCAGAGAGACAACTGTGGGAACTGAATGTGGACCATTCATGACATAGTATTTTCACTCTTTTTGTTGTTGTTTGCTTGTATTTTGTTTTCTTTCTTATTTTTTTTCTTTTGGATCTGATTTTTCTTGTGCAACATTATATTTGTGGAAATATGTATAGAGGAATTGCACATGTTTAACATATATTGGGTCACTTGCCAACTGTAGTTGGGGGGAAGGGAAGGAAAAATTGGAACACAGGGGTGAATGTCAAAAATTATCCTTGTATATATTTTTGAATATAAAAAGTTTTGAAAATAAAAAGTTATAATTAAAAAAAAAAAGACTGATAGGAAATAGAACAGAGCTAGAAGTCCACAGAGCAGCTACTATGAAGATGACTGCTTAAGACTGCTTGTTCTTCAAACCTACTTCACTATCTGGGAATAATGAACATCAGCTGACTCTGGCACCTAGAGCACTGACTGTGTCACATGAAATGTCAAAGTGATTGGTACTTGTGAAAAACAGCCCTGGCTCAGAGTTTGTGATTCTTAGGACACAGAATTTAGCATTGGCATTTTCAGGACTTTGATAAATGGCCATCAACACTTACTAGTTTCTCAGGAAGGGTAAAATTCACGGCTTAGAGATAAATAAGAAGATAAAATATAGACAAAGTATAATCATGCTTCTTTGGTTAATGTACAGGCTATTCTTTAGGTATGTATGTCACAGTTTTTAAGGCTTAAATTTCATTCAATATCTTAGAGCTTAATTCTAATTGTATGAATATTGTTGATTCTATGCCCCAATAAATTAGTTAGTTTCAATGTCAGTTGTTAAGGTAAGGATTAGATGGGATTATAGATGAGTTATTTTTCCAAATTTCTTGATTTTAGCCAGGGAACCTTTGGCTTTTTATTTTTCTGTCAAAACTGACTTTGTTCCAGGAGTTCAGCCATTACTTTGTGTAACAAAAGTCAAGAGGTTAAGAAGTAGTGTTCATTAGGAATTAATTGTAAGTGAAGAAGCAGTATGCCCTCATGAGTAGAGCTGGCCTTGAAGCTAGGAAGACCTTTATCCAAAATGTACATTTCTCACAAATTATTTATTTAATTTAATAGATTGGAGGGGGAGGGGTCAGGCTCATTATGACTTTAAGAGGAAAAATAGGAGCAATATAACAGGCACACCTCAGAATCAGAAATACCTGAGTTTGAGTCCTACTAATTTTATGATCCTAGAAAAGTCATTTACCTCCCCAGACCACTTTTTAAAATTACAAATGGCAGAATAGTTACCTGCTTACAAATGGCAAAATAGTTACCGGTTACATCTAACAGTATCAAATGAAATATGCCAGCTACAACCTAGAATCATATTATCATTGGACAGTGCAAAATGTTCTTATAGACTGAGTAGTTCCTTCTTACATGACTGAAATCCCAGATCTGACCTCCAAAAAGCATTTTTAGTGTTCTGTACCTTAGGGACTAAAAATATCATATGCAGCATGTAGGAAATCTAACATTGTGCCAAAAAATGCTTAAAATTACATTAAAATCATATAATAATACATCATATTATTTTACATATGAGCCTAATATAATTTTACATATGAATCTCTTTTTTGATCTCTGTTAATGTTGGTTCTCTTGGGGAGGGGGTGGAGTGAAGAAATCAGTTTCTGTGAGACAACACTGAGTATATATGGCACATAGATGGTTTTGTTTCCTGAGCCTAATAATGATGGGCCAATCCAACAACATGAGGATGGCTCTGATAAAACTCATAATCTATTAAGTCTCATGAAAGTCACCTCAAATTATATATTCATTTGAAATCATCCTTATTTTCTGTGTGTAATTGGGGATAATTTTGTTAATTTACTTGGAAAATTGATGAGACAAATTATCAATGTAGAATGTTTTGCTTTGTTTTGTTTTGTTTTAATATAAAGGTAGGTAATTTGTTGTGGTTTTTTCTTTTTTTTTTTCCTGAATTTGCTACATTATTTGTCTTTGTAGAGTCACAGGCGGTGAGCTCTTTGAGGACATAGTGGCAAGAGAATATTACAGTGAAGCAGATGCCAGGCAAGTAACTCCTTCATAACATTCATGTTTACATTTGGCCTTTGTTATTTGTGCTAACATGGACAAATTCATCATATACTTGGTGCCCTTGAAAAATAATATTAAGATAGCTTGGCTTTTTGTCACTGTTAGTGCCTCCCTACTGATAATTTGTCTATTCTGAAGTTCTCTAGGAATATTCTTTTTTGAAGAAAAAAAAATTCTGCTCTAAAATTAAGTTCTCGTTCTTATTAATAGTTATAATTCAATCTTTTTAGGCATGTGTTTAAACAAGCTTCTAAATGCCTTCCAGCTTTAAATCTATGTGTGAACCTCTATTCTTATTTTAAATTCCTGGTATAATGAGGAATATTTGTCTTTCCTCCCATTAAAAATGTAATTAAGAAAATATTATTTATACATGCATGAAGTCTTCACAAGGTTACCACATAGAAGGGGGTTATATGTTATCCTGTCATATGGGCTAACATGAATTCTTCTAATTCAGTAGCTATGGATGGTAACAGACAATAGATTCAGTGTTTTAGTAGAACTAAACATAATCACCACATAACTTTTAAAATATGGCATGATTATTACATCATCATGGGCAAATGAAACTTCCCAATAATTCACTTAAGTGAAGAGCTGGTGTTTTGTTGTTGTTGGAGTTGTCCATTTTTACCAAACAAATTTAGCCTCATCATCAACAATAGTACCAAACCAGTTTTATAGATAACCATATGCCTACTTGATGTTAGAGAAAAGTAGAAAAGACAACTAATTTCTTTTAAATTTTGTCTTAGAATATTTCAGTAGGCAAAACCTATCAGTGATATTTCAGCTTCATATATATTTATGAAGCATGTGTGGACAAAGCACTGCTCTCACAATTAATAGAAAATTTAGACTGAAGACCATTCAGAGTATGAACATTAACACTTACTTGACTTTCTCCACCTTCATCTCAGAGGTAGGAAATATTCTGATTTTTTTTTTATCACTATATATCTGCTTAAAATAGGAAATCATCCCTGTGAAGCCAGAGGCCTTCATACACAGTTCATCCTTCAGCCTTAAAAATTGAAAATTATTGTAGAAGAGAGAAGACATACTTTTCCTCTTTCCAACATAAATCAAATTTGTTGAAAATTGGCCTGGAAAATTTAACTTTTTTTCCTATTTCTCAAGAAGTAGAAAATCAGACAATATTTTTGGTGGGAAAAAAGATATGAGGGAAATCTTTTCTTTAAATCTTATAATTCTTTAAGATTCTATTCTGAGTATTATTTTACATGAGAAGAGAAAATCTCAGATACTCTTGTCTTTAAAGCTTTGACCTAATCCTCAGAAAAGATCATCAAACAATTCATTGTAAATATACAGGATTAAACAAAAGCACTTTTTAGAAATAGACCCATAAACCCATTCTTGCCCACATTTTTACCCTTGATTTCATAACAAATTATGCATTATTACTGATTTGCTTTATTATTATCTGTTTTAAGAGTACCTTGTATATACATCTTTGAGTATGTGAATATGTTCATTAACATAAAGTAGATAATAAAAGTTAGAGACTAAGAAATTGGCATTAGAGACTAAGAAATAAATTTTGGAATCATTTGCAAAAAGTATCCTACATTTCTTTCTAAGTAATGAAGTGAGAAATATTCATAAAGTGACATAAGAACATATATATCCTTATGTAAGAATAGCCATCCAAAACATTAAATAATTGCAATCAGTTATAAATGCTGTGTATTTTTTTTCCAAAATAACCATCTAGAGTACAAATGCAAAAATGTTTTTGTTGCCCTATTAACTGATAATGATAAAATTTTTTGACTTTATGATTGCTACATAATTTATTAAAATTATAACTAGTTTTGTAGAAGAATCTTATGCATCAATTGAATTTTCAACTTTTTCATTTTAAATAATAGACACAAGATATATGACCCTGGAAAAGTCATTTAGCTTCTCAATGCTCTAGGCAACTCTTTGAGACCATATGTAACAGAGAAGATGCCAGTCTTCACAAAAGGAGGGAGTTTCCTCACCTGGAAATTTCCCTTATAAATGAAACCTAAATAAGAGAGATAAAAGAGAAAGATGGTCCCATACCCACTTTCACATGACTTACATAATAGAATTTGCAAGTGTGACTGATATGTTCAACATTCCTTTGTGTTAATTGGCAGCTAATGGCAGGCTCTACCAGTCAATGACTTTCCCCCAGTTTAATTCACATACTTTTTCATATCAGTCAGCCTTTGACAAATATAGAGTAAATTGTGGATTTTGATTGAGTAATAAGCAAGTTTTTCTTTGCTGTTGATGTGAGGCTTGTAAAATTTAGCATTTACTATTGTTCTCTGAGGTTTTTTTTTTTTTTTAATTTAAGCATTTATAAAATAAAAACCATTCCTATCTTTGTTTGTTTATTTTGTTTTGTTTTGTTTTGTTTTTGCCATAGCCCAGGGACTTTGGGGGATTTGAAGGGTAGACTATATAGGCAATTAATGAACAGAGCTGCTTTGACCAAAACTTTACCTGTGATATTTTGTGACTAGCATGGTTTTTCCTCTATTAAAAAACATTCTTTTTAATTCAGAAATCTGAGTACTTAATTTTTTCATTTTTGTTTCATTTTTACCACTACTTTGTCTATGTTTATCCCCCTGTTTTAAGACTTGTTTCCTTGTAACCTCACATTTTAAACAGTTTTACTCTGTGCATGAGGAATTCCAGTTTCAAACATGCCTATCACTTCACGATTTCCCAGGATTATTGTAACAAGAAGTTTTAATAAAATCTCTTTCTTTGGAGAAAAATATGGTTTCTTTACAGACATGTTTATACTAGTTGATTTGCATAGAATTAATGAACACAAATTGTTTTATCTGATAAAGTCACAGATTCTCTGTCCAGTTGTCTTTTCTTTTTGTTATATCCAGAAATTGCTTTATTTGGCATAATTTCAATCAATCCTAGTTTGATGTAAAATTCAAAAACTCCTGACGAAAATGTTATTTGTGTTTGTTTGTTTCTCTTTTAACTCCCATTTTATTTTGTATTCAGTGTGATTATATGTCTTTAAAATGTTCTCCTTTCCATTCTGCCCTTGTATCTTTGCAGTCATTGTATACAGCAGATTCTAGAAAGCGTAAATCATTGTCACCTAAATGGCATAGTTCACAGGGATCTGAAGGTCAGTATGTGGAGCCTATAAATCTGATAAACAGGAGCTTTCTGGGGAAGGGCAGAGGGTGGATATCTAATATGGATTCCTTTGCTTTCCTCTCTTTGCTTCAAATTACTGCTTGACCAAAAAAAAAAAAAAAAAGAGCATGATGTTTCCTTTCAGTTTGCTCATCCACAGGCTAAGCATGTATCACAGCAAAAGGAATCTTTTTTTATTTTAAGAAATTAATCTTTAGATTAACCATTTGAGATATAATAGAAATAATTAAACAATTAAGCAGTACAATCCAAGGCAAAGGCAAATTTCCTCAGTTGTCCTGCATTGACCTAAGATCCTCTGAGCTGTGATGTGTGTTTACCTGTGGATTTAAACACCACTTCTGTTCTGAGACCATGGGTTACAGTAACAGAACAACTGGCCACACATCTGCTCCTTTCAAGCCTGGCAGATCCTCTTAGACAATAGATAATAAGTGAAAGTACTAGAAGCCAGTCTATGTAAAAGTCATTAATTATGGAAACTTTAATACATTATTGGAAAAATTGGGGGGAACTAAACTTATAATCTAGAACACTTTTTTTTCCAGGCAAAAACAATGCATTTGGGTTGGGTTTTTAATTTATTTTTTTTTTCTAAAGAGATTTTCCCATGGACCTGAGCTCCTGCATAAAATCAAATGCATCTCACATCAATCATTCATTTGAACAGGAAGCCTCGCAACACGTAACAGGCAGGATCCTAATTCTTCTGACTTGGTGTCTATTCTATGTAAACGTATGTATAGACATCTGGAGGCCCTTTCTTACATCTCCAATCGTTGGCTAGTTTTGTACTTTAACCCAGTCTCTGTGAGGGTATACAGACAGTGAGTGTAAGCTTGGAACTAACACACGCCCCCTGGTGTTTGCATGCAGTCATTGCATTCAGCAGATCCTGGAGGCTGTGCTTCATTGCCATCAGATTGGGGTAGTCCATCAGAATCTTAAGGTGAGTAATGCCATTGTAGTAGACCTGACACCACACAGTTCCAAACTACTGTTCAGCTGCAATTGTGCTCATGAGGGCAAAAAAAAAAAAAATCATGAAATATGACTCATTCCATGTTATGAAAATACTTTGACTCACTACAACCCACCCTTTTCTCCATTCCTTCTGTGATACATACTTGAGATTTCCATAAAATCTCTTTTATCAAAAGAAAAATAACATCCTGCCATTGGCAAGAAATAAGTTAATCTTTTCTTTTTGCTGAATGGGCAAACCCCCTGAATTGTCTTTCTTTAAACTTAATTATTTTCCATTTCTATCCAAGAGTTGTTTTAGGGTGTACGTGCAAACAAGATTTTCTCTGTGACAAATGAATTATTTTGTTTACTCCACCCACCTTCCTATAGCTTTGAGGATCAGAAACTTGCCCTATTTAGCCACGAGGGTATGCCATTGCTCCAAAGGTCCCTGCTTATGTCATCTAATGAAAAATAAAAAAGGTGACTTGCAATGACTGTTCACCGAATTATAAGGTACATGAAGGATGGCCCATAAGTCTTATTATATCATATTTGCTCATTTCTGTCCTCCCACAGTTGAGATTTACATGTGATGGTAGTTTATGGAAATAATGAATCCAATTGGATTGTACATTCCTCTTTCAAACAATATCAACTCAATAATTATACAGACTCTAGAACTAGGGACTTAAATGCAAGCTACTGTAGGTTAGATTCACTTATGATAGAGATTAAGTTTAGAATAGCATAGTATTCTGAGCATAAAAATTTGGAGAGAATATGATTAAGGTAATTAGCCTTCTTGTGAAACTTTAATTTTTTTGGCTTTTTTTTTTTTTTTCCAAAAAGTTGGTATTTGTGATTTGGAATGACAGTATTTTTTTTTTTTTTGTTCAGTAAGAGGGATTATTATTAGATAAGATCCATCTAGAGATCTCTGTCAGGTTTCTTTTTCTGTTCAGTGTCTTTAACTTGAAGAAGTAGTCATTTGTATGACATTTGTGTGACAGAAAGACCAATAGCATTTTGGGCAACATTTATAAGTATATATTATACTACGAATATGTTATTATACAGTGCTGTTTTACTATTATACTTTATGGTAACATACTATGATGCACAGTGCTAACCTATACTATAGAACATTTTACTACAGAAATACAGTGACCAAACTGAGGGAAAACTATAGTACAAATGGTTAAACCCCCATCTGTGAACTCCTTTAACTTCTTATATCCTGAGTACTTAGCAGAGTACGTATTGTGACTAATTGGAGTATTATGTTCAATTCCTAATATCTCATTTTAGAAAGAGACATTGATAAACTAGAGTTGGTTAGGGGAGGACAGCTTAGCTGATGAGACCTAAAACCATGTTGCAGGGGATCAATTGAATGTTTAGCTTAGAGAAGAAAAAGGTTTCCCAACCATTTGTTTTTAAATATTTAAAAGACTATTTCATTGAAGGTAATACCTGCAAACATCTTGTGTGGGACAGCAACCATTATCCAAATTAAAATCAGAGGTTCTCAAGATAAAAAGCAAAAAAGTATTTACCACAGTCTCATGAGAAAGGGCAACTCCCAACAGACAAGGTATCAGTAAAAGAGGAGTACAAAACACAAGCTACAAACACAGAATTATATAGAGCCTAATTTAGTAGCCACCACTCCCACTTCTGACCTTTCCTCCTCTTGTCTGGGGAATTCTAATTTACCCAGAGACTAAATATGTACCCCAGAAACAAAGAATACTAGTTAATAACACATTCTTTACCATATTAAGTACTTAAATGTTAATGAAAAGGTGGAAGTGAGGATAGGAGGGAAATATTTATTTATCTAAGATAATTGAATACCATTTTGCTTTTAGCTATACCTCAAATTGTTATTGCAAAGTCTCAAATCACAAGAAGGGCATAGATCAAGGCTATATTCATATGAGAGGACTTCACTCAGTTTATCCCATTCAATCTTCCCTCTTATCTTTTGAAGACCTATCATGCCATTCTTGATACATTTCCTTAACTATCTTGTCCTCATGCCCTGTGGGCCTGGTTTGTCCTTTTTCTGTACTGTGGTCCATCCTTGTCCTTTTAATACTCCAAGTCTAATTGGACACCCCGCTCCAGGTCGTTCAGTCTTTATTATCCTGACCAGTGATGTCTGTATTATCTGTATGGTAAGCTGTCTCATAAAGGGCAGGAGGATAGGAAGTAGTATGGCTCCACTTAAAGCTATCAGCAGGAACCAAAGAACCTCTTTCTACTAGTTGCTCCAGACCAAGATCACAAAAATGTATTAAATGGTGAGCACCAGATCTGGAATGAGACATAGGCCAATTTTATGTGTCTTTGGCAATTTACTTCACTACCTGTCCATCATCATTAATTTTCACATAGCAAATGGATATGTAATATATGGATATATAATTTTCCACAAATACCACCTTCTTCAGCTAACAAGTAATCTAAAATACCAATTTGTGCTGAAGTCCAGTGCCTTTGTTGTAGTAATTATTTCAATTATGCCTGGGAGTCTAGTCTATTCAGCATACAAATTGTGGTCCTGTACTCCCAACTCCCATGGAGCCATCTATCACCCCAACCATTTGTGTCCTCAGTAATTAGAGTTAGATAATCCTTCCTATCACAAAAGTCAGCAATAATAAAATGCTAAAAGAAACAGATACATGCATCTAACAACAGATAGATGAATAGGCCAAATACTCACTCACCTACTTATTTAGAATATAATAAGCACATATTTTCAGATAGGAAATGCAAGATCTTACATACTGCAAACACAATTAATCTCCTCTCCCACCAAAACATTCCTAATTGCCCTGGTGCAAAGTCATAGAGGTTATAGATTGTCTTTAACAGTCCATTCTTGAGGTTCCTTCACTGGTCCTTTAACCCTGGTGTTCTTGGCCTCCAGACTGCAGTCTCAGTCTCTGTAACTTCTGGTAATGTCCTTCCTACTCTGCTTCTTCCAGAACTTAGTAAGCACCCACTCTCCTAGAACTGCAAATTCCAAAGGTGTTATCTGGGCCAGCAATATTTGCTTCCTAAGAACTGAAAGTGATCAGGACACTGCCAGTACATAATTCCTTAAAAACTTAACCTTTGTTTTAAAAGAGGTTATTTCCCTTTTTCTTACCAAATAAAACAAACCAAACAGTATCTTATATGGGGATCACTTCTGCAGATAGTTCTAATTATTTAACAAAGCAATAAGCAAAAATTTGGTCCAAGGCATAATCTCTAACGTCAATTTAGTAATTTTTTTTTTCTGAAGCATTTGGGGTTAAGTGACTTGCCCAGGGTCTCATAGCTAAGAAGTGTTAAATGTCTGAGGCCAGATTTGAACTCAGGGTCCTCCTGACTTTAGGGCTGGTTCTCTATCCACTGGACTACTTAGCTGCCTCAGTAATCCATTTCTTAAAAACCTGATTCATTCTTTCCACTTTTCCTAATGAGGGCAAATGCCCAGGTATATGGAAAAAAGACAATTGAATGCCACTCAATTTGCAGTCCCTCCCCATTATTTCTTATGAAACCTTAGAAATATGTTACTTTATTAGAATCATTAGTCTCTATCAATCCAAACTTTGGTACAATTTGTTCCAATATTATTCCACTAAACTTAGGTACAATTTGTTCCAATGTTATTCCATTAACCATTTCTTAAGGCACTAAAACTCAGGAGAAAGATTCTACCCATCCTATCAAGTGGTCCACTATAATCAATAAATATCTCAGTTTTCCCACTGGTATCATTTCAGCAAAATTTAAGTTGAATATTTTGGAGCCAGGCTCCCTCCCTCTAGAGAGACACCTCCTTAATACTTTCTTAATTATCTTTAGACATATTACACACCTTTCAGATACAATTTGTTTTGTAATTACACATATCCCAATATGTCAAATTTTCTTGCTTTTATTTCTTTGATAAAGTAAGAAAGCAAGGCAAACCTTAAGATTTAGAATATAGGTAATATCTAAATAACTCTGGACCAAAATTCACAAAATTTGTTATGCTAACAAAATGTTAAAGTACAGCTTATAAGTTACAAGAGAACTTTATTTTAATACCCAATTTTTCTTTAAACATCAAATCAAATTTAAATACAGATTTAAACTTCTAGTAGCAATACTTCAATAATAATGCATAATTATCTCATACCATCAAAATCTTATACCAGAATAAACATGTTCACAAATACACATAGTTCCAAAATTTAAGGTGATAGAAAGCTGGCCTTTCAAGTCCTTCTACAGGGCTTTAAGAAATTGACAGACTTTAGGACCCTGGGTGAAAGGATCATAGAAATTTGGACCCAGGTGTCCAGCTGCAGGTCTGTGGCCCAATAATGATAGCTCATCTTCCATGCCAGAAATGGGTGGGTGGGGGGCAGGATGGTGGTGGTGGGAATGTCAAATATGTTGGGGCACCAGCACAAACTACAGAAGAATCCAGGCCATCCAGGAGTGCCAGGCTCGCCAAGACAGATTCAACAAGTTTCTCTAAAAGAGAGTGTTAGGATTACCAGGTGAGAACTCAGGTTGTCTGGACAGTGACAAGGTGAGAATTCAGGCTGTCTAGACAATTACAAGGTGAGAACTCAGGTTGACTTGACAGTTCTCTGGCTCAGACCTTTGGTTCGGGCCTTTAAAGGGAATTTACACTTTAGGAATTCTAAGAGGAGCAAGTTCATTGGTGGAAGTATTTCTCCACGCCCAGTTGAGTCCTTACATGCCCATTCTCTGGGAGGATAAAAGAAGGGCAGCATTGGGTCTGAGAGAACCAACTCTGGGATAGAGTTTTGATGCCAGGCAGGCTGAAAGGAGACCAGTCTGATTTGAGAAAGGACAAGAGCTAGAGGAGATTCAGAGCTCCCAAGAAACATGCACACAGAGGAAAAGATTTTACAGATCTCCCAGAGAAGGATTATAACTGAGCAGACAACCAGACCCTCACAATTCAAGAACTTTACAAATTGGTACCCAATGTGGGGCAAGGACTTTTGCTTATCCTGACAAGGACTTATTCTGAGCGGTTCAGAGGAGCTAGCCCAGACCTTCGCATTTAAGGACTTATTCTGAGCCCTTCAGAGGAGCTAGACCGGACCATCGCAAGAGAGAAGCATGGAAAATCCCAGAGGAGGGTTCTTTTTTTCTTTTGCAGTTTTTTGTAAACCTCAAATTCAGGCTTTCAGAAGGCCCTGTAAATCAGAAGTATTTTTAAGCTTACTTAAAAATATAATAGACTAACTCACGTTAACTGACTGAGAGACAATGCAAAGCAACCTAATGATTAGTCTCAAAAAACCCAGAATCTGCTAAAATGTTTTTAGCAGTTTTATATTCTTAACTATTTCAGCAGACTTAAATCAGTCAGTTCTAGGTCTACATTAAATATGTCAATTTTCTTTCTTTTCTCTTTTTTCTGTGGCAGTTAAAAACTTTCCCTAACTCAGAACTAGTCCTTCCTCTCTCTAGCTAAAAGCTATTTGCATAAACCCAATTATGTACAAAACAAATGCTTTTGAATCCCAAATAGTCAGCTCTTTTTCTTTGTAATTCAGCTACTGAGAGAAACATGGAAGACAAAATGCAAGCTCACACATAAACACAAACATATACTGCTTTTCTAACTCAATCGAGCTCCATATCTCGCCCTGGCCTTTGGCCTTTGAGTGGAGAGGAGTGGAGTTCTAGAACTGCAGA